>NC_092772.1:21362610-21962610 GCF_047496795.1 Chiloscyllium punctatum
CGACACACAAACGCACACAGTGAGGGGGTTACCCGCAGACACACAGCGAGGAAGGGACACACACACACACAGACAGCGAAGGAAGGGACTCACACACACACACAGCGAAGGAAGGGACACACAGACACAGCGAGGGGTGACACGCACACTCCGAGGGAGGGACACACACACACACACACAGCGAGGGAGGGATACACGCACAATCAGCGAGGGAGGGACACACACACACACACACACACACACACACACACACACACAGAAGAACATGCACACACAGCGAGGAAGGGACACACACACGCAGCGAGTGAGAGACACACACAGCAAGGGAGGGACACACACACACACACACACGCAGCAAGAGAGGGACATGCGCACATACGCACACACACACATACACATAAAAACACTCAGAGCGAGTGAGGGACACGCAAACACAGCGAGGGAAGAACATGCACACACAGCAAGGGAGGGACACGGACACACACAGAAGGAAGGACAAGCATACACACGGCGAGGGGGAGGGCATGTGTATAGGAACTGAGAGGGGGCACGCACACACAGCGAGAGGGGACATGCATAGACACAGCGAGGGAGGGACACACACACAGTGAGGGGGACATGCACTCACACTGTGAGGGGACAAGCGCACACACAGTGAGGTTATATACACAAAGAGCAATGGAGGGACACACACACACACACACAAACACACGGGACGCGCGCGCACACACACACACACACACACACACACACACACAAAGAGTGGGGGGGTGACACGCGCACACACAGCAAGAGGAACACAAACACACAAAGCGAGGGTGGGACATGTACATATGCTGCAAGAGGGACACACATACTCACAGCAAGAGAGAGACACACACACACAAAAAGCAAGGGAGGGACATGTGCATGCGCAAGCACACAAACAGAAACACACACAGCGAGGGAGGGACATGCACACACAGCGAGGGAGGGACATGCACACACAGCGGGGGAGGGACACACACACACACAGCGAGGGAGGGACACACACACAAACACACACACACACACACACACACACACACACAGTGAGGGTGGGACCACACATACATACACACACACACACACACACACAGAGTGAGGGAGGGACACACACACACGCACACACAGCGAGGGAGGGACGGACACACACACAGATACAGCAAGGGGGACACGCACACTCAGCGTGGGAGGGAGACACACACACAGAACGAGAGAGAGACACATACACACAACGCGAGGGAGTGACAGACACGCAACCAGGGAGTGAGGGACACGCAGCGAAGGGGGACACATACAAACACATACTGTGAGGGTGTGACACATACATACACACAACGAGAAAGGGACACACACACACACACACACACACACAGCAAGCGAGGGACACACAGCAAGGGAGGGACTTGCTGAGACACGCAGAGAGGGAGGAACATGCACATGCACAGCGATCGAGGGACACGTGCACACACAGCGAGGGAGGGACACACATGCACACAGCGAGGATGGGACAAACACACACACACAGCGAGTGAGAGACACACAAACAGCGAGGGAGTGAAACACACACACACACACACACACACACACACACACAGAGTGAGGGAGGGACACACACACACACACACACACAGAGTGAGGGAGGCACACACACACACACAGCGAGGGAGGGACAAGCACACACACAGCTGGGGGGGCATGTGCACAGAAATTGAGAGGGGGCACGCACACATAGCGAGAGGGGACGCGAACAGACACGGCGAGTGAGGGACACACGCATACACAGCAAGTGGGGGGACATGCACTCACACAGCAAGGGGAGATACGCACACGCAGTGAGGGGGATATACACAAAGAGCAAGGGAGGGACACGCGTGCACACACGCAGTTAAGGGGATACACGCATACACACAGCAAGGCAGGGACTCACACACACACAGCCACACACAGCGTGAGAGGGACTCGCAGGTCCACAGTGAGGGAGTGACACACACACACACACACACTCCGAGGAGGGAGACTCAGATACATTGCAAGAGGGACACACATACTCACAGCAAGTGGGACACACACACACAGTGAGGGAGGGACACACGCCTGCGCAAGCACACAAACAACCGGTACACAGCGAGAGAGGGACAAACAAATACACGGCGAGGGAGGGACACGCACACACAGAAAAAGTGAGGGTGGGACCACACACACACAGAGCGAGGGAGAGGCATACACACATACACATAGCAAGGTGGCGACACATGCACACACAGCGAGAGAGGGCCACGCACACACATGCACAGCAAGAAGGACACGGACACACACACACACACGCACACACACACGCACACACACACAGCAAGGGGGGAAACTCACACATACACAGTGAGGGAGGTACACGAACACATACAGACAGCGAGGGTGGGATCACACAAACACATACACACAAAGCAAAGGAGGCACACACACACACACACACACACACAGAGCGATTGGGCGAATCATGTACACGCAGCGAGGGAGGGACACGCACACACAGAGTGAGGGAGGGACACAAACACACACACAGACAGTGAGGGAGGGCCACACACATACAGTGGGGGAGCGACACGCGCATGAGAAAGCACACAAACAAAGACATATACAGCGAGAGTGGGACACTCACACATAGCCAGGAGGGACATGCATACACAGTGAGGGACACACACAAACACACACACAGAGCAAGAGAGGGACACATGCACACACAGCGAGGGAGGACCACGCACACCAAGAGGGACACACACACACACACACACACACACACACAGTGAGGAGGGACACACACACACTGAGAGGGGGGACTCGCACACACACAACGAGGGAGGGAGACACACACACACACACACACACACACTTAATGAGGGAGGAACACACACACAGCGAGAGGGTACATGCATACTCACAGCGAGGGAGGGACACGTGCACGTGTGCACACACACACAGCGAGGAGGGAGACACATACTTACAGCAAGAGAGGGAGACACACACTGACACACAGAGTGAGGGAGGGACACGCACACACACAGCGAGTGAGGAACACGCAGCAAAGAGGGGACACACAAACACAATGTGAGAGTGTGACACGTACACACTAGAGGAAGGGAAACACACACACAGCAAGCGAGAGACACGCGTGGGTGCGCGCGCACACACACACACACACAGCGAGGGAGGGACACACACAGCGAGCGAGGGACTTGCTGAGACACGCAGCAAGGCAGGGACATGCACACACACAGCGAGGGAGGGACACACACACACACACACGCGCACACACACACACAGCGAGGGAGGGATATGCACACACAGTGACAGAGGGACGTGCACACATACAGCGAGGGAGGGATGCACACACACAGCGAAGGAGGGACACACACACAGCGAGGGAGGGACACACACAGACACAGCGAGGGAAGGACACACACACACACCACACACACACACACACACACACACAGTGAGGGGGGACACGCACACACACACACAATGAGGGTGAGACATGCACACGCACAGCAAGAGAGAGACATACACACACAACACAGGGGAGTGACACAGACACAAACAGCAAGTGAGGGACACGCAGCGAAGGGACGTCACACAAACACATACTGTGACGGTGTGACTCGTGTACACACACACAGAGGAAGGGGCACAAACACACACACACACACACACAAAGCGAGCGAGGGACACACGCAGTGAGCGAGAGGCTTGCTGAGACACACAGCGAGGTACGGACACACATGCACAGCGTGGGAGGGACACGCACACACAGCGAGAGGGGACATGCACAGACACGGCGATGGAGGGACACATGCAAACACAGCAAGGGGGTCATGCACTCACAGCAAGGGGAGATGAGCACACACAGGGAGGGGGATATACACAAAGTCCAAGAGAGGGACACACACACACACACACACACACACACACACACACACAAAGCGAGGGAGAGACACGGACACTTACACACAGTTAAGGGGATACATGGAGACACACAGCCAGGGAGGGACACACATACTCTCTCACACACACACAGCGAGGGAGGGACACGTGCATGCGCAAGCACAAAATGACTGACAGACACAGTGAGAGAGGGACACGAACACACTGCCAGCAATGGACATGCACACACAGTGAGGGAGGGACACACACACAGAGCAAGAGAGGGACACGTGCACACACAGCGAGGGAGGGACACGCGCGCACACACAGCGAGGGAGGGACACGTGCACACACAGCGAGGGAGGGACATGCGCACACACAGCGAGGGAGGGACACACGCACACACAGCGAGGGAGGGACACGCACACACACAGCGAGGGAGGGACACACACACACAGCGAGAGAGGACATGCAAAGACATGGCGAGGGAGAGACACATGCACACACAGCAAGGGGGTCATGCACTCACACAGCAAGTGGAGTTGAGCACACACAGGGAGGGGGATATACACAAAGAGCAAGGGAGGGACACACACACACAGAGGGATGGACACGCACACATCCACACAGTTAAGGGGATACACGCAGACACACAACCAGGGAGGGACACACATACTCACACACACACACTCACATACACTGCAACAGGGACACACATACTCACAGCAAGAGGAATACACACACACACACAGCAAGGGACGGACACACGCATGCGAAAGCACAAAATGACTGACACACACAGCGAGAGAGGGACACGAACACACAGCCAGGAATGGACATGCACACACAGTGAGGGAGGGACACACACAAACACAAACACGCACACACACAGGGTGGGAGGGACACGCACACACAGCGAGAGGGGACATGCACAGACACGGCGATGGAGGGACACATGCAAACACAGCAAGGGCGTCATGCACTCACACAGCAAGGGGAGATGAGCACACACAGTGTTACATCAATTTATATGATCATAGACAGTGATCATATAAATTGATGTAACATGTCTCTACAAGGAATCCGTTGTATGGAAATTCACAATTCTTGTATTACGTACATTGTTTACTTTAAAAAAGAAGAATTTCGCTCAATAATCACCGAATGGTTCATTTTTCTTCAATCCATAAAGCTAGGTACAATGTGTTATTCCTCAGTTTATTGATCTTAATAAATATCCAATCAACATCAAAGCAAAGTGCTTTTGAAATATTGAATCATTTTAATTCTTCAAAAGAGCATTCATTATCAAGTCATTGCCATTATAATAATGGCACAATTATTTATAAAAAAAAGTCTTCTGAACAAGTACAGTGAGATTCACATTTTCATTTAATCCATTATTTCTGAGTACTAATAGTACAGTATGAAAATGCCTTTATTTTTCAGGTCACCTACCCCACAAAGGAACCAATGAATTCCCATCCAGTCAATCCAAATATCTGATGTTTGCTCATTTGAATGATCACGGTAATGTCAGCTTTAAAATTCAGGAAATTGTAATTACTTTTCACTGAATTAATTCCAGTTCATTTCCAGACATTGCTCTATCACTTGCAAAAAGAGATTTTTCATTATTCTTGAATGCATTGACAGACTTTGATAATACAATTGTTGCTGATTTAGAATAAAAATAATAATTATTCAATCCAGTAGATTGCGCAAATGTGGATTTATGGCACAGTACATGAACCACTGTAAAGATATTGCAGTGCACAATCTCTCAATCATTGTAAATATCAATTTTTATTTTACCTGTTGAAACATAGTTGAATTCAATTAATTATATTTGACTTCAATGCTCAAATTTATTGTGTTTGTAATCATAATTCGACTGACGGATGTTTCATGCAACAAAATCAAATGAAAAAGAATTAGCATCTCTATTCTTTCAGTCAACAATGGCAATAAATTTTGATTTTTTAAAATTTTGAACATTTTGGAAAGAAGGGATGTTGTCTTCAGTTGAATTCTTGCATTGACTCACGAATTCACAGTGTCCGCTACTTATTCTCTTTGGGTTTCTATGAAAAGAAATTAACTAGTTCTTCTGGTTGTAAATTCCTGGAAAATATTTGAGAATGTTGTGGTTTTAAAGGTCACAAGGCGAAGTGATCGTAAGTCATCATTTATTTTGTTAGAAAGAGCTTAATTCAAACATTTCGAACACACACACACACACACACACACACACACACACGCAGTTATTCTGCTGTGTAACAAGGGGAAAAACAAGTCGCTTTCTTCGGCATTAAGTAAATATATGCCACTTCCAATTATTCATTAGTCAGCTAATTACTTACATTTGTCATTAAAAATTGCAATTCGTCTAAATATTGTTATGACCTTTGATTAAATTAAATTTTCAATTATTGTTAATTCATGAATTTCAGGGACATTTTTTTGTTTTCAATACACCGATTCGTATTGAATGTAAGATTGACATGCTTCGACAATGTCGGAGAGTGTTCATTTGAAACTTGTTTTTTTCGTATCGTTCACTGATTTTACTTATTGCATAAGATTACATGGTACCTCAGTGGTTAGCAACGCTGCCTCACAGCGCCAGGAACATTGGTTTGATTCTGTCCTCGGGTGACTGTGGGGACTTTGCACGTTCTTCCCAAGTCTATGTGACTTTGCTGTAGTGTCCTCCCACAATCCCACATGTGCAGTTTAGGTGAGCTGGCCATGTTAAATCACACATTACGTTCAGGGATATGTGCATTAGTCAGCAATAAATTAGAAGAAATATGATCGGGAAATGTGTTTCAGTGGGTTACTCTTTAGAGGGTCATTTTTTTCAAGCATTTGGCCTGTTATGAAACTGAAGTAAACAGGGTTGCTTTCGTGGCGTCGCTAGTATTAGGGTGCGCCCCGAGATCTAAGCCATGTTGGAACTGAAACCGAGGAATCGACAGAGAGGCTACAGAATGACATCGCATCCATTTGGTTTTCTTTAAATCACTGACGAGCAGGAAAATGTAAACGGGGAGGGCGAGTGGGGAAGTGAAGCAGTTTCAGCTCTGGTGCAAGTCCAAAGGTTCCTCTGAGAGTGTAATTTCTTTTATTGCTGTTGCTAATTGAAGGAGCCACTAACGTGCAAACTGCTCCAAAACATGATTCAGGACCTCTGGTGCCAATTCTCGCACGTTGAACAACGACAGACACCTTCCAAATGAGGTCTTTCAGAGACGACTTTGGGATACATTTGACAGACAGACTAGTTCAGGAATCCGTGGTGCACTGTGACACCAGCGCATCAGCTTCTTCCCTGTCTTTGAACCGGGCCGCCTGCGCAAGGAATTCAAATGCGGTCATGCTTTTCGTGGAAGGATCAGCACGCGGTAACTACACTCTCAAACAGAATGGCATATGATCAGAACCAGGTTGGAGAAAAACTTTACAATTCTTTGCACTGTAGGTAAATGGAATTGCATTACATTTCACTACGAGAGCAGATTTGTTCAAGCAAACTCGAAGGCAGGTTTGAAGTTGGGAAAGCAAGCAAGAAAGCTCCGTTCTTGTCTATGTCAAAGGCTGCAGTTGAAGAGCAAAGCAGTTTCTGCCCAGTTTCAAACTGGGGACTTTTCGCGTGTAAGGCGAACGTGATGACCACTACACTACAGAAACAAGCCTCAACCGCCCCTGCTGCGGCTCAGTGGCACCCAGCACTGAAAGTTGAAGCCATTCTAAATTTCACCTTTCTGTTTCCATCAGCTCGTTGTTAAATGGGACTTGTTTAAAATTGGCTATGTGCTGAGCATGGCATCGCACAGCTGCTGAGATGTGCCCGTCTACAATATCAATTTCGCAGCAGATAATGATAGCCCATCAATCCAGACAACAATCAATGGTAAACTGAGTCTATCTTCTCAGACTGGATTCAGCTAAAAATGTATCTGTGAGTGCGTGAGAATATATAATCGGTTATGATTGGGTCAAATAACCACGAGCTGCTAGACATTAACTGCAATTTTGATTTTTTCTTTGCTAAATGATTTCACACATTGCTCGAAACAGGACGACTTTCACGTTTCCACGGAACATGAAGCACACCGGACTACAGGGAAAATGCACAAAGCTGAGCAGGCCGTGTTCCATATCATACCGTGCAGCATAGTCATTGTGTCCGTTTTGCAGAATAAGAGACACAAAGATTGTTCTCCACCCTAAAACCGGAGGTCGCATTACAATCCGAGAACGACAGATTACATTGTGTGGAAGGTCTGACCTCGGGGCCGGTTTGAGATGCCACTTTCCTTGCCTTTTACCTTAACCGTGCAATTTGCTGCAGAAATTATCACACCTGGACGTGAGCCTCATGGATACCAACTGAGTTGGAAATCTGTGTGGGAATCGATGAGAAAAAGCGACTCAATAAAGTTTAACAAGTTCCATGGTGCTTTTTAGAAATGCAGTTTCTGTTCACCTCAATCCAAAAGGCAGTTTCTGAACATAGTAACAGAAGTCAAAAGGTAATTACCTCACCCCACCCCCACTCCGGAAGAGGTGCTAACTGCCCTTGATTGCTTTTTGTTCACGATGTGAAGAGCTCTCACGCCTGAGTCACCGTCACGTCTCTGGTTGCTGAGTGAATCACAAAGAAGGAGTTTCTCCAGAGCTGCAACTGCCTCACTTCCCCACTCGCCCTCCCCGTTTACATTTTCCTGCTCCTCAGTGATTTAAAGAAAACCAAATGGATGCGATGTCATTCTGTAGCCTCTCTGTCGATTCCTCCGTTTCAGTTCCAACGTGGCTTAGATCTCGGGGCGCACCTTGATACTAGCGACGCCATGAAAGCACAGGTCCAGAGGTTCCTCTGAGAGGGTAATTTCTTTCATTGCTGTTGCTGATTGAATGAGCCACTAACGTGCGAACTGCTCCAAAACATGATTCAGGACCTCTGGTGCCAATTCTGGCACGTTGAATAACGACAGACACCTTCCAAATGAGGTCTTTCAGAGACGACTTTGGGATACATTTGACAGACAGACTAGTTCAGGAATCCGTGGTGCATTGTGACACCAGCGCATCGGCTTCTTCCCTGTCTTTGAACCGGGCCGCCTGCGCAAGGAATTTGGTCATGCTTTTCGTGGAAGGATCAGCACGCGGTAACTACACTCTCAAACAGAATGGCATATGATCAGAACCAGGTTGAAGGAAAACTTTACAATGCTTTGTACAGTAATTAAATGGAATTGCATTGCATTGCACTACGAGAGAAGATTTATTCAAGCAAACTCGAAGGCAGGTCTGCACATGGGAAAGCAAGCAAGAAAGCTCCGTTTTTGTCTAAGTCAAAGGCTGCAGTTGAAGAGCAAAGCAGTTTCTGCCCAGTTTCGAACTGGGGACTTTTCGCGCGTGAGACGAACGTGATGATCACTACACTACAGAAACAGGCCTCTGCCACCCCTGCTGGCGCTCAGTGGCATCCAGCACTGAAAGTTGAAGCCATTCTACCTTTCACCTTTCTGTTTCCATCAGCTCGTTGTTTAATGGGACTTGTTTAATTTTGGCTATGTGCTGAGCATGGATGAGATACACCGAAGTATCTGTTTCCACGTGGTGTACCCCGATAACGTTGTGTTGCTTACACCTGCTTTAAAGAATTACGTTTTTGCGGAGTTTACCGTCGCAGTCTGTGGCAAAATCATTTAGTCTGTTCGACTGCTCACGGGAAAGGTAGCATTGTGAAACACTGCAGAAACGAACGACATCCTTACTTTTGCTCCGACTGACCATACTCCGTGTAAGTTTCCCAGATTCTCAGTTGAGGATTTTTGCAGCTGGAAGTTACCTCGGAAACCCTGTTCATTCGTAATGTATTGAGAGAATCGCAAAACAGAAAGCATTTAACACGGAACACAAACAAAACTGGAAAACCAAATGCATTTTCAGACACTGCGAGCATGAATGCTAAATGTGAGACAGTTCGGGGGCATGAGCCATAAAGTAATCACACAACTAACAACAGGGCAATTCCAAACTACTCTGTCAAACATACTGGAGCCTGAGTGCACCACCACTTCCCAGACAATGCTGCAAAGAGACAAAGAAAGAACATAATAAGAATGGGCCATAAAAAGTGAATTTCACCAATCACAGTCTCGATTAGATTACCTTTCCCTTCCGATGACTCCAGGACGGAAATGAAGGAAGTGGGAGAAATTCAATAACATATGACATCGAAATAGATTGGAACGATTTTCTCATTGGCCAGAAAACCGAATGACAGCGAGTCGAGTCACCGTAGGACTCTGTTTCGCAACAGCGTTGAAATAACAGTCTTCATTCGGTGTGGAGACGCCCAGTCTCCCCAATGTACCAGAGACTGCACTGGGAGCAACGGATACAATAAATGATATTGGTGGATGTGCAGGTGACAAAAGCTGCACTGTCCCCGGAATCTTTGATGCTTTGTAGAAATCTATTGATCTCAGCCTTCAATGCATTCATGATGGAATCACCACAGCCACTGGGGGAACTGATGTTAAACCGCCAGCCCATTCTGAGTTCCCACATATCTACAACTGTTCGCGAAGCACTGATATTGTGCATTTGGTGCGCTGCCTAACATTTCTTATGACACTGTACTTATTGCACGCGTTTAGTGTGCTTGTCTGTGGGTTGCCGTGATCGTATAGTGGTTAGTACTCTGCGTTGTGGCCGCAGCAACCTTGGTTCTAATCTGAGTCATGGCAATGATTTCTCTTTGTCTTCCAGTCTTCTGTGAAGCCCACATGAATCAGCTGTTTTAAAGTTCTGATTTTCTCCAAGGTGATTTTTTTCCCTTCAAGCTCTGCCCTCTCACATCTCTGTGTTTCATATGTCAGAATTCAAATCCACCCGTTCTCAGAGATTTCTTCCCTCCTACCATCACTAACCGAACTTTCCATCCCATACCCCCATTTCATTAATTTGGAGATGCTGGTGTTGGACTATGGAGTACAAAGTTAAAAATGGCCCAACACCAGGTTATGATCTTACAGGTTTAATGGAAGCACTAGCTTTCGGAGCGCTGCTCTTTCATCATGTGTTTGCGGAGTCATTTCCTATTTCACTAAGGTATTGCAGAATCTAACACTGACTCTCAGATTGATACCGATCAGTCTGTGTGGCTGGGGTCACTGTTGCTGGATGAACGTGCCCCAACCCAACCATCGGGATCTGCAGACCATTTGATCCAAATGGTTACCACTGTTGTGAGATCAATACTCATGTCGCAGCTTTTACTGATATGGTCCAGATATTATTGGGGGGGTCAAGCTCAGGAAAATGGCACAGAACAGTATCAGGGAAAAGTGACTTAATTGGATAAGGTCAGTTTCACTGCTTTTCTGCAATGACCATGAGCTATTACCACTGAACACTGAACTGTTAATTCAGACACCAGGGACCTGGGTTTGACTCCGACCATGCTCGGTGGTAGAATTGGGATTCAATAAATATCTGGAATTACGAATCATATAATTCCTATATATCCATGTTCAATTGTTGAAAAAAAACAAAGCCATCTGACGTCATTTAAGGAATGAAACTGTCATTCTTCCCTGCTCGGGCCTCCATGTGACTCCAGACTCACTACAATATGGTTGACTCTCAACTGCCCCCTGTGCAATTAGGGATACCAATCAATACTGACGAGCCAGCGACGCCCTCATACTGTAACAACACAGAAAAAAATAGTTCAGTTGGCCCGAGCTAGATTACTGTGTGCAGTTCTGCAATTCAGAGTACTGCATGGATGTGATCGTACTGGGAACGTTGCAGTAGAGATTCACTGGGATATTGTCTGGGCTGAAGAGTTTCAGTTGTGAGGAGAGATTGGACAGGCTGGGGTTGTTTGTCGCCGAGCAGAGGAGATTGGAGAAGACATGACTGAGATGGGCTAAATACTGAGGGATATGGATAGGATAGACTGAAAGAAGCTTTTGTTATTGATGGAGGGATCGAACACTGGGGCCAAGAGATTTCGGGAAAAGGCAGAAAGGTTTGAGTAGATTTGCGGAGAGGGTCAGAGAGGCGTAAATCATTCTAACCTTAAAAAAAATTGAGATGTTAATTTGCAATGCCAAAACATGTAAGATTATGGGCGAAACGATGGAAAACGTGATTCAGGTGGTTAAGCAGTTGTGTTTGACAAGTGAGGCCACAACAGGCTGAAGGGCCTCCTTCAATGTTGTTGTCCTCCACAGTATCGTGGTTCGTGTCCCCGCCTGTCACAGGGCTCATTTCTCCCCTGGGGGCATCGTCAAGTTTTAAACCTGTCGCTCTGTTCCCCAGTGAAGGTTATTCATGACTGGCCTTCCATTCTCGATGGGACATGTCACAGGAAGGACAGTGCTGTCTGAATCAGCTGGGGAAGGGCTGCAGCTCCTGGGGAGATGGAGTGTCAGTGAAAGTGCAAACACGTAACTTCAGCAAACTGCACATTCTGTTTGCGTTGCAATGAAAACCGTTATATAGAGTTGTTCCTGACTGATATGTTTATTTAAAGCAGGAATCTGAGGAAGAAAACAGAATAAACCTATTCAGATCTGAGCGCAGAGACATTTCCAGCAGAACTTATGAGGTTGTACAGCGTAGAACCGCGTTTGGATGCATTGAATTCGGGTTGGTGGGCGCAGTTTGCTTTCACTAGGCGGAGTTCCCAGTGTGAAAAGCCGTTACACATGATACAGATAGTGGTCAATGTGATGGTACATTTGCTCAGTGTTTCACACTGCTCTTAAGTCTACAGGTTAGGTGGATTGGCCATGTTACATTGCACTGATGTGTCCAGGGAGTGAATTCAGTAAGTTAAGTGAATTAGCCATGGGTAACGCGGTGATAAGGTCAGCAGTCACACGATGCCAGGTTTTATTCCAGCAGGTTTATTTGAAATCACAAGCCAGAGGGCTGCGGGGATAGAGACGGGAGCTGGGTCTGGTTGAGATGCTGTTCAGAGTCTCCCTATAGACTCGATTGGCTGAACTGTACTTTCTGCATTGTAGGGAATCGGAGATTCTATCACAGAGGACACTGCCAGCATTTACTGGGCTGCTTAGACATTGGAGAAGATGCTGACGGTATTTAGTGGGGATGGAATTTTATTTATTTGTGTTTTGGAAAATTTGAAACTAAACCAAGGAAAACCGAATGGAAGTTTTCTAGAGTATATGAGGTTTGGAGAGAGTAAATATGTGGCAAATTCACTCTTTCAAGTTCATAAATTTCTGAAAGTCAAGATTTCAAAACCATCGATGTAGGACAAAGACATAATGGGAGCAGAATTTCTGTCACTCAGACAATCCGTTTCCAAAATATTTGGAAAGGCACATTTAGAGACACAGAAGCAGTGAGTTTCACCAGGTGAGAGATAGCCTGTGGCCAGGTAAAAGTGTAAAGGAGGGTGTAGGGGGTAGAAGGTGCGAGGAAACAATATCTAATTTGGACGACTTCAGATGCAAAGGAATATCGGAAACATCTGCAGCTGAGTAAGATTCAGCAAAAAAAACTCATAGTTTTGAAAGATTTCTATTAATATTCCACATGTAGCATTATAAATGGAACTGAGCAGATTTTGTCTATTGTCTAGGACAGCTATTCCATAATGAATAGGAAGTGACCCATCTCTTGGAGATCGATTTCCTGCTTTAATCGCATGCCTTAAAGATGGGAGGACGATCGCCATGATGTTGGATTCATTTGATACCCATTGAAATCTGCCGAAATAACTGAGCATCAAAACTGCCATCTTGTTTTGTAGTTCAACCTTCTGTTTTTCTCATCAGTATTTTCTTTAAGCTGACATAAATTCGGAGCAAAATTGAATGCAACATTTAACGTGGAGAATCTTGCTCTTGCCCTTCATTGCACCGGAGATTTGTGATAAATTGATACCTCATCAAAGTCGAAATAAAGCAATTTGATTCTGTTGTAAGTTACATTGTGATAATGAAAAGGAGTGCAAACGATTCTTTTCTCCTTTCATTCCATCTTGACGTTCTATGAATTTACATTGAATGAAAGGGGTACAAATAAGGAGAGATCGGGTGTAATAGTTGATCCAGTGGGATTGTGAATTTTAATGTAACAATCCACACAACGTTCTGATCAGTATTTTTAAACAGTCAATTGAACTGGAACCGCAGAAAACTTTTCCAATGAAACGAATTTTTCATTATTTCACAACCTTTTGCTGTGTGAATCATACCACGATCAATCATCCAGCGTGATCACCAAGTTGGCAACAATATTAGACCCACCAATTTTCTTTAGCAATCACAACATCTGCACATACCCATCCTCGGCGTGCCCAGTGCCATTTGTTGTATCCAGGCTACAGCACATTTCCTGTTCATGAAATTATGAGCTTAGTTCCTGATCTGTCTGATCAGTTTGAGAAACCTTTTCTATTACTTCATTTCACCCCCTCAGAATTCTAAAGGTATCAATCAAATAGGGCGTTAGACCAAATGATGTAGGAATGGAAGACGGCCATTCAGCCCATTGAGTCTGCTCCACCATTCAACGAACTCATGGCTGATCTGATAATCCTCAACTCCATTCTCCAGCATTGCCACGACAAAACTTCATCATCTTTCTGGTTAAATATCTGTCTGGCACAGTTTGAAAATACACAACAACTCAGCCTCAACAACAATTTCGGCAAGGAGTTCCACTGATTCACTGGATCCTGAGCAAAGAAATTACTCCTCATTTCTGAATTAAATAGGCAATATCTAATTCTGAGTTCATGTCCTCTGGTGCTCTCCTCATACCAGAGGGTGAACAACCTGCCCGTATCTACCCTGTCAAGATCCCATGAATATTGAACGTTTATAAATGTTACTATGTGATTGTTAAACTCCCCTCCCTCTCCTTTGTTTCAAGCAGAATAATCCCAGCCTAACTAATCATTCCACGAAGCTCCATTTCCTGCAGTGTTGAAAACATGTTCATTAATCTCTGCTGTCCCCTTTAGCGTCCTTACATATTATTACAGCAGGTGGAGACATTTATGCGAAGAAACGGTTGAAATTTCAAGCACAGACGGCAATTGGATCTTGAAATCAGACAGTGACTGGAATCAGATTGGTCCACACAAGGACGAAATACACTAATGATCACTCTGACAAATGAGAATTTAATCATATCTCATTGATATTCAATAACTTTACTGTCAACAAATTACCCCATGTAATCGTCCACAGAGCTATTATTTCGGGGGAAAAAACTTATAGAAACTGGCCACATAAACACTTTGACAACAATAACATGTTCTTAAGACATTTTTTGATTATAAACTCAACTCATTGTTCTGTGAATCCTACATCGTTTGCAAGGCACAAATGAGACGTGGAATATAACTCTCTCCATTTACCTAGATGGGTGTAACTTCAATAACACTTAACGAACTGGACACCGTCCACGACAATGCAGTCACTTGAGTGTACCCTCTTCAACACCTGCAATATTCATACCCTTCACCGCTAAGGCACAATTGCAGCACAGTTCACCAACTATAAGATGCACTGGAGTAAGTCATTCGGGCATTTTCGACAACATTCAAAGCTCAACAGCTGTACTGACTATAAGGACAAGGTTGGAAGATGCAACAAAACGCCACGGTTTTCAAGTTCCCCTCCAAGGCACATAGCACCCTGACTTGGAAAGGAATCAGTGAGAAACTCATTAGTGAAACGGCCTTGATGGGCAAAGTTGCATACTTCAGCCTTCCATCTTTTATTTTACAATTTTAAGACAAATGTTGATTTATGCCGTGACCAGACTTGTGCTCAGTCCTTTAGCTGTTCCCTGACCTGGTGGTTGCTAAAGTTCTGCTATCATCCACAGCCTGTGGTCAACAATAGAAAATATCTGAAAATCCACTCAATCAACTGACTCCTCTCATGATTGGAATGGTGTTGGAGAAGCACAGCAGGTCCGGCAGCATTTGCGGAGCAGGCAAAATGGAGGTTTCAGTCAAAAACCTTCATCAGGAATGAGACTGGGAGCACATGGGATGGAGAGATAAATGGGAAGGGTGTGGGGCTGGGGAGAAGGTAGCTGAGAGTGCTGTAAGTGGATGCAGGCGGGGGGTGAACACGGTATGTCAGAGAAGTAGGTGGAGTGGATAGGTGGGAATGAAGATGCACAGGTGGGACAAGTCAGGAGGACGGAGTTGAGCTGGAAGGTGAGAACTGGGGTAAGGTAGGGGGAGGGGAAATGAGGCAACGGGTGAAGTCCAAATTGATACCATGGTGTTGAAGTGTCCCGAGGCAGATGATGAGGCTTTCTTCCTCCAGGCATCGGGTCGTGAGGCAGTGGCGATACAGGAGGCCTAGGACATTCATGTCCTCGGGAGAGTGGGAGGAGGAGTTGAAATGTTTGGCCATGGGGCACTGGGGTTGATTCTTGCGGGTATCCTGGAGATATTCTCTGAAGTGTTGTGTGAGAACACATTTCCTCTCTCCAACTTAGAGGAGACCGCATCGGGAGGACCGTATACAAGAAATGGCATGTGTGGAAGTGCAGTAGAAACTTTGATGGATATGGAAGCCTCCATTAGAGCATTGGACACAGGTGAGGAGGTAGATGTGGGGGCAGGTTTTGCAATTCCTGCAGTGACAGGGAAATTTATATTTCCCTCCCCACCCCTATCCACTTTTCTCAAAGACTCTTTCCTCCACGACTACCTAGTCAAGTCCACGCCCTCCAAAAACCCACCCTCCCCTCATGGCACCTTCCCCTGCCACCACAGGAATTGCAAAACCTGCACCCACATCTTCCCTCTCACATCATTCCAAGGCTCCAGTGAGCCTTCCACATCCATCAAATATCCGTGTGCACTTCCACACATGTCATTTATTGCATCTGTTGCTCGCCATGCGGTCTCCTCTACATTGGGGCCAACAGACACATTCTCGGAGAGCACTTCAGAGAACATTTCCAGGGAACCCGCAAAATTCAACTCCAACGCCCCATGACCAAAAACATCAATTACCACGTCCCCGACTCTCCCAATGACATGCAGTTCCTGGGTCTCCTCCAGCGCCATTCCCTCACAACCAGACGCCAGATATTCCACCTCGGGACCCTCAACCCCAGGGCATCAACGTGATCTTCACCAGTTTTCTCATCTCCACACGGCCACCTTATCCGAGTTCCAAATTTCTAACTTGGCACCATCCTACTGACCTGTCCCACTTGTCTATCTTCCTTTCCACCGATCCGCTCCACCCTCTTCTCCGACGTATCTCCTTTAACCCCATCTCTATCCACCTCTTGCACTCTCAGCTAAATTCTTCCCAGACCCAGTCCTCCCGTTTATCGCTCCACCCTCGAGGCTCCCAGCTTTATTCCTGATGAAGGGCGTTTGCCCGAAACGTTATTTTTTTCTGAAACTCGGATGCTGCCTGACCTGCTGTGCTTCTTCAGCACCACTCTAATCTTGATTCTGATTTCCAGCACCTCCAGTACGCACTTCCGTCCATCTGATTACCCTGTCTATTGATCTTGAATAGGCCGTTGCTAAAGTTCCAAAATCGTTTCCATGCTTTTATGTTCCCACCTGCGGTCAAGAACATCGAGACCACTTGATCCCTTGTCCAATCACCTTCAAACATTCGTGAATGTCTACTCCAATTTCTCTTTTATTACTTTAAACCACTCAGTAGTCACACTTTTCTCATTGTGAGTCCTCAAATTCATTATCACCCACTTCACTGGATTGAATTCCTTTCAGCACATTTTCTTGCCAATTGTTTCCAATCTCCCTGCAGTCTATGGCTTTCTTCCTCATGGTTAAAGACATCACTAATTGTTACCTGATTTGCAAACAGCTAAATGATGGCCACGACAAATAAGTAAAAATCGTTGACCAGTATGAGAAAACAATAGAACTCATAGAAGCCATGGTTCATAAGCTTGCAAAGGACAGCAGATTTGGAGACTGTAAAGAAGGTGATCTAAGGTTCCAGAAGGATCTTAATCCATTGCGTCTTTGGGCTGAAAAATGTCACATGAAGTTCAATCTGGATAAATGGAAGGTATTGCATTTTTCTACATCAAATATCAGTAGTGCTTATACAATTAATGACCGGCATTGCATCGTGTTGTGGAACACGGAGGCCAGGAATGCAAGTACATAATTCATTTTAATTTGCTTCATATATAGAAAGAATAGTTTTTAAAATGTCATCTCGCCTTCGTTGCTCTGTCCTTTGAGCGTAGGAGTTGGTACGTTATGTTGAAGTTGAATAGGACATTGCGTGATGCGTCTTCTGGAAAACTGTGTCCAGTTCTTGTCGCCCAGTAATAGCAAGGAAATTATTCAGCTGGAGTAGGTTTAGAACAGGTATAACAGCGTATGGCGAGTGGGGAAGGTTTGTGTTAAAATAAAAGGCTGGATAGGCTGAGAATATTTTCACTCGAGCACTGGAGTTTGAAAGGCGGCCTGATAGAAATGTATAAATTATTGAGAGTTCGGCTAGAGTTAACTGTAACTGTCTTTTCTCCAAGGAGGGAGGACTTCAAGACGAGAGGGCAAATGTTTAAAGTGAAAAGAGGGATTTAAAGAAGGCATGAGAGGCTTTTTTTTAACAGAGGATGGTTTATGTGTGCAATTCACTTCCTGAGGCAGTGATGAATGAAAGTACATTTACAATATTTACAGGATATTTGGATCGATAAATGATTTGGAAAGTATCAGTGGGATTAACAAAAGCTATTTCTTCATGCCTAGTACATAATTTATTGCCCAGTGGGAAGTTCAGAATCAACCACGATATTATGGATCTGGAGTCACATACCAGCCAGACCAGATGGGTAAGTCAGTTTCCTTCCCTATCAGGCATTAGTGAATCAGATCTACTGATTCAACATCATTATTAGACTCTAGGTATTTGTTTACATAAAATTCCAGCATCTGCCATGCCAGGGTTTGAACCCGTGTCCACAGAATTATATCTGGACGTTCATATTAACAATGCAGTAATAATATCACAAGGGCATTATTAACCCTCAGCAGTTACAAGAGCCATCAGATGCGACTCGTTTAGTTTGGCATTATGTTCAGTATGAGCTTGTAGGAGTGAAAGGCCTGTTTTCATGCTGTGTGAGTCTATGACTTTGACGCTATGAAACTGGCAGCTGGTTGGGATTAACAGCAGCGTTGACAGTTTAATTGATCTCCTTCTGGGATATGTAATCTTGCTGGTAAATCCGGAGGTTCTTCTGCTCATTGAACCCTTCCCATACACGGGACTGTTGAATATTCTGTCCCCAGTTTGACTGAGTAGATGAGTTTATACTTCAGTAGGTAATTGAATCCCGCATTGCCCTGGTTTCTCTGTGATATCGGTGTCTTTGTATCTACCCAGGATGAACAATTGGTTGAAATGATGTCAACGCAGATGTAAGTCCCGTTGTCCATGTTGTGAATGTGTTTTTATTCTTCCTGATACACCCACAGGGTGTGGATGTCGCTGGTCAGGACAGCATTTGTTGTTCATCCTGATTCGCTGCTGCCTCGCTGCTCGAGAGACATGGATTCGATCCCAGTCTCGTGTGACTGTGAGCAGTTTGCACATTCTCTCTTTGCTTGCGTGAGTTTCCTCCCACAGTCTGTAGGTGTGAAGGTTACTGGGATCAGTCATGGGAAATGAAGGGGAATGGAATAGGTATGGAGTGTGAGTCTGATAGGATGTGCTTCGGAGGGATAGTGTCGACTGCAAGGGCTGAATGGCCTGCTTTCCCACACGGTTTTCATTCTCGGATTAAGGGTCAGCTACTTTGTTCAGGTCCTGGAGACACAAGTAGGCAGGATTGGGTAAAGATGGTAGCATCCCCTGTATAAGCGACATGTATGAATGGGATTGCAGGAAATTAAAGGCATGTTCTCTGTTCCTGAGGTCAGGCTTCCATTCCTGGTTTTATTCATCGAACTTTAACATTACCAGTAAAGAAACTACCTCTGACATCTGTCTTATGCCTTTCTCCCCTCACTTTAAAGTTGTGACCCTCGTGTTTGCCGTCCCCATACTTGGAAAAAGACTCTCCCTGTCCACCCTATTTAAACCTCTGATTATCTTGTATGTCTCTATTAAGTCACCTCTCATTCTTCTCACCAACGAGGACAGCCTCAAGGCCCTCAGTCTTTCCTCATAATACATTCCTTCCATACCAGGCAACATGCTAGAAAATCCCCTCTGCACTCTTTCCAAAGCGTCAACATCCTTCTTATAATGCGGGACCAGAACTGTTGACAATACTTCAAATGTGGCAGTACCAGATCTTTGTTCAGCTGCAGCATAACCTTCTGATTCCAGAACTCAATCCCTCTATTAATAAAAGCCAAAACACTGTTTTCCTTCTTAACAACCCTGTCAATCTGGGTGGCAACTTTCAGGGATGTGTGTACATGGACACCGAGATCTCTCTGCTCATCTGCACTCCAAAGAATCTTACCATTAGCCCAGTACTTTGCATTCCGATTACTCCGTCCAAAGTGTATCACCTCACGCTTGTCCACATTAAACTCAATTTGCCACCTCTCAGCCCAGCTCTGCATCCTATCTATGTCTCTCTGCAACCTACTACATCCTTCGTCACGATCCACAACTCCACCGACCATAGTGTTGCCCGCAAATTTACTAACCCACCCTTCTAAGCCCTCATCCAGGTCATTTATAAAAATGACGAATAGCCCTGGACCCAACATCGAACCTTGCAGAATCCCGCTCGTAACTGGACACCAAGATGAACATGTTGCATCAACTACAACACTCTGTTTTCTTTGAGCGAGCCAATTACTGATTCAAACTGCTATGTCTCCCACAATCCCATTCCTCCACATTTTGTATAATAGCCTACTGTGGGAATCTTATCGAACACCTTGCTGAAATCCATATACAGAACATCAACCTGCTTACTCTCATCTACCTGTTTGGTCACTTTGTCAAAAAACTCATAAGATTCGTTAGGCACGACCTTGACAAAACCATGCTGACTGTCCCTGACCAGATTATTCTTTTCTAGATGATTATAAATCCTACCTCTTATAATCTTTTCCAACGCTTTACCAACAACTGAAGTGAGACTCACTGGTCTGTAATTACCAGGGTTGTCTCTACTACCCTTATTGAACAAGGGAACCACATTTGCAATCCTCCAGTCCTCAGGCACTATTCCTGTAGATAATGGTGATTTCTGGATCAATGGCACAGGCTCGGCAATCTCTTCATTTGCTTCCCAGAGGATTCTCGGAAAGATCCCATCTGGCCCAGAGGACTTGTCTATTTTCACACTCTACAGTATTTCTTATACCTCTTCCTTGTGAACCTCAATCTCTTCGAGTCGAGATGCAATTATCTCTGTATCTTCCTCGCCAACATTTTCATTTTATATAGTGAACACTGTCGAAAAATATTTATTTAGTGTTTCCCATGTCTCCTCTGACTCCACACACAACTTCCCACTATTATTCTTGATTGGCCCTAATTTAACTCTCGTCATTCTTTTATTCCTGACATACCTATGGAAAGCCTTAAGGTTAACCCTGATCCTATCCGCCAACAACTTCTAATGTCTCCTCCTGGCTCTCATGTCTGCTCCTGGCTCTTCTGAGCTCTCTTATTAGGTCATGCAGGGAAACGATTCTGTCTGCTGCATATCATCATTCTGCTTCGAAATATCAGGCAGTATTTCATATTGATTACTGTACACGTTAACCTTTAACAAGCCATGACAGTGAAATCACTGAATCCTCATCACGAAACTACCAGGGAGGATTTCTGTTAAAATCACCCTGGACACCAAGAAATTCGCCATTCTATTCTCCCATTCTTCTGTGCGTTATTTCCTCGGCCCTATTCCGGTCTTGTTGGTTGGTTTACAATACTGAGGCTATCCAATCATCTTTGCATTTCAGTTTCTAAAGGATGAGACCTTCTCTCTGAGCTGGCAATGTGCTTGCTCAGTGGTGATAAAACTGTCCTTGTAAACTAGAAGAGTGCTTGAAATAGGTCATTCCTGTTTTTCATTCCAAGAACTTGAGGCAAACCGTTTGGCAGGACAGGAAATAGCGGGCGTGAGCAGTGATCAAGTTTGGCAGCAAGAGCGAGGTGAGGCAGTATAAACTACAGAGTAATGGGGAAACAATGGGCAAAGAACACTGGGACGGGAGGGGCTGAATGCTTCCTTTCTTTGCTGTAACCAGACATTGGTGTTGAACTCTGAAAGGGGACAACATCAGACCAGTCGATGAAATCTTACTTTCTCCTTGTTTTCTCCCGAGGCCTGTGTCACACTTGGGGAAATGTGTCTGAGTGCTTCAGTCTATGGGTAAAAATGGGGTTCAGTTCCCATCTCAAACTTTAATCCCATTTATTGTGTTTTACGAGATTAAAACGTTCCAGAGAAATTAGTATTCAGGTGAAACGTCAGAGCTTACAAGGTTACAGACCAAGTGCTGGGAAATGAGATGAAGGGACCCAGTTCTGTGCTGTAAACACTCGATAATTCAATCATTTTTGAGGGGAAACATATCTGCAGTGACATAATTCCAAAAACTGTGTTATGAAGAAACGGTGCAACGGCTTCTGCCCTCATCCCTGGTGGTCTAGTGGTTAGTATTCAGAGCTTTAACTGAGTGGCCTGTGTTTCATTACCGTTCAGGAAATCAGAACTTCTTGTTCCTGATGCAGAGAGCGCAGCTCTACCAGGAATCTGTTTCATGCCTTAGATCAGACAATACCCCAGCTCATCAAAGAAGGGAAAAGCACCTTCCCTCTATGCACTTTCGGACAGTTAATCCTTCATTCTCCTCTGATTTCACTTCCCAAAGAGTTTCAAAATATTGTCAAATCTGAGTTTCAGCTATTTCTTTTCTGTGCTTTTCATCCATAGGAGCTTCAGCGATTGATTGCGTTGGTTTCTGAAAACGAAACATACCCATGTGCAATGTATTAGGCTATTCCAGGATTGCCTTCTCTGACAGCGGTGGGACATGACTGATGCTGTCTATGATATGGAAGTGCCAGTGTTTGAGTTGAGTAGATAAAGTTAAAAAATCCACAATATCAGGGCAGAGTCCAGCAGGTTTATTTGGAAGCACTAGCTTTCGGAGAGTCGCTCCTTCATCAGATGGGTGTTTTTCTGCAGAAACTTGGTGTGTGTGTGTCAATATGCGCGCCCTTTTGGAAGATCATCTGGACTTTAACCGTCCGTTCGTGGTGTCGACGGTACCCATGACTTGGAGGTGTTGGTGTTGGACTGGGGTGGATACATTTAATAATCACACAAAGCCATTTTAGATTCCAACAGTTGACAAACACCTGATGAACAAGCAGTGCATGGAACACTGGTGCTTCCAAATACGTCTGTTCAATACAATCTGGTGCTGTGTGATTTTTACTCTGATAGCTCTTGGCAATGTTTAACTGGTCGAAGACAGTGAAAGCATTTTCGTTCGTGGAGCTGAAATTTCAAATAATACCCACCTCAGCATAACAAAAATGATTAAGTTGGATGTGTGATGAATCGCCATAATGCGCTTGCGCAAAGTAAAAGTCGAACCTACAACCACCTGATCCGTAGCCAGCTATACAAATGGTTGTACCACTGGCCAGATGCACAGCTGAGATTTTACACGCTGCAGAGCTGTGTGTTAACAAGGACATGAGCAATAGCAATAACAGTCACAAGGTGAACAAAGAACAAAGATAATCACCAGCATTGATTCACTTCAAATTGTCCTCAAAAAAACGACCATTCACAATCTGATCAGCCAATCAATGAGGTCCCTGCTGATCTTGGAAATTGCAACTGACTTTGCTGCGTTTTCACCATAATTTGAGGTAAACTCCAGCCTAATCATAACATCGCATATTCCCATTAATTTTCATCTTTAGATAACGTTAATGACCTGTCCGTATTTGCAGGAAGTGAGTGAAAACGTCCTTCCGGTGATGTAATCCAGTGCAGAGTCGGCCAGAAAAGAAAAGACAAAGACATGAAACATCACTCCCATTTTTCTCTGTGCCAATACGTTTTCCTGAGTTGAATATTTGCAGGACTTGTCTTTACTATCTAAAGAATTAATTATTTTCCCGGGAAAGATTCTTCATAAATCAATTAACATCTGAGGTGTTGAAACATATTTTACTTTAGATTAAAATAGTTGAATATCGTTTCCCCTAGCCTAATGTCCCATTCCTCCCTCCTCTTCCATGTAAACACAGCTGCTCCAGGTGATGTTGGAGCTCCCAACCTGACGTTCCAATGCTCCTTGCTGCTCCATGTCAATAGAAGCGGCTCTACTTGAAGTTGGAGCTCCCAGTCTGATGTCCCAATGCTCCCAGCTGCTACATGTCATTAAACGCTTTTCCTTGTGAGGTTGGAGCTCCCAGTCTGATGTTCCAATGTTCCCTCCTCCATGTCAATAGAAGTGGTCCAGTTGAGGTTGGATCTATCACTCTGATGTCCCAATGCTCCCTGCTGCTACATGTCATTAAAAGCTGCTCCAGGTGAGAGTGGAACTCCCAGATGGATCTCGCAAAGCTCCCTGCTCCATGCCAACTGAAGCTGCTCCAAATGAAGTTAGATCTTGCATTCGGATGTGCCAATGCTCCCTGCTGCTCCATGTCAATGGAAGCTGCTCCAGGTGTGGTTGGAACTCCAGACTGATGCCACAATGCTCCCTGGTCCACGTCAAAAGACGCTGCTCCAGAAGAAGTGGGAGTTCCCATCCCTGGCAGCTCACATACCTCTATACCATCATAGAAATGCTGCCCACTGAACATTTCCACCACTGCAGCCATTGGTGGAATATCCGCATCATGAGAATCTAATATTATTTTTAGTCACCACCGAATCATTGTTTCCAAAGGTCATTCTTTCTTAAACCTTATTTCGCATGTGCATACTGCAGTCATTCCGAAGTAAGATAATGGTGCTAATTGATGTTTGCTTAATAAACATTACATCCTATTTTTCATGTTGAGTAACTGTGACTTAGCAAGGACAATGTTTATATTGAAATTACACTTTTATTCCAGGTGAGATGAATGTGGTTTGCTTTATTTAAAATTAACTTGTTCACGATGTAAAATGATCAAATAGATCTCAATTTCAAAACAAAATTGGTAACGTTGTCATCCATCTTGAAATGTGGTGTCTTCTTCTTTCAACCAGACGGGTATAATAAGGAAAAGTCTATTAATGATATGCGTATAAAGACACTTTAAATCGCAAGGTTTGTGAAGGTTTGTCGCTCAGGTTGAGGTTTAGGGTGTAGGTTTGCTCGCTGAGCTGTAGGTTTGATATCCAGATGTTTCATTACCTGGCTAGGTAACATCATCAGTGGCGACCTCCAAGTGAAGCGAAGCTGTTGTCTCTTACTTTCTATTTCTATCTTTCTCCTCGATGGGGTTCCTGGTGGTGATGTAATTTTCGGTTTGTTTTCTGCGGGGTTGATAGATGGCATTTAGATCTATGTGTTTGTTTATGGCATTGTGGTTGGAGAGCCAGGCCGCTGGGAATTCTCTGGCATGTCTTTGCTTAGACTGTTCCAGGATCAATGTGTTGGCCAAGTCGAACCGGACTACCAAAAATCCCTAAACCAGGAGCCCCCTCAGACCCATAGTCTCATTACCCGGAGCACCAACTTACAGACTGGACAAAGAATTACACGCAAGACTGAAATACCGCATAGAAGAGTCACAGCACTGCATCCACTCCACCCAGGAATTCCGAAAAATCATCAAAAACACCAAAGTAGAGGAAGGGGAAGCAATGATCTCATTCGACATAACAGCACTGTTCACCTTCATCAACATCGACCTGGCAAAGGAAACACTTACCAGACTTTTAGAAGCGACCATCACACACACACCAACCACCATCAATCACATTACCAACGAAAACATCATGAAGCTAGTGGACCTGTGCCTCACCACCCACTTCACTTCCAACAGCATAGTCTACAAACGAACCAACGGCCCACGAATGGGATCTCCGCTATCAGGATTCATAGCAGAAGCGGTATTGCAAAGACTAGAACAAACACCCCTACCAACAATCAAACCAAAATCTAGGTCCGCTACGCAGATGACACCTTTGTCATCACAAAACGAAACAAGATATTAAAGACATTTAACATCATCAACAACACCCTCACAGGCATAAAGTTCACCAAGGAGGAAGAAACAGGAAACAACCTCGCATTCTTGGACGTCACAGTAGAAAGAAATGACAACGGAGAACTACAAACCTGCGTATACAGAAAACCGACAAACACTGACCAAATACTGAACTACACCAGCAACCATCCCAACACACACAAACGAAGCTGCGTCAGAACAGTATTCCAACGAGCCACCACACACTGCAGCACAGACGAACTTCGGAAAACAGAGGAGAACCACCTATATACAACGTATTCGAGAAGAACAGATACTCAAAAAGTACAGTCTTCAGATTCCTCAAGAACAAACCACGACAAGCAGACCAAACACAGCCAGAAACCATAACCACCTTACCATACATCAAAGAAGTTTCAGACATGACAGCCAGACTACTAAGACCCCTCGGAATCCTAGTAGCAGACAAACCCACCTACACTCTCAAACAAAAACTAACAAACTTATAAGACCCAGAACAACCCATAGACAAAACCAACGTCATCTACAAAATTCCATGCAAGGACTGCCACAAACACTACGTAAGACAATAGGAAGAAAGTTAGCCAACAGGATATACGAACACCTGCTAGCCACAAAAAGACACGACCTTCTCTCCCTCGTAGCCCTACACACGGATTAAAAAACCACCATTTCGACTGGGACAACACATCTATCCTGGGACAGGCTAAGCAAAGACACGCCAGAGAATTCATAGAGGCATGGCACTCCAACCACAATGCCATAAACAAAAACACAGATCTAGATACCATCTATCAACCACTCAGAAAACGAAAAGGAAATGACATCACCACAAACCACAGGAACCCCATCGAGGAGAAAGATAAAAATAGAAAGCAGCAGACAACAGCTTCGCTTCACTTGGAGGTCGCCACTGATGATGGTGTTACCTAGCCAGGTAATGAAACGTCTGGATATCAAACGTACAGCTCAGCAAGCAAACCTACACCCTACATTTTAAATTATTTTTTATGTTTATGTTGCATGAATCTGCGGTTATTGATCCACAGTTTTGTTTCACTCCCTATAGGTAACATGCTGATTTCTCCAGTTGTTCATAGATCAATGTGATGCATCCAGTGTGTGCATAAGGAGAGGGAGCTTGCTTCCCACATCTTGTGTTTATCTGTGCCTTATGTCCAGCATTCATCAATG
Organism: Chiloscyllium punctatum; assembly: GCF_047496795.1. Classification (NCBI taxonomy): domain Eukaryota; kingdom Metazoa; phylum Chordata; class Chondrichthyes; order Orectolobiformes; family Hemiscylliidae; genus Chiloscyllium; species Chiloscyllium punctatum. Next base: position 21,389,955 of record NC_092772.1, read on the forward strand.
GCGAAAGCAAGGGGCGAGGGCGAGGCCAATGTGTAAGTCTCTCCGTGCCCATGCACGGCACCCACAGCGGCAATTCTCCACTGTGCATTTACAGCCAGTTCTCAGTGCCCCTACACCCACGCCCTGCCCCTTTGAAATATCTCCATTATTTTGTGCTGTCTCTCTGTGCTCTTCTCAACAGGATGAATTACTTCTACTCAACCTCCTCCAGATTTCATCTGACAAAACATTCATTAAGAATCCCTTTGCATAAACATGCACTTCGCAGCTCTCGTTATTTGATTTTCCTGGATGTCTTTCATACAAAAAAAACGTTCACAGCAACGTTGACTTGAAAAAGAAAACCACGCTCCTTTTTATTATCCCAACGCAACCGACATTTCAGTCAACAGTCTTAAACTATTCTTTGAAATTGTGGAACAGCGTCGATGCACATGAACTGACTATTGGAGCTCCAACTTCAACACGACAGCTGTGATCATCGGAAAACAACACCACTGAAATGCCGTTGATGAACGCGACGAGAGTGGGATCCGAACCCACGCGTGCAGAACACAATGGCACAATGGATTAGCAATCCATCGCCTTAACCTCTCGGCCACCTCATCACAGATACAGGTAAAGCTCTTACCTTATGAATAATTGAATTGCGTAAATTATGCAGAGCAGCAGACATTTCTCCCTGGTATTGGTGAAATGAGAAATAACAAAGTACGGTTCCAACACTCTGGTCTGACTCCTGGGTTGTGGGGAAAGTGCACTCCCACTGTCACACGATGCACACAGTGATCTGAACAAAAATGGGGAAATGAATATGTTACAAGTTCTGTTGAATTCTGTGAAGATTTGAAGTCAACGGAATGAAGAACCCGAGACAGCAGGAAGTGTTCTTTCAATAAAGAGTTGGATAAAGCTCTTAAGGATAGTGGAATAAAGGGTTATCGGGGTAAAGCAGGAACAGGATACAAATTGAGGATTTTCAGCCATGATCATAATGAATGGTGGTGCTGGCTCGAAGGGCAGAATGGCCTACTCCTGCACCTGCTGTCTGTTTTGTATGAAATTGCCTGTGAGGAATTGTTTTCCAGACTGGAGGAGAGTGCATAGTGCTCAATGTCATTATTCGGAACGCCTAACTTCCGCTCAGATGTTTTTGACACGCACTTGTGTACAGAACAGACAATTTCAAAATCCTAAATAAGGCTAAACTGACAATTGAACTCACCAATGCAAAAACCTTGATCTGTATCATTTTCCTGGGCCGTGCGTCACCAAGTCACTGTATGATCACAGCAACACAGTGAGCAAGTGTCAGAAGGAAAATGAGTGCAGTGCCAGAGCGCATGCTGGGAGCAGCAGGTGACACACGGGGAAGTGCATTTCCCACAACAGGAACACTTCCCAAACAGCGAACTGCGGTGGAAGAATTCAGAGGGGGTTTACACTTTGATATTTGATGCCAGAGACACAATGGAGACCTGTCATTAAGTCTGCTCAAGATGAAGATTTTAAGATTTCTACAGATGCAAAACAAAATTAAAATCTCATGGGTTAGTGAAGGCAAAAGATGAAATTATACATTTCATCAATCTATCCATCTTTACAATGAGTACCTCACCACTTTCCTCACGCGGGGACAGAACCACTGGTGAAGATGATCACATAATCCCCGTTACTAGCCATGGAATCAGAGAAACTCGGTTTCCCAAACGTTAAGGTAAAACCAGGAATGGGGAGGTAAGCATTAATGTGTTGCTCCTGTGCTGAAGGTGACCAGTGCACGGTATCTCTGTTTAAGTATAGTGGGGTGTGCTGTGCCGAAGTTTTAATTTTGAGCATCAAATGGAGCAACTTCAATTTATCGTCGGGTTGAGGGATACAGACAGAAGGTGATATTGAGCAAAGCCAAGTTTATTGGAAAATACCCGTGTTTGTGGATTGAGAAACGACCTTTTCTGGATAATGACTTTTTGATCAACAAACATCCTGCAAGTATCTAAAACGTGAAGAGACATGTGTGGAGAGAGAGCCGAAGGTGATTTTTCAGCAGATGGATAACGTTTCCCATGTGCACTGCGTTAAATTCCGGGAAAATAGATGTTGAACTGGTTTCATGTTACAGTTTGTTGCAAACTCACAAAGGTTATTGCAATAATAAAAAAAGAAATCACATAGGACCGTTTGAATATTGTATTGAACTGAATTTTGGTCTGAGCATATTTTATCTTAAATGGCGTGCTGCAGAGAAGTACAGAGGGTTAACAACACAAAAGGACAGAGTCTTCTTGGTGGATTTCTTGGGTGGAGTTAAGAATGTACGAAATGTACATAACATCATGTGAATGTGGTCAAATCCTTAAAGTAGGTGTTGCGTCTCCAAGTGACGATTCATTTCCTACTCATTAGGATTTAAATTCTGTCTGCAGTTATTTTACGACATCAGCTCCATTTACAGAGTTTCACCTTGAATAATACGCCACACCTTACCACTCCATGAACTTGTTATACTGAGTCTTATTCAGTTGTTCGTGTTCATGAAATGTCTTTGTGTCTGAAGTCAACAAATTCGAAATTGTTACGCAATCACACTGACTTTCACTCAATGGTAAATTCTCTCCTTGTACGTTTGTTAGTGTATCTTTTAAAACACTCTGAAATCAGCTTCTACGTTTTATTTCTGGAAAGTCGTTCACGATTTAAATAACTCTATTGAGTGGAAGAAACTCTCATCCAAACTTTTCTTAATCATTCACTAATGGTTTTCAAGCTCGAACGAAAGTTATTGATTCACTGTAAAGAGGGAATTTCCCCAATTTATTCATTCAAACCTCGCGTTATGTGAAAATCTCATTTGTTTACATCAACCTTGCGTGTTCCTGCTCCAGCATTTCCAAATCTCGTGAATAAACTCCTTCATTTTTTCTATAATCCCATTTGTATCCTTTCTGATATTTTTATGCCTCAGAAAAAAAACGTCACTTAGCTTTCTAATATCTTGCTATCCAGGAAACAGTGTCTGTACCCTTTCTAACTTCTTGACATGTTTTTGGTGGATAATGAGGACAAGGATTGCACATAATGTAAACAACTGAATATGACCAAAAGATTTTGCAGTTACACTATGAACCCTTTGCTTTTTAAATATGACGCCTCTATTTATGTACTCCAATAAGGTGAATTACAATCTATCCAGTTCATGAACAACGTCTCCATGGAGACGAAAATTTTCTATCACTTCCTTTATTCTTCCACGGAATGTCTGAAAGGTTTGTAAGGCCAACATCTCTAAATCCCCGTGTCCGGAGTCAGTCTCAGCTATTTTTAAAGGCGACTGAAGTTCAAATACTTCATAGTGTGTCTCCCGTCATTCCTGTGCAGACTGGTTCTGGACAGTAAATGCCATCACCAAAGGCTACCGTGGATCTGAAATCAACAGTTTTCACAGAGTAATTGTCGTAGCTATTGTGTACCGTATGTCCGTGTTCTTGTTCAATTTGTTCATCATTTCATTGGTCCCTGTAATGAATTCTACTGAATGATTAATTTGTGAGTGGAGACATTCCCTTCACCACTCATTCGAAACTCCATGGAACATTGAAACATTTTACTCATACGCTTCCTGAGGACAGTCCTGCCATTACTGGGATGAATCAGTGAACATTCCCCACGTATCCTCGAAGGCAAGGATTTCCTTTTCCATTTTAGGAGACCATTACAGCACTGAGTCTCATGTGTGCATTCATTAAAACCAAAACAGTTGCAGCAAGACTTTAAAACTTAGATTTTGCAATCTGTTGGAATTAGCTGTCCCAAAAATTACATTTCATATTATGGTATGTTTGCGGATGAAAGCACTTTCTGAATCTTGAGCAATTATATTTCACTTTTGTCAATAAATTATCATTCGCTGTTCTCTCTTTCCCTTTTAGTTTCCCGTTTTATATCCCGTATTTTATCAGTTTATCTTAAGTTTTCAATAATTTCAATCAATCTCGCTCCTGATTACCAATCCGAGAGAATGCCACAATTTTGTCAATTTATATGCAGTGCCGCTGTAGGGCGCGGTGACCAAGTGGAAAGGCATTGGTCACGTGAACCAAATAAAAGGAGCCGGCTGGTGGAATCTGGCCGTTCCATCACAGTCATATTTAAAACATTTACTGTAATCTTTAGCCAAATCATATTTGTAGTAAATAAGAAAATAAAAATGGAAAAATTGCTGATGTTGAAAATCAAACAAAAACAGACGTTGCTGGAACATTTCAGGACGTCTGGCAGCATCTGTGGAGAGACGGACCCAATGGATGTGAAACGTTAACTGTGATTCATCTGCACGGATGTTGCCAGCACACCTGTGATTTTACAGCAATTTCTGTTTTTGATTCAGATTGGCAGATCTTGTCGCAGTTCATGAGAACAGTGCTCATGAGAATCAAACAGACAGCATGGACCTGGTAGTTTGAAATGAGACCGTAATAATGAATGAGTGGAGAGTGTTGTACTGGAAAAGCACAGCAGGTCAGGCAACATCCGAGGAGCAGGAGAATGGACGATTTAGGCATAAGCCATTCATCAGGAATTAGGCTTGTGAGTCGGGCAAAGGAACAAAGCTGAAGCCAGGTGCCAACTCGCAGGCACCTCCTCCTACAGACCACGATCATAAACTCTCCTCCCCTCACCAAACCATCATCTCCCAGACCATCCACAATCTCATCACCTCTGGGCATCTCCCATCCACAACCTTCAACCTCATTGTCTGTGAACCACGCATTCCCCGATTCTACCTCCTTCCTAAGATTCACAAACCTGACTGCCCCAGTCGACATATTGTCTCATCCTGAGCCTGTCCCATCCGAATAATCTCTTCCTACCTCGACACAATCCTCTCTCCCCAGTTCAGGAAATGCCCACTTACATTCTTGACACCCCTATGCACTTCACCTCCTCCAAGAATTTCGTTTTCCCGGCCCTCAACGCATCATCTTCACCATGGACATCCAGTCCCTGTACAAATCCATCTGCCATGACAGAAGTCTACAAGCCTTCCATATCTTAATCTCACACCATCCCAACCAGTACCTTTCCACCGACATCCTCATCCACCTGGCTGAACTGGTCCTCACAATCAACAACTTCTCTTTCCAATTCCGCTACTTCCTCCATCAAAACTGGTAGCCATGGGCACCCGCATAGGACCTAGCTTTGCCTGTCTGTTTGTCAGATACGCGGAACTCTCCATCTTTCGCAATTACACAGGCACCATCCTCCATCTGTTCCTCCGCTACGTTGATGAATGTTTGGGGCCACTTGGTGCTCCAACGAGGTGGTAGAATAGCTCAACAACTTTACCAACACCTTCCACTCCGACCTCAAATTTATCCGGATCATCTTGGCAACTTCCCTCACCTTCCTGGACCTCTCCATCACCGACTCTGGCGACTGACTAATTACAGACATAGACTACAAGCCCACCGACTCCCACACGTATCTAGACTACATCTCCTCCAACCCTATCGCGTGTAAGAACGCCATTCCTTATTCCCAATTCCTCCACCTCCAGCACATCTGTTCCCAGGATGACCAATTTCACCTCAGAAAGAGCCAGTTGGTCTCCTTCTTCCACGATCACAAATTGCCTTCCCAAGTGGTTGACAGCGCCCTCGAGTCATTTACATCCATTTCACACACCACCACCCCTGAAGCACGCCTCTCAACACAACAAGGACAGAACCACCTGGTGCTCACCTTATACCCCAGCAAACTCTACATAAACGCATCATATTCTGCCACTGATGCCCCTCCAAACAGACACCACCACCAGAGATATATTTCGCTGCGCAGCCCTGCCAACATTCCGTAAAGACCATTCCCTCCATGACCCCCTCTTCAGGTCCACACATCCCCCCACCAGCCCATAACCCTCTCCTGGCACCTTTCACTGCCACAAAAGGACGGGTGAAACTAGCACCCACACCACTCCCCTCACCTCAGCCAAGGCCCGAATGGATCATTCCACATCCAGTAGAAATTCACCTGTACAGCTACCAATGTCATCTACTGAATCCGTTGCACCCAGTGTGGTCTCCTCTACATCAGGGAGACAGGAAAACTTCATGCAGATCATTTCAGAGAACATCTCTGGAACACCCGCACCCACCAACTTCACCGTCCCGTGGCTGAACACTTCAACTCCCCCTCCTAACCCAACAAAAACATACAGGACTTGGACCTCCTCCACTGCCAAACCATTAGCATCCAACGCCTGGAGAAGGGACGCCACACATTCCGGCTTGGGACCCTAACACCACACTGGATGAATGTGAATTTGAACAGTTACCCCATTTCCCCTCCCCCAAGCACAAGCCTTCAACTCGGCACCGCCCTCTCGACCCATTCCATCACTGCTATTTCTGACCTATTTTCTTCTCCCTCCTATTCATCCATCTATTGCTTTCCAGCTATTTCCCATCAACCCCACACCATTTCCATTTATCTCTCAGCCCGACTCACAAGCTTTATTGCAGATGAAGGGCTTAAACCTGAAACCTGAATTCTTCTGCTCCGAGGATGCTACCTGATCTGCTGTGCTTTTCCAGCATCACACTACCAACTCTGATCTCCAGCATCTGCAGTCCTAACTTTATCCTTGGAATTATCAATGACCTTAGAGTGAACATATCCCTCGATTGCAGTGATCACAGTGTGACTGAGTTTTCCATTTATTTTGGGTGAGGGCAGGCTGGATCTGAGACGAGCGCTTAACATCTAAAAAACGGGAATGGTATCAGATAGCGAAGTTAGCGCGGGCTGAAGTGAAGTGGAAAATTCTGTCAGAAGATGGGTCAGTACAACTGTCCCACATCACCCAGACTCTAAAAGACACGCAGAGAGAGAAAATCAACTTCAGTGCAGGCACAATGACAGGTAAAGTGGAACGGAGACAATACAACACACTGAGGTGCAGTGGAATTATATATGTGAAAGGATTCGATATATAAGCTACACCTTTACATATGGACTGCCCTCACATTGGAAAAAGTAATTTGCTGCAGTATAACGGCGATATTTGCCTGTGTCATCACAATGTTGAGAGACACTGACATAGTTTCTTCTGTAGCAGCGTGGCCTAGTGAAAGCATGATCGTCCCATCAACCAGAATTCAATACTTCAAATGTCTCATCTGCGCTGTACAACTTATTGCTGCTCCTGTAGTCAGATCTCAATCGCTTCACTGTGTATCTTCTTTTGCTTCCTGCTTCACGGAAACAGTTGAGACGTGAACAAATCCAATTTCCACTTTCACCAATCTTTTGCAACTCCCGAGTTGGCACAGTTACGAGTGACCGATTGGCCTTCTCGAGTGCTCTAACTCCGATATGATCTGAACGATAAAGTGCACTGTGTCTGATCTGCAGAATGACCCCACGCGGGACGGTACTGTTTATCCCATCCCCGTGGACTGAGCTGTCTCTATTGGCAGAGTATTCAGCCATTCCCCTCCACTTGCAGGCAGGATGACGGGATGTAAATGCGGATATGCTCTGAAGCATCCTCTCACGGGCACAGCCAAGTGCAAGAGCGCCGCTGGAACTTAGCAACTTTGATTGCGATTTTCCTCCAAATATCATTTATTTGAGAGAGAGAGAAAGGTGCTGAGCTGGTGGGAAAGAGAGAAATGGGCTGTGGACTCTCTTCCCTCAGTAAAATTCAAATAAGTGCATTTTTGTGCTGCCCATTTGATGTTCAGAATCAATCTTCGCAGAACAATCCAGCAGAAAGGCTTTTGTTTCAGAGGCGTCGGTTTCTTTGCTGCAATCGGGCTTCAATTAACATCTGAGTCCCAACTGTCCCAGATGAAGTGACTCCGAATGAAACCCTCACTCACTGAGAACCGTCCCTACAGCCAAGAGCTGCGGGGCTGCAGCAGTCCAAAGCGGAAGGGAGGATTAAAAACGAGCCATTATCTCTCCCTCAGCCCCTCTGTCACAGAGACAAGGAGAGGGAGGACAGAGACGTGTGACGTCATTCACGTGCCGATAGAAGCCGTTCAGCCCATCGAGTCCACGGTAAATCTCTATCACTTGCTTCTCTCTGAGGTTATTCATCATCAGTGCTGCTTGTCCTAATAACAGTGCCTGTGTCCAAATGCTGTCTCCAACATACTGAACCACATGTCATTCACGGCTGTTCATTTCACCAGACGACCCTGCTGTGTGACACAGCGTGGGGAATAACTGCAAGGCGTCATGTGCATGGTACATGCCACAACTGATTTCTCTCACCTTCGCCAGTGTATTCCCAGCTCAGGCAAGTGACTTTGCGAATCAGATCATAACAGGCCGACAGAGAAAAACAAAAAAATCTTCTATAACTTCAAACGCGTGTTTCCTCAAATATATAAATGTGGCGGGTGTATCTATTTCAGATACCATTGAGTGTAAGGACGCAGATGGCTCATCAATATGTAATGCGAAGAACGGAGCTCTGTTATAGCGAAACACTGGCAGTGGCAGTACACACACTGAAAGCTGGAATTGTCATCGAGCAGAGGATGCTTTTCATTTATTAATTTCTGGATTATGTGCCCACCACGATCCCTCTGGGCCGCTCTGTTATCGCTTACAACAGCAGTTTCACGCAGTCTTCAGGTTTTTGTAGCATGTACCTTCGAGGATTACATCAAAAGATCTTCAATGTTATTGTGTGATACACTGTGGCACAGATGTGTCCCAGCTGTGTCAATATAACCACTCTGTAACTTCCCCAATTCTGCTGCTTTAATTGCAAATGCAATCAGAATCACAAAATGTGTCACACTGCAGACTGAGGCCATGCAGCCCACCTTCGCTCTGCTGGCTCCACGCAACGAGGAAATGACTGTGCTTTAATTGATTGATTGTCACATGGACCTAAGTACAGGGGAAAGCGTTGTTTGCGATTGGTAAAGGCAGATCAGAGTAATCAAGGACATGCAGATCACAGCGTGAGAAAAGCAAAATTTGACCAGACTTAGGAATTCAGGTTACTCCGTATCGGACGTGCGCTCAGCAAAATCCACATTGGTAAGATCAGCATTATGTCAAGTTACACAATCCATTTCTCAGAGTAGCAATGGCCGAGAAGAAGCGGTTTTTGAACTTGCCTGCGTATGTTTTCAAGCTTTGGAATCTTTATTTGAACTCAATCTCATCGAAATCATATCTTCTTAGTCAAAAATGAAGTAGTGTGCAAAATTCCAAGGCTCATCCACAATGTGAACCCGAGAGCTCTCGCACGTATGTCACCTGTTTGAGGCAATATCACACCCGAGACAAAAGAGCCAGAACGGCGCCAGACATGGTAACCATAAATCAGGAGAGTTGTTTTGCTATTTCTGCTGTTTCAGAGTGAAAGAAGCACAGAGTTTTCATCACCACTCCTTTCCATTCTGACTCGCTTCTCCCAGCCAGCCGTGCTCGCTGCTTTCCCGGAACCGGGCGGTCTTCATTGATAACTGGACGAACTCCTCTTCCATTGCCACGCAATATTGGTGGAGAGCAGCTTGAACGTGGTCTTCAGGTTCCTATCAAAAACGGGTTTGTGGAGCGGGGTAGGGGTCAACCGGGAGTGGGAAGTATGGGAATTCTGGAAAGGTGTAGAAAAGGGAGGTCGTGCATGCACAAGAAATCATCTTCTTTTAGCAACCCTTGTCCAAATAATGCGATCTGCGACAGATAGAAAATGCAGAACTGTGGGGAAAGAGTGAATCTCTCCCCATTATTCGGGAGCAGTGTCTGTGCTTCTCGAAGTCACGGGGAGGCTTCTGCTGTCTGAATCAGCATGGAATGTTACTGCAGCAAGTCCCGTCGCTCACGCAGCTGCTGTGTATACTTTTTGCCACGTTGCCTCCAGTTCAGATCATAGACTTCACAGCTCACATCATCCCAGAGTGACAGGGAAGAGAAGGAAGGGAGTCAGACCATCATCTTAACACAACCTAGGGATAAATTGGATGTGGGAGAGCGGACAGTCTCGACTGGTTCCCGCATATACAATCCCGCTGTGATATTCTGTTCACAAGATCTGACCACATGGAAAGAAATGACACAGTGACAAGATCTATTGAATCCGATTCCATGCAAACCAGAAGCCAATGGAATGAAAAGAGCCATGAGAAAGGGAATGTAACATTATCTGTGAGGAAGTTGTTTTCCAGACTGGAGGAGAGTACACAGTGCTGTTTCCAGGGGTCAATATCTGGATAAGTAGACTGAATCAGCATCGGCTGTTATTGTACTGCATCTTTTGTACAATGTTGCAAAAGCACGGGCATTTTGTATAGAGGGGACAACTTCGAAATCCTCAATGATGCAAAACACACAAATGAGGCGAACAACAAAGCAACTGCAGAAACTCGTGTTACGCCATGGGATAAACGCCCCGGCTCAACTTTTGCTCAATTTCGCTCTCTGTCAAATTCCTGAACCTGAGTTTCGAACTGTGAATGGTCTATGTTAATATATACTGCTCGGATCTCACAACTTCAGTATTTACGCCCCTACATGTATGTCTAACAACAGTAATTGATCCCTCACTGTGTTACTTCATCATGCGTAGAGAAGAAATAAACATAAGAACAACAGTGACATATGTGACGGGGATTTGACCCGATGCTGCTGCAGCCAATCGATTCAGCTGTAAATGAAATTGCTTCCACCTTTCCTGTGTCGGTAATAAGGTTTCTCACTAACTTTCTCAGGTTGAAAGCTACTGGGATATAAAGGCATGGTGAAAGACATGGTAGTGTTTACTGGAATATAAAGACGTTAGGAAGGAAACGATCAGATTTCACTTGATACAAAGTCGATAAAAAAGACAGACATGGCGGTTACTTAGAGATAACACCACGAGAAAAGGAAAGAGCAAATTTAATGGACAGGTGGGACAGATAAACAACCATGTGGGAGAAATCAGGAAAGGCTTAGTCGTGTCTGAAGGGAAATGATCCAGGTGATGTGACGTCGGTAAGAGTAAATCTGAGGGAAATTCCTTCGTTTAGGTGAGTGGAAAGTAGAGGTTGGAGCTTCAAAACCAACGGGGAATGATGAAGATGGTTGGAGCAGTTTTTTTTTTATTCTGAGAATTATTGAAATCGGGGATGAATTTCCAGAAATAGAAACATTTTAGGAGCTGATTCCATTATATTTCAAAAGTCGTGTGCAGACACACAGGGAGTGAATTTACCAGCGACAGAGATTCTGGGCTGCATGGATGGTGAGGCAAAAGGGACATACTCTCGAAGTGGATAACATTCATCGGAAAGAAATTGCATAATACCTGCAACTGAAAATGTTAGGTATAAGAAGAGCTGCTGGCGTTGATTCTACATGAAATATTATATATTGTAAATACACTGAGCTGTTTGGTTTAGCTCTGCATTGAATGGAAGTCGGTTAGCTCAGTTCGCTGGCTAATTAGTTCTGAGAAAAGTGAGACGAACAGCATGGTATTAATTCTCTCACTGTCTCAGGTTTGCATAAGGATCATCATCTACCCCGCTCTCCTGATCTATAATACTATGGTGCCTCTAGTGAGTAAGATTTGGCCTGTAGATATAAAACATCATCATCATTGCCATCTGTTGCCTTGAACATTTGGTCACAATCACTCGAAAGGAGAGTGAGTCCATTTAATACACACTGATCTCCGCTTGAAACATCCGGTGACAAGACTCGACCTTATACCAGTTTGCACCCTCTGCTCCTCCCAACAGCAAAACTACTTGGTATGTCTTTGCCAGATTTACTGACAACATTCAAATTCCCCAAAGAGATAAATTTAATACTTTCGATTGGATAATGAGCTGAGCGTGTTTGCAGGAAGTTGAATGATATGAAATGAGTTAAACAGACTTTCCCAGAATGTAATCCAGTGCAGGCTGAGCGATTTGAGAAAGGTCATTAGGCTAACATTTCACCTCTGTTTCCCTATCCACAGATGGATATTCACCTGGGGAATATTTGCAGCTTTTAAGATAACAATATTCACAAATTTGAAACTGGAGTTTTCAAATAAATGTTAGTTTACTCAACATTGATTTCAACTGCGTTTTAGTTTGATGCACTAATAATCCCTTGTCAATGTCAGTAACAGCATCTTTAGATACGCATTGAACTTACAAACCAGGCATTTTACGCACCTTTAAGAAGCAGGCGCTAAACAATTGCACGAATGAAGCTGCAGACAGTAAGGTGGTGACATGTCCTATTCATACCTTCGGAATTTTAACTCAACTGATCTACCTTTGCTGTGGTTCTGAAATTAAAGCCAACGCAGACGAGGTGAAACTGACATGGACCTGTGATTATTGAAGCATCAGGTTCAGGAAAGAGACACATAAAAATATGCAAAATAAACTTCATTGAAAAATGGGTTTCCGTTGGTTCCTGCGTTGTTTACAGACAATGTTACGTTGCCGCTGTCGCCAGGCCTTTCCTTCGATCGGCTTCAATTCGAATCAATAAAACTTCACAACTTCCTTCTGAAAGGTCATACTGGTAACATGAAACTTACTGCATTTATCAATAATTTTCACCATCCCTACATCCATGAACACCTTGCACGGTTTCCATGAGTACTTAGGATGTAACAGTGTGATACAAGAATAAATTCAATTCCAGTTCAAATTGTAAAATATGAAGAATGAACAGCAAGACTCAGAATGTCATAAATTCATCTACGTCTCCGTGTCCAGAACTGCAGCAAAACAGAGGGGTAATCTGTCCCTGAATCCCCACGTTTGCTTGCTCCATGTGTCCACTTGGAAACCTGTGTGAAGGAGCATGCAGTCTGACAGAGCGCCTGGGAGAATCCTCGATTGTCTGATCTAAAGCTGCAATCGGAGCTCTCCATTCTGGCTGTGAGAGCGGTGGGGTAAATGGGAGGACCTTGACACTCCGTGGTGTGGATTCACACTTCAATATGAAAATCCTCTGTCAGAAACAGCACTGACAGAGAGGAACAGGAGGACGCTATTCCAAACACCGGTCCTACCCTGCCATTTGACATTGTCATGACTGACCAAATACATCAATATCTTTCCCCGGTCCATCCACAACAGCCTGTCGCCCAAAGGGAGAAAGACCTTTAAGCAATCGATAATGCCTGTGAAACTATTGGAGGAGAATGCGTTTGCAGATAGTGGGTTAATGCACGAAGTTTGTAGGTTTCGTGGGTTAGCAGTTGATTCTGGTCTGATCATGCTTCAAATGATATGATTCCGTCAAAACTCACCAAGGGGGTAAGGAATTTTCTGTGGTAAACGGCAATTTCGAGAACCCCAGACGACGGTAATTAACGATGTATCAGCAGAATAATAATTTATTCAGCTGAAATCTGAACTCCGAATCTGGTGGAACGCAAATCAACAAACTTTGTATAACAATGTTAACATTGCTGTAGAAATCTAACGCGCTTTTCATTGCACCACCGAGCCGCGCTAGCCACAATTTTACTGGACCCAAAGTTGTGGTTGTCGTGGAGAAAATGTAATAAATCTCCAGGAGATGCCGGGAGTTCTTCAAGGAGTAGATCTTTTATTAGCAGACAAAAAACCGTGTCACTCAGAAACAAATTCTTGAACGACCCCGAAACTCAGGATCCGTGGCTCTTTATACCTTTTCTTTAATTATATTTTTGTTAGCTTACCAGGATGCCCATCTGTGTTAGTCAGAATTATCTCACTCCAGGTATACAATAAACCACTATCGCTCTACTTCTGCCAATAGGGTTTTTCTATTGTCACAATTACGTATTTTACAGCCAGCTCTTACAGCCTTACAGCCCAGACTACCATGTTATGATTAGATTTTTAGCTACCACATCTACCACAATGTTTTCCTGTCCCAAGCTGATTAGATATTTGATGTCTTTTTTCTGCTACAAGGGTTTCAAGCAGGCTGACTCTACTAACTATCAATTAAATATTTAAAGTCAAGTCCTAAATATTTATTGTCACGACTTGTCCCAACCTGCAATGATGATATTTAGCTGGCAAGGCTGACGTTACGAATTGCTATGATCTCAGCCTGTCACAGTAACCGTTCAGCCCCAGTCTGACTCTGCTCATTGGTGGAGGAGCATTCCACTCGCTGATCCCATCCAGCCACAGTGGCCCCATCCTACCACAGTGACCTTTTGACTCGTGTAGCATTCCACAGAGCCCTTGTAACAGATCGACAGTAGTATCCATGCTTTTACCCTTCCCATGCTTTCATGCTTGGTATTTTCCATACGGTGTTGGATCATTGATCAGATATCTGTTTGTCTTCGCCCCACTTTCCAATACCTGGTGCTTATCCATGTGTGCTCTAGCTTCTCAAGTATTCGGCTAAATACTCCTGAAGTGTTTTGATGACTCATAACTTTACCACATGTTCAAACAGTGACTTCCAATTATACAACACTCTCAGAATGAAAATGTTCTTCCTATATCTCCTCTGATTATCATCCCCCTTGCGTTTAACGTAGATCTTTGATTGTAAACACTTCCCATAATAAATTTATTCCTATAACACGTATCTATCCCCTTACTGTACACCTTCAGCCCTCCCTCACTCACTCTTCTCCGCTCTCAGATAAAGAGCCTGAGCTAAGCTAATTTATCTTCGCCATGACGAGATTGTCGGGCTGGAAAACTACAGCAGGTCAGGCAGCATCCGAGGAGCAGGAGAACCGACGCTTCTGGCATAAGCCTTTCATCAGGAATGAGACGTGTAGGTGGGCACGGAGAGATAAATAGGCCGCAGTTGGGTTTGAGTGGAAGGTAGCTGGGAAAGCGATAATTGGATGGAGGCGTGGGAGAAAGTGATAAGTCAGAGGGGAAAAGATTAATAGGTCTGGAGGGTGGTGCTGAGTTGGATGCTTCGGACTGTGATAATGTGGGGGAAGGGGAATTGAAGAAGATGTTGAAATCCACATTTATCCCGTATGGTTACAGGGTCCCAAGGCAGAATATGAGGCGTTCATCTTCCAGGCAGCGGGTGGTAACGGTTTGGCGGTGGCTTATTGTCGATTGCCCTGTTCTGCAAACGACATTTCAGGGGAGATGTGAAATACCAAACACTAAAAAACGGACAAAAACTTATAGAATCAGAGTTGATGGAATTAGACACAATGCAGACAGAAACCATTTGGACAATTGAGTCTGCTCTGTGCCTCCGAAGAGATGCACACTCCCCCACCCGATCTTTCCAAACCCGCATTATTGATCCACCTACAAGAATAGAAATGAGTTCAAAAGCTCAGCGAGTCAGGCAGCATCGGTGAAGAGAAATCAGAGTTAACGTTGGAATCAAAAGCTGTTCCAAAAAATGATCTGTTGACCCCAAATGGTCATTCTGTTTTCCTTGAGCTGCAATTCCTACTTTTGTCTTTGACTTTGTCTTTGATTATACAGTCCATTCAGGTTTTGTTTACCATCTACCTGAAGTGCACACCTTTGGACAGTGAGAAGGAATCGGAGCAGCCAGAGAAAACCCACACGGAAGAGAGAGAAAAGGAGCGTGTAAATTCCACACAGTCAGTCACATCAGTCTGGAATCGGATGCGGGTTTGCGGCCTCTTAGCCCTCCCAAGCTGCAAGCGCCCGTCCCGGATGCGAATTGAACCCAATCACACGCGGTGACAGGCAGTGGTATTACCCTCGAGTTCTAGAAGCCTATGTATCAGGACTGGAAATCAATAATCAATTAACTATCCAAACTCTTTTGTAAATCACTTGGCCGACAGCCTTGTAGTTCTTGTCATCAAAAAAATTCACATCTCAATACTTCTGAAAGTTATGAGGATTTCTGCCTCTCCAACCTTTGCATGCACTGAGTTCCAGATTTCAACCACCCGCCGTTTCAAAACGTTTGTCTGCGCATTCACTCAAATATTTCCTCCTCTGTTCTTAAATCTATTACCCCGTGAGTGATCTCTCCATTATAGGGACTCGTTAGTTTAGTCTATGCCACCGTATCCCTGATTATTTTGTATATCTCTTCTCGATCTCTTCTGCTCTAAGTCTATCCTGTCTATCCAATCTCTTTTCATAACAGGAGCTCTTCTACCCAGACAACGTCCTGGTAAATCACCCCTGCATCATTTCCAGTGCGAATGTAATTGCAGAACTGCACACAAGAGTCGAGATAGAGCCGAATGAGCAAGTGATATAAATGATGTGGAAGCCCGCAGAAAGAGGTATTTTTGAAAAAGAAATTTTCCTCAGTGCTGCCCTGTGTTCTTTTCCTGAGCCTGAAGTTCCAATAATATCTGATCCATGTCATTAAAAACTGTTACTTGACCATTGATCTCAAAACCACAGTATCGAAATGGATTGACTGGTCTGAAGGTCGCAATGGTATGATTGCGGCACGTTCACCCAGCAACAGTGAGTGCAGTAGCACAGACTGAACAGGGTTCAATGTGAAAATGATTGTAAGGGAAATGGGAGGGGGAACTTTAAGGAAGTCAGTGATTGTGGGAGGGAGAGAAGTCTCCAAGAATGGGTGAGTCTGAATTCTGATATTTATCTCACAGAGATGTGTGAAAGAGGGGTTTGATGAAAAAATCATAATATCAGAGAAAGTTTTCATGTAAAATCAATTAATTCATTTCTGTGCTTCGTTGGCATGTACCACAAGGAGTTAAAAAGGGGAGAAAGTTACATGCCGTAACTCGGATTCAAACGAGGTTACTGCGGCCACAACGCACAACACTGAACATTATACGATCCCTGGGCCATGCAGAGATGCGTGTTTGAAAAGTGCAGTAACTACAGTGACATAGGACATGTTAGGAAGAATGCAGAGACACAACAAGACTATTTGGCGAGCAATAATAGACATGTGGGAACTCAGAATTGGCTGTATATTCAAATTGGATGTTTCAAGAGGCTGAGGAAGTTCCATCGAGTACTGCATGTTGAAGACTGAGGGTGATAGATTTTTACAAAACATCAAATTCTCAAGGGATACTGCAGGATATTGTTGAAATGTATGTTTCAACAGCAATGTGATTTCACATTTGTTGCCTCACGAGCTTCCCCACACAAGGGAGTACCCATTTCTGCAGTGCTTCACATAATCCGAGTTCCTTCACCCAGAATCGGTGGTGCAGTTGCAAAGATCAAACTGGAAATTGGGATGGAAATGAGCACGTGAAGCTACTCTGTCGCACCAGTGATGCGATCGGTGACCACATGGCCCTTCTATGATGGGAGAGAAGCGCATGATATTCCGAGGCTGGGAGTTCTCCTGGTCAAAGGCAGGGAGGAAGGGCATATTTTTCTCCGGTTATTAGATTATTAAGATACAACAGCAGCATTAACCCGCACTGCAGATCGGCTCAGCGGAAGCATGCTGCAGCCTTAAGCGAGAGGTCGATGTATTGCAAGCATTCAGTGCAATTTTCCTTAACAATGCACTCTTTTGTTATTTTGACAGTAAGAACAGTTTTTTTTTTATCACATCATCCTCTTACTCCCAGCAAACACTCCAGTACAGCGTACATCAGTTTCATTCCGACACAGCCACATGTCATATTCTCGCTCCCTCTGAGGTGATTGGACTTGGCAATGTCATTCTCTGAGATTGGGCAACGTAGCATTGAGATGGTAGTGTAGTGAACAAAGAAGAACAAAGAACACAGAACATTTATAGCCCAGGAAAAGGCCCTTTGGACCTCCAAGCCTGGGCTGAACCAAATCAACTATCTAAACCTATGACCCAATTCCTCAGCACCTGTTTCCATCTGCTCCCCACTTACTCACGCATCTATCAAGGCGCACCTTGAATGAAACGACCGTGCCTGCCCCTACCACCTCTGCTAGCAACGCGTTTCAGGCACCTACCATCCTCTGTGCAAAATATTTTCGACATCTATCCTCCTTAAACGTTTCACCTCTCAACTTGAAGGCGTGACCTCTCATTATTGAATAACTCACCTGGAGAAAAAGCTTATCTCTATACACCCGGTCTGTACCCTGCAAGATTTTGTAGACCTCAATCAGGACGCCTCAATCTCGTTTTTTCTACTGAAAGCAATCATAAACTTCTTAACTTCTCTTCACAGCAAGCATCTTCCATACCAGCAACATCCGCGTTAACCTTCTCTGCACCCTCTCCGAAACGTCCATTTCCTTTTGGTAACTTTACCAGACTGTGCTCTGTATTCTAAACGTGGCCGAACTAAAATCTTGTACAATTTTAGCATGCCTGCCAGCTCTTAGACTCAAAGCCCGGTCCTATAATGACAAGCATGCCATATGCTTTCTTGAACGGTCTATCCACCTGTGCCGCCATCGTCATGGTACAAAGGACCTGAACTCCCAGATCATCAAATTTTTCCAAGGCTGTTCCTTTTACAGTGTAGTTGGTTCTAGAATTAGGCTTCCCAAAATGCATCACTTCACATTTGCCTCGATTGAACTCCATCTGCCACTTCTCCGCTCAACTCTCCTGTCTATCTATATTCTTCATTCTTTGACTGACCCCTATGCTTTCTGCTACTCACCAATCCTCGTGTCAAATGCAAGTTTAGTGTCGATATACTGGGCTAGCAACCCTTGGAGACTGGAACATGGCAGCTGCTGGTATTTACATCGATGAATAAAATCTGGAATATTAACCCCGATCAGAGGAACAGAGGCAAAAAGTTTTAATTTGCTGAAAACTCATTCATTCTTGTCCCTTTGAAAGGGGAATTTGCCGTCCTTAACGAGACGTGCCAACATATGACTCCAGACTCACAACAGTGCGGTTCACCCATAGAATCACTCTGACTCAGTTCAAGGTGAATTAATAATGAACAACAAATAATGTTCAGACCATGATGGCCACACTCCGTGGGAGAATAAAGAAGAATAAAAAAATGGATGACGTGGAAAATTGGGAGTCATCTCTGTTTGGACTCAAATTCAACTGATTATCCAAGCTAAATAGACACATGGATACACACACCACCAAGAAGTCAGGTCCATAGGGCGACATCGGGAAAGGATTCAATTACCCGCTGAAGTGTCAACCTACGTGCCCAGGCACAATGTGGACAGGTCATTCACCACTCCCATATGTGAGAAGGGATCACTCAGGATGCCAACTGGGAGAGTCACCATCAGTTTTACAAATGACATCAGGGGTCCGATTGTGCTGTTATTGCAGGTGTTCATCACATCCAGCAATGAACCATGTTTGGACGCCTGTTTCCAGTGGAGTTCCACTGTTTCCTGATGTAGATCAACGATTCAGACTTAATTGTAGGAGTCATGATTTAGAAGTTTGCAGAGGATGCAACAATTGGTCGTGTATTTGACTATGATGAATAATGTCAGGGCCTGCAGAGATGTATCAATCAGGTGGAAAATAAAAACGGCGAATGGAATTGAATCCAGACCAGTAAGTGGTAATGAATTTGGGGAGTTGAAACAATAACAGTGAGGATTCTGAGTTGGGAACGGAACAAACATGAACAAAGAGATCTTGGAGTGGATATTCACAGATCACTGAATATTTTTGGACAGGGAGATCAGTTGCTCGAGAGTATCTTTGGATATTTTCTGTTGTTGATCTCAGACTGTGGATGATATTCGATCTTTAGCAACCACCAGTTTAGGAAAAAACTAAAAGAATGAGCACAAGTCTGGTCCATGCAATCATCAACATTTTTAAAAATGTAAGATAAATGATGGAGGGCTGAAGTATACTACTTTGGCCATCAAGACGGCTTCATCCCTCAATGGATTTACCACTGATACATCTCCAAGTCATGCCGTTTTGTGCCTTGGAGGGTAACTTGCAAATGGTAGTGCTTCAGGACATCTTCAACCTTGTCCTCATAGTCGGTACAGTTTTTGAGCTTTGAATGTTCTGTAAACAAAGTCTGGATGACTTACTCCACCGCATCTTGTAGGTGGTGCACTGTACTGCAATTGTGCCTTAGCGGTGAGGGTAATAAACATTCAGGTATTGAACGTGGTACAGTTAAGTGATTGCATTGTCGTGGAGGATGTCCAGTTCCTTCAGTGGTATGGAAGCTGCACACATCCAGGCAAATGGAGAGAGTTCTGTTATACATCTAATGTGTGCCTTACAGATGATGCAGGCTTCACGGAGACATGAGTTGTGTTAATAATCAAACAAAGTCGACTGACGGACTTTTTTTTGTCGTCAACCTCTTAATATGGGCGGTCAGGTTCTATTTCTCCTAAATATTAGCTCTGAGGGCGATTACACGGAGGACTTCAGTAACAACGAAACCATTGAATGTCATTAGAATATAATTAGATTCTCATTTTTCAAAGTTTTCCTTACTGTATTTGGTCCATGTGTGGACTAATCCGATTCCAATCGCAATTTGATTTCAAGTTCCAGTTCCCTTGCTGTAAGGGACAGCAGAGACTTACGAGAATGCTGTCATATTTGAATAAAATGGAGCTTCGGGGAATGATTGGTCAGGCTGGGATTATTCTTCCTGAAACAAAATCGTGGGATTTTGGGTAGATACAGGCAGGTGCCATGCCCTATGGTCTGAGGAGAGCACCAGAGGACATAATCTCAGAATGAGATAGCGCCCATTTAATTCAGAAATGAAGAGTAATTTCCATGCTCAGAGAATATGTGGCTTTTTTTTTGGCAACCGAAGTAGAGGCTAAGTTGTTGGGTATTTTCAAACTGTGTCAGGTATTTAATCAGAAAGATGATGAAGTTTGTCGAGGTAAGTGAGCAGAATGGAGTTGAAGATTATCAGATCAACCATGAGTTCGTTGTATGATGGGACAGACTCGATGGGCTGAATGGCATACGTCCACTTTGTTTAACGTTTGGTCTAATGCCAAATTTTATTCATAAGTTCAGAATTATGAGTGGATGCGATGAAGTGATACAAAAGGTTTATCTAACAGATCAGGAACGAAGCTCATAAGGTCATGAAGAAGAAATGTACTGTGACCTGGGGACAACAAATGACACTCTGCACAGCACAGGTGGCTGTTTACAGACGCTATGATTGCTGAAGAAAATTGGTCGACCTTGTACAGTCAGCAAGTCAGTCATCGCGCTGCATGTGAAAGAATGAAAGGTTCGTTTCATTGGAACAGTTTGCTGTGGTTCCAATTCCGAGTGTCTGTTTGAAATACTGATCAAATCATTGTGTGGACAGTTAGTTTAAAATAATCATGAACAATCCCACTGGATAAACTTGTGCTTCCGATCACTTGTTAGTTATTTCTCTTTCAGTCATGTAAATTAATGGAAAGACAAGATGGAATGAGGGACATAAAGAAAAAATGTGTACCTTCTCATTACACCAATTTAATTTACAACTGATGAGAACATCTGCTCTCATTCTTTATTTCAACTTTAATGTGGTGATTATTATTCGTGAATTTCCCGTGCAGTGAAGGGCAAGACAAAATTTTCGATCCAGTGTAAACCAGAAGTGTGCGATGCAAAGTAAAATGCTAGTGTTATGTGGAATGAGCAATCAAAGTGTGACTCAACCCGTGAATGTGGAGCACGGTAGTATAATAACCCACCATCGTCATCTCTCAGTCTCCTCAGCACGTATTGGAAAGGGGTGACATGTGACCTCATCAAGGTTACATGTGGTGAAAGTCGTGGATAAGAAATGTCTAGAGCTAAATTGAATCCACACCATTGCGTTTCTGCTTTCACCAGAATTACAATAACAGCAAAATCCAAGAAATTGCCATGCTCGTCAGAATGAACATCTGTCATTGACTCATTCTGAATCAGAACTGTGACAGAAGGAAACAGTGAACAAGAATTTCCCGTCATATTCACACCCACACTTTGCCTTGACTCAATTTCTTCAGTCACGTTCTCTCCCACGTGAAGAAGTAACCATGGAGAGGGATAAAAAGGCGATGTTGTGGTTCAATATCCGTTCTCATATGGCTTAACTGAATTGGGTTAAATCGCAAGAAACGCTGTTTTGTTCGTTTCATTTTATTAATTAAACTGAAAGTCCCACTGTTCATTGTAATAATCGGAAGTGAATTAGGTTTATATCATTGGAACGATTAATGATATATGCAAATTTTTTCCGAATTTATTTCAGCTGAAAGAAAATACTGCTTAGAAAAAGAGACGATTAAAGTCCAAAAGAAAAACCAACAGTTTTGTTGCTCGTGCTTTAGCAGAGATCAATGATCATTAAATGGACCAAACATCATAGTGATCACATCTTTTAGCCACGTGATTTAAGCAGGTAGTCGATCTCCAAACAACGGATCACTTACTGTTCATTATGTAATATCTTTCCTTTACAATAAAAAAATCCACTGAGTTCCATTTGCAATGTTTCAGGAGGCATAATATGCCAAATCTTTCCAAGTCCAGAGTATTTGAAACAAAATCTTATTCAGCTGTGCATGTTCACGAAATTTCTATAGTTTTAAAGTCAACCAACTGAGACATTGTTTCCTCGCGGCTTCCAACCGACTCCACCCCACCCCTACAACTTTACCTCGCCACAGGCTATTTCTATACTTGCGAAATTTATTCCTTGTATGTCACCAAATGGGCCTTTCCAAATATTTTGAAAAACAGGTTTTCGGAGTGTCAGCGATTCTGCTCTCATCATTTCTTTGTCCCTCAAAGGTTTTGAAGGTTTGACGTTTAGATATTTACTAACTTGAACATAGAAACACGGATCACAAAAATACCAGTCACAAAAAAAAGTCACAAAAAGCATTGGCTCGTCACAATAAGACCCTTATGAAAAATATTCTACTCAACAGTAATTTGACGACCGTGAACATCTTCATATCGTTCTTGCAAAGAGCACTCTTATAATTCCTAAACTTTTATTATCGTAATTATTTCGACATTTGTATCCGAACTAGGAAGAAAATGAGAAACAATTCACGAGTATTTTCGGGAGTGAAAGTCAAAATAAATTAAATTTACAGTGTCACCTTTCAGTATTTTCTCTGAATAAGCAGATAAAGATTTTTAATGTGCGAGCTCAAAATGTTTTCACCTACAGTTGTACTAAGCCAAAATTAAGTTACTTTATTTTGCGACACTCCAACTGGAACCCTGATTGGAAAGCGGCTCGGTATGTTGATGTTCGAATCCTCGGTCATTTATAATAAAGCATGGTTATTGGTTTTAGTGAAACATTTCGTGTGCAATTACTGAACTCAGATGTAAGAAATCAAGTGCATTTATTGAGTGGAATTGTTCACCAAATATTTACTGTGGTTCTTGTTCTCAGGAACAATAAGATACTTCCTCAGGTTTTTCTCCTGAGCAGTAATTAGATGACCAGGAAGACTTTGTGTGACTGTATGCGCCGTGTCGGTGAGCATTATTTTTCAATTACATTGAGATATTTTACTAATAACGGAAGGGATTAATAATCGTGTGTTAAAGGTTTTAACTAATGTCATATTTTCTTTTAAAAATTACGAGGATTCCTTTGTGCAACAATGATTTGGAGATGCCGGAGTTGGATCGGGGTGGACAAAGTTCAAAATCACACGACACCAGGTTATAGTCCAACAGGTTTGTTTGGAAGCACTAGTTTTCAAGGTGCTGCCTCTGTATCGGGTGATCTGATTCACAGACAGGGCCGGGTAAACCAATGCTTCCAAATAAACCTGATGGACTATAACCAGGTGTTGTGTGATTTTTAACTTCGTGAAACAAACTGAAAAACCACATGTGATAAGTGAGATATATGCAAAATCTATTTTCAAAGCATTTAATCTTTACATTCCATATGACTCGGCCATTGGAAAAATAAACCGAACTCTCAGGCAGTTCATCAATTGAACATTAAGTAGAAATTTATCTTAATAAAAGACATAGCAATAATGAGATTACTTACAATATTTTATTGTACAATAAAGGTAACCTGAAGAACTGAAGGGTAATAGCAAGTGGCATTTGCTTCATTTTACTGAAGAAAAGAAATCTAAGTTTTTTTCATCTTGCTTGGACTAGAGAGTAAGGATAAGTATATGTGAGGTGTTCAAATATACAATACTGATATGCTAAATGTTTATTGAATCTCTTCTGCAGAATTAAGTTCACAGAATAAACAATATTTGGGCATTCATGATCTGATTGGAATTAAAATTCTGTTGTCCACCATATGCATAATATTTGGATGGAGCAAGGTATTTTGATTTTAAAAACAAATGAATTTCATTTTTAGCTATATTAAATTTTGAAAACTACAAAGTCCTCAAACTTAAAATTTAGAGACAATGCAATGTGATACATACTTTTATTAATAACCTGCAGATAAAAGATTGCAGATTGTGAGATTACTAGAATGAACAACAGACAGAAGCAGATCCAAAACTGGATTTAAAAGCAATGCAAACTCCGCTTAGTTATATTCTAATCACCATTCTAAGCTGATCTGATGCATCTCTGTTAAAGATGAACTCACACCTCTGAGTCTCGTAGGAGAGAGACACGACTAGAGCCTTTCATTATCTTCCCACCAAGGAAGGGTGGGATTATAATCGATTGTTTTTACTCAAATGCAAACGAACCAGTGTTCATTCTGATAATTGTGCTGGTAATTAATTAGACTGTTTCTGTGTAATGGACTGAGAATAAAATGGCAATTCACAATAATGATGGAACTAATCACATATGCTCTTACTTAAAAATTATTATTATGATAATTGAGAGAAAGATAAATAGACACATCATGCACTTATTGTAAATTCATAAAAATACAACTGCTGTAAATGTTTAAAGTGTTTTTTTCTTATAATAGAAAGGTAATTAGAACATTTAGCAGTAGGACGAAATCTGAAGAAAATGTTATTCACTGTGACTATTCAGCTGCAGAGAACTTCCCCTCCTTCCACAAACGTACAATTTCCAACAATTCCATATTCACTCTGATTGATAAAGGAAAGAGCAAACACCTGTAAAATCCTTTTTTCTTGTTTACACAAAATGTCACAAATTTGAATTTTTTTTAGCTTTAAAGTATTTAAATCTTACTGTGAACAGAAATACAATAAATCTTGGCATTGAAAAACAATATAATCAAACCAAATTAAAATACACATTGATATTCACAATAATTGGGAGAGTGAACACTGCAATTTATTTCCATCAGTTGATGTACTGAGCCATAATTCCAATTTCATACAACATTTGGATTAGGCAATGGTTAGATATTAGCAATAACAAAATTATTATTACACTCTCAGTGAACTGAATATTATTGAGAAATCTCACATTGCTATTTGAATGAGCAATGTGTCGAAATAAACAGTAATTATTGGTGAAATGCCATTAGATATCTCATAATTGATCAGGTTGTGATTACTTTGATTGTAGAAATGATTAGCATTCAAATATTTCCAATGAGCATTGGATGGAAAAGCAATGCTTTTTGGTGTAGACCTGAACGGTTTTGTTTATTGCAGTATCGGCACTAAGAAATAATGGATTAAACTGTGATGCGAATCTCACCTTACTGAATATTTCCAAGTTTTCTAACATGTTTCTAGTTCAATCTTCAGTATACAAAAGGGTAATTTTGGCTCAGCACATCTGTAACTGTAAACATTTCAATACATCTCCACCAAAGTTATTAATCTGACAATTCAGAACAAATATAAAAAAAAACCTCTGTAAATGTCATTGACTATATCTTTGGATTATAGTCAAGTTCATTCTCTACTTACTTTATTCCTATTTCTGACACCAGTGATTAATATTGATTAGATTAAATGTCATATGAGTGAGACATTAGTTTTCTCTCAATGATCTGTGCAGCACAGGAATAGGTCATTTGGCCCATAACGTTGTGCTGAACATAATGCAAAAGAAACTCACCTCTTCTGCTGACCCTTGGTCCATATTCTCCCAAATTATCTAAATGAACATTAAAGAGCCTTAATGCATCTGCCTCCCCCACCATCTCTGGAAGTTCATTCCAGACACCTAACCCCCCCTCCCGTGTAAAAAAACAAATTGCCCCTTGAACTGTCTCCCCTAACCTGAAACGCAAGTCACATAGTTTTGACGTTTCAACTCTGGCAAAAACATTCAGTTTGTCAAACCTATCTATGTATCTCATGATTGTATAGACTTACATAAAGTCTTCCCCCAGCCTCTGCCACTCCACAAAAAAGCAGAATGAGTTTTTCTCGCCTCTCCAAATCCAGACAGCATCCTGGTAACTTCTCTCTGTACCTTCTCCAAAGCCTCCATACCCGTCTTGTAATGTGGCGAACAGAAATGAATACAATCGTTTAAGTATGCCTTAACCAAAGTCTTATAAAATGACTTTGGTTACAACATGACTTCCTGACTCTTGTAACCAGTTCCCTGACCAATAAAGACAAGCATGCCATTTGCCTTCCTTACCACCCTATCTACTTGCATGGTCATTTTCAGGGAGCCATGGTCTTGAACGCCAACATCCCTTTGAACAACAAAGCTGTTCAGGGTCCTGCCATTATACACTTTTCCTTAGTATTAGATCTCCCAAAGTGAAACACCTCACACTTATATGGATTAAACTTCACCTTGAATTTCTCTGCCCTTATCTGCAATTTATCTTTTATCCTGCAGCATTCCTTGACAACCTTCTACATTATCCACAACTCCACTGAACTTTGTAATGCCTGCAAACCTATTAACTCACTCAATTCGATTTTAATCCATGTCACTTATACATTTGTATCACAAGCAGAAAAGTTTCAGTACAGATCCCTGTGGAAAAAAAGATGGAAAATGAAGGAAATGCAGAATTATGCAAAAATGCAGAATAAATGCAGTTTTTCAATGACAGAACAATGCTGATTAATTATCTCTAAAGGTGTAATTTTTGTTTTTAAATTAACCCAATATTTTAATTCTCAGTTTACTGATCTTAATGAATACCCAGTAAAAAAAAGCTTTGAAAATATTGAATCATTTTAAATGTTGAGTTCTAACATTAATTGTTAGTTTATTGCCATTTCAATTACCACACCATAATGTATTTTAATCTTAGTAATGAGCATCATGCGATTCACATTTCAGTTTAATCCATTATTTCTGATTGCCAGTATCATAATGAAATATTAACTTTCTTTTCAGGTCAACAGACCTGCAATCCACCAATGGTTTCTCATCCAAAACTCATAATAACGATCTCGTTTTCTTTCATTTGAATTCTCATATTAATGGAAGGAATATTAATCACCCTTATCAATTAAGAAGTGGCTAACTATTTTTCACATAAATATTTCAGTTCTTTCCAACATATTGCACAATTACATTGCAATAAGGGTTTTCTCATCATTCTTAAATTTGCTATCAGCCATTTTAAAACTAATTATCGCAATTATCAAACCAGTAATCATTGTTGAAATCTAATATCTCCAGCTTTACATGAGGAATTATGGCTCAGTACATCAACTGATGCAAAACTTATTGCACTCCACAATCTCTTAATCTTACCAAAAATAATTTGAAGTGTGGAACCTTAGTTGGATTGAACTGACTGTGAACAAAAATGCATTCTGAAGATGGGTCACTGGACCCAAAGCATTAACTCTGATTTCTCTTCACAAGTACTGCCAGATCTGCTGAGCTATTTTCCAGCAATTTCTGATTTTGTTTCTGATTTCCAGTATCCACCGTTTTTTGCATTCTTGTCTTGATTGTTTTTCATTTCAATGCCAACATTTCTGTTTTCTGATTATTACAATAAGAGCTCACTGTTTTCATGTTAAATATCATTTCAATTTCATGTATTTCTTCTGTACGCAAAACAGAATTAACAAATGTTTGTTCTCGCAAGGTTTGTGAAGGTTTGTAGCTCAGGTTGAGGTTTAGGGTGTAGGTTTGCTCGCTGAGCTGTAGGTTTGATATCCAGACGTTTCATTACCTGCCTAGGTAACATCATCAGTGGCGACCTCCAAAGCGAAGCAAAGCTGTTGTCTCCTGCTTTCTATTTATATCTTTCTCCTGGATGGGGTTCCTGGGTTTTGTGGTGATGTCATTTCCTGTTCGTTTTCTGCGGGGTTGATAGATGGCATCTAGATCTATGTGCTTGTTTATGGCGTTGTGGTTGGAGTGTCAGGCCTCTAGGAATTCTCTGGCATGTCTTTGCTTAGCCTATCCCAGGATAGATGTGTTGTCCCAGTCGAAATGTTTTTTATTACACTGATGATGTTACCTAGGCAGGTAATGAAACGTCTGGATATCAAACCTACAGATCAGCGAGCAAACGTACACCCAAAATGTTTGTTCTATTACAGTAAAACTTGAATTCTTAGAAATCACAATTTTGCGAAAATGAGGGAAGTTGTCTTTCTCTGAGTAGACACATTGAATGACTAATTCTTTATTTCCAATTCATATGCATTACAAAACAGTTTAATTTTCATTTCTGTATATGAATAATTGTTTCAAACAGATTGAATTATTT
Organism: Chiloscyllium punctatum; assembly: GCF_047496795.1. Lineage (NCBI taxonomy): Eukaryota > Metazoa > Chordata > Chondrichthyes > Orectolobiformes > Hemiscylliidae > Chiloscyllium > Chiloscyllium punctatum. The sequence continues at coordinate 21,418,399 of NC_092772.1, forward strand.
GACTATCATGACATTTTTATTTCATTGAGAACAATGTCGCTTCGTTCCATCATTATTAAAATTACTAATTATTTTAATTGGTCCATTACACACTGAACTGTCTAATACAATCCTCGTCCAATTATCACAATAAATATCTGAGCAGTTTCCCATAATCATATAATAAGTATATGATTATAGTCCTGCACATCCTGCATGGGAACATTATTGAGCGCTCTGCTAATGTCTGTACTAATACACCAGGAGGCATAGGTTCAATTCCCACCTTCAACAGAGATGTGTCAAAGCACCTCTGATAGTTGGTTAGAACATATATAGGTGTTTATTGAATTGCTTTTCAATCCAACATTTCCTCAACTTGTATCTGTTGTTCATTGCTATGATCACAATATTTGCAATTTATTGGCTTTAGGTCACTAATTAAAATATAAATGGGATTATGCTGCTTCTAAATACCTCTCAACTTTGCAGTATTTAAGATTCTACAGTGTAAATAATATTTAAATTAAGAGGGGAAAGATCTAAAAGGGATCTGACGGGCAATTTTATTCGTACAATATGTTTGGCACATATGGGGTGAGCTGTGAGAGGAAGGGGCAGCGGCTGGTACAATTACAACATCTAAAAGACTTTTGGACAGTTACATGGATAGAAACCCAGAGGGGTATGGAACAAACACAGGAAAATGGGACGAGTTTCGTTTAGGAAACCTGGCCAGCATGCCAAGTTGGGCTGAATGGGCTTTTTCTGTGCTGTGTCAATCTACCATTCTACAATTCAAAGTTGACTGTGATTGGTAAAGGAGAGAACGAGCGGGTGTTAATTCTGTTTTGTGTACAGAAAAAAAAGAATGAATTTTAATTTTGTCATGTAAAATAGTTCACTCTTATTGTGAATAAAAACACAATGAATGTGAACATGGAAGTGAAATATAATTAAATCAATTCAACTATGTTTCCATGGTTAAAGTAAAAATTGATCTTTACAATGATTGTGAGATTGTACACTGCAATATCTTCACAACAGTTCTTGCACTGAGCCATTATTGCACATTTATACCCCTTACTGAACTGAACAATTATTAGATATTACAATTTTGAAAATCTATCTACGTATTTAGAAGAAGGAGCAATTTAATTTTGCCAAGTGACTGTGCAATGTGTAGACATGAACAGGAATTATTGCTTTGAAATGCAATTGCAGTTCCCTGAATTTCTAAGGCTGAGATTAATGCGATCATTCAAATCAGTAAAAGTCAGATACTTTCAAAATGTGATGGATGCAAAATCACTGGTTCCATTGTGTGATAGTTGACCTGAAAACAACAATATTGTTACAGTGGATTAAATTAAACAATACATTAAATTAAAATATGGATCACGTTAGAAACACAAACAAATTATTCTGCAATTATTATAAGGCTAATGAATTCAAAATAAATGCTGTAATCTGAACAAATAAATCAATTCAATATTTTAAAAACACTTTGCTCTGATGTTGATTAGACGTTCATTATGTTCAGTAAACTGAAAACTGAAATATAGTATTTAGACTGATGGACTAGGAACAATAAATGAGCCATTCAGTAATTATTGAAAATAATTTATTTTTGATGAAAAATGCAGACAATACAATTCAAAAGTTATTGTGTTTTTTGACCTGAACAAGAAACGTAGGCAACTTCATTTCTCGCAAAAAAATACAGTAATGCATTTCATTCAATTCAATTAATTGTAGAAACATGTATTTATAATTTATGTAATGTTATCCTGATCAATGTTCAAACATTAATATCTGAATTAGGAAGAAAATTATATGTAAAGGAAGTGAATATCTGAGTGACCACAAGATATAGTCAATGACCTTTGATAGAAAAAGGAATTTGCATGATTTTGTGATTATTGAACATTAATAAGTAATGTTGTAATAAAAATGAAAACAAAATCAACAGTTCCAAAGCAGCTGTTTGTTGTAACAAATTGAACATAAAAACACTTCTGCAGGGCACATGATCTGAAAAAGCAAAACATCTCTTGACGTGATATATCCGCTAAAATATACTTTCCTTTTTTTAAAAAGGGTTCAACTTTCAAGAATTCAAAAGTTATTGTGTTGTTGACCTGAACAAGAGATGTAGGTAACTTCATTTCTCACAAAAAAAAATGTGGTATGGGAACTTTAAAATTTTTTTTTAGCAAGAAACACAATGTAGGTTTTAGTGTGATCATTTAAATTAAAATGCATGTTCGTATGGAATTGAAATATACTCAAAGCAAATGAAACAGGATTAAAATAAACATCAACACGAATTCCATTATTGAACTAAAAATCAGCTAGCATTGCACTATTACAATAAAAATAAGCATTTGCTATGATTGCAAAACTGTACAGTGCAATGTGTTTACAGAAGTTGATGTATGGAAACATGATACTACACTTTGGGATGAATGTACTGGATTGAACCATTATTAAATATTGGATATAAGCAACAATTAGTCTGAAAAACAGTTAATGTCAAACATTAAATTGGTGAGAAATCTGATTTTACTGTGCAACTGTGTAATGTGTAGACATGAACAGTAATTTTTAGGGTAGAATAGCAATCTGACATGACTTAACTGATAAGGTTTCATATTAATTCCATGATTACTTTGTGTTTTCACATCAAGAAGAGATAACATATTTACTATGAATTCTTGGTTGTTTCATTGGTTGGTTTGTGGATGTTTTAACCTGGATAGAATGACTACATTTTTCATTGTAAGATATAACATATTAAACTAAAATGGGAATCTCACGATGCTTGTCACAAAGATTTAACTGAATTACCGTCTGGTTAATGGAGTGACAATGAATTTACAATTAATTTTAGTACTCTGGCAAATTAAATGATTCGATATTTTAATATTATTTTGCTCTAATGTTGATTAGACTTTTTATTGAGATCAGAGACTTGAAGATTAAATTGCGTTTTTGGTGGATTGACAAAAAACATATTAGACATTCAGTGATTATTAATCATCATTGTTTTGTCATTCATAATTCTCAGTTATTCAAGAATTTCTTGCTTTACATTTCTTCCCAAAAAGAAAAATAATTTCATGGAATTTTTCAAATCATCAATATTTACAAATTTGAGTCAGAGTTGGGAAGAGAATAAATAGATAAGGAATGTGGGTATCACAGCAAAAAATAGGCAACAGTATTTGTCGCACAATTATTTTCAAAATTTATCTGAAAAAATGTATAATCGGTTATGCGCAAATGCTTGTAGCTACAAATACAGTGAGCCATAATTACACTTTTGCTCTGATGAATAGTCGAGAAACCTATCACAAACCTTAGTAATGTTCAGGAATTTCTTCATCTCAATAAATGTCAGTATTAGCTTGCTCATCTATTAATGATGAAGGGTGATTATTGGTCAGAGAAAGATGTATGTAAATTATAAGAAGGTGCCTATTGCATATCTTTGGATGGGGTGTTATGGTGATGTTTGTTGTGGTTATTCATCCTGGGAAAAATAAGATTATTACAAAGAGATATTCAGTGAACAGTGATTAGGTGACCTTGAAGACCATCGTTTGGTTTTATGTGCAGTGATTAAGAGTAATTTGATTTCAGTAGCATTGGGCTATTTTGCATGATTTGGCAAATGATTAATAATCTTGTGACAAAATTTTGAGGATGATCGTGAGCTGTATTCGATCCATCCAGTGGGTTGGTACAAACATTGTTTTCCTTCCCATGAGAGGCGTGTTATGCTCAGGAACTGGCTGGAAGCCAAGGTGCCAGAAAATCTGGTTCAACCTCTCCAATACACAACTCTCAGGCTGGTTGTCACTGGATCCCCGGAACTTTTGTGACCTCTTTTCTGGAGCTGAATGATGCTGGCTCTGTTTGATTTCATTTGAGCAGGTTTCTTTTCGATCAGATTTCTGTGGCTGTCGGTGAATTTCAAACGTTCAATTTCGGGCCACAGGTCACTTGACCTCAGTCAATAATTAAAATAGAGTTCACTTATTGTGACAGCGATGTGATAATTAACGGTGGCGTTTTAACAAATGAAATGATTAAACATTTTCCAGCAGTTTACACAGACATTACTTCGATATTCATTAAGATATGTAAACTGAAAAGTATAATCTAGTTGCAGGATTACTGAATTGTAAGAAAGATTTAGTTACTGTGTTTTCTAGAAGGAATTGTTTAATCATTCAAATAGGTCAGCTCTTCATGAATTCTACGTACCTTCCATTGGTTTATTTGTAGCGAACACTCATCTATGACTCATTTGATTTGTCTTTTAAACTGTGTTTCAAGATTTCAATGGGACATTGACATTGATCTGAGCTGAGAAGTAGGAGATTGAGTTCAACCTGGAAAAGTGTGAAGAGATTCATTTTCGAATTTTGAATTTGAATGCAGACTATTGAGTGAAATGTAGGATTTTTGGCAGTGTGGAGGAACAGAGGGATCTTGGAGTCCATGTCCATAGATCCCTCAAAGTTGCCACCCAAGGTGACAGGGTAGGTAAGAAGGCACATGGTGTTTTGGATTTCATTAGTGGGGGAAGCATCTAAGACCTGCGAGGTTATGATGCAGGTTTATAAAGCCCTGATTCAATCATACTTGGAATATTGTGTTCATTTCTGGTCACCCCATTGCAAGAAGGGTGTGGAAGCGTTTGAGAGGGTGCAGAAGAGGTTTACCAGGATCCTGCCTGAAGTAGAGGGCACGTCTTCTGATGAAAGGTTGAAGGAGCTAGGGCTTTTCTCATTGGAGCAAAGAAGGATGAGAGGCAACTTGACAGACAGGCTTAGATAGAGTGATGAGAGGCTTAGATAGAGTGAACAACCAGAGACTCTTTTTCCCAGGTGGAAATGACTATCATAAGAGAGCATAATTTCAAGGTGAATGGAGGCATGCTTAGTGGAGATGTCACAGGTAGGTTCTTATTACAGAGTGATGAGTGTGCGGAATGTACTCCCAGCAGTGGTAGTAGAGTCAGATACAGTAAGTGTACCTAAGTAACTCATGGCTACGTACATGAATGATAGCAAAATGAAGGGAATATAGGTTAGTTTGATCTTAGAAGGGGATAAAAGGTTAGCACATGGACCAAATGTCCTGTACTGTGTTGTACTGTTCGATGTTCTATGTACTGAACTGAACAGTTATTACATATGAGCAACAAATAGATTTTCAAAGCTCTATTAGCGAACATTAGAGTAATGATAAATCTCACCTTGCTATTTGACTGAGCTATGTGTGGACATAAACGGGAATTATTGCAGGGAAAAGTAATTAAGGTTTTCAAAATTAATAAAGTTGAAGTTACCGAGGTCATTCAAATGGCGGCCTTTGTGCGGAGCCGTAGAAAATGGGGGAAATACTAAATGAGTATTTTGCATCAGTATTTAATGTGGAAAAGGATATGGAAGGGGTTTAGACTGTCGGGAAATAGATGGTGATATCTTGCAAAATGTCCAGATTACAGAGAAGGAAACACTGGATGTCTTGAAATGGGTAAAGGTGGATAAATCCCCAGGACCTGATCATGTATACCCAAGTACTCTGCGGGAAACTAGAGAAGTGATTGTTGGGCCTCTTGCTGAGATATTTGTATCATCGATAGTCACAGGTGAGGCGCCGGAAGACTGGACTTTGGCTAATGTGGTGCCAACGTTAAGGCAAGAAGGGCAGTAAGGACAAGCCAGGGAACAATAGACCAGTGAGCCTGGCCTCGGTGGTGGGCAAGTTGTTGGAGCAAATCCTGAGAGACCGGGCGTACATGTGTTTGGAAAGCCAAGCACTGATTATGGATAGTCATCATGGCTTTGTGCGTGGGAAATCATATCTCACAAACTTGCTTAATTTTTTTGAGGAAGTAACAAAGAGGCTTGATTTTGGCAGAGCAGTAGATGCGATTTATATGGACTTCAGTAAGGCGTCCTTCCCATAGGAGACTAATTAGTAAGGTTAGATCTCAGGGAATATGGGGAGAACTAGCCATTTGGATACAGAACTGGCTCAAAGGTAGAAGACAGAGGGTGGTGGTGGAGGGTTGTTTTTCAGACTGGATGTCTGTGACCAGTGGAGTGCCACAAGGATCGGTGATGGGTCCTCTCCATTTTGTCATTTATATAAATGACTTGGATGCGAGCATAAGAGGTACAGTCAGTAAGTTTGCAGATGACACCAAAATTGGAGGTGCACTGGAGAGCAAAGAGGGCTACCTCACATTACAACAGGATCTGGACCAGATGGACCAATGGGCTGAGAAGTGGCAGATGGAGTTTAATTCAGGTAAATGCGAGGTGCTGCATTTTGGGAAAACAAATCTTAGCAGGACTTATACACTTAGTGGTAAGGTCCTTGGGAGTGTTGCTGAACAAAGACACCTTGGAGTGCAGGTTCATAGCTCCTTGAAAGTGGAGTTGCAGGTAGATAGGATAGTGAAGAAGGCGTTTGGTATGCTTTCCTTTATTGGTCAGAGTATTGAGTACAGAAGTCAGGAGGTCATGTTTTGGGCTGTACAGGGCAGTGGTTAGGCCACTGTTGGAATATTTCGTGCAATTCTGGCCTCCTACCTACCGGTAAGAAGTTGTGAAACTTAAAAGTGTTCAGAAAAGACTTACAAGGATGTTGCCAGGGTTGGAGGATTTGTACTACAGGGAGAGGCTGAACAGTCTGGGGCTGTTTTCCCTGGAGCATTGGAGGCTGAGGCGTGACCATATAGAGATTTACAAAATTTTGAGGGGCATGGATAGGGTAAATAGGCAAAGTCTTTTCTCTGGGGTCGGGGAGTCCAGAACTAAAGAAGGTAGGTTTAGGTTGAGAGGGGAAGATATAAAAGAGACTTACAGGGCAACTGTTTCACACAGAGGTTCGTAAGTGTATAGAATGAGCTGCCAGAGGAAGTGGTGAAGGCTGGTACAATTGCAACATTTAAGAGGCATTTGGATTGGTATATGAATAGGAAGAGTTTGGAGGGATATGGTGGGATTAGATTGTGTTGGGAAATGTGGTCGGCATGAATGGGTTGGAGTGAAGGGTCTGTTTCCATGTTGTATGCCTCTATGACTCGATGACTCTTAATGAGAAAAAAGTCAGATTTTTACAACGAGTGTTGTATCAGAAATCATTGATTCTTTTGTATGTGTGATGATCTGAAAGAAAATGGATTTTTATATTACTGTATTAGTATAAGGGAACACTAGATTATTTGCAAATATGAAATGCACTGTAATTGTTAGCCAGAATAAGTTAAAGCTTTGTGTAATTATTGTAATGCTGATGATTTAATAATTGCTGTTAGAATTCTGAAAAAAGAAAATGTTATACTATTTGTCCTAAGAGTCAATAAATTAAATTGATATATGAACCAAAATATACCTGTTAGCAAAACTAATTTAAATTATTATGCAATTATTGTCAAGGCAATGACTTGATAATTAGTGCTAGTATCTAAACAAATAAATTGATTCAATATTTTGAAAGCATTTTGCTCTGAAATTGATTGGATATTTATTAAGATCGAAAAACGGAGGGAATAAAATGCAATAGCTCGCTTGATTGGATTGAAGAAGAAAATGAGACAGTCCATGTCAGTGTCAGTGACCACAGCACAGTCCTTTTTGAGACAGGTCCCACCTTCAGATAGAGCTGAGCGATGCAGCAACCAACAGATCAGATCTAAACTCTACATTCATTCCACATCTAGTCGAGAATGGTGGTGGACAATTTAACAACTCACCGGAAAAGGAGGTTCTATAAATATTCCCATCATCAATGATGGAAAAGCTGAACACATCAGTGCAAAAGATAAGGCTGAAGCTTTCTGGGAGCTAAATATCCAAGAATGCACATCCAAATGAAAAGGCAGGCAGGTGGGCAGAGAGGCTGGGGTTGGTGAACAGTAAGAAATGGAATTAAGTCAACAGCAATAAACGACATTGGCTCAGATGATGTAGAATCTGTGTGGGTGGAGATGAGGAACCGCAAAGGTTAAAAAAAAATAATGGGAGTTATCTGCAGAGCTCCAAACAATAGTCAGGATTTGGGCATAAGTTACATGAGGGGATAGGAAAGACGTGTAAGGAAGGTAAGGTTACAGTGATCGGGGGGATTTCAATATGCAGGGGGACTTGGAAAATCAGGATGATAGTGGATTGCAAGAAAATGAATTTGTGGAATCTCTACAACATTGCTTTTTGAAGAAGGTTGCAGTGGAGCCCACTAGGGAACAGGCAATTCTGGATTTAGTATTGTGCAATGAGGCAGACTTGATAAGGGAGGTTAACGTGAATGAACACCGAGGTGGCAGGGACCATAATATGATAGAATTTATTCGGCAGTTTGAGAGGGAGAAGATGGAATCAGATGTAACTGTATTCCAGCTGAATAAAGGCAGCTACAGAGACATGAGGGAGAATCTGGAGAGAATTGACTGGGAAAGGAGCCGAGCAGGAAAGACAGTGGAACAGTGATGGCTAGGGTTTCTGGGAGTATCCGGGTGACACAGTAAAATTGATCTCGAGGAAAAAGCAGCATGGATCAGGGAGGGTGAGGCAACCATGGCTGACTCGGGAAGTCAGGGAAAGCATACAAGCAACGTATCACATGGCAAAGGGCAGTGGGAAGTCAGTGAAATGGGAAGCCAAAAAAGACCAATGGAGAACAATGAAGAAAAACATCAGGAGAAAGAAGATTAAGCATGAGAGAAAGCGAGTATGTAATATTAAAAACATGATTGCCGGAGTTTCTTTAGTTATATAAAGTTCAAAAGAGAGGCGAAAATGGACATTGTGCTGCTGGAAATTGAGGCTGGAAGAATAGTAATGGGGAACAAAGAAATGGATTAGGAACTGAATAAGTACTTTGCATCAGTCTTCATGGTGGAAGACACAAATAATATCCCAAAACTTCAAGGGACAGTCGGGGTGGCGGGGGTGGGGGTGGGACGGGTGGCGGTGGAACAGAGATGAGTGTGGAATACAAATCACGAACAGATCAGGCTTGGTCTTATTGAATGGTGGAGCAGGCTCGAGGGGTCGAATGGTCACCTTCTGCTTCTTTCTCATATGATCCCAGGACTGAGAGCTTTGTTTAAAATTCATTCACTAGATGAAGGTGCCACTGGCTAGGGCAAAATGTATTACCCAGAGACCATTTAAGAGTCACCCAGGAGAAAATGCTAAAAAATTGAAAAATTTGAAAATAGATCTATTACCTGGACAGATGGACCACGCCCCAGAAGGTGATAGCTGAAGGGATAGTGGAGGCTTTAATTGTGAGCTTTCCGGTATCACTGGAGTCAGGGACTGTCCCTGAGGACAGGAACATTGCTAATATAACCCCCAACCACAAGAAGGGAGTAAGGAAAAAGAAGGGAAATAACTGGCTATTAATCCTTGCCTCAGTCATTGGTAAATTGTTGGTACTATTTTGTCAGTAATATTTAACGAACTGGTTATTTCAATTATAATGCAATCTCTACAAAAAGACCAAAATCTTTTTGGCGACAACAAATTTTCAAACAACTTCTCTCAGTCTATCTCTCCTTCCTTTTCATTAGACAACGTAGGGAGGCATGAAAACACTACAGTAATGTAAGCTATACGTAATACAGTGAGACAGGAAAGCTAGTATGGCTCATGTTGATTCTTGAAACCCACACAGTGAAGCAACACATTCACTGCATATTAAACATAAGACAATATTTCAACCCCACTCATACCGGCATGACAGAAATAAAATGTGGGTCGGTTGGACAGGCTGGTTTTGTTTCAGTTGGAGTGAGGGGTGACATGACTGAACTATGTAAGATCCTGAATGGTTTGATAAGGTGGATGTGGAAAGGATATTTCCTCTTGTGGGTCATTCCTGAACGAGAAGGAACTGCTTTAAAATTGGGTTCACCCTTTCAGGACAGAGATAAGGACATTTGTTTCCTCTCAGAAGGCTGTGCAACTTTGGAACTCTCTGCCCCAGAAGGTGGGTTCACTGAGTATTTTTAAGACACCGGTTGATAGATTCGTGTTATGGGGCATTGGGGCAAGATGGAATAAAAATCACGAACAGATCAGGCTTGGTCTTCTTGAATGGTGGGGCAGGCTCGAGGGGCATAATGGTCACCTTCTGCTTCTTTCTCACATGATCCCAGGACTGAGAGCTTTGTTTAAAATTCATTCACTGGATGTAGGCGCCACTGGCTAGGGCAAAATTTATTACCCAGAGAGCAGTTAAGAATCAACAATATTGCTGTGGGTCAGGAATCACATGTCGGCCAGACCAGGTAAGGATGGCAGATTCCTTCCCTAAAGGACATCAGTGACACAGATGGGTTTTTCCTGACAATCAATGATAGTTTCATGGTCATCAACAGACCCATAATTCTAGATGATTATTAAATTCAAGGTCCACATTTGCTGTAATGCGATTTGAATCAGGGTCCCCAGAATATTCGCTGGGTCTATGAATTAACAGTTCAGCAATGATGACACGAGGCTGTTACCGAGCTACAAAGGGGCAGTTTTAAAACCTTGATCAAACTGGATTAAATAAAGGAGAGCTGATAGAATGGAGGAGTGTTGAAGGGATTGGGGACAGAGAATTACCAAGTTTAGGTGCAAAGCAGCTGAAACTAAAACCACCAACAGGGAGGAGATGAAAACAAGAAACTCTCATGCAGCTCGAATTGGATAAGTGCAGCTATCTCAGGGAGGCGTGGTACTACACAGGGAGGACAGGGTGTAGGCATGGGTAGGTTTAAAATCAGTGAACCAAATTTTGAAATCACATTTCTGTATATAATGTAGATGAGGTTAAAATGGAGGTAGATGACCTATGTGAGTTGCTGTAAGGACACAGACGGTAGAATCTGAGGTGATCATGAGTATATGGAGGTAGAATATGGAAGACAAGCTGGGACTGTATTGGATTAGTCATGGTGACAGGGAACAAATGCTGGATGCAGGGTTTCAGCAGCTGACGGACTGACGCTCAGGTGAACCATCGGAAACTGAGCAGGAGACCACCATCTAATAGGACAGAGATACTGATCCATCAGCCTGAAACTGAGTGACCACGTGGCTGTCAGTGACTCCACCACAAGTGAATGGAAACATTGCTCAGAGCCTGTTTCTGTAATATTCAACACAACCAGCAAATGGAAAGTGAATAATTAGCTGAAAACAAGGCAACTGCTCTGTTAGAGTCAAAATCATTCAATGTTCAGTTATTGAATATTACTGACTCTCAGAATATTCTAACCTGCAGAATCACAGTAAAAGGGGAAAGTAAACAACATTCTTGGCAAAGACAGAATGAACCAACTGCTTGTATAAAACTAGCTCAAAACAAAGGTGCTGAATCCTCCACAAACTGACAAACACAGGTACCATCAGTTTATAGATAGACAATGAAATTCTTCAGAAAAACACTTCCCTGCTTATGGTGTGTGGGAGAAACCATTCTCAGTGTGAACTGACACTTATTTCCTTTAAAAAGAATCTCTGTTTCCCCTCAGAAAAGCAGGTGTGTCGCGCACTTACAGACTGACTTACACACAAAGGAAACCTGATCTTGGACTCACAGGTTAATTAAGCTATTAGCGACAGTCCATTGCACACAACAGGAGTTTAGACCACAACAGTTTCTAGTGAAACCAACAATAAAATGAAAAAGGTGAATTAGTCTTAATAATCATGCTGCCTCTCTCGATCAAATACTTCTAGTCAACTTCCAAACATTTTAAAACTATTAATAGCAATGTATACATATTTATTTCATTTCCTAAGTTTCCTCCAAAAAATATATCTGACAATTCTCTTCAAAATATATTTTAAATGGTCAATTCATAATCAGAATTCATTTCCAATTATTCTTAGAGAAGAACAACTTGCAAACTAAAACAGTTTTCATGTCAATAATGACACTGGAAATTTTATTATGTAGTTTAACCATATTTCCAAATATCGTTTTGGTTCATTATTGCAGTGAAGCTAAAATTAAAGTCTCTTTATTTTCTCTGATATCCTTCCATTACTTTATTCCCTAATAACAATGCCCACGGTGTAATGGGTGACAAGCATTAAAAGAAAATCAATTTTTCAATGCAAGAACTGGTACAAATAATATATTATTCAGTTCATTCATTGTCATTGATTATCAGAGTTATTTTCATTGTATGATCACGTTAAATTCACTTAAATAATCACAGTACAATTCTCACCTCTATAGATATGTCAAAGTGAATGTCAAATTATTAATATTTCAAGTAAAACCAAATTCACATTATCTTCTGTTTGAATCCACGAATGACAGGATGTGTTATATTATTATGGGAAACAGGAACAAGTGAAGGTGGTGGCTCTCAGACGTGAGGCCTTAAAGCCAAAAGGCCAGGTGGTAGTTACAGTGGGGGAGGTACCTAGTGCCCTGCTCTCCTCAGAAGGCAGTGAGGATGGTGACACTGACTGGAACGGGTTAGATGACAAAGCGCCCACGTATGGACAGAGGGACAACAATGGGTGGGATGACCCACCGCCCTATAAGGCCCAGAAGGCCGTGTCTATGGCTCCACTGTACATCAAAGCTCAAACTTAGACAGACAGTGGGGAGCAACAAGGCGAACTGACAGAAACCAAACCTGAACCGTTTATTCAGCTGAACGACAGATGTTGGTGAATGAACACCCACCCTGATAGAGAAATGGTAATAATGGGCCTTATTGGGAGAATATGGATGAATTAGTAGAGGTACACAGTCTCACCGAAGATGATGTACGGACCCTCCCTCGGCCCAAGGTGCCCTGAAGTGTATAGCAGAATCTGTCCCTGCAATGAGAGGGTGAGGGTGTGAGTCCGTTCCCCCAGTGCACAGCCGATCAGTGGCTCCAGGTATTTACAGATATTACAGGGACACACTGGGGAGGGGACAGGCTGAATGGGCTGAAATAACCTTGGTGACTCAAGGGCCCAAGGGTAATATCGAGGATCATACAGAAAGGAAGCCTGAGGTGTGTAAGGACCACGGGCGATTACCAACCCCCAAACTGTGATGATGAAATCGGTTTGATGAATTTTAAAAGATGACATGGGACCCTATTTAACTGTAATTATAAACATGGGACTCCCAGTGGGAGATAATTCTAACCACATTCTGAATTGGACCATGAGAGCTGAGGCAAACACAGAAACACAGGGGAATAGCTGCAGTACAGGGAGGGTAATCAGATCCACAATGTGACAAGGGAAGCAGGAAAGGGCACATAGACAAGGAACGTCGGCACAGAGAGGGAGATTGTTCATATTGTGAGTGGCCTGTGTTCACGTGGGTATATGCATAGCCCATGAATATTCATTGATGCGCTGTTAAGGGGCCAACACTTTCATGATTTTAACACCGTAGCATCTTAGTCAGTTACCGATAAGGATTTACCCCTCACCCCCTCAATTACTAAAATGAGAGCAGTCGGAGAGGGAAGCTAGGAAGCTGGATGAAGCAAACCTGTCCCGATGTAGACCGGGAGGATGACAAAATGTATTCAGATATGGAGGTGTGAAACTCAAGAAGGGACCATTCTGGGAGTTGCTCCTATTTATTCTAAAATGGCAGCTATTGACATCAGCACCCGAATGTAAACATGGGGATGCTCCAGCCAGGGCTGGGACAGAAAGAAAAGGAGAGGCAACCTCTCCGGAGTAGCTACATTGGAGGGAGACTGGGACAGTCAGAGAATCTGGTGGGTTATAGCTCGGACCCACTCAGCGGTGTGCGTAACTCAAACAGGAAAGTGGGTTGTTATCTATCGACCTGGTAGAGATGGAGGGCCCTCTCACTCCCCACACAAACGGGATCTCATCAAAGCTGGGGCTGTGGAGGCAGTAATTGTGACAGTGATAGATTGACAGAAGCTGGAAATAGTCTGTGTCAATACCTGTGGACATTGAATGGCAGATGAAAGTGGTGTTTACTGACGGAGGAGAACAGTCCACCAAGATACTATTACCTCAGGGATCCCGCAATATTCCAGTATTACCCACCGATGTGTGTTTGATGGATTAAGTCACACTGATCTTACCAACACCTCATCACCTCAAGCGGTGAGAAAGAACATATCCAGTTATTAAACAGGGTAATGGATCAGGTTAGCCAGGCCAGGCTTAAAATTAATGCACAGAGAGTGCAACTGGGAAGGTAGGGAGTGACGGAACTGGGACATCATATTGGGGAGATCAAATCAGGAAGGGAGAGGGAACAGTCCCAGCGGGAACAAAAACTATGATTATAAAACTATCCACCCGCACACCGTAAAGGGGTGAGGCAAACTTTAGGATTGTTTAATTATTGTGGGAATTTTGTGAGGAATTATCCAGAAATAGAGAACCATCACGAGCCCTGACAGAAGCGCGGACATTAACCAGGGGTGAGGGAGGCAAAATGCACACAGTCAGCATGCCTTTGGTATAGTTCATGACTGGGCTTGGTGAAGGTATATCACCCTGTCTAGGGGCCACATAGAGCATGAAGAACAGGTCAGAGAGTTAGTGGAAGCAGCTAACTTTCCCAGTGAAGCAGCAATAATGAAGATTAGAGCTCACAGGAATGTAATAAACCCCATACCAACGGGTTAGTTGGTGAGCATGGGTGAGTATACTTACTGAAACAGAGCAGACATTTGAGAAGGATGCAATGGCAGTAGCTACAGAAGCGAGAAAGGAAAGTTTAAAGACATTAGACCATAAGACCAGAAGACATAGGAGTGGAAGTAAGGCCATTCGGCCCATCGATTCCACTCCGCCCTTCAATCATGGCTGATGCGCATTTCAGCTCCACTTACCACCGTTCTCCCCGTAGCCCTTAATTCCTCTAGACAACAAGAATCTATCAATCTCGGCCTTGAAGACATTTAACGTCCCGGCTTCCACTGCACTCCGTGGCAATGAATTCCACAGGCCCACCACTCTCTGGCTGAAGGAATGTCTCCGCATTTCTGTTCTGAAATGACCCCCTCTAATTCTAAGGCTGAGTTCACGGGTCCTAGTCTCCTCGTTTAACGGAAACAATTTCCTCGCATCCACCTTTTCCAAGCCATGTATTATTTTGTACTTCTATATTAAGTCTCCCCTTAATCTTCCAAACTCCAACGAATACAATCCCAGTATCCTCAGCCGTTCCTCATATGCTAGACCTGTCATTCCAGGGATCATCCATGTGAATCTCCGCTGGACACGTTCCAGTGCCAGTATGTCCTTCCTGAGGTGTGGGGACCAAAACTGGACACAGTACTCCAAATGGGGCCTAACCAGAGCTTTATAAAGTCTTAGTAGTACATCTCTGCTTTTATATTCCAACCCTCTTGAGATAAGAGACAACATTGCATTCGCTTTCTTAATCACAGACTCAACCTGCATGTTGACCTTTAGAGAATCCTCGACTAGCACTCCCAGATCCCTTTGTGCTTTGGCTTTATTAATTTTCTCACCATTTAGAAAGTAGTCCATGCTTTTATTCTTTTTTCCAAAGTGCAAGACCTCGCACTTGCTCACGTTAAATTCCATCGGCCATTTCCTGGACCACTCTCCCAACCTGTCTAGATCCTTCTGTAGCCTCCCCACTTCCTTAGTACTACCTGCCTGTCCACCTAACTTCGTATCATCGGCAAACTTCGCTAGAATGCCCCCGGTTCCCTCATCCAAATCATTAATATATAATGCGAACAGCTGTGGCCCCAGCACCGAACCCTGCAGGACACCGCTCGTCACCGGCTGCCATTCTGAAAAAGAATCTTTTATCCCAACTCTCTGCCTTCTGTTAGACAGCCAATCCTCAATCCATCCCAGCAGCTCACCTCGAACACCATGGGCCCTCACCTTGCTCAGCAGCCTCCCGTGTGGCACCTTATCAAAGGCCTTTTGAAAGTCTAGATAGACCACATCCACTGGGTTTCCCTGGTCTAACTAACTTGTTACCTCTTCAAAAAATTCCAACAGGTTTGTCAGGCATGACCTCCCTTTACTAAATCCATGTTGACTTGTTCTAATCAGACTCTGCTCTTCCAAGAATTTAGAAACCTCATCCTTAGAAACCTCATTTCCAGAATCAGTCCCACAGCAGGAGAAACAGGAATGGAAAAGAGTTGGCCAGTTATAGGACATAGGATGATCCAGCAGTGCCACTGTATAAGACAAACATTATTGAAAACATATCATTGCCTGGCCATATTGAGCAGGATAAAATGCAATATCAACTACAGGGTGTTCTGGAACAAGAAGATTTTGTCGAAGGGGTGTAGTCTGCACACAGTGAGAGCCAGGGAAAACAATCAGAATAAAATGGAGGCAGCCGCAGGGCCCCAGGGGCCCATGGGAACAATTACAGATGGATTTTACATACACCCCCATCCCAATCCCAAGGAAGGAAATACTGCTGGGTCTTAATAAACAGGTTTACTCAGTGGGCGGAAGCATTCCCCTGCAGATTATGACCAAAGGACACATGTTCCAGGAAATGAAGGTAAGCAGCTCTGTGGCTTGTTTGGTACTGAGCAGAAATCCCATCTCACATACTCAGAGCTCAGGGACAGTAGAAGGAATGAAGCAGACACTGAAAGCTAGTCTGACTAAAGCCCTGACAGAGACAGGCAGGGATGGGTTAGGGTACTCCCCACAATCCTAACGAAACTGATGTCAACCCCGGCAAAGGGAACTGAGCAATCCCCCTTTGAATTTGGACAATGCAGCTGTCAGAGTGTATGGTAGTGGGAAGGCAGGAGATGTACAATGGCAAGGATAGGGTGAAACAATTTGTGAAAGAACTGACAAAGAAACTGCATGGGCTTAGAGGGGAAGTTGCAGACGGACAGAGAATCAGAGACTGAGAGCCCTGGGCACAACCCTGTTAAACTGCCTTCTGCTCCCATTGTCTTACTTCCCCTCCATATGAGCATAGGTAATTGAATCCCCCATTTACTGAAGGAAGATCCCTTCTGCCTTAATCTCTTCCCGTCAACACATAATCATGAACAATACGATAATCAGTTTCTGTAATCACACATTATCATCACACATTACCACAGGACATTGGAATTCATCAAGCTTTGTAAATTCATAATTACCAGCTTTAAACTATGTAATGACAATCGCCCATGTAAATGATATGCCTTTGTCTAATTCTTACTAAATATACGGTCTCTGTGGGTAAGGCAGAGATTCATGAAGAAGAGTCTGTACAAATAGACACTCGGCTACTTTAGAGATGCTTTGAAACTCTTGCCAGCTGTCCAATAATAAAGCTACTGCTGTTGTACAGAAAACTTGTGTCGTCTGGATTTGTGGAACAAAACAGACATTAACAAGGAAGGATATGAGTGATCTTCAGGGTGTGGAGTACAGACTTACTGGAGTGGTTCACTGATGAAGAAAATGCAGTCACTGGATTGATTTGAAGAGATTGCTATTTTCATTGAAGTAAACAAGTTAAATATATTTTTGATAAAGATGTATAAGATTATAACACACCTAGATATAGCAGACAAAAATATCTGTATTCGATAGGTGATGGCACAAGAATTAAGACCAGATGTGAGGTTTTGAGACAGCGGGAGATGAGTAAGTGTTTCTGCTGACTGTATTGGCTGGAAAAATGCAGAACATGCGGCCTATTATGGTGGTGCAAGCAGAGAAGATGAATGATTGATAAAAAAAAACGATTACATCAGATCTGAGGGAAATAAAATTGCAGAGTTTGGGGGACATACGGAGAATGAGAATGTGAGATTCTGCTACAGAGCGCCAGCTTGGATTTGATGGGCCTCTTTCTGTGCTATAATGCATTTTATTTGGACTTGCTTAACTTGCTCTGGTCACCGATTAAATTGTCATTGAGGTAAATCTGCTCAGTGTTCCTACTCAGTCCAATACAGTCTGTCCCTCCACAGCAGGAGATAATGTTCACTGTTTTATACTGGGTTCTGGGGTGGGGGAGGGGAGGGGGGGGGGGTGTGTATAACGGTGTGTATAACAGTCTGCCAGCATTTTTCTTTAATGGCAAAACACCAGTGCAGCCAGACTACGGACCGACTCTGGAAAAGTGGCGAATGTCAGAAAGGAATTCTTTACCCATCCCACCTGGAAATGGGCCAAACCAGTCAGACTGGGGAGAAGCTGTTCACCTGCTGTGTGTGTGTGTGTGTGTGTGTGTGTGTGTGTGTGTGTGTGTGTGTGTGTGTGTTTCGGGGTGGGGGGGAGAGGGATTGACTCAGGCATCCATCCTTGAAGACACCATTCAATTTACTCATAACCACAAGTTGAAAGATTTTTTTTTCTCTTGTTCACACCAAGTAATGAACAATAGTTTTGGCAGTTCATAAAGTTTTGCACGTAGAGAACTTAGCTTTGGAAATGTTCACAACATTGCTGAACATGTACAGATTCACACTGGGTAGAGACTTTTATTTTCCTTTATTCATTCACAGGATGAGGGTGTCACTGGCCCGGCAGCATTTACTGCCCATCCCTAATTGCCCAGAGGGCAGGTAAGAGTCAACCACATTGCTGTGGGTCTGAGGTCACAATGTAGGCCAGACAAGGGAAGGATGGCAGCTTCCTTCCTGAAAGGGCATTACTGAACCAGATGGGTTTTTCAGACAATCGATTAATGGTCATCATTAGATTCTTAAATTCCAGAAATTTTTAAAATTGAATTCAAATTCCCCCAAGTGCTGCAGCAGGCTTTGAACCCAGGTCTTCAGAACGTTATCTGGGGCTTTGGATTAACTGTCTAGTGACAATACCGCTCGGCCAACACTTCCCCACATCACTGTCCATCTGTACAGAGTGAACAGTGATTTTCTGGTTCATCAGAACAGGGTAATCACACAAACGTTTGCTGAATAATTGCAGGAGTTGGATGTTGATGGGCTATTGACATCCATCTCTGAACCATGTATTCTGGGGTTTGTTTCTATTGTCTTGTTATCTTTTGGGGATAAAAAACAGTTTCAATTAGCTTTCTATTAAATGCATGGCAATCAAGTCGATCCCATAACTCTCAGGCAGATTAGTTTCTTTTGAAGGGCTCTCCATCTCCCCGACCTCCTCCATCCTCACCTCCAACAGTACAATAATCTCACAGAGTCTCTTTGTGACTATGAATGAGACAATCTGATCAGCTGCTTCTTTCCTTACTCCTATGTCAAGTTGGCTCTTAATCTCCCCTTGCTGCAGTTGTGATCCTGCATCATTGTACAGTGTTGCTCGCATTTCATTTCTTGGCCTATCAGTGTTCATGATACTGCATGTAGCTTCTTGCATATACGGCTTACAGTGCAAGATTTTAGCTCTTTCCTTCCACCAACAGCAGTAGAATTGTACTCTAACAAAATTTACAGAATCACAGCCCAGCATATTCCCAACTTGCCTCTTACCATCAAACCAGAGTATCAATCCTCATTCAACTGAGAGAATTCAGGAGGGCATGCCAGTAACAGCAGCAAGAATACCTAAAAATGAGGTGTTAACCTGATCAAGTTCCCAAAGAGGACTACTTGTGTGCCAAACAGCATAAGCAGCAATTGATAGACAGGCGAAGCCATCCGGGAAACAACAGAACAGATCTAAGATCTGCAGTCCAGCCACATCCAGTTGTGAATGAAGTCAGAGCACAGCTGGAGTTCTGGGGACAGTTCTCTTCAAGATATTAACCAACAAGAATGTCAGACTGGATTAATTACCATAAAACCCAAGTCCGTTTGATATTCATACATTGACAATCAGTGTTCAATTCACCAAATGAAGCTGAAGGTAAAGATAATCTTCAAGTGATTGTAACAGTGGAGACATCTGAATACTTGATCAGCAAATTAAAGCCTGTTGTGTTTAGATAGTAATAATTTTAAAGAGATTTTAAAAAGTAAGGTGACTTGAGTATAACGGAAGAAATTGATTGGTAGGTAGCTGATAATCTTGTTTTAATCTGAAATTAATTTAGGATTAATTAACAAATAAACACATGGTAGGGAATCCCAGCCCCATGGAGTGCACATCCAGTTCCACGTGGAAAACCAGGACACTCTTGTGTGAGCGACAACCACAAGAACACGGAGGTGACACGGGAAATGTCAGGAACACTCGTTTGACTGCGGTTTAAGTACTGCCCACACTTCTGATCCCCTTATTCCAGGGTTAATGTGATCACACCAGAGAGGGTACAGAGGAGATTGATCAGAATGTTTCGACAATTGGAAAATTTCTGCTCTGAGGGAAGGTTGGATAGGCTGGGGATGATTTCCGAGGAGGATGTGCTGAGATTTAATTGAAGTGATAAAATGCTGAGGAATCCAGATCGAGTGGATAGCAAGGAGCTATTCATTAACTGAGAGGTCAGAAACTGGAGGTTTTAGATTGAAACTAATTCTCAGAAAGAAGGGGAGGGGAGAATTCATTTCACTCGGAGATGGTGGGGAGCAGGAACTCATTGATGGGGTGGCAGAGGCAGTAACCAGCATCACATTAGAATAAAAGGACATGGATGTAACTGAGATGCTGGAGCACACAGGGCTGTGGACTAAAGTATACAGAATGGGGTCATTCTGATTTATTTGACATTTCTCCAGAATATTAAAGTCAAGTCCAATTTGAGAATTTATGAACATCATCCGACCTGAATTCCAAATGTTAGAATAAATTTATCAGAAAGTTACAGCACACATTGAGGCCACGTGGCCCATCCTGCATGTGTTGGCTGTAATAGAACTACCCAGGCTTTACAGCGTTCTGTACTCACCAATGAGAGCAACAATTTCAGACTGTGAACTCTGCCCTCTATGTTGTTATAATCTGTTTTTATAATGTATATCTTTCATAGCTGCATACCTTGTTTCCTTGTTTCTTTCCCAGCCCTAACTCTATTCTCTGTGGCCTTGAGGGACGACCATTTCTGCTGTTTAATCTCTCCTGCCTTCCATGCGCCAGACTGTCTTTTTGTCCTTGTCTCACCCCCACCTTGCTCACAACCTGTTACATTTCTGATTCCCAGACCTCTGTGACTGCACTGCGCCCCCTGGGTCAGTGGCACGAGTTTTGAATTCTCTTCCTCATGAGATAATCAGAAATCTTTCTGGCTGCAGTTTCCCCTAGATTTTATTTTGAAAAAAAAAGAGGATTTGCGTTAGAGTCAAGTATTTTGAGCCTTCATCCACAATTCTGAGCACTTAGACATAAATTGAGACCCTCCCACAGATGTGCAGGTTTGATGGATTGGCCGAGCTAACATGGCCTGTAGTGTGCAGGTTAGGTTAGCCATGCTAAATGTGGGGTTATGGAGGTAGGGTGGGACAGCAGGTCATTGCAGACTCGATGGACCAAATAGTCTCTTTGTGCGCCTAAGGGATTCTGTAATTCTAACTAGTTGTGATTATTGTCACATTTTCCTAAGTCCAGGTTCATTCAACTCAGGTACACATGCTGCCTTTGTGTTTCTGTGGGTGCTCACGCAATCCTTTCCTTCTGTTTTACATCAATTTCACACCGTATGTGAGGGTGGGAATGAATATGTAAATATAAATACTCCAACCGAAACCCCTCACAAGTCAGGAACTGTTTCTGCTACGAGCATCACTCACAACAGGAAAATAAAGGTTCAGTCACAAATCTGACAGAAACACAGTAGTTATAATCACCAGGAAAGGCTTAACAGCTTAAAACTCTTTTCTTACGAAAAGAAGAGGCTGAGAGACAACCTGGTACAAGTAGGAAGCTTTGTGTCTGAGTTTTCAGAGATTTGAGGTTGAAATCATTGGTCTGGAAGCATGTTTCATTGATAACCTGGGGCAAAGGTGCTATCTAAATGTGCATCTAGCTTTCTGCCTATCTGTCTGAGTCAACAATCAGATGGATAAGTCATTGTCTGAGTGTTTTCCCAAATCCCTGATTGTGGGGGGGAGGCAGACTCAATCTCAGGTGCCAGCTGCCTCTAGTCCACCCACATGGGCATGTTAAAGAGCATGACAGGAGAATGGATTGAAACCGATAGTTCAATGCCAGAATGAAATAGGAAGAAGGAAATAAATGGAATTTTTGGATCCCACGGGAAACAGACTCCAGGATTAGTCCTTGTGGGCATTCCCGCAGTAACACGAGACAGCATTCCATGATGGCAGTAGAGGGAACCACTGAACATGAGCAGGTTTAGTTCAAACACAGGAGGTTTGATCAGTCAGTAACAGTGTGTTAGACATGGAGGTGAAGTGAGCATCGAGGGGAAATGTTACCACAAGCTGCAGATGGATAACTTTCATTGGAACAGGAGGAAGCCATTCAGCCCTTCAATCCTGCTCTGCCATTCAATAGATCATGGCTGATTTGTGGCCTAAGTTGCAATGTTCAAAACTCTCCAAACTCATCAATAAACTCCTCTGCAACAGACAACATCAATATTCAAAAACGAAACATCTGCAAATGCTGGGAAATCAGGATTAAAAACAGAAATTGCTGGAAAAAAATCAGCAGATCTGACAGCATCTGTGGAAAGTGAACCTTTGGGACCAGTGATGGGTCAGGTGACCACCTGCAGCTGACCATTCTGTCTTTTCTGTAATATTCTCTGGAACAGGTTCTGTTGCGAGGGGATTGCGACTGTCAATAATAACTGAGAAAATAGGAGGACGTGCTCAATCAGAATAAAACACATTTTGGTCTTTCACTTTTAATTCAACTGCAAAAATTATTCATTATCATTTCAGAAACAAAATAATAGGCCAGAAATCAACTCTTCATGTCATTGGGTCTGAGAAACTGTTAATTCTGACCTGGTCCAGCCTACATGTGAATCTAGACACTAAATAACATGGTTGACTCTGAACCATCTCTTGGGCAGTTAGAATGGATGACAAATGCTGCCCCAGCAAGTGATGCCATGATCCCATGAACAAACAAAACAAATCTGATCACTGTGGTTACTTGACAACTCGCTGGTGTTATTGGAAGAGGACGAATGGGAAAGTTTATGAGGTTAAGGGAGAATAATAGCATTCAGTGAGGCGATCCTTTGGAGAGCTGATGAGCCAATCAGCCTCCTTTTGCGCAGTAAGAATTCTGTGAATATTTCATTCTGAGCCCTCTAAGGAAATATCAGGGCAGGGTTTTTAAAGAGGTCAGATTGAATGAGTGTCTCGGTGAATACAAGTGAGACACAGGTACAGAGAGGTTTTGGGATGGATTAAATTATATTTTATACATTTGCATAGTCATCAACATTACAGCAGTTAAAACTGGGAGTGTAATTAGAGCAGCAAATAAATCTTAAACATTTATGCAGCTAAAGGGGATGCTGGGTAAAGATACCGTAGTTAGTGTTTATTTTATTCCAGGCACACCAGCCAGAGAGCACATCCTTCCTGTATCTATCCTCTCGAGCTCTTGAAGATTTTTGTTCCTTTGAAGTGTTTCATGTTTAGATACTCCAGAGAAGACAGCTTCAAACTCCTCAATCTCTCCTGTCAGGGCAATGCTGCTGTTAGAATTCAATTCACTGTTGCATGTTATTGGCTGCTTCATGGACTGGAACTGGAAATTGAGACTGAAAGGTTACTGTATAAAATATCTCCAATGGTATTGCCAGACGTGAGTGGTTTTAGGAAAATGACCTTGACTTACAGGCATTGAGTGTCAGAGCACTTCCTGTTGTGGGGCATCCTGTTTAGATTCAATCTATTGATAACTATTAGAACTGACTTGCACTGGCTCCGTGAAAGTGGTCAGAGCATTATGGCTGTCATCGAAGCTGGAAACAAACTTCCCATGGGTTAAAAATCATAAATGATAGAGTAGGTATGAGGTCTGATGGCACTGTTGGAGTATTGATGTTGTTGTTAATCACATTAACTCGGCTGGAGTTGACTGAATTTATATTGTCTCTTTCTGAATCTCAGGATATCTCTCTGGCCAGTAAGTCTCCACAAATAGCAATGTGACAATGCACAGGGATCATCTGTTTTGATTTAAATTGTGAATGTAGCTCAGCTGCTTCATAGCACCAGGTACAAGGTTGGAGTCCAGCCTTGGACAACAGCCTGTGTGAAGTTCCCACATTCACCCCAGGATAGTGTGGCCCCCTTCAGGTGCTCTGGTTCCCTCCCACAGTTCAAAGATTGGTGTGTTAGGTGGATCAGTTGTGCGAAATTGTCCACAGTGTCCAGGATTATGCAGACTCGGTGGATCAGCCATGGAAAATGCAGTGTTCCAGGGATGGAGTGCTCCAGGTGGGATGCTCTTTGGATGGTTGGTGGGGTTTGATGGGCCAATGCTCTCCTGCCACACTGTTGGGATTCTATTCTATGATTGAGGATGAAGGCTACACGCAGCGTGTCCTTGGAGAAGGAGCATGTGGTATGTATCAATGCTCTCGATGCCTTTGGATAGAGGTGGGCATCGCAGGGGATACAGTGCTTTATCACCACTGCTGCCCCCTTACCCCCAGCTCTACTTTGATTTGGTCCCATCCCACTCTGTCATTTGTAATGGTTTGCTTTGCCTGTAATGGGCTTTGTTTGTAAATATTCAATTGGTTACACGGGTGGTTTGCTGCTGGTGATTATATATTAACAAATTCCAAAATGGTGTAATGATGATTTTGATGGTGGGGAGGTTGCTCGGCTGTGTGTGATAACATGTCTGGGTAGGAGAAATGGGGGGAAAAGAACACTTCACAGCTCAAAGGAGGAGAACTGAAAAGCAGTTAAATCAAACCAAAGGTTCAGACAGGGAGGGAATATTTCCCTAGAGCTCGAGTAACTGGAAAGTGATGGTGTCCGGGAATAGACAGGATTTTGTTTTACAGGGCGTTTGAAATTTTTAAAAACTGTTATATTCATATAGTTTATTTTCTTTTCTTTTAGTTTTATTTATTGTGGAATAACTAGCTACAATATTTTAAAACCAAATTCACAAACCTTGTGTTAAAGACAAATGTTAAATAAAATCCATCAAACCATCCCTCACTGCAAACTGAT
The DNA here is from genome assembly GCF_047496795.1 of Chiloscyllium punctatum. Classification (NCBI taxonomy): domain Eukaryota; kingdom Metazoa; phylum Chordata; class Chondrichthyes; order Orectolobiformes; family Hemiscylliidae; genus Chiloscyllium; species Chiloscyllium punctatum. The sequence goes on from NC_092772.1 coordinate 21,443,417, forward strand.
GTGGAGGTGAAATCTCCTGGAGAATCCCTGCCCCCTTCTTCCTATCCGGGCTCCATGACTATATACATACCTGGGAGATAGCAGCAGGAGGCCATTCGGCCTTTAAATCCTGCTCCACCATTCAATGGGAAACAGCTGACCATCCAGCTCAGTCTCCTGTTCCTGCTGTGTTCCAATCCCCTTTCATGACTTTACCGCGAAGAACTATATCTAAGCCCTCCTTTAGCTTCACTGCCTTTTGTTCCAGTGATGTTGTGGTGTTACTGTGTGGGTGTAGGCAGGGGTAATGTGATGGTGCTGCCTCCTGGAGAATGCACTCAGCATCCGTCATCATCCTGCAGTAACATCAACTGGGTTTCAGCAACTAGAGATAGAACCCATTTCCAGGATATGGGCATCACTGGCTCAGTCAGCATTTATTCCCCATCTCTAGTTACCCTTGAGAAGATGGTAGTGAGCTGCTGTCTTGAACCATTCACAGTCCATTTGTCACAGATAGACCGACAATGCCGTGAGGAGAGTGTTGCAGGATTTTAGCCGAGTGATTCTCCATCTTTGGTTCTTCAAATGCTGGTTAACTTAATCACGATCTGCACACGATGTTGAGATTTCAGTCTGCAAATCTTCACCATCTAGCACCCTGAATAAATGAATATATACAGATTAGAAATTCAGAACAGACAATTCTAGTTTCTCTGGAATATCTTTTTCCCCTTTCTTCCCCCAAAACTGTAACCCTCCAGCCCACTTACTCTCTCCTACCATTCTGACTCTGCTGCCCCTTATGTACACCCTCCTCATTCTCATGGAGTTGTTGATAAACAGGTCTCTGCCACCACTTCCCATCCTGGTTAGACTCTGCACCCTTTCTGGGTTCACTTCCCTTCCCTTCAGTTGCTGCAAGTCAATAATGTAACAGCAGAATGAAACAGACGGAAACAGAAAGGGAGGTGGCAGATCCTGGACAGAAGAGGAACCTTCAGGCTGGGAGAATGGGTCACATCCTTTTTTGTTTCTCATTAGTCGATTCCAGTGTTATGACAAATTCGGAATGGAACTTGGTCCCATGTGGGTGTGGTGACACTTTGACCCTCTAACAGATCAATACTACAAGCAAATACGTTCCTTCTCCAGACAATCACAGTGTGAAATACTTTCCACTAGTTACCCCAAAGCACACACACCAAAACCCATCCACATTCGGTACGTGTGCAGTGCCAGGTTTCCCCACAGACGTGCGGTCCCTGCCTCAGAATTTGGGACGTGTAGTCCCCATGCAGCCACTGGAGCCCTGTCTCTGGAACATGAATGAAAAGTGTGGAATGGAGGATGTTGTGTATCGGATCCTAATTCAGACACACGGGACATGTGGGCTGTCACTGGAATTTACTGAGACATCCCGCTGAGACAATCTGATTTCTGACATAAGGAACATAGATTCAGCCAATTGGGGGATAGGGAAGTTAATAAGGCACAGTAGTTTTTAAGCAGAGGTGGCTCAGTGAATAGCACTGCTGCCTCACAGCGTCCGGGACCTTCGGCGACTGTGTGGAGTTTATACATTCTCCCCATGTTTGCATGGTTTCGTGCAGTTCTCCAGTTTCCTCACACAGTCCAAAGATGTGCAGGTTAGATGGATTGCCCATGCTAAATTGTTGATAGCGTCCATGCACGTGCCAGTTAGACAATTATACATGGGAAATGCAAGGTTACAGGGAATGAGTGGGTCTGAATGGGATGCTCATCATAGGTTGGTGTGGACTCAATGGATGAATACCCTGTTTCTGCACTATAGGGACTCTATTCTATTCTAATGAGGAAGAATGTACTTGTCTCAATGTGCTGTGAATCTGTGGAATTCCCTATTCAAAATACAGTGGATGCCAGGACAATGAGCCAATTTAATGAAGAGAAACAGATGTTGAATTTACAATGAGATGAAGGGTGAGAGAGCGCAGGCGGGAAAATCCAGCTGAGACCGAGGTGAGCTCAATCATCACCGTATTAAATGGTGGGGCAGGTTCGAAGGGCTGCATTGCCTCTCCTGTGCCCAGTGCTTATCTTCTTTCAGTAATAACTGGAAAGCTGAATCCAAAACTCACCACTTTCACCAAAGGGGATTTTCGGAAAATGCAGGATAGTCAGGTGGATTAGCGTTCCCAACTTAGATCGTGAGGAAGCGTGTAGGAGATAATGATTTTGCAATTTTAAACTGAGGCGAGACAGTGATTTATGGTTTTGGATTGTGTCGTACATTCACACCGTCCAGAATACGCTGTTGTGAATATCTATCCTGTACTTTATTACAAAGCCAAGGTCACTGACAATGAAAACCAAAACACCCAGGAAACATCGCCTCACCTCGTAATCTGATGAAAGACTTCTAATCAGTCTGGCTGAACTTAGAACACAGATGGAAAGCTGGAAGATTAGATCCAATCCCAAGATCCAGTGCTTAAACAAAAGGAGACTACAATAGGATGAGGCAGAAGTTGGCGAATGTAGACTGGAAACAAAGACTTTACTGTGGGAAAGTCGACACACATTGGAGGAATACCAAAGCAATTTTTCGATGTGCTCAGCAAAAGTATATATCAGTGAAAAGGAAGGACTGTAGGAAAAGGAATAATCTGCCATGGGTGGCTCAGGAAATAAGGGAGTCTATCAAACTGAAATAGAATGAATACAAATTGGCAAAGACCAAGGAGAATCTAGGAGATTAGAAAAACTTTAAAGATCAAAATAAAGCGAGATGGGATTGGGGGAGAAAAGTGATGAGTAGCTATCCCCAGGGTCAGAATAGCTGTTTACACTGCTAGAGGGGAACCTATTGTGTGGGGAACATATGGCCTCTGTAATTGTTGAAGCACTTAACCGTTACCATAGAGATAATCCTGATCAAGTTAAAAATCACAGCACACCCCAAAAGCTTGTACTGCAAAATAAACCTGTTGGATTATAACCTGTTGTGGGATTTATAACTTTGTCCACCCCACCTCAACACCGGCTCCTCCACATCAGAATCCTGATAGACAGCCCTACTGAAACTGAAGCGTCTGTCAGGTACTTGAGGGAGCCACAGGGGCGTGAGGGAGGTGTGTGTGGTTTAACCACAAAGTGCTGAACTGAACCAGACTTTCTAACTGCCGTTCCCATGGAGATACTATTGAGAGACAGCGTCCATTCAAAACCACAAACCACAAAGGTATAAGAATGGGCACTGTCCATCGGACAGGCGGGGAGTTATCTGATGCTGCCTGGAGGTTTTTTTACATGTACACTATCAACATAACTGCCATGTTTCATCAATAAAGACTCAAAGAAGACCTCTCAGAGTTCTGTGCCTAGTTATTCCTATCCTGCAGGCTTCAGGAATATGAGTTCACAGCAGTCAGTCTTCACAGTGGAGGATACGAAGAGCATGGCAGTAATGGATAAGGAGACTGAGGAAGGTGAGGACCTAGATACTAACCATTATCGTGAAAGAGTTAGAGCTGGGCAGGTTAATGGAGCTAAAGGTCGACAAGTCTCATTGCCCTGATGGAATACATCCCAGGATACCAACAGAGTTAGTGGGAGAAATAGCAAATGGATTTAGTTACAGCATCCTACAGCAGAGACAGGCCCTTTGGCCCAAACTGGCCTATGCCGATCAGAATGTCCATCCACGCTAACCCCATTTTCTTGCACTTGGCCCATTCGCTTCTGACCCTTTCCTATCCATGTTTTTGTCCAAATGTCTTTTACCTGTTGAGAGTGTTCCTGCCTGAACCACTTCCACTGGCAGCTCATTCCATATACATACCACCCTCTGTGTAAAACAGTTGCCCCTCAGCTTCCCTTTTATTCTATCTCCTCTAACCTTAAACTGATCCAATCAAGCCGTCCAATCCTTGAGTTCCTTGGAAAAAGACTGAGTGCATTCACCTTATCCATGCCTCTCATGGTCTTATACACTTCTAGAAAAGAACCCCCTCAGTTTCCTCTGCTCTAAACGTAAAATCCTCACTTGTCCAACCTCTCCCTATAACTCAGACCCCTGAGCCCTGGCAACATCCTCGGAAATTATTCTGCATTTTTTTTACAGTTTAATAACTGAAACCGACACTGCATTCATCATATTTCCAGTGTTTTTTTACGGTGCTGGAACCGACGTTACAATGCCAATGGAGTACAATCCATGATCGAGAATGAACTCCTTTACAACAATCCCGTTTTCATAGTGTTTCCCATGGTGCAGGTATTCTTGTGTCTTTTTGGTTGTATGGTTAATTAAAGACATGCCCTTCTACAAAGCAAAGTTGTGGCTTAATTGTTCCTGGGAAATGTGCCATGATTTTTCAGACTTTCAAAAACAAATGAAATCTCTCTCCACACTCACCATGCTGACATGGACTTGGCTGTGTCTCAGTACTTTTGCAGTCACACCGAGATTTGAAATCTTCGCCCACGGACAGAATGCACACCTTTCCTTCCAGATGAAAAGGCCAATGATATGCAGATCGGCACGAATCAAGTAACTATCAGATCTGAACATGAAGTTCAATTTGTATTTCTCATCCGCAAATCCACCCTTTCAGTACCATACAACAGAGCACACAAGTTACCACTGTTAATACAGGATGGAAATTCATAAGAGAATTGTTGTATTAAACTGTAGTTTCCTTGTTCCCCCAAAGCTTTAAACCTCAGTCTCACAATTTCTCTCTTCTGTGAACTGAAATCCAAACCAATCCCCCCACTCCTTTCCTCCACACCCAGTTCTCACACACATTCTCTTCGAATTCAGTTTCCTAGCTCCTGATGAGAACCATCCTGCATACACTGCTTCCTGCACACTCTGGCCAAGACCCATCTTACTAAAATGAGCCAAATTAGAATTCTAACTGCAGGCCCATCCTTGTTCCTTTCCATAACAACCCTGAATCTTCACAAAGGAGTTCTGATAACTTTCTGCAAAACGCTGCACCACTGATAGTCTGATCACATGTCAGGGTAGCAAGAGAAGGGCCATTCCCCTGGGTCCTGCTCCCAGAGGGATGAAGCTGCTAATGATAGATTAATCCCTCACACCCACAGCCTCCTTCCCAGGCACTGACCTATACTGCACACACTCCCACAATTGCCAGCACTGCACCCATGCACTGGTCTCCCCTCCTACAGCACGTGCTCCCGATCATACAGGAGTCCAGGTGATTGACAGCAGCTGCTGCCCAATATATCAGAATCTCTACAGTATGGAAACAGGTTCTTCGGCCAAACAAGTCTATACCGACCCTGCAAACAGTAACTTACACAGACCTATGCCCCCCAACTAATTTAACCAATACTATGGGCAATTTCGAATGGCCAATTCACCTGCCCTGCACATCTTTAGATTGTGGGAGGATGCACAAACCCCACACAGACAGTCGCCCGTGGCCGGAATCGAACCCGGGTACCGTGAGGCAGCAGTGCTAACCGCTCTATAGAGTGGAGGGGGCGTGGCTGGAGGACTGGGATAACGAGATTGTAAACCATGAATGAATGGGGTGAACACTGGGGGATGGACAGGTCAGTGAGGGACAGGAGCAGTGCAGCAGCAGGAGGGGATCCTGGACAAACTGAGCAATGGGAGAGTCTGACAGGAGAGAAACTACAGGAAGGTTCTGTTTGGAGGCTTAGGCAGGGACAGGTGGGGGACAGTATGGCCTGGTGGCTTGGGCAGGTTTACTAATCAGCCTCTTCAAAGATGCTGTTACTCAACTCTGAGCCTGATCCTCCTGATCCAGAGGTAAGGACACGTACACTATTTCCTGGTGGGCAAGGGATACAGGGACTGCCTTTCAAAAGGAACTCCCCTGTGTTGGTGACATGAACAAGACTCAATACAGACTCACTGACAAAATGCTGGTGGACTTGAACTTCATCCAGAATATTAACACCTATAACTGGGCAACGCAGACCCCAAGGTACAGAGTTAAATCCTGGATACTAATAACAGCTTTGTGCATGGGAAATCATATCTCATGAATTTGACTCCGTTTTTTTGAAGAAGTAACAAAGAGGATTGCTGAGGTCAGAGCATGGACATGATCTACATGGACTTCAGTCACGTGTTTGACAAGGTTCCTCATGGGAGACTGGTTAGCAAGGTTAGATCACATGGAGTACAGAACTGGCCCAAAGGTAGAAGGCAGAGTGTGCTTTTCAGGCTGGAGGCCTGTGACCAGTGGAGTCTCACAAGGATCGGTGCTGGATCCACTACTTTTCGCCATTTATATCCATGATTTGGCTGGGAACATAAGAGGTATTGTAAGTAAGTGTGCAGATGACACCAAAATGGGAGATGTAGTAGCAGGGAAAAAGATTACCTCAGAGTACAAGAGGATCTGGATCAGATGGGTGAATGGGCTAAGGAGTTCAGTTTAGAAAAATGCGAGCAGCTGCATTTTGGAAAAGCAAACTTTAGCAGGACTTACACAGTTAATAGTAAGTTCCTGGGGAGTGCTGCTGAACAAAGAGTCCTTGGAGTGCAGGTTCATAGTTCCTTGACAGTAGAGTAGCAAGTCGATAGGATAGTGAAGGCGGCAGTTGGTCTGCCTGTCTTTATCAGTCAGAGCATTGAGTATAGGGGTTAGGATGACATATTGCGACTGTAGAGGACATTGAAAAAGTTGCCGAATCAATATTCCATTTAATTTTGTTCTCCTGCCTATCAGGTGGATGTTCTTAAACTTTAAAGAGGTCAGAAAAGAATTATAGCATGTTGCCAGGGTTGGATAGACTGTTTTCCCTGGAGCGTCAGAGGCTGAATGGTGACCTAAAGAGATGTTTAAAATCAGGCTGGGCATGGAGAGGGTCAATAGACAAGATATTTGCCCTGCAGTGGGGGAGTACAGAACTAGGGGACTGGGAGGGGAGGGTAGGCAGACAGGGGGTGGGTGGATCGAGGGGGGTGGGTCAGAAATGGGTGTGGAAAGAGAGGGGGGGATGGAAAGGGGTGGCACAGAGACAGATGGGGACAGAAAGTGGGTTTAGAGAGGAGGGGAACAGACAGGGGGAAGGGGAGCGCAGAGACCAACAGAGGTAGGGGGAGAAAGAGAACAGACCGTTGGGGGGACGGGGAGAAACAGAGTGGGAAGATGGAGAGTCATTTTGTAGATCTAAAACTCAACCCAGTTCCTGTTTTCTCATCCTGACCTTAATTCCCTCCGAAGAGCTCAGAACAACTGCTTAGTTCTTGGAAAGTAGAGTTTCAGAGAGATCAGGTGCTGAACATGGCATTTGGGACACTAACATTGAATGGAACTTGCTGACCAATAAATGGACTCTGGTTCGATTCCACTGTCTGGGTGGTGTTTGCACATTCTCCCTGTGTGTCTGCGTGGGCTTCCTCTGGGTGCTCTTAATTTACTCCCACAAATCCAAAGCCATGCAGGTTAGCTGGATTAGCTTTGGGTAATGGTAGGTTACAGAGTTAGGGTGGAATGCTGTTCCGATGGTTGGTATGCTCTCATAGGCCGAAAGGCCTGCTTCCACACTGTAGGGATTCTGTCACTAAGTATAGGGATTAGGAGGGCACGTTGTGGCTGAGTAGGGCATTGGGGAGGCCAGTTTTAGAATACTGCATTCAATTGTGGTCTCCCTGATTTCAGAAAGATGTTACCAGAATAGGACTCAACCTCTAAATGACAAGTTCCTGGGAAGTGTTGACAGACAAACAGACCATGCAGTGTGGGTTGATAGTTCCTTGAAAGTGTGGTTAAAGGTAGACAGGTCAGTGAAGGTGGTGTGCGGTATGCTAGCTGTTATTGGGCAGTGCATTGAGGATAGGAGTTGGGAGATCATGTTTCGGTTGTACGGTTTATTGGCTCGGCCACTTTTGGAATCCCCAGACTGCTTTCAATTCCAGTCTCCCTGTTATAGGAAAGATGTTGGGAAACTTGCAAGAGTTCAGAATGGTTTTACTAGGGTGTTGCAAGTATTGGAACACGTGAACCATAGGGAGAGGCTGAATCGGCTGAGGCTATTTCCCTGCAGCACTGGACACTTTAGGTGGCTTTATTGAATTTTATAAAGTTATGAGGAGCAATGATAGGGTGACTCGCCATGGTTTCTTTTTTCCTCAGGGTAGGGGAGTCCAAACAAATGTGAATCTTTTTCCCAAGGTGGAAATGACAAATTCTATAAGAGAGATGGCAAGTTTCAAGGATATGAAAACCGAAACAACTGAAGATGCTGTAAACCAGGAAGAGAAACAGAAGTTTCTGGAAAAGCTCAGCAGGTCTAGCAACATCTGTGAAAAGAAATTAGAGTTAACGTATCTGAGGAAGGGTGACCAGACCCGAAACTTTAACTGATTTTTCTTCACAGATGCTGCATGATCTTCTGCGCATTTCCAACAACATCTGTGCAAGTTTAAAGGGAGTTGTTTAGAGTATATACCTGAGAGGAACTTCATAAAGTGCGAGTCAGACCACATCTGGAGTAATGACAGAAGTTTTGGCCCCTTTATTTAAGGAAATACATCATTCCATCAGAGGCATTTCACAGAAGATTGACTGGGATGATCCCTGGTTTGCAGGGATTATCTTTTAAGAAAAGGTTGAAGATGTTGGGACTCTACTCACTGGATTTGGGAAGAATGAGAGGGGATCTCATTGTAACATGTAGGATTCTTAAGGAGTTTGACAGGGTAAATACTGAGAGGATGTTTCTCATCATGAGGGAGTCTGGAACCAGATTCTGGGTCAGTCACAGAATCACGGATTCTGTTTTGGATTCGTCAAGTTTAAGGCAACACCGACACAGGTCAGGGTTTCATAAGCAATGGAGCCGGGGTGAGGTGGAGACAAGCAACATTTTAAGAGATTGTAATTCCTGGTGTTTGTGATTGTGTAGATGTCTGATCAGAAGGTCACCTTGGGGTCAGATATGAGAGCAATATTGTCAAGAGTGTGGTTCTGCCTCAGACAGTTCCCAGGGAGAGTGAGGGGCTCAGCAGTAAGGGAAAGTGATTTGTAATAGCAACTGAAGGCAATGGGTTTAACCATTGCAATGTTCCATTGCAGGAAATTGCAGCCAATCGCGTAGTGGGAGTGTGATGAGCAGTTTGATAACTGAGTAATGGAGAGGGATGATGGCGAGGGAGAGCTGGGCATTGTCAGTGTACATGCGAAACCTAACACTGTGCTTTTGGACAATGTCACCTCCTGGCAGTATGTAGGTGAGAAACAGGAGGGACCAAGGAGAGATCCTTAAGGGACACCAAATACAAGGAATTCAGAAAGGAAAGGGAGAGTCGGGATGGAGTACGTTTTTGGAACAACGGTGGGGTCAAATATTAGTTTGTAGCAGAATGGGAGAGAAGGACATAACCAGAAAAGACAGACAGGTAGAACAAGGAACAATATTTGTGAATTGGTGAGGGGGAGTGATGAGGAGGAGGAGCAGCCCAACTCCAAAAGCACTATTTCTACATCAGTGACATCACCCAACTCCACCCTAGTCTCAGCTCATTTACTGAAATACTCGTCCATCCCTGTGTTATCTCCAGACTTCATTATCCAAACACACTCCTGGCCAGCCTCCCACATTCAACTTCCATGTGATCTCAAGAGTATCTAAAACCCTACTGCCCAAGTGCTCACTTGTACCAAAACTTGTTGATTCATCAAAAGGCTCCTATTAACAAGCAACAATTTAAAATTCTCACCCTTGATGTAATTCCTGGCTGTGAACATCCCTGTCTCCCTGAACCACACAATCTGTGAGACCTCGACAACTCATTTTCTTTCAGACTCCCAACGATATGTTTATTCAATGCTTTACCTGTCTAGCTGTTTCTACTGTTGCCAAGGCAACACGGTATGGAATTCCCACCCTAACCCCCTCAGACCTGTTTTCCTCCTTTAAGGTATTCCTGAAAACCTGCTTATTTGGCAATTCTTTTGATCACCTGACCTAATATCACCAGCTGTGGCCTTATGTTACAAGTTCTCAATCATATGTCTGTGGAATTATAAACATGATAAAAAAAACAACTGTTGTTGATTTGCACACATTTTGTCAATTCTTCACTGTCGCTGAGTGAATAATCTATAACAGCTCTTACCCAAACACATTGTAGGAACACCTTCACCACATGAACTGTAGCTGTACAAGGAAGTCAAACATCACCTTCTCCACAGGCAATGGGGCTTTAGCACTGATCACTGGTACCTGTGGAGGGAGAAACACACAGTTGATATTTCAGGGTGTGCAAAATGCATTATCGGGAGGGAAAATGGTGCAGAATTTGGGATTTTTAAATTTGTGTTTTACTACGTGCACCAAGTTCTGTAAAACCTCTCATCCCATACCATGAAAATTTCCTCCTCTTCCTGGTCAATGTACCTTTCCTTTCCCCTGCCCTGCACCTTCACACATTTCCAATGCCTTGGTCACAACAACACAGTGCTATCACGTGGTTGAGTATTGACCCACCCCTCATTCATTCTGATTGGTTGAAGGACCAACGAGCACCTCTAGCCACAGTTCCCCCACTCTTATTGGTCCTGCGCTGATATCAATAATCCGAAGCCCACTGTGGGCTGGAGCATGCTCAGTGCTTCCTGCTTTAACTGCTGTTCATCAGGTATGAGAGAGAGAGAGAGAGAGAGGGCTCATCCCTGTTTCTCCTGAGGTCAGACAATAACAACAACTACCTGCATTGTATGGAGCCTTTCACATTGACAAATCTCCTCAAATGCTTCACGAATGATGGAAACGTTGATTAAAGAGAACGATTTTTAGATACATCTTTAAGGCGGAGAGAGGGAGTTAGGGAGGATATTCCAAAGGTTTGTGTCCTCGGCAGCTTCAATCGTGGAGTGATATAGGTGGGGAACAGCTCACAATGGAGACAGCTAGTGGCTAACCATAAGTTGGATTAGTGGTGCTGGATGAGCACAGCAGTTCAGGCAGCATCCAACGAGCAGCGAAATCGACGTTTCGGGCAAAAGCGCTTCATCAGGAATCCAGTAATTTGCACCACTAATCCAGTATTTGCTTTCCAGCATCTGCAGTCATTGTGTTTACTTCATTGATGCTAACCATAAGTTAACAACCTCATGTCGTAGCCCCCTCCCCCACACACAAGTTCTCACAGTCTGCCATTACACACTACCTATAGTTAGCCACTAACAGTCTCCATTAACAGCAAATCATCCTCCCCCAGACAGATTGTTATCCACTCCTTTTCCCAACTGTTCTTCTCACTCTATCCCCACCTATCCTTTACTCCTTTTATCCTCCCCCACACTAACTTCTGCACATAAACTGACTTTTTTTCTCAGTAACATCTGTCCTGAGGAAGGGAAACTGGGTCTGAAACTTTAACTGATTTCTCATCACAGATACTGCCAGACCTGCTGAGCTTTTCCAGAACCTCCTGGTTGTTGTTTCTGATTTACATCTTCTGCAGTTCTTTTGGTTTTAATTTACCGGGAGTTTATAATTCAGGTCCAACAGCCTCTGTCCCAGTCTCTGCTGTCTCTCCCAACCCCACCCAGTGACACGGCACCTGCACAGCTCATGGACAGGTGCTGTCTTGCTGGCCACACCCCTCGTTCACTCCCATTGGCTGCAGGACCACACAGCCTCTCCTATTGGTCTGGAGCTGTCGTTAATTAAGCTGGCGCCGATTGAGAGTGGTTGGTTCCTCCCTGTCTCTGCCCTGGGATGAGCTCCATCATTCACAGTGAATGGGGCTGTATCACAGATCACAGGGCCTGGGGGCTATTCAGCCCATTGGGGCTGTATTCTCTCCCTCTGGAGATGCTGCAAGTCGGTCCCAAGTCCCCTTCCATGTGCCCACGGCCCCCCAAATCTTACCTTAAAAAGTAAAATTCCAAGTCTGTTTCAGAATACCTGCTGAATCTGTGTCGTTCAGACTGTTCCAGATGCTCAGAACTTACTGAGGAAAATAGTATTCACATTTTCACCTTGTATTATTTGCCAATTACTTGAAAGTAGTTACTAAAAATTGTGACAGTGTTAACAATTCCTCTCTCTCTCTGCAAATTCAAGACCTTGGAACCAAATCTGCACCAGGTCGAAATCACTGCTTCACCTTCTCAGCTCCAAGGATATTTATGTTTGCTTCAGCTAGCTCGCCACAAAATAGAGGAATGCATCTTAATTTATTAGGATCAAAGAAACAGACCTTCGGTCCAATTCGTCCGTGCCAACAAGGAATCCTAAACTAATGGATTCCCATTTACCAGCTATTGGCCTGTATCCATCAAAACACTTCCTATTCATGGACCCAATTGGAAGCCTTTTAAATGTTGTGATTTTTCAGCCTCCACTAATTCATCTGGTAGCCCCTCCCATACACACACCACACTCAGCTTGAAAACGTTGCCTTTTAGAACTCTTTTAAATGTTTCCCCTCTCAATTTAAACCCAGGTGCTCTAGCTTTGGACCCACCTAACCTGAGGAAATAGGACCCCGGCTGCTCACCTTATTCACACCCCTCGTGATTTTATAAATCTCCATGAAGTCACCTCTCAGTCTTTGACTCTCCAGAGAAAATAGCCCCAGCCTATTCAGCCTCTCCCTGTCGGCCAAATCCTCCAATCTTGGCAACGTTTTTGTAAATCTTGTCCAAACCTTTTCAAGTTTCACAACATCCTTCCCAGAACAGAGTAATTCAAACTGAAAACAGAATTCCAGAAGTGGCTTAATCAATGTCCTGTCCAGCCACAATATGGCGTCCCAGCTTCTGTATTCAATGCATTGATCAATAACGGAGAGCGTTAATGGAGTCCCATTTGCCAGCGGTTCACCCTTATCCCTAACCTTCTTTATTCTACGCATCCAATTTTGGTGTCTTCTGTAAACCTACTAACCATACCTCATATATTCACATCCAAGTCATTTATTTAAGGGCCCAATATCCATCCTTGCAGCACATTGCTGCTCACAGGCTTCCAGTGCGCAAAGCAACCCTCCATCATCATCCTCTGTCTCCTACCTTCAAGGCAGTTTTGTAATGGCTTGCTCTCCCTGCATTCCATGTTATCTAACCCTGCTAAACAGTCTGCTTTGTGGAACCTTGTTGAATGTTCATATAAACAACATTCACTACCTGGCTTAATCAATTTTCTTTGTCACTTCAAAACACTCACTCAAGTTAGTGAGACCCAATTGTGCATGTACAAAGCCACATCGACTCTCCCTGATCATTCCTTACCTTTCCAAACAGATGGATATCCTGTCCCTCAGAATCCCTTCCAACAACTTGCCTGCCACTGACTTCAGGCTCACTGTTTTCTTGTTCCACGGCCTCTCCTTACCACGTTTTTAAAAATAATGGCACCTCACCTGTCGCTATCAATGATACAAATACCTCAGGAGAGGCCCAACAATCACTTCCCTAGATTTCCAGAATTTTCCAGGATACACCTGATTAGGTTCCAGGGCTTTATCCACCTTGATGCGATTTAAGACATCCAGCACCACCACCTCTGTAACATGGACACTTTTCAAGTTACCAGTGTTTATTTCTCCAAACTCTCGAGCTTCCATATACTTCACCAATAAAAATGATGTGAAATATTTGCATATCTTTTGCACCCCCTGTGGTTCCATAGACAGCCTTGTTCAAAACCATACCCTGAGCCCATCTGCCTGACCTGTCAGGTCTCTTGCACTGAAATAAATGCAGTGTAACTGGTCCGTCGCACCTCATTCTGTGACTTGCTCTTGCCTGCCTTGACAGTCTGACCTGTGAACAGTACCAGACTCAGACTCCCCTCTTTTCTCACTATCCCTTTAGGATTACCCTGAATCCCTCACTGGTTTAATGCCTCCCGAGTGGCACTAGCAAATCTCCCTGCTCGTCAGGACCCCATGCTTTCCCCTTCCTATGCCATTGGTACCAATGTACAATGACCTCCCACTGGTTATTTTCCCTTTTGAGAATATTCTGCTCCCTCAGAGACATCCTTGACACTGGCACCAGGGCGGCACCATCCCATTCTGATGTCTCACTGTCAGCTGCAGAAACGGCAGACTGTGCCCCTGACTAGAGAGTCCCCTATCACCATCGATCGTGTGGAACTGGATATACTTCACATTATGTTAGAAGCCAGTCTCAGTACCAGTAACTTGGCTGTCAGTGCTACATTCCCCTGAAAGTCTATTACCACCTACATTTTCCTAAACAGTATACTTGTCTGAGATGGGGATAGCCACAGGAGACTCCTGCAGTACCTGCATACCCCTCCTAGCTTTCCTGGCGGTAACCCATCTCCCTGACTGTATCTGCAGTATCCTACATTCCTGAGACTGCCACCTATCTCACACCCCACCCCCGGCTCCTGTCAATTCCTCACTGCCTTTAATCACTCCTCCACCAATCCATACGTTCCAATAGGATTTGTAATCACACTTCCTGCAGACAATTATCAGGATCATTGAAACTCTCCCTAATCTCCCTCATCTGACAGGAACAGCACGCCACTCTACAACAGGCCATCTCTCCGCCTTAACAATCTACAGACCAAGACAAAGACAATCTAACTGCTCAAAAAATACTGCCCGAGAATAACTTAATGCTTACGTTTTATATCTTAAACATTTAATCAAGAGACCCTAAGACATTAAAAAGAAATTGTCACCTGACTCACGATTGTAGATTTAATAAAATAAAACCGACTAAGATTGATATTTGAAGAGACTGAAACTCACTGAGCTGATCCCCGACTCTGAGTACTTCCAAGGGTGAGGTCTCTCTGAGGGCAGCTGTGAAATGTCTCTGTTTCTCTTCTCTGCCCACTCCATTTCCAGAGAGGTTTTGAACTTCACAACAAGTCAGCTCAGAGAGGTCACTGCTTGGTTTTATTCACTGGGGGTTGCCTTTGCTGCCCAGACCAGTATTTATTGGCCACCTTTACTTGTCTTGGAGAAAGTGGTGGTTAACCGCCTCCCTGAAATGCTGCAGTCCATGTACACCACAGTGATGTTTGGACAACAATCCCCCTCTGGCCCCACAACCCTCCCTGTCTCTGTAATCCCCCTCCAGCCTCACCACCCTCCCTGTCTCTGTAATCTCCCTCCGGCTTCAGAAATTACATGGCCGTGGCTTAAGGTTTTTATTTGGATTCATTTTTGTTTAATAGCCCACCCCCCCGAAAAAAAAGTGAAATATTTCGCCCTCAAACAAATTTCTGTTGATTGACCTTTTGGAGAGGCTGACACATGGACGTTGCAGTATTTTATCTCACATTGTACACGTAGAATGATGGAACTTTATTTTAAACATTGCTAAAAAGGGAGGCAATGGCTTAATGGTATTCCTGCCAGATGAGTGATATGTACAGTGTTCCGAGGATTAGGGATAGAATCCCAACATGGCTGATGGCAGCATCGGAATTCAATACAATCTAGAATGAAAAGGCGAATGATGACCATGAAACTATTGTTGATTGTTAGTAACCCATCTGGTTTACTAATGTCCTGTAGGGAAGGAAACGGTCATCCGCACCTGGTCTGGCCTACATGTGACTCCAGACCCACAGCAATGTGGTTAACTCTCAACTGCCCTCAGGAAAAAATACTTTAAAAACTGTTAAAAAAATACTCCGCAGGTATCACTTAAAAATTGACTGTTCCCATTGGGACTGTGAGTTTCTGAAAGGCCTGAACTAAAACTGAGTTTCAGCTTCACCTTCTCCCTGTCTCACCTCACTCTGTTTACACCCAACTCCAGAACACTCTCATTGAGCCAAGCAGCCCTCACAGTGCAGCCCTGTCATTTTCATTGTCTGCTCACACCTACACTGCCCTCAGTCTCCTGTACTGTTCCAATGCATCTCAATGGGAGCTCAGGGACAGCACCACATCTTTCAATTCAGCCCTTTGTAACCCCAGAGTCAGCATGGACCTCAGCAGTTTCTGGATGGATGGACAGTTGTCAGAACCTGGAACATTCCACCTGAAAAGGTACTGGAATTTTATTCCAAAAGGATTTTTAATGGGAAGTTTACAGGTAATTAAAAATATGAAGTTTACAGGTTAACATCATGAAGTGGGTGATTGGGTCTAAATCTGAGAGTTCTTACAAAGAGACGAGGTGTAATTTGGATAAATGTGTGCTCCCTCTCAGGCTTATATCTCCTTCCTCAGCTGTAGGGCCCAGAACACAGCAGATACCCAAAGGGTGACCCAATCATGAATTTGTACATCTTTCTTCTTAACAAAAGTATTGGAGATATCTTCCCACAAACAGAGCAGAGAAACCTTTCACCTTCCACAGTTAAATGCCAATAACATTCAGATCCTGATGACCCCATTGACTGTAAAAACTTGCTTTTGAGATCCCAGCCCCAATTATTCTCATTTAATATCCTATGAAATGAATTCACAAAACAAAACTCAGTCAGTACAGGAAGAATATAAAGACACACTTTTTTCTTGGTATGTGCTTGATGTGTAAATTCCTCTTTTCAAGTTGCACGCCCCCCCCCGCCCCCCCACACCCGAGGAAGGGGACATGCACATGCGCCTCACTATGCCTTACCCCCAATAAAAATGGCGGCCATATCCCAGGACCTTTCACAGTCTGAGGGCCGCAGCCACTTTCCCATCTGCTGCAAACGGGGGGATTTAGAGTTTCTAGTTCAGACTTTCAAACCGCACAGAGTGTAATTAAAACTTTCCAGTCGAAAGTGACTCATTATCTCCGTCTCCAAGGCCACTCTCCCCTTCCCTGTTTGTGTCTCCCACATTCACCAATGGCCGAGTTACGTGGCACTGCATCAGCAGAGTTTCTGGTGACATGTCATCCCACTGGCCACGCCCCTCATTCACTCCCATTGTTTGGGAGACCAACTAGTTGCACTTGGTCCACCAGTCCCACCACCTTTTCCTATTGGTCCGAAGCTGCCATCAATCAGCTGGACCCCATTGTGAGGTCAGTGGTGGGATCCTCCTCCTGTCTGAATCAAATCCAGAAGGTGTATGGATGGTGTCAATCAGGAACAACAAGCAGAAGGTGCTGGGAAAGCTCAGCAGGTCTGGCAGCATCTGGGAACAAAAATCTGTCCAGTGGCCCTTCCTCAGAACCGATGGAGCTGGGAAAATTAGAATTCTGACGCTGTGGAAACAGGCCATTTGGCCCAAAAGGTCCACAGCATCCCTCCGAAGGGTATCCCACCCAGACCCATTCACCTACCCTATTACTGTATATTTCTCCTGACTAATGCAACTAACCTACACATCCCTGAGCATTATGGGAAATTTAGCTTGGCCAATTCAACTAACCTGCAGATCATAGGGGTTAAAGAGTAAATAATAGGCAGGGACAGAACCCAAAGAGAGATTCGAACATTTGGAAAGACAAAGGAGTGGATTACCATCTGGCTTGGGGGGGGGGGGGGGGTGCATAGCTGTTAATGGAGGGGACAGGAACCTGTGGTCTGGCAGCATCTCAGTGGAGGTGGCGGAAATGGCGACTGATGATCTACGTTCTGCTGCAAAAACAGACCCCGAGCTTCCAGCTGCCTGCCACTTTAACACACGAGCCTGTTCCCTGGCCAACATCTCTGTCTCATGCTTACTGCAGTGTTCCAGTGAGGCCAGAACATACCAAATGGCCCCATATTTCAAGGACTGCAATTTCCCCTCCCATGTGGTCAATACCATCCACTATATCTCCTCCACTTCCTGCACCTCTGCCTTTGAAACCCACACCTCCAACTGCAACAAGGATAGAACACCCCCCCCCCAAGTCCTTACCTTCCACCCAGATACAACACATCATCCTCTGCCATTTCCACCACCTACAATCAGACCGCACCACCAGATTCTTAAGGGGTTTGACAGAATAACTACTGATGTGTCTGAGGGTAAATACTGAGAGGGGAGTCTGAAACCAGATTCTGAGCCAGTCACAGAATCGAGGGTTCTGCATTGGATTCGTCAATTTTAAAGGTAACACAGACATGGGTAAGGGTTTTTAGTAGCAATGGAGCTAGGGTGAAGAGGAGATAAGCAATGGTTTAGAGATTGGAATTCCTGGTGTTTGGGATTGTGTAGATGTCTAATAAGAAGGTCAGCTTCGCGTCAGATATAACAGCAACATTGTGAAGAGTCTAGTTCTGCTGCATAATTCCCAGTGAGAGGGAGAGGTTCAGCAGTTAGGGAAAGGAATTTGTAAGGCAATGGGTTTAACCGTGACAATGTTTCATTGGAGGAAATTGCACCTAATCGAGTAGTGGGAATGTGGTAAGCAATTTGATAACTGAGTAACAGTGGAGTAATGGAGAGGGATGATGGGGAGGGAGAGTTGGGCATCATCAGTGTACATGTGAAACCCAACATGGTGCTTTTGCACAATATCACCTCCTGACAGTATGTAGGCAAGATACAGGAGGGGCCAAGGAAAGATCCATGAGGGACACCAAATGCATGGAATTCAGAAAGGAAAGGGAGAGTGGAGATGGAGCAGGATTTTCCAACAAACATGAGGTCAAATATCAGTTTTTCACAGAATGGGAGAGAAGGACCATAACCAGAAAAGACAGAACAAGGAACAATTTTTTTGAATCGGTGAGGGGGACTGATGAGGTGGAGGAGTAAAGAGAGTTGGAAACTCTATGGTTTAGTGAGATTAGGGTAAAGGGTCAAGATGAGCTCTGATAAGACTTGACAGGAGAAGAGGTTGGAGAAAGATGTAGGTTTGGACAAAAACCAGGAACACCACGTGAGGCAGTTTGACTCAGTGGACTGGGGGGGGGGGGGCGGGAGCAGCAGATCGGATTATCTCAGTCTTAGTGACAGAGAACCTCCATGTGCTCCAAACTCTTGTTGTTGGAGAGAAGGATGGCGGAGACAGGCTGATGGACAGTGTTTCACAAAGAAACCAAACCTGGGTAAGTGATATTTAAAGTGAGTGAACAAACCTAATGTATTTAAATTTTATCCAAAATATTAAAACAAACGACTGAAGTCCTGGTTCGAATCCCATCTTGGCAGATGGTGGAATCTGAATTCAAGAAAAAATAACTGGAATTAGGAATCTCCTGATCTCCATGGAAACATTGTCAATGGCAGAAAAAAACCCTGCCAACCTGACAGTGGCCCAGCAAACTACTCACTGTATTAATCACTGCAAAGTCTCAACAAAGGAATGAAACTGGATGGACCACTTGTCATCTAAGAAGGCACCATTTAATACAACCACAGAATCAGCCCTCTCGATGGTGCAATGTCCTCCAGACTAACATCTGGAGTTTGGTGCCAAAATGTGCAGAGCTGTCTCACAGACCAATCAAGGAACAGCCTGACATAGTCATACTCACAAAATCAACCCTTACAGACAATGACCAGACACCACCATCCCCATCCCAAGGTATTGAGTGTGTGGTGATGGAAAAACACAACAGGTCAGGCAGCATCCGAGGAGAAGGAGAATCGATGTTTCGAGCCTAAGCCCTTCATCAGCCTGACCTGCTGTGCTTTTCCAGCACCAGACTCTTGACTCTGATCTCCAGCATCTGCAGTCTTCACTTTCTCCTGAAATCTCTGGATATGTCCTGCCCCACCAGCAGGACAGACCAGGCAGAGGTCGTGGCACAAGACAGGGAGGATTTACCCTGGGAGTACTCAGCATGGACTCCGGACACCAGGAAATCTCATGGCTCCTGCTGATTACCACGTACTGTCCTCCCTTGGCTGATGGATCAGTTCTTCTTCATGTTGAACAACATTTGAAGGAAGCACTGAGGAAGTAAAATGGTGTCAAACGTACTCTGGGTACAGGATTTCAATGTCCACTATCGAGATGAACTCTGCAACAGAATTCGTGACTGAGCTGACCAGGTCCTAAAGGGTATAGCTGCTCAACTGAGTCTGCAGCGGGTGGTGAGGGAACCAACAAGAGGGAAAAACACACTTGATCTCATTGTTATGAATTGACCAGCAGCAGATACATCTGTCCATGACAATATCAGTACGAGCGACCATCACACATTCCTTTTGGAAACACAAGTCTTGGCTTAAAGTTGAGAAAAACCTCCATTGTGTTGAGTGAAACCATCACCGTTCTAAATGGGACAGACTCTGAAGAGATGTAGGATCTCAAACTGGGTATCTCTGAGGCACTGTGGGTCATCAACAGCAGCAGAACTGTACTCCAGCACAATCTGTAATCTCATGGGTTTGCAAATCCCGCTCTCACCCATCACAATGGACAGGAAAGGAGGGCATGCCAAGAGCAGCACCAGGCAGACTTAGAAATGAAGTGCCAACCTGGTGAATCTACCAAACAGGACCATCTGCATATCAAACAGCATCAGCAGCAAGCCACAGAGCTAAGTGATCCTACATCCAATGGAACAGATCGGAGCTCTGCAGTTCTGCCACACCCAGTTGTGAACTGGTGATGGACAATTAAACAACTCACTGAAGGAAGCATCACAGATATCCCCACCCTTACTGATGGAGGGGCCTCACACACCCATGCACCAGATAAGATGACAGCATTTGCAGTAATCTTCAGCCAGAAGTGCAAAGTGGGATGATCCATCTTAGCCTTCTCCAGTGGTTTCTAACATCACAGATGTGAGTTTAAGCCAGTTCGGTTGAGTTTGAATAACATCAAGAAATGGTTAAGTAGTGCAAAGGCTATGGGCTCTGCCAATATTCTGGCAATAACGCTGATAGCTTGTGCTCCAGAACTTGCCACCCACCAAGTCACGTACCGCTCCAGCACTGGCATCTACCGACAATGTGAAACATTGCCCAGGGATGTTCAACACAAAAAAAAGGGCAATCCAACCCAGCCAACTTCCCTCTGTCAGTCCACACTCGATCAGCAGTAAAGTGATGGAAGTAGTCATCGACAGGGCTACCAAGCAGCAGCTGCTCAGCAACAGCCAGCCGAGTGACACTCATTTTAGGCTCCACCAGGGCCACTCAGCTCCTGATTGTGTTACTGCCCTGATTCACAACCTGACAACCAGCTGAATCCCAGAGGCGAGGTGAGGGTGACAGCCCAGTCCCACTCTAAGGCCACTAAGCTGATTCCACCCTTGTCTCAGCTCATATAATATCATCCATCTTGTCATATCTCCAGACTTCATTATCCAAACATACTCCTGGCCAGCTTCCCACATTCAACCTCCCTGTAATCTCAAGAAAAACTAAATCTCTGTTGCCCAAGTACTCCCTTGTACCAGAACTTGTTGATCCATCAAAAGGCTGCTATTCATAATCAAGAACATAGAGCTACAGCGATGTACAGCTTGGAAACAGACCCTTCAATCCAACCCGTCCATGCCGACCAGATATTCCAACCCAATCTAGTCTCACCTGCCAGCATCCGGCCCACATCCCTCAATTTAAAATTCTCACTCTTGATTTAATTCCTGGTTGTGATCATCCCTAGCTCACTGCGTCACACACCCTTTGAGACCTCGACAACCCATTCTGTTCGAGACTCCCAATGACCTGTTAATTCATTACTTCACCTGTGTGGCTGCTTTTACAGTTGCCAAAGCAACACGTTCTGAAATTCACAGCCAAAACCTCTCAGGTGTGCTTTCTTCCTTTAAGACATTTCTCAAAACCTGCTTATTTGACAACGCTTTTGGTCACCTGACCTAATATCAACATCTCTGGCCTTATGTTTAAAATTCTAAATAATATTTTTGTGGAATTATAAGCATGACAATAAAAATACGAACTGTTGTTGATTTGGACATTACCTTCAGATCTTTACTGTTGCTGAATGAATACTCTGTAACGTCTCTTACCTAACCATACTGTGGGAGCACCTTCACCACACAAACTGCAGCTGTACAAGAAAGTCAAACATCACCCTCTCCCAGGCAACAGGGATTTAGCATTTATCACTGGTATCTGTGGAAGGAGAAACACAGTTGATGTTTCAAGGAGTGCAAAATGGATTACAGGGAATGAAAACGGTGCAGAATGAGATAGTCAGAAATGGAAGGAAGATACACTTGCTTATTGGAAAAAGGAATTCTCGACCATTAAAGATTTTCCGGAAAATATTGATAAGCAACACATGGTCAGGGGCTGGGCAGCAGTGAAAAATTAACTAACAAAAATGTCTGTAAAAAAATAGTAAAAAACCAAACAGACCAAAAATACACCCATTGTTCAAGATTGAGGAAGCTAGATATTGACAAAGTGGTCATAAGGGAGCCCAGAGATGAAGCAGAGCAGTATAAGCTGTTATGATCCCACAGTCATAGAGATGTATAGCACCGACACAGACCCTTCAGTCTAACTCATCCTTGCCAAACAGGTATCCGAACCTAGTCTATTTCCATTTGCCAGCACTTGGCCTATATCCCTGTAAACGCTTCCTAAACATATCATATGTCTAGTTAGATGCCTTTAACATGTTTTAATTGTACTAGCCTCCATCACTTCCTCTGGCAGCTCATTCCACCCACTGCATGAAAGAGTTGTCCTTTAGGCCCCTTTGAAATTTTCTCCGTTCACCCTAAAGCAATGCCCTCTAATTCTGGACACCACCACTCCAGGGAAAACACCTTATTCATTTACTCTATTCATGCCCTTCATGATTGTATAAACCTCCATAACATCACCACTCAGCCTATGACACTCCAGGGAAAACAGCCCCAGCCTTTTATGCCTCACCCTGTAGCTCAAATCCTCCAACCCTAACAACATCCTTGTAAGTCTTTTATTTAACCTTTCAAGTTTCACAGCACCCTTCTGAAAGGAGGCAGGCCAGAATTGCACTCAATATTCCAAAAGTGGCCTAACGAATGTCCTGTACAGCAACATGACCTCCCACATCCTATACTCAATGCTCGAATCAATAAAGGAAAATATACTAAACACCTTCTTCAGCATCCTATCCTTGACTTGCAAGGACTATGAACCTGCAGTCCAAGGTCTCTTTGTTCCGCAAACATCTCCAGGGCCTTGTCATTCAGTGTATAAGTCCTGCCCTGATTTGGTTTTCCAAAATGCAGCACCTCACATTTATCTAAATTATACCCCATCTGACCAATATCTCCTTGTAATCTGAGGTAACGTTCTTAATTATCCACAACCCCTCCAATTTTGTCTGACCTGCAAACTCATTTACGATACCAAATCATTTAAATGAATGACGAAACAAATCCCGAGATAAACATCCATTTCTCGGAGTTTGAATGTGCTCTGTGTAAATCCTGCCCAATGACTCTGTACCAGAGAAAGGCTGCACATGCGCCTGGCTGCACCTTGCCCCCTACAAAGCTGTTGGCTCCGCATGTTTCCAGTGAATTCTTGCCCCAAATAAAGATGGTGGCGCGCACCCATGCCTGCAGCCACACTGAGGCAATTCCCCGTTTACTGAAAACACAAGACTGTGATGTTCAAATTTGTGTTTTCCGATGTGCACATTTTGTTTGTAAAACCTCTCCGCTCATACAGAATCTCTCTCACCTCCTGCGGTTCCACAGACAGCCTTGATTTGCGGTTACATATTATCTGCCTGGTTACTCATTTGTCCTTAGTGTATTTGTACAATCACCTTTGATTCTCCTTAAACCTATTTCCTAAAGCTATCGCATATCCCCTTTTTGCCCTCCTGGTTTACCTCGAGTATAATCCTACTGCCCCTATACTCCTCTAGGGATTTAAACAAACACAGCTGTCTTTACCTGCCATACCCTACTTCATTTTCTTGACCAGGCCCTCAATTTCTTTCAACAGGCGGCATTCTCTACACCTACCAGCCTTGGCCTTAACAGGAACATACTGTCTGTGTACTCTCATTGTCGCAGGCCTATGGAGGCAATGGCAGATGAGGATACAGAAGCAATCATTCCCAGTAAAGAGATAATGTTGGGAAAGATAACAGCCTAAGGGTAGATGGGTCTCCAGGCCCTGATGGATTGCATCCCAGGGACTAAAGGAGATGGCGGGGGGCGGGGGGGGGAGAATAACAAATAGACTCGTGAAAATTCACTAAAAGTTGGAGGATTCTGGAATGGTTTTGACAGACTGGAAGCTGCAAATGTGGTGCCACTATTTTTCAAAAGGACCCGTTAGCTTAACATCTGTAGTGGAGAAAATGCTTGAACCTCTTAAGGAAGTACTGGTGAGATATCTAGGTAGAAATTGTCTCATTGAGCAGACACAGCATGGATTCAGGAAAGACAGGTCATGTAGAACGCATTTACTGGAATTATTTGAGGATACGACGAGTGCGTTAGACAAGGCAGACTCGGTGGATGTGGTGTACCTGGATTTCCAGAAGGTATCCGATAAGTTGCCACACAAAAAGCTGCTGAATAAGGTAAAGATGCACAGCATTATGGGTAATGTATTATCATAGATACAGGATCGGTTAAACAGCAAAAAATAAAGAATGGGGATAAATGGGTGTTTGGATTAGTGTTGGCACTACAACTGTTTGCAATTTACACAAATGTTTTGGAGTTGAGGACCAAGTGTACGGTGTCAGAGTTCACATTTGATACAAAGATGAGGTAGAGCAATGTCTGCAGAGGCCACTGTAAGTCTGCACAGGGATACAGATAGGTTAAGTGAGTGGGTAAGGATCTGGCAGATGGAGTTCAATGTTGGGAAATGTGAGGTCATCCATTTTGGTCGTACGAACAGAAAACTGGATGATGAAATGGTGAAATCTTGCAGCATTCTGCTGTGCAGAGAGAGCTAGGTGTCCTTGTGCACGAATCACAGGAAGTTGGTTTGCAGGTAATTAAGGCAGTGAAGGGAATATTGTCCTTCATTGCTAGAGGGATGGTTATGCTGCAGCTGTACAGGGTGCTGGTGAGGCCACACTTGGAGTACTGTGTACAGGTTTGGTCCTCTTACATTAGCAAGGATGTACTGGCACAGGAGGTTCACTCGTTTGAGTTGGGAGTTGAGAGGGTTGGTGTATGTGGAGAGATTGAGAAAACTGGTTCTATAGTCATTGTAATTTAGAAGAATGGGAGGTTGCATCAGAAAAAATAAAATTATGAAGGGAGTAGATAAGATAGAAGCAGGGAGGCTATTTCCACTGGGGGCTGGTCAAACTATAGAGCATAACCTCAAAATAATGGGGAGCAGATTTAGGACTGAGTTCAGGAGGAGCTTCTTTAGCTAAAGGGTTGTGAATCTGTGGAATTCCCTGCCGAGTGCAGCATTTGACGTTATCAACTTGAATGCCTTTAAGGCAAAATGTAGATTTGTGAACAGGAAAAGAATTAAGGGGTTATGGTGAGAGAGCAGGAATGTGGGGCTGAGGCCATGAAAAGATCAGCCCTGATCTTATTGAATGGTAGAGCAGGCTTAAGGGGCCAGATGAAAGTTCTTACCTTGTGCCATCAAAATTGGCCTTTGTCCAATTCAGAACCTTAACTTTTCAATCTGGTATATTATTTTCTGTAACTATTTTAAAAATAGAATTATCAGAGAATCCCAACAGTGTGGAAACAGGTCATTCAGCCCATCACATTGATACTGACCCTGAAAGCCTCCTAACCTCCCCCTGTAACATTGCATTTCCCAGAGCCACCCAACCTGTACATCCCTGAACACTGTGGGCAATTCAGCCTGGATAATCCACCCAACCTGCACATCTTTGGACTGTGGGACGAAACCAGAGGGCCCAGACGAAATCCATGCAGAAAACCCCAATAAGGTGATCATCCCTTTCTCATTTCCCAGTTCCACCTAAATAACTTCACTGATCATACTCCCAGGAATATCCTCCCTAAGCAAAAACATAATGCTATTTCGAATCAAAAATGCCACTTCCCCCTCCTCTCTTATCCCCCTTTCTATCCTTGCTATAGCATCTATACCTTGGAACATTAAGCTGCCAGGCCTATCCATCCCTGAGTGACGCCTCTGTAATTGCTATAATATCCCAGTGTCATGTTCAAAACCATACCCTGAGCTCATCTGCCTTCCCTATCAGGACTCTTCTATTGAAGTAAATGCAGTGCAACTGCTCAGTCCGTCTTCATTCTGTGCCTTGCCCTTGCCTGCCTTGAATATTTGACTTCTGAACTGTACCAGCCTCAGACATACCTCTTTTCTCACTATCTTCTTGGGTTTACACCCACTCCCGCACTGGTTTAATGCCTCCCGAGTATCACTGGCAAGTCTCCCTCCCTTCCAATTCAGGTACAATCCATCCTTCTTATGCAGGTCAACTCTACTCCAGAGGAGATCACAACGATCCAAAAAACGTGAATCCTTTTCCCCTGCACCAGCTCCTTAGCCACTCATCCAGCACCTCCTCCTCTGTAATATGGACATTTTTCAAGATGTCACCATTTATTTCCCCACATTCTATATCTCCCATGTACTTCTTCACAGTAAACACTAATGCAAACAACTTGTTTCCTATCTCACCCGTCGCCTGCAGCTCCACACAATGGCTGCCTTGCTGATCTTTGAGGGTCTCTATTTTATCCCCAGTTAGCCTTTTGTTCCTCATGTATTTACAAAAGCCCTTCGGATTATCCTTAACCCTATTTGCCAAAGCTATCTCACGTCCCTTTTTTGCCTCCTGATTTCCCTTTTAATTATACTCCTACTGCCTTTATACTCAAAAATTTTTTTGATTGGAATAAATGCAAAATATAACATCTTGACAAAACAAACGAGGGCAGGACTTACACTCAATAAAAGAAGAGCCTTGAGTAGTGATATGGGAACAAAGCGACCGAGGGCTTCAGGTCTTTGAAATTTGTGTTACATGTTGACAGGGTGGTTAAGAAGGTGCTTAGCAAACTTACCTTCATTGTTCAGACCTTTGAGTCCAGGAGTTGGGACGTTATGTTGAGGATGTACAGGATGTTGGGGTGGCCTCTTCTGGAATACTCTGTCCAGTTCTGGTTGTGCTGTTATAGGAAGGATATTAAATTGGAGCAGGTTCAGAAGAGATTTACCAGCATGTTGCCATGAATGGAGTGATTGTGTTCTAAGGAGAGGCTGGATAGGCTGGGAATTTTTTTCACTGGCGTGCACGAGGTTGAAGGGTGACCTTATTAGAGGTTTGCAAAATCAGAAAGAGTGTAGATAAGGTGATTAGCCGGAGGAGAGGGGGATTCAAAACTCCGGTGCATTCATTTTGAGAAGAAATGAGAAAGATTTGAGGAAAGACATTAGGGATTTTAAAAAAAACAATACACACGTGAAATGAACTTCCAGAGAAAGTGGTAGCTGTGAATACAATTACAATATTTCAGATAAGTACATAAATAGGAAATATTTGGATGGATGTGGACCAGAGGCAGGTACAATTAGTTCAGTTTGGAATTATGGTTGGCATGGACTGGGTGGACCACAGGGCCTGTTTCCTTGCTGTATAACGTTATGACTCTAATCATCACTAACTCTAAATTCCTCCATCCTCACAACTCTCCCGATCACTGTCACTTCATCCAGCCTCACAAATCTTCCTGATTTATATAATTCCTCACCAGCCACAGAACGCTCTCTATCTCATGTCCTCCAGTTTCTCAGATCTCTGCGATATGTGCCTTTCTTTAGTTCCAGCCTTGAGGATGCCCTCATTCACTCCGATTGGTAGGAGGACAAACTGGTACGACCTGGTCCTCCAGTACTGCCCTCTGCCCCCTATTGGCCTGCGCTGACATCAATCATCGGGGCCCATTGTGAGGTGGGTGGTGGGATCCTCCCTCTCTCTGCCCTGGGATGAGCTTCAACATTCACAGTCAATGGGGCAGTATCACAGAGCACAGGGGCAGGGGCTATTCCCTCTGGAGATGCTGCAAATCTGTCCCAATTCCCTTCCCATTTGCCCATAGACCCCCAAATCTTCCCTTAAAAAGTAAAATTCCAAATCTGATTATGAATAACTGCTGAGTTCTGTGTCCAGCTGCCATTCAGACTGTTCCAGATACTCAGAACTTACTGAAAAAAATAATGTTCACATATTCACATTATTTGCCAATTACCTGAAAATAGTTACTAAAATTGTGACATTGTTAACAATTCCCCTCTCTCTGCAGATTAGAGATCCTAGAAACAAATTTGCACCTGGTCAAAATCACTGCTTAACCTTCTCAGCTCCAAGGACAATTATCTGTGCTTCTGCTAGCTCTCCAAAAAAGAGGAACACATCTTATTTTCATTTATTAGTGTCATAGAGATGTACAGCACAGAAACAGACCTTTGGTCCAATTTGTCCATGACAACGAAGAATCCTCAACAAATGGAGCCCCATTTGCCAGCTATTGGTCCGTATCATTGGAAACTCTTCCTATTCATGTACCCAATCGGATGCCTTTCAAATGTTGTAATTGTATCAGCCTCCACTACTTCATCTGGCAGCTCATTCCACACATACACCACACACAGCATGAAAACTTTGCCCCTTAGATCCGTTTTTAGTCTTTGCCCTCTCAACGTAAGCCCATGTGATCTTGTTTTGAACCCACCTAACTGGGGGGAAAAGACCCTGGCTGTTCAGCTTATCCATGCCCTTCATGATTTGATAAAAATCCATGAAGTCACCTCTCAGTCTTTGACTCTCCAGGGAAATTAACCCTGGCCTATTCAGCCTCTCCCTGTAGCCCAAATCCTCCAACCCTAGCAAAGTCTTTATAAATCTTGTCTGAACTCTTTCAAGATTCACAACATCCTTTCCAGAACAGGGAATTTCGAACTTAAAACATAATTCCTGAAATGGCTTAATCAATGTCCTGTCCAACCACAATTTGACGTCCCAGCTTCTGTACTCAATGCATTGACCAATAAATATAAGCATACCAAACACCACCTTCACTAGTCTGCCTACCTGCGACTCTACGTTCAAGGAACAATGAACCTGCACTCCATGGTCTCTATGTTCAGCACCATTCCCAAGGACTTTAAGTGTACAAGTCTTGCCCTGATTTATCTTTCCAAAATCCAACAGCTTACATTGGTCTAAATTGAACCCAGTCTACCATTCCTCGCTCCAATGGCCCATCTGGTCAAGATACTGTTGCATTCTGAACTAACCTTCTTCATTGTCCACTACACCTCCAATTTTGGTGTCTTCTCTAAACCCACTGACCATATTTCATATATTCACATCCAAGTCATTTATTTAAGGACCTAATACCCATTCCTGGAGGACAATGCTGCTCACAGGCCTCCAGTCCGCAAAGCAACTCTCCATCACCACCCTCTGTCTCCTACCTTCAAGCCAGTTTTGTATCCAAATGACTAGTTCTCCCAACATTTCATGTTATCTAACCTTGCTAACCAGTCTGCTCTGTGGAACATCGTTCAGTGTCCATAAAGACAACGTCCACAGTCTGCCTTCATCAATCATCTTTGTCACATCTTCAAAAAAACTCAATCAAGTTAGAGAGAGAGAATTTCCCACACACAAAGCCATGTTAACTATCCCTAATCAATCCTCGTCTTTCCAAATACATGTAAATCCTGTCCCTCAGAAACCCTTCCAACAACTTACCTACCACTGACGTTAGGTTGACTGTTCTCTTGTTCCCTGGCCTTTCCTTACCACTTTTTTAAAATAATGGCACCCATCTTCCAGCACCTCCCCTGTCACAAACAATTATATAAATACCTCAGGGAGGGGCACTGCCATCACCTTCCGAGCTTTCCACAAATTTCTGGGATACACCTGATCAGGTCCCAGGGATTTATCCACCTTGCTACTGTTTAAGACATCCAGTACTTCCTCCTCTGTAATATAGACACTTTTCAAGTTATCACTACTTATTTCTCCAAAGTCTGTAGAATTGAAGAGCATAGTATTTCTCCCACATCCTGTTGTTCCATAAATGGCCTTGTTGATCTTTAAGGGGTCCTATTCTCTGTCTGGTTATTATTTTATGCTTAAAGTATTTGTAGAATCTCTTTGGATTCTCCTTAAACTATTTCCCAGAGATATTTCAAGTCCCCTTTTTGCACTCCTGATTACCCTCGAGTATATTCCTGTAAAAACGTGATCCTGTACTCCCAATTCCGCTGCCTCTGCCATATCTGCTCCCAGGAGAAGCAATTCCACTCCAGGACATCCTAGAAAGGTTTCCTCTTTCAAGGACCGCATTTCCCTCCCACTTGATCAACAATGCACTCCAACGCATATCCTCCACTTCCTGTACCTCCGACTTCTCCCCCCACCCTCCAACAACAATAAGAATATAATCCCCCACTCCTCACCTGCCACCCACTAATCTCCATTAACCTCTGCTATCTCCGCTACCTACAGTCAGACCCCACCACCAGGGATATATCTCCCTCCCCAGCCCTTTCTATCTTCCGCAGAGACCATGGGATCTTTGGTGCTGATGTGCTGCCCCACGGATACCTCAGTCACTCACCCTGCCAAATGGCCGAGTGAGATTATCACTAGATGGATAATCCAGACACCCAGATAACGTTCTGGGGCCCAGGGTTTGGATCCCGTCACGGCAGACAGTGGACTATGAATTCAATAAAAATTTGGAATTAAGAATCTATTAAAGACCATGAATCCATTGTTGATTATTGCAAAAAAAAACCCCATCAGATTCGCGAATATCCTTCAGGGAAGGAATCTGCCATCCTTACCTGGTCTGGCCTACATGTGACGCCAGACCCACAGCAATGTGGTTGACTCTTTCCTGCCCTTTGGGCCCAGCCAGTGACACCCTCATCCTGTGAATGAATAACAAAGAAGATCAAGTCTTGTACCCAACCATACTGTTCTTACAGATAAGTGATCTCTTAATAAATTTGCTTCTCAACTCCCTGCTGACTATTGGGGAAGTGGGGGGGGGGGCGGTCAATAGTACCATCCCAATAAGGGGATCATCCCTTTCTTATTTCTCAGTTCCACCTGTATAACCTGCCTGGATGTACTCCCAGGAATACCCTCTTGAAGCCCAGTTGTAATGCTATCCCTAATCAAAAATACCTCTCCCCCTGCTCTGTTGCCCCCTTTCAATCTTTGCTATAGCATCTATACACTGGAACATGAAGCTGCTGGTCCTATCCATCATTAAGTCATGCCTCTGTAATTGCTATAATATCCCAGTACGATGTTCAAAACCATACCCTGAGCTCCTCTGCCCGACCTATCGGGCCTCCGGCATTGAAATAAATGCAGGGTAACTGCTCATTCTGTGCCTTGCCCTTGTCTGCCTTGACTGTTTGACATCTGAACTGTACCAGCGTCAGACTGAGCTCTTCCCTCACTCTCTCTCTGGGTTTACCCACATTCCTTCACTAGTTTATTGCCTCCTGAATAGCACCAACAACTGTTCCCTTCCAGTGCCAATACAATCCATCCTTCTGATGGAGGGCAATTCTACCCCACAAGAGATTCCAATGATCCAATAAAGTGAACTCTTCTATTCCTATGTCATTGATACCAATAAACAACAGCCTCCCCTCAAAATGGTTATTCTCCCCTTTAAGAATATTCTGCTCTCTCTCTGAGTCATCCTTATACAAAAATTACACATTCGAATAATAAACCTTACACACATCAGGTCATCATAAAAGGATTATATGACACATTGAAGGTTTGGGGAGACCTTTTGAGAGAATGCGATAATTCAAAGGAGAATTTTTAAGCAGCAAATGGGATTGATCTAGAACACAATACTCACACACACAATGTGAATATCCAGATCCTGATATACTGAGTAATTCAATCAGAGTTTAGCAGAATATTTACTGAGATTACCATCTGAATGCCCACCTGTAATATCCTGTCATATAAGTTTATAAAATCTGTCACTATCAGTTCAAGTTAGAAGCTCACACCATCCCCTCCTTGTGGCCCAGGATTACAGTACATATTACCCTTGAGGACATCAGCAGTCAACTCAGAGGGAAATCTGTGGGTTTTTAGGAGATTCCAACTTGAGATCTCATGTGACTGAACACAAATGTTCTTTGACACATTGGAGAAAATGATCCAAGCGTCAGTGAGATATGGGGAACAAGAATGACTTTCTTTTCTTTCATTCCGTGCTGCCGCTCTGCCTCATCAATAAGACATGGGTGTGAAAGGCTAATGCCTAACGATGGGCAAGTTGTCTCCATCCTGACCAATGGGTAGGAAGATCCTCCCAATCACTCCAAAGTGTATCCCTAAAAAGATAGCAACTCTGTCTGCTTCCCACTGCCCAGTGCTCCCAGTAAATGTTTGGAAGAATGGGAAGGGGGGATATCTCCTAGAAAAGGCATAACTGTAAAGGTCTAAGAGGATTATGAAAAGAGAGAGATGCACAGGAGAAGGGGGCAACAAGTTGCCAGATGGGGTGTAACTTGGGAAAAATGGGAAGTTGCTCATTTTGGAGGAGATAATAAAAGAACAAAGTACTATTTAAATGGTGCAAACTGTAGAAAGCTGCACCACAAAGGGACCAGGGGTAATTGTTCAGGAAACACAGAAAGCTATCACACAGTTACACCAGGGAATCAGGAAGGGGAATCAAATGTTAGTTTGGAGTCTCTACCTGAGAGTAAGGTGTGGAAGTGCTGGTGAGACCACCATATCTGCAGTAATGAGAGCAGTTTTGGTCCCTTTAGAGAAGGAAATGTGTCACTTTATGGGAGGCGTTTCAGGGAAGATTCAATGAGATGATCCCTGGTTTGGAGGGATTATCTTTTAAATAAAGGCTGAAAAGGTTGGGACTCTACTCACTCGATTTTGGAGAAAGAGAGGTGATCAGATTGAGACAGATGGGATTCTTAAGGGGTTTGACAGGATAAATACTGAGAGGATGTGTCTGAGGGTAAATACTGAGAGGGGAGTCTGAAACCAGATTCTGAGTCACAGAATCAAGGGTTCTGTTTTGGATTCAAGTTTAAGGCAACACAGACGTGGGTAAGGGGTTTCAGTAGCAATGGAGCTGGGGTGAGGTGGAGAAAAGCAATGTTTAAGAGATTGGATTTCCTGGTGTTGTGATTGTGTGGTTGTCTGATTAGAAGGTCACCTTGGGGTCAGATATAACAGCAATATTGTTGAGAGTGTTGTTCTGCCTCAGAGAGTACCCAGTGGGAGGGAGGGGCTCAGCAGAAAGGTAAAGGTAAGGCAATGGGTTTAACCATGACAATGTTTCATTGGAGGAAATTGCAGCTAATCGAGTAGTGGGAATGTGATAAGCAGTTTGATAACTGAGTAACAGTGGAGTAATGTAGAGGGATGATTGGGAGGGCGAGCTGGGCATCGTCCGTGTACATGTCAAACCTAACACAGTGTTTTTGGATGATATCACCTCAAGGCACTATGTACGTGAGATACAGGAGAGACCAAGGATAGATCGTTGAGGGACACCAAATGCAAGGAATTCAGAAAGGAAAGGGAGAGTGGAGATGGAGCAGGATTTTCCAACCACGGTGAGGTCAAATATTAGTTTTTCACAGAATGGGAGAGAAGGACATAACCGGAAAAGACCAACAGACAGAACAAGGAACAATATCTATGAATTGGCGAGGGGGAGTGATGAGGCAGCAGCGGAGGAAAGAGAGTTGGAAAGTGAGTTTAGCGAGATTAGGGTAAAGGGTCAAGGGGAGCTCTGATAAGGCTTGACAAGACACTGGAGAAAGATGTAGGTTTAGGACAAAAACCAGGAACACCACGTGTGGCAGTTTGGCTCCGTGGGCTAGTGGGAGGGAGAGAAACAGCAGATCGGATTATCTCAGTCTTCGTGACAGAGAAACTCCATGTGCTCCTCACTCGTTGTTGGAGGGGAGGATGGAGGAGACAGGATGTTGGACAGTGTTTTACAAAGAAATAAAACCAGGGTTAGTGATATTTAAAATGAATGAACAAACCTGATGTATTTAGCTTTTACCCAGAATCTGAATTCAAGAAAAAAAAACAACGTATTAGGAATCTGCTGATCTCCATGAAACCACTGTCAATGGCGAAAAAAACCCTGCCAACCTGACAGCGGCCCAGCCAGCTACTCACTGTACTGATCACTGCAAAGTCTCAACACAGGAATGAAACTGGATGGACCAGTTGGCAATGAACAAGGCACCAGAAATTACAACCACAGAATCAGCCCTCTCGATGGTGCAACGTCCTCCTCACTAACATATGGTTTTTGGTGCCAAAATGTGCAGAGCTGTCTCGCAGACCAGTCAAGGAACAGCCTGACATAGTCATACTCACGGAATCATCCCTTACAGACAATGACCAGACACCACCATCACCATCCCTAGATATCGAGAGTGTGGTGCTGGAAAAGCACAACTGTCAGGTAGCATCCGAGGAGAAGGAGAATCGATGTTTCGAGACTAAGC
The DNA here is from genome assembly GCF_047496795.1 of Chiloscyllium punctatum. Lineage (NCBI taxonomy): Eukaryota > Metazoa > Chordata > Chondrichthyes > Orectolobiformes > Hemiscylliidae > Chiloscyllium > Chiloscyllium punctatum. The sequence goes on from NC_092772.1 coordinate 21,477,684, forward strand.
CCTTCATCAGCCTGACCTGCTGTGTTTTTCCAGTCCCAGACTCTTGACTCTGATCTCCAGCATCTGCAGTCTTCACCTTCTCCTGAAATCTCTGGATATGTCCTGTCCCACCAGCAGGACAGACCAGGCAGAGGTGGTGGCACAGTGGTGTATAGAGAGGGAGGATTTGCCCTGGGACCACTCAGCATTGGCTCCGGAGACCAGGAAGTCTCATGGCTCCTGCTGATTACCACGTCCCGCCGTCTCTTGGCTGATGAATCACTTCTCCTTCATGTTGAATAACATTTGGAGGAAGCACCGAGGCAATAAAATGGTGTCAAATGTACTCTGGGTACAGGATTTCAATGTCCACAATCGAGACTAGCTCTACAATAGAGTTACTGACTGAGCTGGCCAGGTCCTAAAGGGTATAGCTGCTCAACTGAGTCTGCAGCAGGTGGTGAGGGAACCAACAAGAGGGAAAAACATACTTGATCTCATTGTTATGAATTGACTAGCTGCAGATACATCTGTCCATGACAGTATCAGTAAGACCAACCACCTCACATTCCTTTTGGAGACAAAGTCTTGCCTTAAAGTTGAGAAAAACCTCCATCGTGTTGAGTGACACTATCACAGTTCTAAATGGGACAGACTTTGAAGAGATGTAGGATCTCAAACTGGGTATCTCTGAGGCACTGTGGGACATCAACAGCAGCAGAACTGTTCTCCAGCACAATCTGTAATCTCATGGGTTTGTACATCCCGAACTCACCCATCACAATGGACAGTAAAGGAGGGCATGCCATGAGCAGCACCAGGCAGACGTAAAAATGAAGTGCCAACTGGGTGAAACGACCAAACAGGACCATCTGCATATCAAACAACATCAGCAGCAAGCAACAGAGCTAAGTGATCCTACATCCAATGGAGCAGATCGGAGCTCTGCAGTTCTGTCACACCCAGTTGTGAACGGTGATGGACAATTAAACAACTCACTGCAGGAAGCATCACAGATATCCCCACCCTTACTGATGGAGGGGCCTCACACATCCATGCACCAGATAAGATAACAGCATTTGCAGCAATCTGCAGCCAGAAGTGCAAAGTGGGATGATCCATCTCAGCCTTCTCCAGTGGTTTCTAACATCACAGATGTGAGTTTTAAAGCAGTTCAGTTGAGTTTGAATAACATCAAGAAATGGTTAAGTAGTGCAAAGGCTATGGGCCCTGCCAATATTCTGGCAATAATACTGATGGTTTGTGCTCCAGAACTTGCCACCCACCAAGCCAAGTACCGCTCCAGCACTGGCATCTACCGACAATGTGGAACATTGCCCAGGGATGTTCAACACAAAAACACAGGGCAATCCAACCCAGCCAATTTCCATCGATCAGTCTACACTCGATTAGCAGTAAAGTGATGGAAGTAGTCATCAACAGGGCTACCAAGCAGCAGCTGCTCAGCAACAGTCAGCTCAGCGACGCTCATTTTAGGCTCCACCAGAGCCACTCAGCTCCCGATTGTGTTACCGCCCTGATTCACAATCTGGCAACTAACTGAATCCCAGAGGCGAGGTGAGGTGAGTGTGATAACTCAGTCCCACTCCAAGACCACTATTTCTAGCTGATTCCACCCTTGTCTCAGCTCATACACTTTCATCCACCTTGTGTTATCTCCAGACTTCATTTTCCAAACACACTCAGGGCCAGCTTGCCACATTCATCCTCCCTGTAATCTCAAGAAAGTCTAAATCTCTGCTTGTTGATTCATCAAAAGGCTCCTAATTATAATCAACATACAGCCATAAAGATGTACAGCAAGGAAACAGATCCTTCGGTCCAACCCGTCCATGCCAACCAGATAACCCAACCCAATCTAGTCTCACCTGCCAGCACCTGGCCAATATCCCTCAATTTAAAATTCTCACACTTGATTTAATTCCTGGCTGTAATAATCCCTAGCTCCCTGCACCACACACACTTTGAGACCTCGACAACCCATTTTCTTCGAGACTCCCAACCATTTGTTAATTCATTACTTCACCTGTGTGGCTGTTTCGACAGTTGCTGCAGCAGCTTGGTCTCAACTTCGCAGCCAAAACCTCACATGTCTGCTTTCCACCTTTAAGACATCCCTCAAAACCTGCTTTTTGGCAATGCTTTTGGTCACCTGACCTAATATCTCGATCTCTGGCCTTATGTCTAAAACTCTCAGTAGTATTTTTGAGAAATTATAAGCATGATAATAAAAATACAAACTGTTGTTGATTTGGACATTATTTTCAAATTATCACTGTTGCTGAATGAATAATCTATAATGCCACTTACCCAACCACATTGCAGGAGCACCTTCACCACACAAACTGCAGCTGTACAAGAAAGTCAAACATCACCCTCTTCACAAGCAACAGGGCTTTGGCATTAATCACTGGTATCTGTGGAAGGAGAAACACGGTTGATGTTTCAGGGAGTGCAAAATGGATTACAGGGAATGAAAATGGTACAGAATTTGATCGTCAGAAATGGAAGGAAAATACACTTGCTTGTTGGAAAAAAGAATTCTTGACTGTCATAAATATTCATGAAAAAAGTAATCTGATAATAGAGCAGTCCATGGTCAGGGGCTGGGCCGCAGTGAAAAAACTCATTTACAAAGGGTCTATAAAAGTAATAATACAATAGTAAACAGACCCAAAATACACCTATGGTTCGAGACTGAGGAAACTAGATATTGACAAAGTGGTCATGAGGGAGCCCAGAGGTGAATCAGAGCAGTATTGGCGCTCTGATCCCAGTGACTCGATACTAGAGAAAGGCTGCACATGCGCCTGGCTGCACCTTGCCCCCTTCAAAGATGGCGGCCGCGCACGTGTCCAGTGAATCGTTGTCCCGAATAAAGATGGCGGCGCTCACTCAGCCCTGTAGCCGCGCTGAGGCCATTCCTAATTTACTGCAAACACGGGACTGGGACGTTCAAATTTGTTAGAAACGAAAATCGCTTCTTAATAATCGCTCTAGACAAATTCAGGAAAACAAAGTTTTATTAGCAAGTCTGCAGAGTCGGGCACCCTTCTGAGTAAAAGGCGCGCTGAGGCTTACAAAGTTTCTCATTATATACAGTACAAATCCCTCCCCTCCTTGGCTCTAACAAGCCATGAGGTTCACATTCTTAAAAACATCATTATTCTCCAACTTGTATCCTTATCACAAAGTCTGCAACAAATGTCTCCAGACCCTCCCCTTCCTGGCTCTTAATGAGCCATGAGGTTCACATTCTTAAAAACATCATTATTCTCCAACTTGCATCCTTATCACAAAGTCTGCAACAAATGTCTCCAGACCCTAGAGGTGTTATTTTTCTCTCCCTGTGGTCTTATCAGTCAAAGACTTATTCTTCTCTGTGCTGTAGCAGATGTCTCTGTATCAATCTGTAGCAGATGTCTCTCGAGTCGTTTCCCTGTCTTGCAGCCTTTATCAGTCAAGGACTCCTTCTTCCCTGCCTGTGTTAATGGTTTCATCAATCAAGGGCCTGTTTGTTTTTACTCTGCTCACAAATTGTCAGCATTCTGCACAATTTAAACTATTCTACTTTTGAGTATACAAAATGTTTTAGAAAAGAAACAAAAGTTTTGTCTTTTATTATAGATCAGTCTGTGGTCCAGGCACATCTTAAAGTTTAAACCGAAATTACCTCTCACAATTCCACCCTTTTCTTTCTTTAAGATGTGCCTGACCAATATAGCCCCCCCTCCTCAAGGGCCCGGGAAATCCTTGGTCTTTCGCAGCAACATCACTTTAAGTTCACGCGTCCCATGTTGTGGAACCACCACTGCCTGGAGTCGGGAAATATTTTTCTGAATTAAAAACTGAATACAGGGAGTTAGGCAGGGTAATACGAGAAGAAGAATCATGCCCCCCCCAACCATCAGTAACGCCGTGCGCCACCAACTACCACCTAGGAGACCATCCCACCATCCGATGCCACTAAGAGGACGCCAAGATTGTACTGGCACATGGGCCAATTTCCGAATTTCATCGGAAATTTTCAAAACCGCTTTACCATTGTCGTCAATTTCTAGACAGCAGTTAGTCAGGTTAAACTTCCCGTACACACCCCCCTCCGAGGCCAACAGATAATCCAAGGCAAGTCGGTTTTGATATATAGCAGCCCTCATCTGATCCTGCTGCTTAGCCAGCAACTCCAGGGCCAGGGCAGTCCGGTTAGTAATAACCTCTACGACTGCTTGGAGCCTGATAATTCGATTTAACATATAGATAGGAGTACGGTATCCCCATGATCCGTCCTGTGCCCATGTAGCTGGCCCGTAGTATTCAATAATCCGGGCCGGTGGCCACTCATCCCCCCAATCACCGACTTGGATATCCCTTGGTGACCTACGGAGGGCGTCAAAGAGTTTAATCCCCAAATCATCGCCTTCCTCCCGGGGTAATAGGAAGAACGCAGGTCGTATTAGACCCAGGAAGCATACCCCAGCCCATCCCATGGGCAGTTTGGAGTGTGCCCGATTACCGCATATCCAAAATAGGCCATCTGGAGCAGGCCCCCCCTGTTTCGCAACTTTATTCCACACCTCTTTTACCCCAGGAATGCCCTCATAAGGGCCGGAGCCGCTACAATTCCAAAACCGAGAGTCATCACCCAGCCTCACACAATTGCGGTTCTCCTGTTTTGCAATGTACCATGTGATATCCTTAGGCCACCAGACTTGTGTGGTTGCATTCAACACACTCTGACAGGGGCTGATACCCACCTCAATCTTCCCTTTCCCTTCAACACACAACTGGCCTTCCGGGCTGTTAGCCAGTCTCCACCTCTGTCCTTTTCTTTCGTTGACATGTGTCCAATTATACTGATGTAACTCCCATATATCTAAGCTATGACCAGACCACGGCCATTGTTCAGTCATATGCGGCCCCCCACAAACCCAGCAATTGCTAATATTTAACACGGTGGCTATCCTAGACGTAAGATCAATAAACAGGTTCTGTGTTACATCGGGAAGTTTGATCTCCTCTTCTACCTCCTTGTATATAGACGGCACCTTGGAGACAACGACCGTCCTTTGACGGTCCTGCTCTTTCTCTAACTTCCGTACAGTATTCTGTACTCTGGTCTCCCTGACTCTGTCCACATGTTCCTTGAGCAACATGGAGGGTAGGCCCCACTGCCCAGCTTTGTTAACACACACCCAGTGGTCATTTTTAGGGCATCCACGGACTTTGCCACCGTATCCTTTATTATACACCTGATAATAGGGTCTTCCACCCTCCCGACATTCTTGCCGTGCACTCACATCGTAACACCTATCGTCCACATAGGAATGGGACACAATGTTCCCGAGTAGATTCAAATCCCAAGTCTTACTATAGTTCGACATTTGTCACATCTCCCCTCACCCTCCCCCACATACAGGAGTAAATTGATCAATATCCCCACCAATACAGTCCAAGTAGAGTTCATTATTGCTGTCTTTTCAGTTTTACCACCAACGGCTTGTCCCCTTGCTCGCATGTCCAAGTGCTTTCTTCTTCAGATGGAACAGGCCCCTTTATCCTCGATGCGTGGACCCACCCTTTCTCTTTCGTCCGAACAGCTGCTTCAGTTGTTAACAGAACCAGGAACGGTCCTTCCCACCGCGGCTGGAGCTTTTCGGCCTTCCAGGTCTTAACAAGTACCCAGTCTCCGGGCTCCACCTTATGCAAGAGGAAGTCGAGCGGCGGAGTGTGAGCCAGGAGACCTTTCCTCCGGAGTTCTCTTGGGCAAATTTGACCTCAGTGGGATCCCTCCTGCGCCACGTGGTGTACCACAGATTGAGGTCACCTTTGATATTGACGCAAATGGCATCTTGAATGTCTCTGCTGTGGACAAGAGCACTGGCAAAGAGAGCAAAATCACCATCACCAATAACAAGGGCAGGTTGAGTAAGGAGGAGATCGAGAGGATAGTGCAGGAAGCGGAGAGGTACAAAGGTCAGGATGATATGCAGCGTGAGAAAATTACAGCCAAGAATTCCCTGGAGTCGTACGCATTTAACATGAAGAGTTCAGTGGAGGAAGAGAAAACGAAAGGCAAGATCAGTGAGGAAGATAAGAACAAAGTCATCGAAAAGTGTAACCAGGCCATCTCCTGGCTGGAGGCAAACCAAACAGCAGAGAAGGAGGACTTTGAGCAGCAGTTGAAAGATTTGAAAAAAAAATATGCAAGCCCATCATTGCCAAACTTTACCAGGGAGGTATGCCCGAAGGGCCATTCTCAGAACAAGTCAGAAAGGACCCTTCTGGTGGATCAACAATTGAAGAGGTTGATTGAAACTTTAACTCTCTTCAAAGTAATATCATTTTCAGTTGGTCTCTCTTCTCCACCATTCCATCCCCCCACCTCCCTGAAATTGCAACAGTCCTTTAGAATTTCTCGGGGCTTCTGTAAACCCAGTTGATTTGGACATTTGCACAGTTAGGTAAATGATGGCCTACATTTCTGAAGTTTGGGTGTTTGGATGGTAGCAATTAAACGTGTCAATGGTGAATTTTTCTGCAAACTGTTTCCTGTATGTTTTATACATTGAGTAGTTTACACCCTTTTAGCTGCTAATGGAGTTCTTTCTCAGTTTTCTGCACACTACAAGAATGCACCGTATGATTCAGAAATTCAGTCAGTTGTCACTAATCCTGAGAAGTTATTGTTTAGACAGGTTATACTTACAGTTAAGCAAGCCAGCTATCCTTTCTGTCATGTAGTTGGAACAGTGTTCCCTTATAATAAATAGTATACAACAGAGATTCTATTTTCATACAGACCACAAGAAGGTGGTGTTATAACAATTGGCAGCCTTTGCAGACTTAATTTGTATGCAATTATTGGGGAAAGTAATCACAATTAAATATCTTTGGTGGAAAATGCATAACATCCGAGCAGTGGCTATCAATAATACAATTTCTCTCCGTGCACAACCAAATTTCAGATGATGTCCTTTGTGTTCTCCAAAAGCTTGTTTAACCATTTGAATCATTAAGTGGATAGGACCAATTTTCATGCATTGTGTGTCTGTTGCTGTCATAAATGTTTTTTTGTTTGCAGCAAAATTGAAGTTTTTTTTTTGATACCTTCCAGACATTGATTCTCTCACAATCTTTTCCATTTTTATGACTTTTCTTTCAACTCTGTCTGTTTTTTTTTCCCTTGGTTAATCATTCTTTGATATTCCCTTCCTGGAATCATTTTTCCTCACTGAGGAAACTGGGAGTCGTGAACTATTTTCATAAAAGTGTGCAGTTGTTCATTAGTTGTCTTTTCTATTAAACTTCTTTCTGAGTCCACTCCAGTTAACTCTGCACAATGCCTACCTTCTTCGAGTTTATAGCACAGTTGTTTTCAACCCAAGTTTCTTACTCTTAATATGAATGCTAACTTCTATCATATTATGGTCACTGTAACCTTTAGAGTTTATTTTTACTTTGTGATCATGTATTAAACCTTCCTCAGTATATATTATCAGACGCAAAATAGCTTGATTCCCATTTGGATGTAGAACATATGATTCTAGAAAAGTGTCCTTCTGACTTCCTTAGGCAACTTGATTTTCCCAATCTACATGAAAATTAAAATCACCAGTGATAAATATACTGCCTGTTTTTTTACACACCTTATTTTCTCCCTGAACTATTCTGTCCCAAAGAAAGCTACTGTTGATGGGTCTGTGGACAACTCCCAGCAGCATCTTTACCCATTATTTTTATAAGCTCCCACTTATATGGATTTTACAACATATGTTTCCAAGATCATTTCCTGCTACTTATACTTATTCTATCTACAAATAACAAAACATACCCCAGCCCATCCCTTAATCGCCTTAGATCCCTTATTTCCCATTGCCGAGGACTTCGTAATTTTCCCGTGATAATCTATCACAATTTAGCCAATTCCCGGACCTTCAGTCCCGTGATCGCCCAGGTTCCTTTGCAGGCACCCCCGGTCTTTGGATTCCTGTGTCCTACGTCTCTGTGACACAGATCACAGGCACCCCGTAGGTACACGTTCCTCCTCAAACACGGTCTCTGCAAATTCCCTCACAGGCAAGCCCCGGTCTCTAGATACCTGAGTCCTACGTCTCTGTAGAAAAATCCACAGGCACCCCGTAGGTCCCCAGGCGTCCGGAAACACGGTCCCCGCAAGTTTTTCTTACCTGGGTTCGGTGCACCGAAATTACTCGATCGTTAACCGTCCCCACTGCCTCGGGTACACCCCTCCTTTGTTTTCCTGAGCCTCCCGGATATCACTCGCTCAAGCCGCGCGGGGCGACAAGCAAGGAATCAGGGACTGCTGAAATCAGCAGGGTGCACCTTCTCCGATGTCCTTCCTCAGCTCCCCCCGCGGCCGGAGTGTTGATCCCGGACGACGAGCCCCCAAGTTGTTAGAAACGAAAATCGCTTCTTAATAATCGCTCTAGACAAATTCAGGAAAACAAAGTTTTATTAGCAAGTCTGCAGAGTCGGGCACCCTTCTGAGTAAAAGGCGCGCTGAGGCTTACAAAGTTTCTCATTATATACAGTACAAATCCCTCCCCTCCTTGGCTCTAACAAGCCATGAGGTTCACATTCTTAAAAACATCATTATTCTCCAACTTGTATCCTTATCACAAAGTCTGCAACAAATGTCTCCAGACCCTCCCCTTCCTGGCTCTTAATGAGCCATGAGGTTCACATTCTTAAAAACATCATTATTCTCCAACTTGCATCCTTATCACAAAGTCTGCAACAAATGTCTCCAGACCCTAGAGGTGTTATTTTTCTCTCCCTGTAGTCTTATCAGTCAAAGACTTATTCTTCTCTGTGCTGTAGCAGATGTCTCTGTATCAATCTGTAGCAGATGTCTCTCGAGTCGTTTCCCTGTCTTGCAGCCTTTATCAGTCAAGGACTCCTTCTTCCCTGCCTGTGTTAATGGTTTCATCAATCAAGGGCCTGTTTGTTTTTACTCTGCTCACAAATTGTCAGCATTCTGCACAATTTAAACTATTCTACTTTTGAGTATACAAAATGTTTTAGAAAAGAAACAAAAGTTTTGTCTTTTATTATAGATCAGTCTGTGGTCCAGGCACATCTTAAAGTTTAAACCGAAATTACCTCTCACAAAATTTGTGTTTTCCGACGTGCACAATTTGTTTGTAAAACCTCTCCGCTCATAGCAACACAGTTTTCCTCCCGTTTCCCTGTTTATTTCTTTCGTTACCGTATCCTTTCTCCCCATAACTTCCCGAGCATTCATTCCGGCGACACTGCGCCGCGCGCGACGGTGATCACATGGTTTAGTTTAGCTCCACCCTTCATTTACTTTGATTGGTTGGAGGACCAACATCCCGTTAGGTCCTCCAGATCCGGCCACCGTCCTTTCATTGGTCCGGTGCTGACATCAATCACCCGCGGGTCACTTTGTTGGCTAGAGCATGCGCAGTGCGGCCTGCTTTTGCTGATATGTTGGGTCATGTGATGGGAGAGTTTACTGAGGGGAGGAATTCCCTTTGTGAGATCTCTGCAGTAGATTTCCTTTATTCGTGGAGGGAATTGCCTTCCCACTCATGACTGTATAGCTGTGATTGATGAATCAATCTGAATCAGTACATAAACACCCCATTTTGAGATCTTTAGCACATTGTATCACGCTCTTCTTTGGAAACAAAAAAACATGAAACAGAGCCTCAAGGAATCGGAGCAGGAGTAGGGCATTCATCGCCTTCAGCTTGTCCCCCATTCTATCAGATCATGGCTTGGCCAATCCAGACCTCAACACCGTGTGGGCGGCACGGTGGCACAGTGGTTAGCACGGCTGCCTCACAGCGCCAGAGACCCGGGTTCAGTTCCCGCCTCAGGCGACTGACTGTGTGGAGTTTGCACGTTCTCCCCGTGTCTGCGTGGGTTTCCTCCGGGTGCTCCGGTTTCCTCCCACAGTCCAAAAGATGTGCAGGTCAGGTGAATTGGCCATGCTAAGTTGCCCGTAGTGTTAGGTAAGGGGTAGATGTAGATGTAGGGGTATGGGTGGGTTACGCTTCGGCGGGGCAGTGTGGACTTGTTGGGCCGAAGGGCCTGTTTCCACACTGTAAGTAATCTAATCTAATTGTAACCAAAAAAAACCTCTTTTATGCTTGATCCGCATAGCCCTCAACTGCTCAATATTTCAAAAATCTATCTGCCCTCTTTTAAAATAATTTGAGACAGAATCACAGATTCCCGACTATGTGGAAACAGGCCCTTCAGCCCAACAAGCCAGAACAACCCTCCGAAGAGTAACCCAACCATTCCCCTCCCACATTTAACTTTCACAAATGTTTGTGCAAGAAAATTCTAGCCATTCACTGAGAGAAAATAATTCTTTACTATTTCTAAAATGAATGCTCCCTTATGTAATGTCCCCTGGTTTGAGACTTCACTGGTGCTAGAAGATCTCGTCAACATCTACCCTGTCAAGCTCCTCAGAATCTTGTTTCCATAAGATCACCCCTGCTTATCTCTTCTTGACAGGTCAACCCTTTTGCCCTCAAAGCAACTACGGGAATCTTTTTTGAATGGTCTCCGATGTTAGTTTATCCTTTATTAAATATGGGAGCTAACACTGTATCCAGTGCTCCAAGTGAGGACTCAGCAACAGCTAGTGTGGTTAACCAATCCTCAGTCCATGCTAATACATTTCACCGATAGCATGAGCTCCTAAATTGTGCAATTAACTTTTATGTAGCACCTTATCATTTACATTTTTAAAATCCAAATACAGAACATCATTGGATTGCCCTTTATCACCCTGCTTGTTATCTCCTCAATGAACTGTCACAAATTTGTCAAATATAGTTTCTCTTTCACAAAACCCAGTCTACCATGTTTAATGATAAGCTTTTCTAAATATCCTGCAATTTCTTACTTTAATATTCGACTCTGTAGATTCTTTCAGTAGATTTGCTAAGTATGATTCCCTTCTTAAATCCATCTGGACTCTGTCCAATCCTGTCACTGTTCAGTAAGAAACTTGACTGTGCTCCAATATACTTAGTAAATGTATCTTTATTTATTTTTAAAAATTGATTACTTATAAATGCTGGACCCATGCAATATCAATGAATTAGTGACTCTGAATTTGGGTTATAATGTTTTTTCTGTTAATTCCTTTTCGTATTATGTTATGCAGACAGCACCAAGTGATCACTCTTAATGGTGAGTAACTTTGAAAATAATATATTTTAAAAATGGCATCCCAAAATGCTGCCTCATTATTGTGCAAGGAGGATTTTGCATTCAATCGTTTGCAGATAAAATTGAACAGATTTTTGCTGCAATTTGGCCAGACTGCAGGTTACACCAAAGTGGCAACTCTGCTCTCAAATTCTTACTTGACACTGCCCAAGGCGATACTGATGGGACTTCACTTTGCCATTCTGGGTCACCAGCTTTATTTCCAGGTTTAATCCTATAATCATCCTAGAGCTTGTAATTTTAGACAACTTCTCTTTTAGGTACATATGTAAATATCATACTAAAATGTTGCACTGAATGGTACCAAATCTGAAATTAGTCTCTAATCTGACCCTCCTATATATTTATTGGCATAAGTCTATGCCAGTTATTTTTCTGAAGCCTGTGATTCCTGATGAAGGGCTTTAGCCTGAAGCATCAACTCTCTTGCTTCTCGGATGCTGCCTGACTTGCTGTGCTTTTCCAGCATGACACTTTTCGACTCTGACATCCAGCTTCTTTGGTCGTCACTTTCTCCTTTGAGAAGTTGAAACCAAGAATATTTTTTGTTGATCAAAGTGCAATAGGAACCAATTCATGAAATTCAGATATCTCACATTTACCTTAACTATGGGAAGGCTAAGACATTATTGTCAGTCATTGAAACCATGCTGACAAACTTTTGCAGTATCAGTGCCTCACCTTTAGAGTGTTCCCAGATATCGCGCAGCTGCAGTATTTTGTTTTGCACTGAGCTATATGTTGTTCTCACTTTTTTCTTTGTGAAAGATAACAAAATTAACTTGGATGAATGAACTTATAATTTCTTTAACCAATGTTGGGAGAAAAAAAATGGCAGTATTTCAAGTGCTGATAAAGTAAAATAAACTGAATCAGTAGAAAGGGTTTAAGATGGATATGGAACAAATGCTGGCAAATGGGACTAGATTAATTTTGGATAAATGGTCAGCATGGGCAAGTTGGACTGAAGGGTCTGATTTTGTGTTGTACAACTGTGACTTCATTCTCTCAATTATTCAAGAAGTTGAATACTTCGAGGAGGAAAAGGAGGATTTATGCAGAGAATGCACCTGAAATGATGATTGAAGTATATCAAACTCACATTATTTCAGTACCTTTTCCTCTGGGTTCTTCACTGAACAAACTTGTTTTATTATCTGACTAACTATGTATCATGTGATTTGTTTCGCACAAAATATTTCATTAGGATCTAGTGAACTGTTGAGAAGTGTTCATTTTTAAAATTGACGTAGTTTGATTGTTAAGCAAGAAATGGTTCGTGTTTTACTCCCACTAAATCATTGCTCGATAAAAGGTAACAAGCTTTTTATCTTTTCTGGGCACTGAATATATGGAAGTCAATTCTGAAGGAAAAAAATCCTCGTCGGTAATGTTCCCACATATGGGGAGTAATTGCTTCTGGTCGCTCTTCAGGTTATAGAGGCTCGGAAAGAAATGAGTTGGCCAAAGTTAGGAACATCATTTGGATGGACTGTGCTCATTGGGGAATCTTGCAGGATCTGTAGAAGGAACACGTGTTTCAGAGTGTATGCTATAAACCTGAACATTGTTATTTTTTTTTCACAGAGCTTGTGACCCGACTGGAGCAGCAATGAAGCTCGAATTGTTTTGTTAAATTTCCGAGCTTGTCAAATTATTGTCGGTAAATGCAGGTGACTTTATCAAAGCACATTTCACACGCCCCAGCTAGGAATTTGATCCCAATTCTGTCAGTCCATCCATCCCTATGGATAACAGGTATTTTAAATGTGAGCACTCCATTTAACTATTTGAATTGAATACTTCAGTGGTTAAGTCCTCTTGGATTCTTAATTTCAAATTACTCCATGTGATTTTTTTGTCCCCCCTGAATTTGCCAAGCCCTGGGCAGTTCTGGAATATTCCAAATATTTACAATAGATGCATTCACACTATTGAAGGCAACTTGGCAGATTTGAATACCATTCCGGGAGTCCACAACAATACATAAGTAACTTTATGAATTGCTTACTGTCCACCAACAACACAAGCCAAGTACTATTGGAACCACAGATTGTCTCCCATAGATTCCTAAATCTAAACAGTGCATTCCAGATATGCTCACTATCACCATCTGGGAGCAGTCTCCCAAAGTGTTCCCAGAAGTTAGAAAGCACACACACTGCCCTCCAAAGCTAAATCTGCTGTCACAGGCTTCACTCTTATTGCATACAATGACATTTATTGTCCAGTTCTTTAACGTGACAAATAATTTTACAAACAATTTATAAAATACTTTAAATCCTGAAGAAATGTGATGTCAGCCCTTTGTAGAAGTGAATGGAAAGTGTGATGTTTGCTTGACCTTTGTCTCTGTGTATCAGACCGAACTGAACCTTTAGCAAGATGTGGGATGTTTCCTGCACACTTTGTTTAAAAAAGCAATGATTATGCTCTGAGTTTTAAATGTTCAATCAGGTTTAATAAAAATCCTTCCAAAAATTGAGTTTGACTTCGACTTCAGCTCTTTTGAAGAGACATGCTCTTGGCCTTCAATTTTGTGACATGTGATCATTCTTTGGTAAAGGTGGCTGTGTGCAACACTGCAGGATGTTGTGCTGAAGTGCCTCATTGGGTGGATGAGCTTTATTACTGGTGTAACTTGGTTAATTTTGAGATGGAATATTATTTTGAGTTAAATCGTGTTTTTAAACTGAGACGTGCCTGTGTAACTCAAGTGTGGAAACTATGCTCATGTTTGCAATGAACCTTTCACTTTTGGAGATTAGTATTTTTCCGATCTGTTTTGTAAATAAAGTTCACTATAGAAATCACAGTACTGGAGAACCGCAGGTCCAGCAGCATCTCTGAGGGGAATTAAACATTGGAAGCTCCAAGTCTCATGACCATTTGTCCGTTCAGACGAAGAGTCACTGAAATTGAAATGTAACATTATTTTTCTCTCCACCAATGCCCTCAGAACTACTGAGGTTCTCCAGCACTTTGTTTCTGGGGTTCAGATCTCCAGCACCTGCAGTTTATTGTTTTGTTATTGATCCTATGATTTGACTTGGGGAGCGAGAGGCAGAAACTGTGATCAACTAGAATAAAAGTCCCCAACCATGGAAAACAAACCGTTTCTTTATACTTTGCAAAACACGACTGTAAATAAGAAATGCAATTAAGCTAAGTGCAAGAAGGCATACCACCTGCCTTGTCTCAAACTTGCTACTCATCTTTGAGGACTAATCTGTCAGAATTGTGTTTCTCCCTTCCTTTGAGATCACAGTCCACAAATGTCCCAGTTCCAATTCCTGGGCCGGGCCCAGTTACCACATTGCAGTGGGGTGGGGAGATTTGTGTCAGCCTGAAGCTTTTGTTAATAACAACATTGCAGGTTGAAGTTGACGGTTTTGACGAATATTGTGTCATCAAACTTGGAGGAAATCCTTCCAAATGTATTGGTTAACTGGACTGAGCCTGTTTACATGCTGCCCTGTTAGTAGTGCTGTAATATTCTAAGTTAAGAATCACACAACACCAGGTTATAGTCCAACAGTTTTAACTGGAAGCACACAAGCTTTCGGAGCACCGCTCCTTCATCATGTGACTGTGCAGTGCACAATTCTAAGGCACAGAATTTATAGCAAACATTTAGTGTGATGTAACTGAAATTATCCATTGAAAAATACCTTGATTGTCTGTTGAGTCTTTCATCTGTTCGAATACCATTATAGTTTCACTTCTTCCATGTGTAAATCACAAAACCTTTTTTTTAAAGTTGCATTCCTGACAGTGGCCCACCAAATCACTCATTGTATTAATCACTGCACAGTCTCAACAAAGGAATGAAACTGGATGGACCACATTACATCTACCATTGCACTGGAAAATACAACACAATCAGCCCTCTTGACCCTGCAACTTCTGTCTCACTGTGGGACAACAACAGCAACAGAACTGTACTCCAGCCCAATCCGAAATCTCGTGGCCTGGAATATCCCCCACTCAACCATTAACAGCAAGCCAGGGGATCAACCCTAGTTCAATGGAGAGTTCCGCAGGGCATGCCAGGAGCAATACCAGGCATACCTAAAAATGTGGTGCCAACCTGGTGAAGCTACCCAACCTACATGCCGAACAGCGCAAGCAACACCAAATAGAACTATGTGATCCAACAACCAATGGATCAGATCGGAGCTCTGCAGTTCTGCCACACCTAGTCAGGAATGGTGATGGACAATTAAACAACTCACTGCAGGAAGCATCACAGGTATCCCCACCCTTACGGATGGAGGAGTCTCACACATCCATGCAACAGACAAGACAACAGCATTTGCAGCAATCTTTAGCCAGCAGTGCCAAGTGGATGAGCCTTCTACATTGGTCCCCGACATCACAGACGTGAATCAACTTGGTTGAAAACTTATTTCAAATCAGATCAAGAAATGGAGAAATAGTGTAAAGGCTGTCGGCCCTACCAATATTGTGGCAATAATACTGATGGCTGTGCTCAAGAAATTGCTGCCCACCAAGACAATTCCAGCACTGGCATCTACTGACATTGTGAAACATTTCCCAGGGATGTTCAACACAAAAACGCAGGACAGAGCCAACCCAGCCAATTTCCCACCATCAGTCGACACTCGCTCAGCAGTGAAGTGATGGAAGGTGTCATCAACAGTGCTGTCAAGCAGCTGCTCAGCAATAACCTTCTGTGACAGCCAGTTTCGGTTCTGCCAGGGCCACTCAGATCCTAGTCTTGTTACAGACTTGATTCACAAACTGACAAACAGCTGAATTCCAGAGGTGAGGTGAGGGTGATAGCCCAGTCCCACTCCAAGACCACTATTTCGACTTCAGTGATATCACCTGACCTCACCACTGTCTCAGCTCATTTGCTGAAACTCTCATTCATTCATTTTGTTAACTCTAGATTTCATTATCTAAACCCACTCCTGGCCAGCATCCCACAATCACCCTCCCTATAATCTCCAGATTATTGAAAACTCTACTGCCCAAGTGCTCACTTGTACCAGAACTTGCTGATCCATCAAAAGGTTCCCATTTATAAGCAACAACAATTTACTTTCACACCCTTGACTTAATTCCTGGCTGTAATCATTCCTGTCTTCCTGCACCACACACCCTTTCATATCTGAATAACTCATTTTAGTTTAGTCTCCCAATGATGTGTTTATTTTTGAGTTCAGCTGTGTCACTGTTTCTATAGATTCCAAGGCAACACGGTCTGGAATTCCCACCCTCTAAGATCTGTTTTCTTCCTTTAAGGCATTCCTGAAAAATTGCTGATTTGGCAATGGTTTTGGTCACTGGACATAATATTGTCCAGCTGTGGTCTTATGTCAAAAGTTCTCAATATTTTTGTGAAATTAAAAACATGTTGATTTGTACAGATATCTTCTACTTCTCACTATCGCTGAGTGAATAATCTGTAATGTCTCTTACCCAACCACGTTGTGGGAGTGCCTTCACCATTCAAACTGCAGTTGTACAAGGAAGTCAAACATCACCCTCTCCACAGGCAACAGGGCTTTGGCAATGATCACTGGTGTCTGTGGAAGGAGAAATACACATGATGTTTCAGGGAGTGAAATATGAATGATAGGGAATGAAAATGGTGCAGAATTTGACTGTCAGAAATGGAAGGAAAATCCACTCACTATTGGAAAAAAGAATTCTTGACTGTCAACGATATTGTGGAAAAAATAACCTGATAATGGAGCAGCATACGGTCAGGAGTCAGGCAGCAGTGGATAATCCATTTACAAAAAGGTCTGTGAACGTAGTAGTAAAATACCAAACATGGCAGAAATACTCACATGTGAGACTGAGGAAGCTAGATAACGAACAAGTGGACATCAAGGAGCCCAGAGGTGAATCAGAGCAGTATTCACTTTTATGATCCCACAGTCAGAGATGTCTAGCACAAAAACAGACTCTTCAGTCCCACCCATCTATGCAAACCAGATATTCTAACCTAAACTATTCCCATTTGCCAGCACTTGACCGACATCCCTCTGAACCCTTCCTATTCAAATGCCTTTTAAATGTTACAATTTTGGTTGCCCTTTAGGCTCCTTTTGAATTTTCCCCTCTCACCCTAAACCTCTCTCCTCTAGTTCTGGGCTCCACCACCCCAGGGTAAACACCTTGTCTATTTACACTATCCATGCCCCTCACAATTTTATAATCCTCTTCAACATCACACCTCAGCCTATGACACTCCAGGGAAAATGGCCCCAGCCTATTATTCCTCTCCCTGCAACTCAAATCCTCCAACCCTGGCAACATCCTTAAAAAATAATTCTCAAACCTTCCACGTTTCAGTGCCTCTTTCTGATAAGAGGGAGACCAGAATTGCACACAATGTAACAAAAATGACCTAACCAATGTCCTGTACAGCTCCTTTACTCGATGCTCTGACCAACGAAGGAAGAATTCCAAACAATTTCTTCACTATCTTATCTACCTGTGACTCTACTTTCAAGGAACTATGAACATGCACTCCAAGGTCTCTTTGTTCAGCAAGACTCTCCAAGATCTTACAATTCAGTGTGAGTCCTGCTCTGATTTGCTTTTCTAAAGTGCAGCACCTCACATTTATCTAAATTTAACCCTATCTGCAACTCCGCAGCCCATTGGCCCATCTGATAAATATCCCATTGTATTCTGAGACAACCTTTATCACTGTCCACAATACCTCCAATTTTGGTGTCATCTGCAAACTTACAAACCGTACCGGCTCTATTCACATCCAAATCATTTAAATGGATGAAGAAACAAATCCAGAAAAGAAAACATCCATATCTCTGGGTTTGAATGTGCTCTGGGTAAATCCTGCCCTGACTCTCTAACAGGGAGGGCTGCACATACATCCCTCTGAACTTTGCCCCTGACAAAGCTGGCGGCCTCGCACGTGTCCAGTGAATCTTTGCCCCGAATAAAGATGGCGGCGATCACACGATGATGTTATTTTCCAGTTTACTGAAAAAACGGGACTGTAAGTTTCAAATTTGTATTTTCCGATGTGCGCCAAATGTTTGTAAAACCTCTCAGCCCATACCAACACCATTTCTGTCCAACTTCCTGCTGTTTATTTCTTTCCTTACCAACAGCTCTCCATCCACACGATCCGCATATCCGCACCCACTGTGAGGATGATCACGTGGTATAGTCTAATCCCGTCCCTCATTTACTCTGATTGGTCGGAGGACCAAATGCCCCGCCAGGTCCTCCAGCTCTGCCCCTGCCTTTCCATTGGTCTTCTGCTGACATCAACTACCAGGGGCCCATTGTTGCCTGGAGCATGCGCACTGCTTCGTGGCTTTTGTTGCTGTTTATTAGTTACAAGAGTGAGACACAAAGTTAAAAATCACACAACCACCTGATGAAGAAGCTGCAAAGCGAGTCCTTCCAAATAAACCTGTTGGACTATAACATGGTGTTCTGTGAATTTTAATTTTGTCCATCCTAATCCAACACCAGCACCTGAAAGTCAAGAGTGTGGGAGGAATGCAAAATATAACAACAAAAGAACTAGGAACAGGAGAAGGCCGTCTTGCCCTTTGAGCTTGCTCTGCCATTCAATAAGATCATGGCTGATCATTTTGTGGACGCAGAACCATTTACCAACGTTCTCACCATATCCCTTAATTAATTAGTTATTTCCTTTTTAAAAAAGTTATCTTAGCTTTAAAAACGTTTAATGAACTAGCATCAACTACTTCCCTGGGCAATGAATTCCATAGAGATCAAGAAGTTCTTCTCAATTCAGTCCTAAATTTGCTGCCTCGAATCTTGCGGTGATGCTCTCTTGTCCTGGCTTCATCTGCCAGTGGAAACACTCTCTCTCCTTCTGTTTTATACATTCCATTTATTATTTTATATGTTTCCCATTCTTCTGATTTCCAATGAATATAATCCCAATCTACTCAGTCTCTGTTAAGCCAAACCCCTCAACTCCGGAATCAACCTAGTTAACCTCCTCTGCACCCCCTCTAGTGCTGGTACATCCTTGAGCAAGTAAGGAGACAAAAACTGCATGCAGTACTCCAGGTGTGGCCTCACCAGCACCCAATACAGCTGGAACATAACCTCTGCTTTTAAACACGATCCCTTCAGCAATGAAGGCTAAAATTCCATTTGCTTTCTGAATTGATTGTTGTACATGGTAACCAACCTTCATGCACAAGGATACTCAGGTGCCCCTGCATAGCAAATGATGCAACTTTTTAAAATTCAAGTAATAATCTCTTTTTAATGTTACTCCAACCAAACAGTAGGACTTTACATTTATGAACATTCTATTCCAAATGCCAGACCATTGCCCACTCAATCAATGTATCTCTGTTCCTCTGCAAAGTTTCACAGTCCTCCGCACACTTTGTTCTGTGACTCATCTTAGTGTCAGATGCAAACTTTGACACCCTACATGTGGTCGCCAACTCCAAATCATCTGTATCAATTCCATATAGTCGCAGTCCCAACACTGATCCCTGAGGCACACTATTAGTCACTGATTGCCAGCCAGAATAGTACTAATTTATCCCCACACTTTGCTTCCAATTAGTCAACCAATCTTCTGTCCATGCTAATACTCTACTCCTAACACCATGCACCTTTATATTATGCAACAGCCTCTTGCACAGCACCTTGTTGCAGGCCTTTTGGAAATCCGGGTACACCGCATCCACTGGATCCCTGTTGTTCACCTTGCTCGAAATGTCTTCATAGAATTCCAAAAGATTTGTGAAGCAAGACCTGCCCTACATGAACCCATGCTCTGTCTGTCCAATGGGACAATTTCTATCAAGATTCCCTGCTATTTCTTCCTTAATAAATCGACCCAACCATCTTTCCCACTACAGAGAATAAGCTAACTTGTGTATAATTCCCCACCTTTTCTCCACCTCCTTTTTAATTTAGTGGCATCACTGTTGCTGCTTTCCAATCTGCTGGGACTGCCACAGAGTCCATTGAATTTTGAAAATTACTGCCAGTGTATTTGCTATTTCTCCTGGCATCTCCTTTATTACCCTGGTTTGCATTCCATCAGGGTCAGAAGACTTTTCTGTCATTAGCTCAATTAACTCTAACAGTCCAACACTAGCTGTTCTGTAATAATGATGGTTTCCAAATTCTTACCTATCTTTGTCTCTTTGCTAATTATTGGCAAGATATTAGTTTCCTCCACTGTGATATCCCATAATTAAATGCTCCTTCTAATTTTCCAAAGGACCAACATTTACTTTAGCCACTCTTTTCTCATTCAATATAAAATTTTGCTATCTGTCTTTATGGTCTGTGCTAGTTTATTTTTCTCATGTTCTATCTTACGTTTCTTTATAGCTCTTCTGTGGCTTTCTGTTGACCTTTAAAGTTTTCCCAGTTCTAGTTTCAGGCTGTTTTTGGCCACTTTGCATGCCTTTTCTTTGAATTTGATTGTTTTCCTTAGATACCCATCGCAGAGTACGCCTTTTCTTAGAGTCCTTCCTTTTCACTGGAATATGCCATTGTTGAGCACTTTGTAAATTGCCTTTGAAAATCTTCCACTGCTCATCAACTGTCCCACCATAACATCTTTGTTTCCAGTCTACTTTATCCAGGTTCTCCCTTATTCTATTGTAGTTCCCTGTGTTGAAGCACAGGACCCAGGTATTAGATTTTATCTTCACATTCTCCATATGTATTCTAAGTTCAACCACACAGTGATCACTTCTTTCAAGAGGATCTCTAACTCTGAGGTCATTAATTATTCCTGTCTCTTTGCACGGGGCCAGATGCTGGATAGATTGCTCCCTTGTCAGTTCTATTTCAAACTGTTCAAGAAAACTATCATGGATACACTTAATAAACTCAAGGCTAACCTGACTGAGCTGGTTCGACCAAACTACATGTAGATTAAAATCACCCATGATAATAGCTGTACCATTTTTACCGGCAATAGTTATTTCTTTGTTTATTGCCCATCCCAGTGTGATGTTATTATTTGGTGGCCTGCACACTACATCTGTCAGTGACTTTCTTGTTGGAATTTTGAATGCATCATTCCAGTTTCTCCTAATGTACAGCAATAACAACAACTCCTTGCATTGAATGGAATCTTTTACAATGGCAAATCTCCAAGGTGCTTCATGGATGATCAAAATATTGATTAAAGAGAATGATTTTAAAATACATCTTAAAGGAGGATAGAGAAGGTTAGGGAGGGTATACCACAGACTTCTGCCCTTGACAGCACCATTCGTGGAGTGATGCAGGTGGGATGGATTGGAAAGGGAACGTGCAAAGGGGAAATGGAGGAGCACAGGCTGTGCATAAGGTCTTAAGGACAGAGGAGGTTCCAGACTGAGTCTGTCTGTCAGAGAGTATGGCTGCCTCATGGAGTTTGAAGCACTGCAATGGGTGCATGCATGTCACGTTAGTCGAGGAGAGTATAACGGTGGCTGAGAGAACTTTTGATGAAGACTAGTCTCCTGAGGTAGTGTGGGCTGAGGTTAGAAACATAGGGGGGGAGGTCACACTGATTGGAGTTTTTTTTATATAGGCCTCTGCAGAGTTCCAGGGAGGTGAAAGAGAGGATTAGCAAAATTATTCTGGATAGGAGTGAAAGTAACAGGGTGGTCATTATGGGGGACTTTAACTTCCCCAAAATTGACTGGAAATGCTCTAACTCTAATACGTTGGATGAATCGGTTTTTATCTAATGTGTACAGGAGGGTTTCCTGACACAGTATGTTGAAGGGCCGACAAGAGGGGAGGCCACATTGGATCTGGTACTTGGTAATGAACAAGACTCGGTGTTTGATTTAGTTGTAGGTGAGCACTTTGGAAAGAGTGAGCATAATTCAGTTAAGTTTAGTTTAGCGATGGAAAGAAATAAGTACATGCCACAGTTCAAGACTTATTGATGGGGCAAGGGCAATTATAATGCTATTAGGCAAGAATTAGATGCACAGAATGGGGAAGCAAAATGTAGGGTATGCAGACAATGGAAATGTGGAGCTGGTTTAAGGTATTGCGTGTCCTTGATAGGTATGTCCCTATCAGGCAGGAGGAAGTGATAAGGTAAGGGAACCTTGGTTTACTGTGGAAACTGCATCTCTTGTTACGAAGAAGAAGGAGGCTTAGGTGTTGATGAGGCAAGATGGTTCAGATGAGGCGATGGAGAATTACAGATCAGCTGAGAAGGATTTAAAGAGAGAGTTAAAAAGAGCAAAGAGAGGACACGACCAGTCTTTAACACATAGAATAAAGGAGAACCCTAGGTATGTGAGGAATAAAAAGATGATTAGGGTAGGGATAGGGCCAATCACAGACAGAATGGGAAGTTGAGTGTTGACCCTGTGGAGATTGGAGAGATGCTAAATGAACATTTCTCATCGGTTTTCACTCAGGAAAAGGAGAATATTGGAGAGGAGGAGAATGAGGTGTGAGATATTAGACGAGAAATTATCAAGGTTAGTTATGAACAGGTTTTATCAATGCTGGAAGGAGTGAAAATACACAAGTCCCCTGGGCTGGATGGGATTTATCCGAGGATTCTCTGGGAAGCTAGGGAGAAGGTAGCATAGCCTTTGGCTTGGATATTTGAGTTGTCATTGTCTGCAGATTTGGTACCAGAGCACTGGAAGATTGCAACTGTTGTGTCCTTGTTCAAGAAGGGCAGTAGAGATGATCCAGGTAATAAGAGACCAGTGAGCCTTACTTCTGTTGTAGAAAAGTGTTAGGAAAGGAGTATAAGAGATAAGATTTAAAATCATCTGGCAAACATCAATTTGATTTCAGATAGTCAACTTGGTTTTGTCAAGGGCAGGTCATGTCTCACAAACCTCATTGAGGTTTTTGAGAAGGTCACCAAGCTTGTAGTTGAGGGTAGGACATTTGACGTGGTACACATGGACAAAATTAAAGCCTTTGACAAGGTTCCACATGGTACGCTGTTGGAGAAAATGCAGAGGCATAGAAACAAGCCTCACTACGAGAGCAGATTTGTTCAAGCAAATTCGAAGGCAGGTTTGCAGGTGGGAAAGCAAGCAAGAAAGCTCCATTCTTGTCCATGTAAAAGGCTGCAGTTGAAGAACAAAGCAGTTTCTCCCCAGTTTCAAACTGGGACCTTTCGTGTATGAGGCGAACGTGATGAGTCCAGTTACCTGTCATGTGCCACCAGGATCTGTTTTGGGACCACTGCAGGGAAAGGTGAATGGATTAGGAAATTTGCAGACGACACTAAAGTCAGTGTCGTAGTGGACAGTGTGGAAGAATGTTACAGGTGGCAAAGGGACTTGGATAAACTGCAGAATTGGGCTGAGAGGTGGCAAATAGAGTTCAATGCAACTAAATGTGAGGTGATGCACTTTGAGAAGAATAACAATGGAAAAAAATCTTGGTAGTGTGGTGTGCAGAGGGATCTTTGAGTCCATGTACATAGATCCCTGAAAGTTGCTACTTAGGTTGATAGTGCTGTTAAGAAGGCAAACAGTGTGTTAGGTTTCATTCGTGGAGGGATTGAGTTCTGAAGTTGAAATACCATACTGCAACTATACAAAATGCTGGTGCAGCCACACTTAGAATATTGTGTTCAGTCCTGGTGCCCATATTTCCGGAAAGATCTGGGAAAATTGGAAAAGGTGCAGAGGAGATTTACCAGGACATTGCCTGGTCTGCAGAGAAGGTCTTGTGAGGAAAGGCTGAGAGACTTGAAACTCTTCTCATTGGCAAGAATAAGGCTAGAGGGGATTTGATAGAGACATACAAGATGATCAGAGGATTAGAAAGGTAGACAATGGAGGTATCTTTCCTAGAATGATGACGTCAGCGGGAGGGGAATGGGGGGTGGAACCCTGCTCATGACTCCATTCCTCCCACTCCAGTTACAGGCTCCGCCCCCACTCCCAGCTCCACACCCACACCAGATCCCAGCTCCCAGCCCTGCCGAGTTTTCACCATCCCTCCAGACCTTCCCCTCACTGAGGACGAATGATCAGTTCTCAGCAAAGGCCTCACCTTCATCCCCTGCCGTCCATGCATCAATGAATTTAATACACGCCGTGACGTCGAACAATTCTTCTGTTGCCCCAATCTCCGAGCTTACTTTCACAATCAGGACTCCTGCCCACCTTCCGAGGACCCCTTTGCCCACCTCCAACACACTGCATCCACCTGGACACCCCGTGCTGGCCGATTACCTGCTCTTGACCTCTTCATTTCCAACCGCCGCCGGGACATTAACCGCCTCAACCTGTCTACCTCCCTCCCCCACTCCAACCTCTCACCCTCACAACGCGCAGCACTCCAATCCTTTGGCTCCAATCCCAACTTCACCATTTCGCCAGCAGATAAAGGGGGCGCAGTGTTAGTCTGGCACACTAACCTTTACACCGTTGAAGCCAAACGGCAACTCGAGGACACCTCTTCCTCCTGCCCCCTCGACCATGACCCCACCCCCATCACCAAACCATCATCTCCCAGACCATACAGAACCTTATCACCTCAGGAGATCTCCCACCCACAGCTTCCAACCTCACAGTCTGGGAACCCCGCACTGCCCGGTTCCACCTCTTTCCCAAGATCCACAAGCCTGACCACCCTGGCCGACCCATTGTCTCAACATGCTCCTGCCCCACTGAACTCATCTCTACCTACCATGACACTGTCCTATCCCCCCAGTCCAGGAAGTCCCCACATACATTAGAGACACCACCTACGCCCTCCATCTCCTCCAAGACTTCAGTTTCCCGGCCCCTAACGCCTCATCTTCACCATGGATATTCAATCCCTCTACATCTCCATCTGCCATGACCAGGGCCTCTAAGCCCTCTGTTTTTTCCTCTCCTGACGTCCCCACCGACACTCTCATTCCTTTGGCCGAACTGGTCCTCACCCTTAACAATTTCTCCTTTGAATCCTCCCACTTCCTCCAGACCAAAGGGGTAACCATGGGCACACGTATGGGCCCCAGCTATGCCTGTCTCTTTGTTGGCTACGTAGAACAGTTGTTCTTCTGTAATTACACCAGCACCACTCCCCACCTCTTCCTCCACTACATTGATGACCGCATTGGCGCCACCTCGTGCTCCCTCGAGGAGGTTGAGCAATTCATCAACTTCACCAACACATTGCACCCTGACCTTAAATTTACCTGGACCATCTTTGACACCACCATCCCCTTCCTGGACCTCTCCATCTCCATTAATGATGATCGACTTGACACTGATATTTTTTACAAACCCACCGACTCCCACAGCTCCCTGGATTACACCTCTTCCCACTCTACCTCTTGCAAAAATGTCATCCCGTATTCCCAATTCCTCCGCCTCTGCCATATCTGCTCCCAGAAGGAAACGTTCCACCACAGAACACACCAGGTGGCCTCCTTCTTTAGAGACCACAATTTCCCTTCCCACGTGATTAAAGATGCCCTCCAATGCATCTCGTCCACAACCCGCACCTCCGCACTCAGACCCCACCCCTCCAAATGTAACAAGGACAGAACGCCCCTGGTGCTCACCTTCCACCCCACTATCCTTCGCATAAACCAAATCATCCGCCGACATTTCTGCCACCTCCAAACAGACTCCACCACCAGGGATATATTTCCCTCCCCACCCCTTTCTGCCTTCCGCAAAGACCGTTCCCTCTATGACTACCTGGTCAGGTCCACGCCCCCCCACAACCCACCCTTCCATTCTGGCACCTTCCCCTGCCACCGCAGGAATTGTAAAACCTGCGATCACACCACTTCCCTCACCTCTATAAAAGGCACTCAAGGAGCCTTCCAATTCCATCAAAGTTTTACCTGCACATCCAGTAATATCATTTATTGTATCCGTTGCTCCCAATGCGGTCTCCTCTACATTGGGGAGACTGGACATCTCCGAGCAGAGCGCTTTAGGGAACATCTCCGGGACACCTACACCAATCAACCACACTGCCCTGAGGCGCAACATTTCAACTCTCCCTCCCACTCTGCCGAGGACATGGAGGTCCTGGCCTCCTTCACCGCCGCTCCCTCACCACCGGACACCTGGAGGAAGAACGCCTCATCTTCCGCCTCGCAACACTTCAACCCGAGGGCAACTTTCAACTGTTTCCTCATTACCCCTTCCTCCACCTCATCCCAGTTCCAAACTTTCAGCTCAGCACTGTCCCAGTGACTTGTTCTGACTTGTCCTACCTGCCTATCTTCTTTTCCACCTATCCGCTCCATCCTCCGACTGCTACCGACCTATCACCTTCATACCCTCCCCCACTCACCTATTGTACTCTATGCCACATTCTCCCCAACCCCACCGTCCTCTAGCTTATCTCTCCACGCTTCAGACTCTCTGCCTTTATTCCTGATGAAGGGCTTGTGCCCGAAACGTCGCTTTTACTGCTCCTCGGATGTTGCCTGAACTGCTGTGCTCTTCCAGCACCACTAATCCAGAATCTGTACACCACCACATCACTTTGGTATCTGGCTGTGCACAAAGAGGAGTGGCACAGTCCGTACTGGGGCCCTGAAACACATGGTAAAGGCTATAATCACCAGAGCATTAAGAGCCCCACCACATTGTTTGCATGTTCTATTGTTTTTACTCTATTCCTGCCTTCCCTTGTTTTTTCTTAATAAAGTGGTTATTACACACAACTGCACAAGCTGTGAAATGAACTCAGGCCTCTCAATCCAAAATTCGGGATATTTTCACCACATCACAAGGCATCGACTCTAACTTCCCTTGTCCCTTAGCCTGCTGAGTCGCGCCTGAATCAACTCCGCAATTGGGAGGAAGGGGCGGAACAGGAGGACCGAGCAGCGGCCGGTCGTCTAACCAGAGTGAGTGAGGAGCGGGGCCAAAGCATTCTCGGAGAGTGAACGCTTCAGGATTGATCATTCTCACTACATAGTGGAGCATTAAGCCTTTCCCATGAATCAAAGTGAGATTTTTAAGAAATAGTTGAGATGTAAATCTGATAACGTGCATTAGGGAGATTTAAACAATCCTTAGATAAACACATGGGTGATTTTGCACTAGTGTAGGGGGACGAGCTGGGAATAATTCATAGGTCGGCGTGAATAATTCACAGGTAGGTTTACACAACTCGAGGAAGAAACTTATTTTCAAACTCCCAGAACGATTGGTAATTTACATACCTGGCTAGTATGGTTAAGTTAGACCAAACAATCTATTTACATACTAATGATCTCGATGACTGTAACTCGACAGAGCAAATGTTAATGACTAATATTTTACCCATGATCCTGTGTAGATATGAATATTCACTATAAACTCACCGATAATCTCAGACGCACGCGCGGTTTGGATTCTATGTGGAGCATGCGCAGTGTCACATTGATCAGGACACGGAGAGAGCGATATGGTGCTGATTTCTCCGGCAGCGGCTGCGATCGGATTCAGAGAGTCGCGCTTAGAGCCGGTGTGAGGGAGCGTCGCTAGGAAAAAGGAGCGAAGAGATTTCACAATTCCTGGATACAGGTTAAAAATAACTCTAAAAAGGCCTCCAGGCCCGGGTAAGGAGGTGGCGGTCTCTGATCAGCGAAGCGGCCCAGGGTCACGGCCGCCATTTGTTTGAGGGAAGAGGGAGCGCGGTCCTGAGGGCCGCCATCTTGAGAAGGTCAAGGTGCAAGAGGGCGGGGCTCTCGGGGTCTGTAGAACAATCCGAGGAAAGGGAAGACCCATTGTTATTAATTAATCCCACGAACACAGCGTCACTGGGCGGTCCTGCAGGAATATCCTCTCTCAGTCCTGCTGGGATGTTTCACCCAATCAGAACCAGCAGCTCTCCTCCTCTCTCAGCTCCCCTTCTGTCCTTCCTGCAGCATCTGTCCCCTGGAACATTGAGCTGCCTGTCCTGTCCCTCCCTCAGCTGTGTTTCTGTAATACCTGTGATATCCCAGTCCCATCTTAGATTACTTCACTAAAGACAGGAATACACCCGATGGATTTTTCTTAACATCAGCAATTGTTTAATACTCACATACAGGTTTTTAATTACATTGTTTTTGAAGCATTTACTTCACATTCAATCATTTGCAATGGTGGGATTTGAACCTGTGTCCAGAGAACATTTGCTGAGTTTCTGGATAAATTGTCACACAATAATGCCACTGGGCCATCACTTCGCCTGCTCACAGTTTGTATATCCCAGTGCAACATGAATCAAAATCCTTTCTTACTGCACAATTGTTTGACCCGGCACTCTGGTGATGTGACTCAGTACCTCTCCATGTGGTATCCCTCACTGTGTGTGTCTAATTGCAGCCTCTGTCAGCGTCTCTCACTTTTGAAGCTACTCCAGATCATGAGTCAACATAATTCTCCACTCCAGAGAGATGAGACAGCACAGGTCAGGAATGGAGACTGGGATTTTCCAGATCTCTGTGGGCTCACTGCCATTCTATATGTGTAACCCTCACAGCATCAGTCTAATTTCCCACTCTGCCTATTTATGTGTCTTCTACAGGTACTCATGGAGTTCCTGACTCAATAGACTTGCCAACTGCTGGTTGGGACGATGGTTGGTCAGCCAGAAAGACAAAGTCAGGGAGGTCGGGAGTCTTCAATAAATCCTGCTGCCAGGTAAGATCATTCCAGTGCACAGAGCAGAAATTAATAATGGGGACCCAAACATCAGCTAACAAGACATGACATAGGGAAAGTGCTGGAGGGGGAGCACAGTACAGACACACCCCAGGCTCAATCACCACGCCTGCTGCAAGTTTTGTTGTAATGAGACAGTTCCCAGTTATCAGTCCAGGCCTGTGCTTTCTTAGAGAGCATCAGAACAACTGAGGGGAAAGCAGGCCTCCCAGAAGAGGGTGGTAATGCTGCCTGGGATCTTTCTGTTCCCTATTCCCTCTCCAACACTGTATCTATGGCTTGTATTGAGGACCAGTGTCTTCAATCATTCTAACTCCTATAACAGTTCCTATCTCTGTCATCTCCTCCCCTCTCACCAATCATTTCACATATTTGTAACCTCCATTCCCGATGACCATCCGTATTGCTGTAACTTGCTTCAGTCTCGACAACATGCCTTGTCTCGATAGTCTCCTCCTCCAATAACTGGAGACATAGGGTCTGTTTCTGTGCGTCATGACTCTTCGGCTGAGGTTTCCCAAATGGAATGAGTCGGGTTTGCCTGTGTTCAGCTCATATCCCTTCAAACCTTCTCCTCTCCATGTACCTGCTCGAGTGTCTTTTCCATGTTGTAATTGTACTTGTTTTTACCATTTCCTCTGGCAGTCCATTCCGTCTATGCACCATCCTCTGTGGAAAATGTTGTCCCTCAGCTCCCTCTTTAAATCCTTGTTCTCTTACCTCACATTTATGCCTCTAGCTTTGGACTCACCTACCTTTGGCAATTCACCTTACTTAGACCCTACATGGTTTCATAAACCTTTATAAGGTCACCCCGTGGCCTCCTCTGCCCAGGAGAAATATTGACGACAGTGTTACCCATATCTCCAACTCATGTACTCAATGCTCTGACCAATGATGACAAGTGTGCCAATTGCCGCTTTCAACACCCTGTCGCCCTGTGATGCCAGTCCAAGGAACAATGCACCTGCACCCCTTGGTCACTCTCTTTTCTACAACACTGTCCAGGGCCCAACCATTACCCGTGTTCGTCCTCCTTGGTTTGTCTGAACTAAATCCAACACCTGAATTAAACTCCATCTTTCATTCCTTGGCCCATTAGATTAACATCCCCTTCAATAACTATAATCTCTGCCCACTGTTCCACTAATCTTGGTATCCATAAACATACAAACATATTTTCACTCAAATTATTTATGTAAATGGTGCACAACAGTGGTCCCAGCACCAATCTTTACAGCACACTGCTGGTCAGAGGTCCCAGTCTGAACAACAACCCTCTCCCACGAACCTCTGTCTCCCACTGTCATCCCATGTTGTATCCAGTTGGCTAGCTCTCCCTGATCCCATGTGATCGACCCTTACTAACCAATGTATTATGCTACACCATGAACAAGGGTTTGCGGAAGTCAGAAACAACGTCTGTTGCTCTGCCTTCGTCTTTCTTTTTGGTCACATCTTGATCAAACTCCAGTCAAGTTTGTGAGACATGTTTTCCCATGCACAAAGCCGTGCTGGCTGTCCGTAATCAGGCCTTATCTTTCCAAATGCATGTAAGGCCTAGCTATCAGAATGACCCCCAACAACTGACCCACCCTGATGTCTTGCTCATCAGTCTGTAGTTCCCTGGCTTTCTCTTGCAGCCTTTCTTAATTAATGACACAACATTATAATCATAGTCAGAGTGTCAGACTGCACTGTTCGGTGAACGCTAACCATACTCTAAAACGGATCTCATCCCACCTGCCTGTTCCTGGATCATATCCCTTCAAACCTTTCCTATTCCTGTACTAATCCAAATGTCTTTTAAACATTGTAATTGTCCCCATGTTCACCCCTTCCTTGGGAAGTTCATTTCACACACAACCCACCCTCTGTGAAACAATGTGCCTCATGTCTTTTTTTAAATATGTCTCTCCTCTAAACTCAAAAATGTTGTGCCTTGTCTTGAAACTCCCCTGTCCATGGGAAAAGACAACTCCCATTAACTCTATCTATCCTTCTCATGATTTTATAAATTTCTATGAGGTCATCTGTCAACATTGGGGTTTCAGTGAAAAATACCAACCTGTTCAGCCTTTCTTTATACTGAAGGCTTTTGTACCCAGCCACATCCCAGTAAATCTCCTCCCAACCGTTTCCAGCTTAATAATATCCTTCCTATAACTGGGCAACCAGAACTGGACACAGTATTCCAGAAGAGGACTCACCAATGGCCTGTATAATCTCAATGCGACTTCCCAACTCCTATATCCAAAGGACTGAGCAATGAAAGCAAGTGAGGCCAGCACCTTTTTTAAACTATCCTGTCTCTCCATGTTGCAATCTTCAAAGAATTAGGTAGCTGAACCCTGAGGTCCCTCTGTTCTACAACACTACTGAAGGTCTTGCCATTATTTGTATAAGTCCTGCCCGTGTTTGTTGTACCAAATGCATTACCTCGCATTTATTCAGATTGAACTCCATCTACAGTTTTTCAGCCATTCACACATTTCATCAGGATCCCTTTGTAATCTCGGAAAACCTTCTTCACGCTCCACAATGCCACGATCCAGTCTACCTGCCTATCACACATAGCTCTCTATGATACAAATAACTCTGCTAGGGGCCCTTTAATTTCTTCACCAGCTTCCCACAATGTCCTGAGATCCATTTGATCAGGTCCTGGGGATTTATCTACCTTTGTGTTTTAAAACCTCCAGCACCTCCTTTTCTATAATGTGGACTCATTTCAAGACATTGAGTCATAGAGATGAACAGCACGGAAACAGGCCCTTCGGAACAACTCCTGCATGACGTTTCTAGTCACATTTGTCACAATTTTGCCAATATCCCCCTAAACCTTTGCTATTCATACACCCATCCACATGCCTTTTAAATGTATTTCTATCAGCCTCCACTATTTGCTTTCGCAGCTTATTCCATCCACTCTGCGGGAGCCAGTTGTCCTTTAGACCCCTTTGAAAAGTTTCCCTCGCCTGGGGAAATGACCTTGTCTATTGACCCTGTCGATGACCATCATGATTTTAAACCCCTTTTATCGGTTAACTCCTCAGCCTCCCATGTTCAACTGAAAACAGCCCCAGCCTATTCAGGCTTTTCCCTGAAGCACAAACCCTCCAACCCTGGCAACATCTTTGGTCATTTCTTCTGAACCCTTTCGTGTTCCACGACATGCTTCCGATGGCATTGAGACCAGAATTGCACACAGTATTCCAATAGTGGTCAGGCCAAACACTGTTTCGTTCCCTGAGCGCCCCAGTCTTTATCCACAGTAAGTTCCAAAGTGAAATATTTGTTTTGGATCTTGTAGTTTCACACATCGTTGCCTTCATTGATCATTAAGGAGACCGGGTTTGTCCCGAGCTCTTCTTTTGCTCTTAATACACTTGTAGAGTCTTTTTGGATTCTCCTTAACTTTCTCTGCCAAAGCGATCTCGTCTCCCCTTTTTACATTCCTGATTTCCACCCTAAGTGTATTTCTACAGCCCCGATACTCCTGAAGGGATTCCCTTGAGTCAGCCAGTTATATCTGACATGTGACCCCTTTTTTTCCTTGACCACAGCCTTGAAACTCAGCCAGTGTTTCCTAATTCAGTCAGCATTGAGCTGCCACTAACAGGAACACGCTGGCGCTGAATGCTCCTTTTATCTCGGTATTAAAATATTGCTACTTGCCAGACTTCCCTTTATCTGCAAATAGCCTCCCCAGATCTACTTTAAAAATTCATGTCTCATACTATTTTGCTCCATTGAATAACTTTAACTTGTGGACCAGGCCTGTCCTTTTCCATCACTATTTTCAAACTAATATAATTGTGGTAACTTTCCAAAGTGCTCCCCCACTAACACCTCAGTCCCGTTCCCGACCTTGTTTCCCAAGGGGAGGTCAGGTATAGCCCCATTCTCCAGTTGGGCCACTTACATAATGACTTGGAGTTTTCGGAACACACTTAACAAATACCTTCCATCTAAATGCTTAACTTAGTAGCAATCCCAGTCCAGGTTTGGAACGGTTAAGATCCCCTATCATTCCAACCCTATTATTCTAAGAGATATCTGAAATCTCCTGACATATTTGCTCCTCCATCTCCCATTGCCTATCGCTGTAGTACGACTGTAGAAAACTAATGACCAATTTTTATTTCTCAGCTCCACTAATATCGTTTAACTGGGTGATCCTACATGAATCCTCCCTCGAGGTACTGCTGGGATGTTTCCTTCAATCAAACCCACCAGCTCTCCTCCTGTTTTGCCTCCTGTTCTATCCTTCCTGTAGTATCTGTCTCCGGAACATTGAGCTGCTGCTCCTGTTGCTCCCTCAGCTGTGTTTCTGTAATA
The DNA here is from genome assembly GCF_047496795.1 of Chiloscyllium punctatum. NCBI lineage: Eukaryota > Metazoa > Chordata > Chondrichthyes > Orectolobiformes > Hemiscylliidae > Chiloscyllium > Chiloscyllium punctatum. The sequence continues at coordinate 21,510,869 of NC_092772.1, forward strand.
TCTATAGGATCCCAATCCCATGTTCCCATCCATGCTCCGGGTTCATCTGCCTTATCTGTCTGGCCCTTTGCATTGAAATAACTGCAGTTTAATCCACCAGTTTTCCCTCATTGTCTGCTATGCTCTTGCCTGCCTTGTCTAATTATATTGCTCTCTTGAACATTTCTACCAGCCTCAACTTTCTTTCTGGCCTTACGACTCTTTGGGGTCACACAGCCATGCCAGATGAGTTTAAATCCTCTCGAGCAGCTTCAGCAACGTTCCCCACCAGGATGTGGGTCCCCTCCTGCTCCCAGTTCAGGTGTATTCCCCACCCTGTCTACCTGTGCTGACACCTTCAGACATCCAGGGACTTGCCCACCAAGGTCCCTGTATTCCTCAGTACTCCAGGAGTACCGACCATTCATGATGTATATCATTCATTTATTAGACTTCCCACAGTGCATTACCTCACAGTGATCAGAAGTAAACTCTGTCTGTCATTACTCTGCTCAGTTTATCATCTGATCGATATCAGACTGCAGCCTGAGTCCATCCCCCTCACTGTGGACAACACCCTCACCTTTCATGTGATCTGCAAACATACTAATGATTCCTTCTGCTTTGATATCCAAGTTATTAATGTATGGAAAAGCCAGCAATGGTTCCTGCACAGATCCCTGTGGTACACCCGCTGGGCAAAGGCTTTCAATCACAAAACCAACCCTCCACCAATTGTGGAGCCAATTTGCCAACTTACCTTAAATCCAATGGGATCTTCCCTTTTGGAGGAGCCTTCCGTGTGGGACCTTGTCAAAGACCTGAATGAACTCCATATAAACCACATCATCTGCACTGCCCTCATCAATATCAGAGGACAGTCGTCTAGAAAATCCATACAGACAATCCCTAATGAAATTGTGGGGGTATCCGTTTTTGGCGAATACATTGTATAGGTGTTCTTCTTCCTCTTTTTGCTGTTCTGGTGTGCTGCAGTGTGTTGTGGCCCTTTTGAACAGTGTCTTGATGCAACTTTTGTGTGTGTTGGGGTGGTTGCTTTCATAGTTCAGGACTTGGTCTGTGTGTGTGGCTTTCCTGTAAACCTTTGTGGTGAATTCTTCATTCGGTGTTCTCTGTACCGTCACGTCTAGGAATGGGAGTTGGTTGTCCTTTTCTTTCTCTCTTGTGAATCAGATTCCTGTGAGTGTGGCGTTGATGATCCGGTGTGTGTTCTCTATTTCTGTGTTTTTAACGATTACAAAGGTGTCATCTACATATCTGACCCAGAGTTTGGTTTGAATTTGCAGTAAGACTGTTTGTTCTAACCTTTGCATTACCGCTTCTGCTATGAGTCCAGAGATGGGTGAGCCCATGGGTGTGCCGTTGATTTGTTCATATATTTGGTTGTTGAATGTGAAGTGTGTTGTGAGGCCCAGGTCCAGTAGTTTGAGTATGCCGTCTTTGTTGATAGGTTCACCGTCCTGTTGTCTGTTCTGTTTGTCCAGCAGGTTGGCTATTGTTTCTCTGGCTAGGTTTTTGTCGATAGAGGTGAACAGTGCCATTACATCGAATGAGAACATGGTTTCTTCCTTGTCTATGTGTATATTTCTGATGATGTCCAAGAATTCCTGTGTTGACAGTACAGAGTGTCTGGATCCGCTGATCAGGTGTTTCAGTTTCTGCTGTAGTTCTTGAGCCACTTTGTGTGATGGTGTCCCTGGTAGTGATACTATGGATCTGAGTGGGATGTCTGGTTTGTGCACTTTGGGTAGTCCATAGATTCTGGGGGAGTTGTTGCTTTCAGTTTTCATTCTCTCTAGTTCAAACCTGGTTATCTGTCTGTTTTCTTTTGTAGTTTTCTCAGTGTGTTGTTTATCCTATTGGTGAGCTGTGGGGTGGGGTCAAACTCTACACAATGTCATCCACAGATGCCTCGGGGAAAGACAACGGAATGAAGACATGCCACGACCCAAAGGACTAGCCACACTACCATACCTCAAGAACATTTCGGAACTGACAGCCAGACTACTGCGACCACTAGGACTCATAACCGCATACAAACCAACAACCACTCTCAGACAACAACTCACCAGGACGATGGACCTGACACCCAGCATGAGCAAAACCAATGTAGTGTACAAAATCCCATGCAAGGACTACACAAAACACTACATAGGACCAACAGGAAGACAGCTACCGATCCGCATCCATGAACAGCAACTACCCACGAAACGACACGACCAGCTATCCTTAGTAGCCACGCACGCAGATGACAAGCAACGTGAGTTCGACTGGGACAACACTACTATTATAGGACAAGCCAAACAGAGAACATCCAGGGAATTCCTACAGGCATGGCACTCATCCACAGATTCAATCAATAAGCACATCGACCTGGACCCAATATACTGGCCACTGCAGCGGACAGCTCGAACTGATAACCGGAAGTGGCAGATACAAATCACTATAAATCCCGGAGGAAAGATCACAGAAGCGCTTCACAGGAGGCTCCCAAGCACTGAGGATGTCACCTAGACAGGGGTCGAAACATCTGCAACACAAATTCCCAACTCGGCGAACAGAACCACAACAACGAGCTCCCGAGCTACAAATCTTCTCCCAAACTTTGAAGCCCTTTAGACTCTACAAAGCTCTGTCATGAACAAGCCACCATCTCTCTAGTTCCTTTGCCTTTTTCACTGTCTGCAACTCTCGCTGTATCTTCCAGTAACGTTCTTTAGATACTGCAGGTCTGCTTAGCTCACCAGATAACCTGTTCCATCCCCTACAGCTCCCTCAATCACTGTAACACCCTCTGCTCAGTCTAATCCTCCTCTTTCCCACCGTCTTCCAGGCACAACGGCGATCCTGTAAGAGAGCAGTGCAGAATGGGATGTTATAAATCTCAGCTGAGGCTTGAGGCCTACCATTCCCTGGGAGTCACAAGGGGAGAGAACCTGAGAGAGAGCAGCACAAAGCGGGAGAATATAAATCAGCAGCGAGGGTCAAGGCCGACTGGGACTTGGATTTGGATATAAAGCAGAGCAGGAGGCTCGAAATCAGCACCGAGTCACAGAGGGAGGGACCGTGTGAGGGAGCAACTTGGAGCAGGAGCTTGAGGCTGACTCACACCTGGGAGAATCTAAATCAGCACTGAGGATCGAGGCCTAGTTGTACCTGGGAGTCACAGAGACAGTGACCCTGTGAGGGAGCAGAGTGGAGTGAGAGCTGGAGGATTACACATCCGAGGAGACACATCACTGTGTGTGCACGTGTCCCTCCATTGTTCTGTGTCGATGTGTGTGTCCCCTTCCCGCGCTGTGTGTGTGTAATTCTCCTCACTGTGTGTTTTGTACCTCCCTCGTTGTGTGTGAGCATGTCCCTCCCTCACCATGTGTGTGTGCATATCCATCCCTCACTTTGTGTGTGTGTGTGTGTATTGTGTGTGTGTATCCCCTCTCGCTTTCTGAGCTCATGTCCCACTGTTGCTCTGTTTGTGTGTCTCAACCTCGCTGTGTGGGTGCGTGTCCCACCCTCGCTGTGTGTGTGTGTGTGTGTGCGCGCGCGCGCGCGCCCCTCTTGCAGTGTGTGATGGTGTCCTCCCCTCACACTGTATGTGTGTGTATGCATATTACTCACTCACTGTGTGTCCCTCCCTCGCTGTGTGAGTGTGTGTGAGTGCATGTCCTTCTCTCACTGTGTGCGCATTGTTCTTGCTGTGTGTGTGTCTGTGTGCGCGTGTCCCTCCCCCGCTGTGTGCGCGTGTCCCTCCCCCGCTGTGTGCGCGTGTCCCTCCCCCGCTGTGTGCGCGTGTCCCTCCCCCGCTGTGTGCGCGTGTCCCTCCCCCGCTGTGTGTGCGTGTGTCCCCCCTCGCTGTGTGCGTGTGTCCCCCCTCGCTGTGTGCGCGTGTCCCTCCCCCGCTGTGTGCGCGTGTCCCTCCCCCGCTGTGTGCGCGTGTCCCTCCCCCGCTGTGTGTGCGTGTGTCCCTCCCCCGCTGTGTGCGCGTGTCCCTCCCCCGCTGTGTGCGCGTGTCCCTCCCCCGCTGTGTGCGCGTGTCCCTCCCCCGCTGTGTGTGAGCGTGTCCCCCCCTCGCTGTGTGTGCGCGTGTCCCTGCCCCGCTGTGTGCGCGTGTCCCTCCCCCGCTGTGTGCGCGTGTCCCTCCCCCGCTGTGTGCGTGTCCCCCTCCCTCGCTGTGTGTGAGCGTGTCCCCCTCCCTCGCTGTGTGTGAGCGTGTCCCCCTCCCTCGCTGTGTGTGAGCGTGTCCCCCCCTCGCTGTGTGTGAGCGTGTCCCCCCTCGCTGTGTGTGAGCGTGTCCCCCCCTCGCTGTGTGTGCGTGTGTCCCCCCCTCGCTGTGTGTGCGTGTGTCCCCCTCGTTGTGTGCGTGTGTCCCCCCTTCGCTGTGTGCGTGTGTCCCCCCCTCGCTGTGTGCGTGTGTCCCCCCCTCGCTGTGTGCGTGTGTCCCCCCCTCGCTGTGTGTGAGCGTGTCCCCCCCTCGCTGTGTGTGAGCGTGTCCCCCTCCCTCGCTGTGTGTGAGCGTGTCCCCCTCCCTCGCTGTGTGTGAGCGTGTCCCCCCCTCGCTGTGTGTGAGCGTGTCCCTCCCTCGCTGTGTGTGAGCGTGTCCCTCCCTCGCTGTGTGTGAGCGTGTCCCCCCCCTCGCTGTGTGTGTGTTTGTCCCCCTCGCTGTGTGTGAGCGTGCCCCCCCTCGCTGTGTGTGAGCATGTCCCTCCCTCGCTGTGTGTGAGCGTGTCCCCCTCCCTCGCTGTGTGCGTGTCCCCCCTCGCTGTGTGCGTGTGTCCCCCCCTCGCTGTGTGTGAGCGTGACCCCCCTCGCTGTGTGTGAGCGTGTCCCCCCTCGCTGTGTGTGAGCGTGTCCCCCCTCGCTGTGTGTGAGCGTGTCCCCCCCTCGCTGTGTGTGACCGTGTCCCCCCCTCGCTGTATGTGAGCGTGTCCCCCCCTCGCTGTGTGTGAGCGTGTCACCCCCTCGCTGTGTGTGAGCGTGTCCCCACCTCGCTGTGTGTGAGCGTGTCCCCACCTCGCTGTGTGTGAGCGTGTCCCTCCCTCGCTGTGTGTGAGCGTGTCCCTCCCTCGCTGTGTGTGAGCGTGTCCCTCCCTCGCTGTGTGTGAGCGTGTCCCCCCCTCGCTGTGTGTGAGCGTGTCCCCCCTCGCTGTGTGTGAGCGTGTCCCCCTCCCTCGCTGTGTGTGAGCGTGTCCCCCTCCCTCGCTGTGTGAGCGTGTCCCCCCCTCGCTGTGTTTGGGCGTGTCTACCCTCGCTGTGTGTGGGCGTGTCCCCCTCGCTGTGTGTGGGCGTGTCCCCCCCTCGCTGTGTGCGAGCGTTTTCCCCCCCTCGCTGTGTGTGAGCGTGTCCCCCCCTCGCTGTGTGTGAGCGTGTCCCCCCCTCGCTGTGTGTGAGCGTGTCCCCCCCTCGCTGTGTGTGAGCGTGTCCCTCCCTCGCTGTGTGTGAGCGTGTCCCTCCCTCGCTGTGTGTGAGCGTGTCCCTCCCTCGCTGTGTGTGAGCGTGTCCCTCCCTCGCTGTGTGTGAGCGTGTACCCCCCTCGCTGTGTGTGAGCGTGTCCCTCCCTCGCTGTGTGTGAGCGTGTCCCCCTCCCTCGCTGTGTGTGTGTCCCCCCCCTCGCTGTGTGTGAGCGTGTCCCCCCCTCGCTGTGTGTGAGCGTGTCCCCCTCCCTCGCTGTGTGTGTGTGTGTGTGTGTGTGTGTGTGTCCCTCGCTGTGTGTGAGCGTGTCCCCCCCTCGCTGTGTGTGAGCGTGTCCCCCTCGCTGTGTGTGAGCGTGTCCCCCTCCCTCGCTGTGTGTGAGCGTGTCCCCCTCCCTCGCTGTGTGAGCGTGTCCCCCCCTCGCTGTGTTTGGGCGTGTCCCCCCCTCGCTGTGTGTGGGCGTGTCCCCCCCGCTGTGTGTGGGCGTGTCCCCCCCTCGCTGTGTGTGAGCGCGTCCCCCCTCGCTGTGTGTGAGCGTGTCCCTCCCTCGCTGTGTGTGAGCGTGTCCCCCTCCCTCGCTGTGTGTGAGCGTGCCCCTCCTTCGCTGTCTGTGAGCGTGACCCCCCCTCGCTGTGTGCGCGTGTCCCCCCCTCGCTGTGTGCGATTGTGTCCCCCTCGCTGCGTGCGCGTGTCCCCCCCCTCGCTGTGTGCGTGTGTCCCCCCCCTCGCCGTGTGCGTGTGTCCCCCCCCTCGCCGTGTGCGTGTGTCCCCCCTCGCCGTGTGCGTGTGTCCCCCCTCGCCGTGTGCGTGTGTCCCCCCCCGCTGTGTGCGCGTGTCCCCCCCCTCGCTGTTTGTGTGTGTGTGTCCCCTCGCTGAGTTCGCGTGTCCCCCCCCTCGCTGTGTGTGAGCGTGTCCCTCCCTCACTTTGTGCGTGTATCCCCCCCTCGCATGTGGGCGTGTGTGTCCCCCCTCGCTGTGTGCGTGTGTCCCCCCCTCGCTGTGTGTGTCCGTGTCCCCCCCTCGCTGTGTGTGTCCGTGTCCCCCCCTCGCTGTGTGTGTCCGTGTCCCCCCCTCGCTGCGTGCGTGTGTCCCCCCTCGCTTTGTGTGAGGGTGTCCCCCCTCGCTGTGTGTTTGTGTGTCCCCCCTCGCTGTGTGTTTGTGTGTCCCCCCTCGCTGTGTGTTTGTGTGTCCCCCCTCGCTGTGTGTTTGTGTGTCCCCCCTCGCCGTGTGTTTGTGTGTCCCCCCTCGCTGTGTGCGCGTGTCCCCCCCCTCGCCGTGTGTTTGTGTGTCCACCTCGCTGTGTGCGTGTGTGTGTGTCCCCCCCTCGCTGTGTGTGTTCGTGTGTCCCCCCCTCGCTGTGTGCGTGTCCACCCCCTCGCTGTGTGCGTGTCCCCCTCGCTGTGAGTGTGTGTCCCTCCCTCGCTGTGAGTGTGTGTTCCCCTACCTTGCTGTGTGTGCATGTGTCCCCCCCTCGCTGTGTGTGCGTGTGTCCCCCCCCTCGCTGTGTGCGTGTGTCCCCCCCCTCGCTGTGTGCGTGTGTCCCCCCCCTCGCTGTGTGCGTGTGTACCCCCCCTCGCTGTGTGCGTGTGTCCCCCCCTCGCTGTGTGCGTGTGTCCCCCCCCTCGCTGTGTGCGTGTGTTCCCCCCCTCGCTCTGTGCGTGTGTCGCCCCCCTCGCTGTGTGCGTGTGTCCCCCTTCACTGTGTGCATGTGTCACCCCCCTGTGTGCGTGTGTCCCCCCCTCTCGCTGTGTGCGTGTGTCCGTCCCCTCGCTGTGTGCATGTCCCTCCCTCGCTGTCTGTGAGCGTGTTCCCCCTCCCTCGCTGTGTGTGTGCATGTCCCCCCCCCTCACTGTGTGCGTGTGTCCCTCCCGGCTGTGTGCATGTGTCCCCTCTCGCTGTGTGTGTGCGCATGCCCCTCCCTCACTGTGTGCTTGTGTCCCCCCCTCACTGTGTGCTTGTGTCCCCCCCTTGCTGTGTGCATGTGTCCCCCCCTTGCTGTGTGCATGTGTCCCCCCCTCGCTGTGTGCATGTGTCCCCCCTCGCTGTGTGCATGTGTCCCCCCCTCGCTGTGTGCATGTGTCCCCCCCTCGCTGTGTGCATGTGTCCCCCCTCGCTGTGTGCATGTGTCCCACACCTCGCTGTGTGCGTGTGTCCCCCGCTTGCTGTGTGCGTTTGTCCCCCCCTCGCTGTGTGTGTGTGTGTCCCCTCTCGCTGTGTGCGTGTGTCCCCCCCTCGCTGTGTGCATGTGTCCCACACCTCGCTCTGTGCGTGTGTCCCCCGCTTGCTGTGTGCGTTTGTCCCCCCCTCGCTGTGTGTGTGTGTGTCCCCTCTCGCTGTGTGCGTGTGTCCCCCCCTCGCTGTGTGCATGTGTCCCCCCCTCGCGGTGTGTGTCCATGTGTCCCCCCCTCGCTGTGTGCGTGTGTCCCTCCTCGCTGTGTGCGTGTGTCCCCCCTCGCTGTGTGTGTGTGTGTGTGTGTGTCCCCTCGCTGTGTGCGTGTGTCCCCCCCCTCGCTGTGTGCGTGTGTCCCCCCCCTCGCTGTGTGCGTGTGTCCCCCCCCTCGCTGTGTGCGTGTGTCCCCCCCCTCGCTGTGTGCGTGTGTCCCCCCCCTCGCTGTGTGCGTGTGTGTCCCCCCCTCGCTGTGTGCGTGTGTCCCCCCCTCGCTGTGTGCGTGTGTCCCCCCCTCGCTGTGTGCGTGTGTCCCCCCCTCGCTGTGTGCGTGTGTCCCCCCCTCGCTGTGTGCGTGTGTCCCCCCCTCGCTGTGTGCGTTTGTCCCCCCCTCGCTGTGTGTGTGTGTGTGTGTGTCCCCCTCGCTGTGTGTGTGTGTGTCCCCCTCGCTGTGTGTGTGTGTGTCCCCCTCGCTGTGTGCGTATGACCTCCCCTTACTGTGTGCATGTAACCCCCCCTCGCTGTGTGCGTGTGTACCCCCCTCGCTGTGTGCGTGTGTCCCCCCCTCGCTGTGTGCGTGTGTCCCCCCCTCGCTGTGTGCGTTTGTCCCCCCCTCGCTGTGTGTGTGTGTGTGTGTCCCCCTCGCTGTGTGTGTGTGTGATCGTGCCCCCCCTCGCTGTGTGTGAGCGTGTCCCTCCTTTGCTGTCGTGAGCGTGTCCCCCCTCTCGCTGTGTGCGTGTGTCCCCCCCTCGCTGTGTGCGTATGACCTCCCCTTACTGTGTGCATGTAACCCCCCCTCGCTGTGTGCGTGTGTACCCCCCCTTGCTGTGTGCGTGTGTCCCCCCCCTCGCTGTGTGCGTGTGTCCCCCCCCTCGCTGTGTGCGTGTGTCCCCCGCTCGCTGTGTGCCTGTGTCCCCCCCCCGGTGTGTGTGTGCATGTCCCTCCCTCGCTGTCTGTGAGCGTGTTCCCCCCCTCGCTGTCTGTGAGCGTGTCCCCCCTCGCTGTGTGAGTGTGTCTCCCCCCTTGCTGTGTGAGTGTGTCTCCCCCCTCGCTGTGTGTGAGCGTGTCCCTCCTTTGCTGTCTGTGGGCGTGTGTCCCCCCTCTCGCTGTGGGCGTGTGTCCCCCCTCTCGCTGTGGGCGTGTGTCCCCCCTCTCGCTCTGGGCGTGTGTCCCCCCTCTCGCTGTGGGCGTGTGTCCCCCCTCTCGCTGTGGGCATGTGTCCCCCCTCTCGCTGTGGGCGTGTGTCCCCCCTCTCGCTGTGGGCGTGTGTCCCCCCCTCGCTGTGGGCGTGTGTGTCCCCCCTCGCTGTGTGCGTGTGTCCCCCCCCTCGCTGTGTGCGTGTGTCCCCCGCTCGCTGTGTGCGTGTGTCCCCCCCCCCGGTGTGTGTGTGCATGTCCCTCCCTCGCTGTCTGTGAGCGTGTTCCCCCCCCTCGCTGTCTGTGAGCGTGTCCCCCCTCGCTGTGTGTTTGTGTGTCCCCACCCCGCTGTGTTCCTGTGTCCCCCCTTCGCTGTGTGCGTGTGTACCCCCCTCACTGTGTGCGTGTGTACCCACCTCGCTGTGTGCGTGTGTCCCCCATCGCTGTGTGTTTGTGTGTCCCTCCTTCGCTGTCTGTGAGCGTGTCCCTCCCTCGCTGTGTGTGCGTGTCCCCCCCCGGCTGTGTGTGAGCGTGACCCTCCCTCGCTGTGTGTGCGTGTCCCTCCCTCGCTGTGTGTGCGTGTCCCTCCCTCGCTGTGTGCGTGTGTCCCCCCTCGCTGTTTGTGTGTCCGTCCCCTCGCTGAGTTCGCGTGTCCCCCCCCCGCTGTGTGAGTGTGTCCCCCCTCGCTGTGTGAGTGTGTCCCCCCATCGCTGTGTGAGTGTGTCCCCCCATCGCTGTTTGAGTGTGTCCCCCCCTCGCTGTGTGAGTGTGTTCCCCCCTCGCTGTGTGAGTGTGTCCCCCCTCTCTGTGTGAGTGTGTCCCCCCCTCGCTGTGTGAGTGTGTCTCCCCCCTTGCTGTGTGAGTGTGTCTCCCCCCTCGCTGTGTGTGAGCGTGTCCCTCCTTTGCTGTCTGTGGGCGTGTGTCCCCCCTCTCGCTGTGGGCGTGTGTCCCCCCCTCGCTGTGGGCGTGTGTGTCCCCCCTCGCTGTGTGCGTGTGTCCCCCCCTCGCTGTGTGTGTCCATGTGTCCCCCCCCCGCTGTGTGCGTGTGACCCCCCTCGCTGTGTGCGTGTGTGTGTGTGTGTCCCTCCTCGCTGTGTGCGTGTGTCCCCCCTCGCTGTGTGTGTGTGTGTGTGTGTGTGTCCCCTCGCTCTGTGTGTGTGTGTGTGTCCCCTTGCTGTGTGCGTGTGTCCCCCCCCTCGATGTGTGCGCGTGTTTCTCTCTCGCTGTGTGCGTATGACCCCCCCTTACTGTGTGCATGTAACCCCCCCTCGCTGTGTGCGTGTGTACCCCCCCTCGCTGTGTGCGTGTGTCCCCCCCTCGCAGTGTGCGTGTGTGTCCCCCCTCGCTGTGTGCGTGTCCCCCCCTCGGTGTGTGTGTGCATGTCCCTCTCTCGCTGTCTGTGAGCGTGTTCCCCCTCCCTCGCTGTGTGTGATCATGTCCCCCACCTCGCTGTGTTCGTGTGTCCCCCGTCGCTGTGTGTGTGTGTGTGTCCCGTCGCTGTGTGTGTGTGTCCCCCCTCGCTGTGTGTGTGTGTGTGTCCCCTCGCTGTGTGTGTGTGTGTGTCCCCTCGCTGTGTGTGTGTGTGTCCCCTCGCTGTGTGTGTGTGTGTGTGTGTCCCCTCGCTGTGTGTGCATGTGTCCCACCCCTCGCTGTGTGCGTGTGTCCCCCCCTCGATGTGTGCGCGTGTTTCTCTCTCGCTGTGTGCGTATGACCCCCCTTGCTGTGTGCGTGTGTCCCCCCCCTCGCTGTGTGCGTGTGTCCCCCCCCTCGCTGTGTGCCTGTGTCCCCCCCACTCTGTATGCGTGTGTCGACCCCCCCTCCTCTGTGTACGTGTGTCCCCCCCCTCGCTGTGTGCGTGTCCCCCCCCCTCGCTGTGTGCGTATCCCCCCCTCGGTGTGTGTGCATGTCCCTCCCTCGCTGTCTGTGAGCGTGTTCCCCCTCCCTCGCTGTGTGTGATCATGTCCCCCACCTCGCTGTTTGCGTGTGTCCCCCACCTCGCTGTGTGCGTGTGTGTGTGTCCCCTCGCTGTGTGCGTGTGTGTGTGTCCCCCTCGCTGTGTGTGTTCGTGTGTCCCCCCCTCGCTGTGTGCGTGTGTTCCCCCCCTCGCTGTGTGCGTGTGTTCCCCCCCTCGCTGTGTGCGTGTGTTCCCCCCCTCGCTCTGTGCGTGTGTTGCCCCCCTCGCTGTGAGTGTGTGTCCCTCCCTCGCTGTGAGTGTGTGTTCCCCTACCTTGCTGTGTGTGCATGTGTCCCCCCCTCGCTGTGTGTGCGTGTGTCCCCCCCTCGCTGTGTGCGTGTGTACCCCCCCTCGCTGTGTGTGTGTGTGTCCCCCCTCGCTGTGTGTGTGTGTCCCCCCCCTCGCTGTGTGCGTGTGTTCCCCCCCCTCGCTGTGTGCGTGTGTTCCCCCCCTCGCTGTGTGCGTGTGTTCCCCCCCCTCGCTCTGTGCGTGTGTTGCCCCCCTCGCTGTGTGCGTGTGTCCCCCCTCACTGTGTGCATGTGTCCCCCCCCGTGTGCGTGTGTCCCCCCCCTCGCTGTGTGCGTGTGTGTCCCCCCTCGCTGTCTGTGAGCGTGTTCCCCCTCCCTCGCTGTGTGTGTGCATGTCCCCCCCCTCCTCTGTGTACGTGTGTCCCCCCCCTCGCTGTGTGCGTGTCCCCCCCCCTCGCTGTGTGCGTATCCCCCCCTCGGTGTGTGTGTGCATGTCCCTCCCTCGCTGTCTGTGAGCGTGTTCCCCCTCCCTCGCTGTGTGTGATCATGTCCCCCACCTCGCTGTTTGCGTGTGTCCCCCACCTCGCTGTGTGCGTGTGTGTGTGTCCCCTCGCTGTGTGCGTGTGTGTGTGTCCCCCTCGCTGTGTGTGTTCGTGTGTCCCCCCCTCGCTGTGTGCGTGTGTTCCCCCCCCTCGCTGTGTGCGTGTGTTCCCCCCCTCGCTGTGTGCGTGTGTTCCCCCCCCTCGCTCTGTGCGTGTGTTGCCCCCCTCGCTGTGAGTGTGTGTCCCTCCCTCGCTGTGAGTGTGTGTTCCCCTACCTTGCTGTGTGCGCATGTGTCCCCCCCTCGCTGTGTGTGCGTGTGTCCCCCCCTCGCTGTGTGCGTGTGTACCCCCCCCTCGCTGTGTGTGTGTGTGTCCCCCCTCGCTGTGTGTGTGTGTCCCCCCCCTCGCTGTGTGCGTGTGTTCCCCCCCCTCGCTGTGTGCGTGTGTTCCCCCCCTCGCTGTGTGCGTGTGTTCCCCCCCCTCGCTCTGTGCGTGTGTTGCCCCCCTCGCTGTGTGCGTGTGTCCCCCCTCACTGTGTGCATGTGTCCCCCCCCGTGTGCGTGTGTCCCCCCCCCTCGCTGTGTGCGTGTGTGTCCCCCCTCGCTGTCTGTGAGCGTGTTCCCCCTCCCTCGCTGTGTGTGTGCATGTCCCCCCCCTCACTGTGTGCGTGTGTCCCTCCCGGCTGTGTGCATGTGTCCCCTCTCGCTGTGTGTGCGCATGCCCCCCCCTCGCTCTGTGCGTGTGTCGCCCCCCTCACTGTGTGCTTGTGTCCCCCCCTCACTGTGTGCTTGTGCCCCCCTCACTGTGTGCGTGTGTCCCCCCCTTGCTGTGTGCGTGTGTCCCCCCCTCACTGTGTGCGTGTGTCCCCCCCCTTTTGCTGTGTGCGTGTCACCCCCTTGCTGTGTGCGTGTGTCCCCCCCTCACTGTGTGCATGTGTCCCCCCCTCGCTGTGTGCATGTGTCCCCCCCTCGCTGTGTGCATGTGTCCCACACCTCGCTGTTTGCGTGTGTCCCCCGGTTGCTGTGTGCGTTTGTCCCCCCCCTCGCTGTGTGTGTGTGTGTCCCCTCTCGCTGTGTGCGTGTGTCCCCTCTCGCTGTGTGCGTGTGTCCCCCCCTCGCTGTGTGCGTGTGTCCCCCCCCTCGCTGTGTGTGTCCATGTGTCCCCCCCTCGTTGTGTGCGTGTGACCCCCCTCGCTGTGTGCGTGTGTCCCTCCTCGCTGTGTGCGTGTGTCGCCCCTCGCTGTGTGTGTGTGTGTGTGTGTGTCCTCGCTGTGTGTGTGTGTGTCCCCCCCTCGATGTGTGCGCGTGTTTCTCTCTCGCTGTGTGCGTATGACCCCCCTTGCTGTGTGCGTGTGTCCCCCCCTCGCTGTGTGCGTGTGTCCCCCCCTCGATGTGTGCGCGTGTTTCTCTCTCGCTGTGTGCGTATGACCCCCCTTGCTGTGTGCGTGTGTCCCCCCCCTCGCTGTGTGCGTGTGTCCCCCCCCCGCTGTGTGCGTGTGTCCCCCCCCTCGCTGTGTGCCTGTGTCCCCCCCACTCTGTATGCGTGTGTCGACCCCCCCTCCTCTGTGTGCGTGTGTCCCCCCCCTCGCTGTGTGCGTGCCCCCCCCCCTCGCTGTGTGCGTATCCCCCCCTCGGTGTGTGTGTGCATGTCCCTCCCTCGCTGTCTGTGAGCGTGTTCCCCCTCCCTCGCTGTGTGTGATCATGTCCCCCACCTCGCTGTTTGCGTGTGTCCCCCACCTCGCTGTGTGCGTGTGTGTGTGTGTCCCCTCGCTGTGTGCGTGTGTGTGTGTCCCCCTCGCTGTGTGTGTTCGTGTGTCCCCCCCTCGCTGTGTGCGTGTCCACCCCCTCGCTGTGTGCGTGTCCCCCTCGCTGTGAGTGTGTGTCCCTCCCTCGCTGTGAGTGTGTGTTCCCCTACCTTGCTGTGTGTGCATGTGTGTCCCCCTCGCTGTGTGTGCGTGTGTCCCCTTCCTCGCTGTGTGCGTGTGTACCCCCCCTCGCTGTGTGTGTGTGTGTCCCCCCTCGCTGTGTGTGTGTGTGTCCCCCTCGCTGTGTGCGTGTGTTCCCCCCCCTCGCTGTGTGCGTGTGTTCCCCCCCCTCGCTGTGTGCGTGTGTTCCCCCCCTCGCTCTGTGCGTGTGTTGCCCCCCTCGCTGTGTGCGTGTGTCCCCCCTCACTGTGTGCATGTGTCCCCCCCCGTGTGCGTGTGTCCCCCCCCTCGCTGTGTGCGTGTGTGTCCCCCCTCGCTGTCTGTGAGCGTGTTCCCCCTCCCTCGCTGTGTGTGTGCATGTCCCCCCCCTCACTGTGTGCTTGTGCCCCCAATCACTGTGTGCGTGTGTCCCCCCCTTGCTGTGTGCGTGTGTCCCCCCCTCGCTGTGTGCGTGTCACCCCCTCGCTGTGTGCGTGTGCGTGTCCCCTCTCACTGTGTGCGTGTGTCCCCCCCTTGCTGTGTGCGTGTCACCCCCTTGCTGTGTGCGTGTGTCCCCCCCTCACTGTGTGCATGTGTCCACCCCTCGCTGTGTGCATGTGTCCCCCCCTCGATGTGTGCATGTGTCCCACACCTCGCTGTTTGCGTGTGTCCCCCGGTTGCTGTGTGCGTTTGTCCCCCCCCTCGCTGTGTGTGTGTGTGTCCCCTCTCGCTGTGTGCGTGTGTCCCCCCCTCGCTGTGTGCGTGTGTCCCCCCCTCGCTGTGTGTGTCCATGTGTCCCCCCCTCGCTGTGTGCGTGTGTCCCTCCTCGCTGTGTGCGTGTGTCGCCCCTCGCTGTGTGTGTGTGTGTGTGTGTGTCCTCGCTGTGTGTGTGTCCCCCCCCCCCTCGATGTGTGCGCGTGTTTCTCTCTCGCTGTGTGCGTATGACCCCCCTTACTGTGTGCATGTAACCCCCCCTCGCTGTGTGCGTGTGTACCCCCCCTCGCTGTGCGTGTGTCCCCCCCTCGCTGTGTGCGTGTGTCCCCCGCTTGCTGTGTGCGTTTGTCCCCCCCTCGCTGTGTGTGTGTGTGTGTGTGTGTGTCCCCTCGCTGTGTGTGTGTGTGTCCCCCTCGCTGTGTGTGATCGTGCCCCCCCTCGCTGTGTGTGAGCGTGTCCCTCCTTTGCTGTCATGAGCGTATCCCCCCTCTCGCTGTGTGCGTGTGTCCCCCCCCCGGTGTGTGCGTATGACCCCCCCCTTACTGTGTGCATGTAACCCCCCCTCGCTGTGTGCGTGTGTCCCCCCCCTCGCTGTGTGCGTGTGTCCCCCGCTCGCTGTGTGCGTATGTCCCCCCCTCGCTGTGTGCGTATGACCCCCCCTTACTGTGTGCATGTAACCCCCCCTCGCTGTGTGCGTGTGTCCCCCCCCTCGCTGTGTGCGTGTGTCCCCCGCTCGCTGTGTGCGTGTGTCCCCCCCCCCGGTGTGTGTGTGCATGTCCCTCCCTCGCTGTCTGTGAGCGTGTTCCCCCCCTCGCTGTCTGTGAGCGTGTCCCCCCTCGCTGTGTGTTTGTGTGTCCCCACCCCGCTGTGTTCCTGTGTCCCCCCTTCGCTGTGTGCGTGTGTACCCCCCTCACTGTGTGCGTGTGTACCCACCTCGCTGTGTGCGTGTGTCCCCCATCGCTGTGTGTTTGCGTGTCCCTCCTTCGCTGTATGTTTGTGTGTCCCTCCTTCGCTGTCTGTGAGCGTGTTCCCCCTCCCTCGCTGTGTGTGTGCATGTCCCCCCCCTCGCTGTGTGCGTGTGTCCCCCCCTCGCTTTGTGCGTGAGTTCTCCCCCCGGCTGTGTGTGAGCGTGTCCCTACCTCGCTGTGTGCGTGCGTGTGTCCCCCCTCGCTGTTTGTGTGTGTGTCCCCTTGCTGAGTTCGCGTGTACACCCCCTCGTTGTGTGAGTGTGTCCCCCCTCGCTGTGTGAGTGTGTGTCCCCCTCGCTGTGTGAGTGTGTCTCCCCCCTCGCTGTGTGAGTGTGTCTCCCCCTCGCTGTGTGTGAGCGTGTCCCTCCCTCACTTTGTGCGTGTGTCCCCCCCCTCGCTGTGTGTGTGTGTGTGTGTGTCCCTCACTGTGTGTGAGCGTACCCCCCTCGCTGTGTGAGCGTGTCCCTCCTTTGCTGTCTGTGAGCATGTCCCCCCTCTCGCTGTGTGCGTGTGTCCCCCCCCTCGCTGTGGGCGTGTGTGTCCCCCCTCGCTGTGTGTGTCCATGTGTCCCCCCCTCGCTGTGTGCGTGTGTGTGTGTGTCCCTCCTCGCTGTGTGCGTGTGTGTCCCCGCGCTGTGTGCGTTTGTCCCCCCCTCGATGTGTGCGCGTGTTTCTCTCTCGCTGTGTGCGTATGACCCCCCCTTACTGTGTGCATGTAACCACCCCTTACTGTGTGCATGTAACCCCCCCTCGCTGTGTGCGTGTGTACCCCCCCTCGCTGTGTGCGTGTGTCCCCCCCCTCGCTGTGTGTGTGTGTGTGTGTCCCCCGCTGTGTGCGTGTCCCCCCCTCGGTGTGTGTGTGCATGTCCCTCCCTCGCTGTCTGTGAGCGTGTTCCCCATCCCTCGCTGTGTGTGATCATGTCCCCCACCTTGCTGTGTGCGTGTGTCTCCCCTCGCTGTGTGCGTGCGTGTGTCCCCCCCTCGCTGTGTGTGTTCGTGTGTCCTCCCCCTCGCTGTGTGCGTGTCCACCCCCTCGCTGTGTGCGTGTTCCCCTCGCTGTGAGTGTGTGTCCCTCCCTCGCTGTGTGTGTGCGTGTTCCCCTACATCGCTGTGTGTGCATGTGTCCCCCCCTCGCTGTGTGTGTGTGTGTGTGTGTGTGTGTGTGTGTGTGTCCCCTCGCTGTGTGTGCATGTGTCCCACCCCTCGCTGTGTGCGTGTGTCCCCCCCTCGATTTGTGCGCGTGTTTCTCTCTCGCTGTGTGCGTATGACCCCCCCTTGCTGTGTGCATGTAACCCCCCCTCGCTGTGTCCGTGTGTCCCCCCCCTCGCTGTGTGCGTGTGTCCCCCCCTCGCTGTGTGAGTGTGTCCCCCCCTCTGTATGCATGTTTCGCCCCCCCTCCTCTGTGTGCGTGTGTCCCCCCCTCTCGCTGTGTGCGTGTCCCCCCCCTCGCTGTGTGCGTGTCCCCCCCTCGGTGTGTGTGTGCATGTCCCTCCCTCGCTGTCTGTGAGCGTGTTCCCCCTCCCTCGCTGTGTGTGATCATGTCCCCCACCTCGCTGTTTGCGTGTGTCCCCCACCTCGCTGTTTGCGTGTGTCCCCCACCTCGCTGTGTGCATGTGTCCCACCTCGCTGTGTGCGTGCGTGTGTCCCCCCCTCGCTGTGTGTGTTCGTGTGTCCCCCCCTCGCTGTGTGCGTGTCCACCCCCTCGCTGAGTGTGTGTCCCTCCCTCGCTCTGAGTGTGTGTGTTCCCCTACCTTGCTGTGTGTGCATGTGTCCCCCCCTCGCTGTGTGTGCATGTGTCCCCCCCTCGCTGTGTGCGTGTGTCCCCCCCTCGCTGTGTGCGTGTGTACCCCCCCTCGCTCTGTGCGTGTGTCGCCCCCCTCGCTGTGTGCGTGTGTCCCCCCTCGCTGTGTGCATGTGTCCCCCCTCTGTATGCGTGTGTCGTCCCCCCCCTCGCTGTGTGCGTGTGTCCCCCCCCTCGCTGTGTGCGTGTCCACCCCCTCGCTGTGTGCGTGTCCCCCTCGCTGTGAGTGTGTGTGTTCCCCTACCTTGCTGTGTGTGCATGTGTCCCGCCCCTCGCTGTGTGTGCATGTGTCCCCCCCCTCGCTGTGTGCGTGTGTCCCCCCTCGCTGTGTGCGTGTGTACCCCCCCTCGCTGTGTGCGTGTTCCCCCCCTCGCTGTGTGCGTGTGTTCCCCCCTCGCTCTGTGCGTGTGTCGCCCCCCTCGCTGTGTGCGTGTGTCCCCCCCCTCTGTATGCGTGTGTCGTCCCCCCCCCTCGCTGTGTGCGTGTGTCCCCCCCCCTCGCTGTGTGCGTGTCCCCCCCTTGGTGTGTGTGTGCATGTCCCTCCCTCGCTGTCTGTAAGCGTGTTCCCCCTCCCTCGCTGTGTGTGTGCATGTCCCCCCCCTCACTGTGTGCGTGTGTCCCTCCCGGCTGTGTGCGTGTGTCCCCTCTCACTGTGTGTGTGCGCATGCCCCTCCCTCACTGTGTGCGTGTGTCCCCCCCTTGCTGTGTGCGTGTGTCCCCCCCTTGCTGTGTGCGTGTCCCCCCCTCGCTGTGTGCGTGTCACCCCCCTCGCTGTGTGCGTGTCACCCCCTCGCTGTGTGCGTGTGTCCCCCCCCTTGCTGTGTGCGTGTGTCCCCCCTCGCTGTGTGCGTGTCACCCCCTTGCTGTGTGCGTGTGCGTGTCCCCCCTCGCTATGTGCGTGTGTCCCCCCTCGCTGTGTGTGTGTGTCCCCCCTCGCTGTGTGCGTGTGTCCCCCCTCGCTGTGTGCGTGTGTCCCCCCTCTCTGTGTGCGTGTGTCCCCCCTCGCTGTGTGCATGTGTCCCCCCTCGCTGCGTGCATGTGTCCCACACCTCGCTGTGTGCGTGTGTCCCCCGCTTGCTGTGTGCGTTTGTCCCCCCCCTCGCTGTGTGTATGTGTGTCCCCCCCCTCGCTGTGTGTGTGTCCCCCCCCTCGCTGTGTGTGTGTGTCCCCCCCTCGCTGTGTGCGTGTGTCCCCCCCGTTGTGTCCGTGTCCCCCTCTCACTGTGTGCGTGTGTCCCCCCCGTTGTGTCCGTGTCCCCCCCGCTGTGTGTGTGTGTGTCCCCCTCGCTGTGTGCGTGTGTGTCCTCCTCGCTGTGTGCGTGTGTCCCTCCCTCGCTGTGTGTGCGTGTGTGTCCCCCCTCGCTGTGTGTCCGTGTGTCCCCCCTCGCTGTGTGCGTGTGTCCCCCCTCGCTGTGTGCGTGTGTCCCCCCCTCGCTGTGTGCGTGTGTGTCCCCCTCGCTATGTGCGTGTGTCCCCCCCTCGCTGTGTGCGTGTGACCCCCCTCGCTGTGTGCGTGTGTCCCGCCTCACTGTGTGTGTGTGTGCATGTGTCCCCCCTCGCTGTATGTGTGCGTGTGTCCCCCTCCCTCGCTGTGCGTGTGTCCCCCTCTCGCTGTGTGCGTGTGTCCCCCCCTCGCTGTGTGCGAGTGTGTCCCCCTCGCTGTGTGCGAGTGTGTCCCCCCTCGCTGTGTGCGAGTGTGTCCCCCCCCTCGCTATTTGCGTGTGTCCCCCCCCTCGCTGTGTGCGTGTGTCCCCCCCTTAGCTGTGTGTGAGCGTGTCCCTCCCTTTGCTGTGTGTGTGCGTGTGTCCCCCCTTGCTGTGTGTGTGCGTGTGTCCCACCCTTGCCATGTCTGTTTGTGTCTCCCTCGCTGTGTGGGTGCGTGTCCCTCCTTTGCTGTCGTGAGCGTGTCCCCCCTCTCGCTGTGTGCGTGTGTCCCCCCCTCGCTGTGTGCGTGTGTCCCGCCCCTCGCTGTGTGCGTGTGTCCCGCCCCTCGCTGTTTGCGTGTGTCCCCCCCTCGCTGTGTGCGTGTGTCCCCCCTCGCTGTGTGCGTGTGTCCCCCCCTTAGCTGTGTGTGACCGTGTCCCTCCCTTTGCTGTGTGTGTGCGTGTGTCCCCCCTTGCTGTGTGTGTGCGTGTGTCCCCCCTTGCTGTGTGTGTGCGTGTGTCCCCTCGCTGTGTGTGTGCGTGTGTCCCCTCGCTGTGTGTGTGCGTGTGTCCCCCTCTCGCTGTGTGTGTGTGTGCGTGTGTCCGCCCTCGCTGCGTGTGCATGTCCTTCCCTCACTGTGTCCATGTGTGTCTCCCTTTGCCGCGTGTCTGTGTGTGTCCCTCCCTCGCTGTGTGTATGCGTGTGTGTGTCTCCCTCACTGTGTGCGTGTCCCTCCCTCGCTGTGTGTGTGCTTGTCTCTTCCTCGTGTGTGGGTATCCCTTTCTTGCCGTGTGTGTGCGTGTCCCTCCCTTGCTATGTGTCTGCGGGTAACCCACTCTCTGTGTAGTGCGCGTATTCCCTCCCTCACTGTGCGGATGCGTGTCCCTCCCTCGCTGTGTGTGTGTATATGTGTCCCTCCCTCGCAGTGTGCGTGTGTGTTAGTGTATCCTTCCTTCGCTGTGTGTCTGTGGGTAGCCCCCTCTCTGTGTGTGTTTGCATATCACTCCTTCGCTGTGCGTGTGTGTGTCCGTCCCTTGTGTGTGTGTGTGCATATCCCTCCCTTGCTCTGTGTTTGTGTGTGTGTGTGTGTGTGAGAGAGTGTATGTGTGCGTGTCCCTCCTTCGCTTTGCGTGTGTGTATGTGTCCGTCCCTTGTGTGTCTGTGTGTGACCAGCTTGCTGGGTGCATGTGTCCCACCCTTGCCATGTCTGTGTGTGTCTCCCTCGCTGTGTGGGTGCGTGTCCCTCCTTTGCTGTCGTGAGCGTGTCCCCCCTCTCGCTGTGTGCGTGTGTCCCGCCCCTCGCTACGTGCGTGTGTCCCGCCCCTCGCTGCGTGCGTGTGTCCCCCCCTCGCTGTGTGCGTGTGTCCCCCCCCTCGCTGTGTTCGTGTGTCCCTCGCTCGCTGTGTGTGAGGGTGTGTCCCCCTCGCTGTCTGTGAGCGTGACCCCCTCGCTGTGTGTTTGTGTGTCCCCCCCCGCTGTGTTCCTGTATCCCCCCGCTGTGTTCCTATGTCCCCCCTTCGCTGTGAGCGTGTGTACCCCCCTCACTGTGTGCGTGTGTCCCCCCCTCGCTGTGTGCGTGTGTCCCCCCGCCTCGCTGTGTGCATGTCCCTCCCTCGCTGTCTGTGAGCGTGTTCCCCCTCCCTCGCTGTGTGTGATCATGTCCCCCACCTCGCTGTGTGCGTGTGTCCCCCTTCGCTCTGTGTGTGTGTCCCCTCGCTGTGTGTGTGTGTGTGTGTGTCCCCTCGCTGTGTGTGCATGTGTCCCACCCCTCGCTGTGTGCGTGTGTCCCCCCCTCGATGTGTGCGCGTGTTTCTCTCTCGCTGTGTGCGTATGACCCCCCCTTGCTGTGTGCATGTAACCCCCACTCGCTGTGTCCGTGTGTCCCCCCCTCGCTGTGTGCGTGTCCCCCCTCGCTGTGTGAGTGTGTCCCCCCCTCTGTGTGCGTGTGTCGCCCCCCTCGCTGTGTGCGTGTCCCCCCCCCCTCGCTGTGTGCGTGTCCCCCCCCCCTCGCTGTGTGCGTGTCCCCCCCTCGGTGTGTGTGTGCATGTCCCTCCCTCGCTGTCTGTGAGCGTGTTCCCCCTCCCTCGCTGTGTGTGATCATGTCCCCCACCTCGCTGTTTGCGTGTGTCCCCCACCTCGCTGTGTGCGTGTGTCCCCCCTCGCTGTGTGCGTGTGTGTGTTCGTGTGTCCCCCCCTCGCTGTGTGCGGGTGTCCCCCACCTTGCTGTGTGCGTGTGTTCCCCCCCCTCGCTCTGTGCGTGTGTCGCCCCCCTCGCTGTGTGCGTGTGTCCCCCCTCGCTGTGTGTGTGCGCATGCCCCTCCCTCACTGTGTGCTTGTGTCCCCCCCCTTGCTGTGTGCGTGTGTCCCCCCCTCGCTGTGTGCGTGTCACCCCCTCGCTGTGTGCGTGTGCATGTCCCCCCTCACTGTGTGCGTGTGTCCCCCCTCTCTGTGTGCGTGTCACCCCCTTGCTGTGTGCGTGTCCCCTCTCGCTGTGTGCGTGTGTCCCCCCTCGCTGTGTGCATGTGTCCCCCCCTCGCTGTGTGCGTGTGTCCCCCCCTCGCTGTGTGCGTGTGTCCCCCCCTTGCTGTGTTTGTGTGTCCCCCCCATCGCTGTGTGCGTGTGTCCCACACCTCGCTGTGTGCGTGTGTCCCCCGCTTGCTGTGCGTTTGTCCCCCCTCGCTGTGTGTGTGTGTCCCCCCCTCGCTGTGTGTGTGTCCCCCCCCGCTGTGTGTGTGTCCCCCCCTCGCAGTGTGTGTGCCCCCCCTCGCTGAGTGTGTGTCCCCCCTCGCTGTGTGCGTGTGTCCCCCCCTCGCTGTGTGCGTGTGTCCCCCCCTCGCTGTGTGCGTGTGTCCCACACCTCGCTGTGTGCGTGTGTCCCCCACTTGCTGTGTGTGTGTGTGTCCCCCTCGCTGTGTGTGTGTGTGTCCCCCTCGGTGTGTGTGTGTGTCCCCCTCGGTGTGTGTGTGTGTCCCCCTCGCTGTGTGTGTGTCCCCCCCCTCGCTGTGTGTGTGTCCCCCCCCTCGCTGTGTGTGTGTCCCCCCCCTCGCTGTGTGTGTGTCCGCCCCCCTCGCTGTGTGTGTCCCCCCCCCGCTGTGTGTGTCCCCCCCTCGCTGTGTGTGTCCCCCCCTCGCTGTGTGTGTGTCCCCCCCCTCACTGTGTGTGTGTCCCCCCCCTTGCTGTGTGTGTGTCCCCCCCCTCGCTGTGTGTGTGTCCCCCCTCGCTGTGTGTGTGTCCCCTCGCTGTGTGTGTGTCCCCCCCTCGCTGTGTGCGTGTGTCCCCCCCCTCGTTGTGTCCGTGTCCCCCCCTCGCTGTGTGCGTGTGTCCCCCCCCTCGCTGTGTGCGTGTCCCCCCTCGCTGTGTGTGTGCGTGTGTGTCCCCCTCACTGTGTGTGCGCGTGTGTCCCTCCCTCGCTGTGTGTGTGTGTGTCCCCCCCGCTGTGTGTGTCCGTGTGTGTCCCCCTCGCTGTGTGTGTCCGTGTGTCCCCCCTCGCTGTGTGCGTGTGTCCCCCCTCGCTGTGTGTGCACGTGTCCCCCCCTCGCTGTGTGCGCGTGTCCCCCCCTCGCTGTGTGCGCGTGTCCCCCCTCGCTGTGTGCGTGTGTCCCCCCCTCACTGTGTGTGTGTGTGCGTGTGTCCCCCCTCGCTGTGTGTGTGCGTGTGTCCCCCTCCCTCGCTGTGTGTGTGCGTGTGTCCCCCTCCCTCGCTGTGTGTGTACGTGTGTCCCCCTCTCGCTGTGTGCGTGTCCCCCCCTCGCTGTCTGAGTGTGTCCCCCCCCTCGCTGTGTGCGTGTGTCCCCCCCCTCGCTGTGTGCGTGTGTCCCCCCCCTTAGCTGTGTGTGAGCGTGTCCCTCCCTTTGCTGTGTGTGTGCGTGTGTCCCCCTCTCGCTGTGTGTGTGTGTGCGTGTGTCCGCCCTCGCTGTGTGTGCATGTCCTTCCCTCACTGTGTCCATGTGTGTCTCCCTTTGCCGCATGTCTGTGTGTGTCCCTCCCTCGCTGTGTGTATGCGTGTGTGTGTCTCCCTCACTGTGTGCGTGTCCCTCCCTCGCTGTGTGTGTGCTTGTCTCTTCCTCATGTGTGGGTATCCCTTGCTTGCCGTGTGTGTGCGTGTCCCTCCCTCGCTGTGTGTCTGCGGGTAACCCACTCTCTGTGTAGTGCGCGTATTCCCTCCCTCACTGTGCGGATGCGTGTCCCTCCCTCGCAGTGTGCGTGTGTGTTAGTGTATCCTTCCTTCGCTGTGTGTCTGTGGGTAGCCCCCTCTCTGTGTGTGTTTGCATATCACTCCTTCGCTGTGCGTGTGTGTGTCCGTCCCTTGTGTGCGTGTGTGCATATCCCTCCCTTGCTCTGTGTTTGTGTGTGTGTGTGTGTGTGTGTGTGTGTGTGTGTGAGTGTATGTGTGCATGTCCCTCCTTCGCTTTGCGTGTGTGTATGTGTCCGTCCCTTGTGTGTCTGTGTGTGACCAGCTTGCTGGGTGCATGTGTCCCACCCTTGCCATGTCTGTGTGTGTCTCCCTCGCTGTGTGCGTGTCTCTCCCTCGCTGTGTGGGTGCGTGTCTCTTCCTCGTGTGTGCGTATCCCTTTCTTGCTGTGCGTGTGTGTGTGTGTGTCCCTCCCTCGCTGTGTGAGCGTGTTGCTCCCTTGCTGTGTGTGTGTGTGCGCGTCCCCTTGCTGTGTGTGTGTGTCCCTTCCTCAGTGTGTGTGCGTGTCCTTCCCTCGCTGTGTCTGTGTGTGTGTGCCGATGCACGTCCCCCCTTTCGCTGTGTGTGTGTGTCCCTCCCTCGCTGTATGCGTGTGTGTGTCCCTCCCTCGCTGTATGTGTGTGCATGTCCCTCCCTCGCTGTATGTGTGTGCGTGTCCCTCACTCGCTGCGTGTGGTGCGTGTCCCTCCCTCGCTGCACATGTGTGCGTGTACCTCCCTCGCTGCGTGTGTGCGTGTCCCTCCCTCGCTGTATGTGTGTGCGTGTCCCTCCCTCGCTGTATGTGTGTGCGTGTCCCTCCCTCGCTGTATGTGTGCGTGTCCCTCCCTCGCTGCATGTGTGTGCGTGTCCC
This sequence comes from Chiloscyllium punctatum, assembly GCF_047496795.1. Lineage (NCBI taxonomy): Eukaryota > Metazoa > Chordata > Chondrichthyes > Orectolobiformes > Hemiscylliidae > Chiloscyllium > Chiloscyllium punctatum. The sequence goes on from NC_092772.1 coordinate 21,534,613, forward strand.
TCCCTCGCTGTATTTGTGTGCGTGTCCCTCCCTCGCTGCATGTGTGTGCGTGTCCCTCCCTCGCTGCATGTGTGTGCGTGTCCCTCCCTCGCTGCATGTGTGTGCGTGTCCCTCCCTCGCTGCATGTGTGTGTGTTCCACCCTCGCTGCGTGTGTGCGTGTCCCTCCCTCGATTTGCGTGTGTATGTCCTTCCCTCGCTGTGTGTCTGCGGGTATCTCCCTCACTGTGTGTGTTTGCGTGTCACTCCCTTGCTGTGTGTGTGTGTGTGTGTGTGTGTGTGTCCAAAATGTGCACCATCAGTGAATTGGCCATCATAAATTGACTGTGGTATTCAGGAATGTGTGTTTTAAGTAAGTTCACCACGAGAAATGCAGGGTTTAATGTATAGGTAGAGGGGTGGGTCTGGGTAGGATGCTCTTCAGAGGTTTGGAAAGGACTGGTTGGGCCGAATGGCCTGGTTGCACACGATGGCAATTCTATTCAGGTTATTGTCCAGCCCTGTCAACCATCCCCATCTCTTACACCTTGCCTTATCCCCAATATTCTCCTTAACACTGTAATCTCCTCCAGACTCTAAAACACTCCTTGCCTATGTAACCTTCTCCAGTCCTTTCAAAAATCGATATGTCTGTCACCTCTTCCTGCTTTTAGAACCCTCCCTATAGCTATTCCCAGCACTCCCAATCATTGTTCCCTCTTGAAACTCCCATGAACATTTGTATCTCTGAAAACTCATCTGGACTGTCTCAACTTCCCTTTGACAGTTACATGCTGAGACCTGCTCTATATCAGTGAAGTAATTAAGTCTTGGCAACACTCACTGTTATAATCTCCCTCCAGCCTTACAGCACTGAGGATCTGTAGAAGGTCTTTTCAACCTGACAGCCATCTCTGTGTCTGTAATCTCCTCCACTCCCCATAATACATTCTCTCTGAGCTCCTCTGTAGACCACTAAACACTCCCTAACACAGTCTGTATCAGTGTAACCTTCTCCAAAAACACAAACTTCCCTATCTGTGTAAATCCCTACACCAGTCCCTATCCCTCTCAGCTCCGTCTAACAATACAACCCTCCATGTCTGTGTATTCACCTTCAGTCCCTACTCACCTCCCTATCTGTGTAACCTTTTCCATGCATTTTTGCTTCAGTCTCTTCAACTGTCCCTGTCAGTGTAACCTCTTCCAGACGCGAAAACTCTCCTCTTTTTGACTTACTCAGACCACACACACCTCACTACCTATAACCTACTCCTGTTTGAGAAACCTACCTCTGCAAATTGCTCCAACTCTTCAACTCTCCATAAGCTCCTGCAGCTCTTACATCCCTCCCTATCTACCAAATCTCTTCCAGTCTCTAAACACCAACAGTCTGTGGAGACCCGACCACCATCCCTATCAGTGTAATCCTCTCAAGGTCTCTGCAGTAATCCTGATCTGTCGAACTCACTCCATGCATGTGCCTCTCCCAATCCAGTTCCTACAAAACCCATTATCTATTTAACACCCTCCTGTCACTATCACCCCCATGTCAATGTAAGCTCCTCCTGTGTCTCCACCATCTACCCATCTCCATAACCTTGTCCAGCTCTTACACCACTATCTGTTTAAACGTCACCCTCCTCTACAACTTCCTCCTGTTTGTGCAATGCTCCCTTATTTGTTAAACTGTTTCTGACCAAAATTGTTATCCAAGTCTCTGAAAAGAAATCCAGGTTCCACAGCCTCCATAACCCCCAGAACCTAATCCTTCCTATGTCTTTAAACATCTTCAGTCATGATGACCCTCCATATCTCTGTTTGTTCTTGCAGTCGATACAAACATCTTTATCTCTGTAATCTGCTCAGCTCCCTAACACAGTCCCTGTCTGTGATCCAGCCCTGGCCTACAAACATCCTTATCCCTGTCAACTTCTCTATCCCTCCCAACATTCCCATCTCCATGAACCCCTGTCAGCCCTACAGCTCTCCACATTTCTGTAACCTCCTGTGGGTCTATGGTCCTCCCTCCCTGTGAAACCACCTCCAGTCCCCACATCCCTCCCAGTCTGGGTCCTCTGCTCCAGATCAGACCATTGCTGTCTCTGTAAACACCTCCACTCCTGACAACTCTTCCCATTTGTGTAACCTCGTTCAGACCCCATACTCTCCAGCTTCCTGAATCCTCTTCCTGCATTGCAACCAAAACCACATGTTTATGTAATATCCACCAGTGCTTACACCCTCCCCAACTCAGTAACCACTTACAGCCCGAACAAAACACCTAAACTGTGAAAACTCTCATTTCTCTACTATCCTCCCTCCTCAAATGCCTTCATCACCATGAGACCTCACAATTATTGAAGCCTCCTTTTGGCACTGCAACCCTCCTACTGTCTGCAAAATCCTCTTGTCCTGATATTCCTCTCTATCTCTGTAACCCCCACCACCCTCCAGTACCCTTCTGGGGAACATGGCAGAGGACGGAAGATTTGTAAAGTCCGAGCCATGTTACGGAGGTAGAATTCTGGAAATTACTTATTTGGTCGAATGTCTATGGTGTGCAGATTATTGGCGAGGACTCTAAAGACAGGATTTATGACTACTTGGAAAACCATAGTTAAATAAGCCACAGTCAGTATGGGTTTGTGAGGGGTCAGGTCATGCCTCACAAACCTTATTGAATTCTTTGAGGATATGGCAGAATACGTTGATGGCTCATTCAGAAAAGAAGGAAAATTGGGATACAGGGAAATTTGTCTGTCTGGATACAGGATTGGATGACCCAGAGAAGACAGAGGGGACAGCAGATGGACAGTATTGAGCCTGGAGCTCAGTGACCAGTGGGGTTCTGTAACAATCGGCTCTGGGACTCTGCTCTCTGTGATTATTGTAAATGACTTGGATGTGGATGTTGGAGAGTGGATTAGTAAGTTTGCCAATCACACTGAGGTCGGTGGAGTGGTGGGGAATGTGGAGGGCTGTTGGAGATTGCAATGGGACATTGACAGGACGCAGAGCTGGGCTGGAAGTGGCAGATGGAGTCTAAACTGGAAAAGAGTGAATTGATTCATTCTGGAAAGTCGAATTTGAATCCAGAATACAGGGTGAAAGGCAGAATACTTGGCAATGTGGAGGAACAGAGATCATGGGGTCCGTGTCCATAGATCCCTCAAAATCGCCACGCACGTTGGTAGGGTTGTTAAAAAGGCATATGTTGTGTTGGCTCCCCTTAGAAGGGGATTGACTGTAAGAGCCGTGATGTTTTACGACATCTTTATAGCGTCCTGGTGAGACCACACTTGAAATATTGTGTTCAGTTCTGGTCCCCTGTTTACAGGAAGGATGTGCACGTTTTAGAGAGCGTACACAGGAGATTTACCAAGATGCTGCCTGTAATGGAGGGCAGTTCTTACGATGAAAGGTTGAGGGGGCTAAGGCTTTTTTCATTGGAGACGGGGGCGAGGCGACTTTGTGGAGGTGAACAAGGTGATGAGAGGCACAGAGTGAGTGAATAGTCAGAGACTTTTCCTCCTATGGCATAAATGGTTATAACAAGGGGGTGGAATTTTATGGTGAATGGAGGATGGATAAGAGGATAGGGAATGGTAGGTGGTTGGATGGACTGCCAATGGTGGGAGTAAAATTAGAGACATCTGGGACATTTAATAGACTCTTGGACAGACACATGGATAATAGTAAAATGAAGGGTATGTAGTTACTTTGATCTTACAGTTGGATAAAAGGTTGGCATGAAATCATGGCCGAATGGTCTTGGGCTGTACTGTTCTGTGTTCTGCGTTCTGTCTGGTAAACTGGGTAATAAGCTCAGATCAGTGTAAAAGTATATGGCATTCAGGAGGAGCTAGTGAACTGGATACAAAATTTACTTGATGGTTGTAGACAGAGGGTGGTGGGAGACATGTTGTTTTTCTGACTGGAGACATGTGACCAGCGGTGGAGTGGGTCCCCTGTTGTTTGTCATTTGGATAAATGATTTGGATGGGAATATGGGTTTCCTGGTAAGTAATTGTTTTGGGTGACACTGAAATTGGTGGGAAAGTGGACAGTGAAGAAGGTTATCTATGATACAACAGGATGAACAGTACTGCTGGGATATTGGGCTGAAGAATAGCAGATGGAGTTTAATTAGATAAACGTGAGGTGTTCCATTTTGGTGAAACAAACCAGGGCGGGACTTGTACAGTTAATGTTCGGGCCCTGGATAGTGTTGTCAGTCAGTGACCCATTGACCCAGGTACACAGTTCTTTGAATGTGGTGTCCCAGGTAGACAGGCTGGTGAAGCAGGCGTTTGGGATGGTTATCTTCATTGGGGAGAGCATTAGGAGTAAGAGTTGGGATGTCACGTTGTGGCTGTAAAAGACATTGATGGGGCCACCATTAAAACATTGTTGATCAGGAGAAAGAACTCATCTAGTTCACAAACCTCCTTTAGGGAAGGACATCAAATATTCTAACCTGGTCTGGCCGACATGTGACTCCAGACCCACAGCAATATGGCTGACTCTGAGCTGCCCTCTGGGTAATTAGCAGTGGGGCAAAGAATGTTGTTCCAGGCAGTGACACCTACATCCCATGAATGAATAAATAAAAATACATATGTCCCTACCTACCTCTGCAAACACCTCCAGCTGCAGCAATTCGTACTGGCTTTGTAACACCCTGACCACTCTCTGTGACACTCTGACCACTGCCAGCACCTTCACCTCTCCCTGTTCCTATTGTGTCACTAAACCCTGACCGTGGCTCCCCTTCCCACAGCCCTCCTGCTGTGAGCAGATCCATTGCAATCCATTAACATTTACTCCTAAAACACTCTCTCACTTCAGGATTTTAAGTACTTTTTGGTGATCTTCTCAGCCTCATAAATTTGTATGATCCCTTTTGTCCTGAGTGAGGAATTTCTTGCTGAGGTTTTTACTGTTTCAATGGAATGTCCTTTTGTTGAGTATTTTGCACTGTCCCTTCAAATGTTTTCCACTGTTCATTTACAGGCACATACTTCAGTCTGTTTAGCCTGTTTACCTTGTTCAGTTCTCCTCTCTAACTCATGTCATTGGCTATTTTTGTTTTTAGTTGTAGCTTGTCCTTTCTGTGATTCACTTTAAAACTTTATATTTCTTTAAACTGCACTTTATCACAATTTCCCAGAGGATCTCTCCAGGTGACATTACTCATTCACTAAGTTTCATTACACAGTCGCTCTGCGATAGTTATGTCCCTTAACAGTTACACAATGTGTTTTTCAAAGAAACACTTAAAAAAAAAATTAACCGAACTCCTTCCAATATCAATGTTGACCGTGTGATTGTCCCAGATTATACAAATATTGAAGATTTCCAAAATGATCATAATACCTTTGTTAAAAAATTCCAATGAGTTCCTGTTTAATGCAGTGATGAGCAATGAAATGCTGTTTGGTGGCTAAAACTGTTCTGCTGCTTGTGTCCTTGGCAAGTCGGAGCCAGAATGTACATTCAGACTGACTCTACTTCATGATCTGCGGCCAAATGATTTCTCTGTAATGCCTTTGGAATCCATTATTGTTAGCATTGCCCATTTTGCCTGAGTTTTCACAAGATTACGAACCACTGAATATTTTTGTTCACCCTGTATCCATGTCTCCATGGTGTCGAAATCTCTTTTATCTCTGTGTCACAAATCCATCGACCTTATTGCAGCAACGTTGTCCATTCAAAAAAAAACGTAATCTACTCTCTTCCACAATTTTCTTTCACAAATCTATTTGCTGATGTACAGTTTTAGTTAAACTCTGTCCCATCCTGTTCCTTTCTGCTTGTCTTCAGCCACATTCCCATGCTGTTATTGCTTCACCTTTTCCCTTTTGATTTGGAAAGCTCCTTTCACCTGCATCCTCTCTGTCAGTTTAATGTCCTGTCCATAAACCTACCGACATGATTGGCCAGGACACTTGTCCCCGCACAGTTCCAGGGGGACCATCCTAATAGATTTTGTTTTTAAATCAGGTATGGGATGTGTGAGTCTCTGGCTGACCAGCGTTTCTTGCCCAGCCTTAGCTGCCTTTGAACTGAGTAACTTGCTCGGCCATTTCAGAGAGTCATTGAGAGGCAAACCCTTTGCTGTGGGGATGTCGTGCAGACCACGTGAGGATGGGCAGATGTCCTTCACTAAAGGACAAGTGTTTGGATTTGTTCTACATCAGTAATGGTTTCATACTTATTAGTGGATTGTTAATTATTATTTTTAAAATTATTGATTTCAAATGTCTCCTTTTCAGATGGTGAGATTCAATCCTGCCTCCACTGAACATTAGCTGAGGTTTTGGTTACATTCTCTCGCAATAATACCACTAGGCCATTACTTCACCTGCTCACTGGGTGCTCATCCCTGAGCACTGATACCAGGGCATCATGAAGCTAAACCCATTCTTCCGACACAATTGTGTGATCCTGACATCTTCCAGCAATCTGGGACTATTACTTAATATCGCTTCATTTTCCAGATCTCTGTGGAACTCAGTGCCATTCTCCATGTGAAACCCTCACTGCATCTGTTTAATTTCCCATTCTGTCTATTTCTCTGTCTCCTGTAGGTACTCAGGAAAGTCCTGACTCAATAGCCTTCCCAGCTGCTGGGTGGATCGTCCATCACCTCATTGAATGCAGTTGGTCTGCCAGAGAGAGACAAAGGGAAAGGAGATCTGGAGCCTTTAATAAATCCTGTAGTGAGGTAAGGTCACCCACAGTGCACAGAGCAAAGAACAATGAGAGGGCTCCAAACATCTGTTAACACAACATGACACAGATACAGTGCTGGAGCACAGTGCACACACACCCCAGGCTCAATCACCATCCCAATGTAAGTTCTGTTATATTAAAACTCACTACTCTGCAACAGTGTATCTATGGCATGTCTTGTGGTCCAGTGTCTTCAATAATTTTTAATTCCTATAACAGATCCTATCGTTGTAACGTCCTCCCTTCCCGATAGTCCCTCCACATATTTGAAATGTACTGCATTCCAGACTACCATCCCTATCCCTGTAACTTGGTTCAGTGTATCCAACATGCCTTATCTCGGTAGTCTCTTCCTCCAATAAGGTAAAAACAAGGACTGCAGATGCTGGAAACCAGAGTATAGATTAGAGTGGCGCTGGAAAAGCACGGCAGGTCAGGCAGTATCCGAGGAACAGGAAAATCAATGTTTCGGGCAAAAGTCCTTCATCAGGAATAGAGGCGGGGAGCCTGCAGAGTGGGGAGATAAATGAGAGGGGGGTGGGGAATGGGGAGAAAGTAGCATAGAGCACAATAGGTGAATGGGGTGGGGAAGAAGGTGATAGGTCAGAGTGGAGGATGGGGGAAGGTAGCAAAGAGTACAATGGGGATGGGGGTGATAGGTCAGAGAGGAGGGTGGAATGGATAGGTGGGAAGGGAGATAGGCCATTAGGACAGGTCATGAGGGCGGTGCTGAGCTGGAAGGCTGGAGGTGGGGTGAGATGGGGGAAGGGGAAATGAGGAAACTGGTGAAGTCAACATTGATGCCCTGGGGTTGAAGTGTTCCGAGGCAGAAGGTGCGGCGTTCTTCCTCCAGGCATTGGGTGGTGAGGAAGTGGCGGTGGAGGAAGCCCAGGACCTGCATGTCCTCGGCAGAGTAGGAGGGGGAGTTGAAATGTTGGGCCACAGGGCGGTGTGGTTGATTGGTGCGGGTGTACCAGAGATGTTCCCTAAAGTGCTCTGCTCGGAAGTGTCCAGTCTCCCCACTGTAGACGAGACCGCATCAGGAGCAATGGATACAATAAATGATATTGGTGGATGTGCAGGTAAAACTTTGGATGTGGAAGGCTCCTTTGGAGCCTTGGATGGTGGAGAGGGGAGAGGTGTGGGCGCAGGTTCTGCAATTCCTGCAGTGGCAGGAGAAGGTGCCAGGAAGGGAGGGTGGGTTTTTGGGGGGCATGGAACTGACCAGGTAGTCACAGAGGGAATGGTCTTTGCGGAAAGTGGAGAGGAGTGGGGAGGGAAATATATCCCTGGTGGTGGGGTCCGTTTGGAGGTGGCGGAAATGGCGGCGGATAATTTGGTTCATGCGAAGGTTGGTAGGGTGGAAAGTGACCACCAGGGGGGTTCTGTCCTTGTTACGGTTGAAGGGGTGGGGTCTGAAGGCGGAGGTGCAGGATGTGGACGAGATGCGTTGGAGGGCATCTTTTACCACGTGGGAAGGGAAATTCCGATCTCTAAACAAGGAGGCTATCTGGTGTGTTCTGTGGTGGAACTGGCCCATCTGGGAGCAGGTACGGTGGAGGCGGAGGAATTGGGAATAGGGGTTGGGAATTTTTGCAGGCGGTAGGGTGGGAACATGTGTAATCTAGGTAGCTGTGGGAGACGGTAGGTTTGTAAAAAAATGTCGGTGTCAAGTTGGTTGTCATTAATGGGGATTGAGAGGTCCAGGAAGGGGAGGGAGGTATCAGAGATGGTCCAGGTAAATATAAGGTCAGGGTGGAATGTGTTGGTGAAGTTGATGAATTGCTCAAACTCCTCGAGGGAGCACGAGGTGGTGCCAATGCAGTCATCAAAGTTGCGGAGGAAGACGTGGGGAGTGGTGCCATTGTAACTACGGAAGATGGACTGTTCTACGTAACCAACAAAGAGACAGGCATAGCTGGGGCCCATATGTGTGCCCATGGCTACCCCTTTGGTCTGGAGGAAGTGGGAGGATTTGAAAGAAAAATTGTTAAGGGTGAGGACAAGTTAAGCCAAACGAATGAGAGTGTCGGTGGAAGGGTTCTGTTGTGGCCGTCGGGAGATGAAGAACCGGAGGGCATGAATGTCCTGGTCATGGTGGATGGAGGTGTAAAAGGATTGGATATCCATTATGAAGATGAGGCGTTGAAGGCCAGGGAAACGGAAGTCTTGGAGGAGTGGAGGGTGTGGGTGGTGTCTCGAACGAATGTGGGTAGTTCCTGGACTGGGGGATAGGACAATGTCGAGGTAGGCAGACATGAGTTCGGTGGGGTAGAAGCATGCTGAGACAATGGGTCGGCCAGGGTGGTCAGGCTTGTGGATCTTGGGAAGGAGGTAGAACCGGGCAGTGGGGGATCCCGGACAATAAGGTTGGAAGCTGTGGGTGGGAGATCTCCTCCTGAGGTGATGAGGTTCTGTATGGTCTGGGAGATGACGGTTTGGTGATGGGAGGTGGGTCATGGTAGAGGGGGTGGTAGGAGGAGGTGTCTTTGAGTTGGCATCATGGCTTCAGCGGTGTAGAGGTCAGTGCACCAGACTCCCACTGCACCCCCTTTATCTGCTGGTTTGATGGTGAGGTCGGTATTGGAGCAGAGGAAGTAGAGGGCTGCACGTTGTGAGGGTGAGAGGTTGGAGTGGGGGAGGGGGGAGATAGGTTGAGGCGGTTAATGTCTCGGTGGAAGTTGGAAATGAAGAAATCGAAGGCAGGTAATAGGCCAGCGCGGGGTGTCCAGGTGGATGGAGTGTATTGGAGGGCAGCAAAGGGGTCCTCAGAAAATAGGCGGGAGTCTTCATTGTAAAAGTAAGCTCTGAGGCGGAGGTGGTGGAAGAAGTGTTCGATGTCACGGCGTGTATTAAATTCATTGATGTGTGGACGGAGGTGGATAAAGGTGAGGCCTTTGCTGAGGACTGATCATTCGTCCTCAGTGAGGGGGAGGTCCGGGGGAATGGTCAAAACTCGGCAGGACTGGGAGCTGGGACCAGGCGTAGGTGTGGAGCTGGGGGAGGCGACCGCGCCTGTAACTGGAGTGGGTGTGGTGTTAGGGGGAATGGGGATGGAGTCATGAGCAGGGGTGCTGTTCCCCTCAGGGTTCTGGGGGCAGGGATGGTGACGGTGGGACCTGGGGGTGGTGTAAGCAGAATGCAGCTGAGTGGCTTTGGTGGGGGCGGAAGTGGTGGCAAACACGGAAGTGGTGGCAAACACGGCAGTGGAGGGGGGGGGGGCGTGAAAATCACTGAGTGTGTGACATCAGCGATGATGTGAGGGGCGGAAGTGATGTCACTTGTGGTGTATGAGGAATTGAGAGGGGTGGAACTGGCATTTACTTTAGTTTAACCAATGATTTCCTGTCACAAATCTGTTTGACAATGTCGTTTTTAATTAAACTCAGTCCCTTACTGTTTCTTTCTTTTGGTCTTCATTCACATCTCCAAGTTGTTCCAATATTTCAACCTTTCTCTTTGGACTTGGGAATTTCCATTCACATCAGACCTGTCCCCCTCCTCATCTGTGTCCATTTATAGCACACTGCATAATCCTGGTACCAGAGGAGCCTATCCCAAGAAAATAGCTCAGTCCTCCCTGAGTACTGGTAGCAGTGCTCACTGGTCAGAACCACTTCTGATGATACCATTGTGTGATCCTGATACATTCTTGCACTCTGCTGATATCACTGTCTCTCTCCATGTGGTATCCCTCACTGTGTGGGTCTAATTGCTGCCTCTGTCAGTGTCTCTCTCTCTTGCAGCTACTCCAGATCCTAAGCCAACAGCATTCTCCACTTCAGAGGGAAGCAACTGCACAGGCCAGGGATGGAGACTGGGAATTTCCAGATCTCTGTGGGACTCAGTGCAATTCTTCATGTGTAACCTTCATTGCATTAGTCTAATTTCCCATTCTGTCTACTTCTCTGTCTCCTGTAGGTCCCGATGTCCCGGACGCAGCAGAATTCCCAATTCCTGTCTCGTCCATCACCACATTGAAGACAGTTGGTCAGCCAGAGAGATGGAGAGTGAGATCTGGAGCCTTCAGTAAATCCTGCAGCCGGTAAGATCACTCACAGTAAACAGCACAGGGAGGAGTTAGTGGACTGTAATTCAGACCCTGAGGGCATGATGTAGGAACAATGCTGGGCAAGGATCATGAGAAAATTGGGAACGACCGGAATTGCACAAAATATTCCAACAGTGGCCAAACCAATGTCCTGTACAGCTGCAATATGACCTCCCATCTCCTGTACGGAATACTCTGACCAATAAAGGAAAGCATATCAAATACAGCCTTCACTGTCCTACCTACCTATGACTCTACTTTCAAGGAGCTATGAACTTGCACTCCAAAGTCTCTTTGGTCAGCAACACTCCCGAGGACCTTACCATTACGTGTATAAGTCCTGCTAAGATTTGCTTTCCCAAAATGCAGCACATCACATTTATCTGAATTAAACTCCATCTGCCAGATAGCCCATTGGCCCATCTGGTCCAGATCCTGTTGTAACCCTCTTCGCTGTCCACTACACCTCCAATTTTGGTGTCATCTGTAAACTTACTAACTGTACCTCTTATGCTCGCATCCAAATCATTTATGTAAATGACAAAAAGTAGAGGGCCCAGCACCGACCCTTGTGGCACTGCACTGGTCATAGGCCTCCAGACTGAAAAACAACCCGACACCACCACTCTCTGTCTTTTACCTTTGAGCCACTTCTGTATCCAAATGGCTAGTTCTCCCTGTATTCCATGAGTTCTAACCTTGCTAATCAGTCTCCCATGGGGAACCTTGTCGAATGCCTCTCTGAAGTCCATATAGATCACATCTATCACTCTGCCCTCCTCAATCCTCTTTGTTACTTCTTCAAAAAACTCAGTCAAGTTTGTGAGACATGATTTCCCACGCATAAAGCCATGTCGACTATTACTAATCAGTCCTTGCCTTTACAAATACATGCGCATCTTGTCCATCAGGATTCCCTCCAACAACTTGCCCACCAGTGAGTTCAGGCTCACCGGTCTATAGTTCCCTGGCTTGTCTTTACCACCCTTCTTAAACAGTGGCACCACGTTTGCCAAACTCCAGTCTTCCGGCATCTCACCTGTGACTATCGATGATACAAATATCTCAGCAAGAGGCCAAGCAATCACTTCTCTAGCTTCCCATAGAGTTCTAGGGTACACCTGATCAGGTCCTGGGGATTTATTCACCTTTTACTGTTTCAAGACATCCAGCACTTCCTCCTCTGTACTCTGGACGTTTTGCAAGATGTCACCATCTATTGCCCTACAGTCTATATCTTCCATATCCTTTTCCACAGTAAATCCTGATGCAAAATATTCATTTAATATCTCCCCCATTTTCTGCGGCTCCACACAAAAGCCGCCTTACTGATCTTTGTGGGGCCCTATTCTCTCCCTAGTTACCCTATTTCCCTTAATATATTTGTAAAAACCCTTTGCATTCTCCTTAATTCTATTTGTCAGACCTATCTCAGGTCCGCGTTTTGCCCTCCTGATTTCCCTCATAAGTACACTCCTACTTTCTTTGTACTCTTCTAAGGATTCACTCGATTTATTCTGTCTATACCTGACATATGCTTCCTTCTTTTTCTGAACCAAACACTCAATTTCTTTAGTCATCCAGAATTCCCAATACTTACCAGCCTTCCCTTTCACCCTGACAGGAATATACTTTCTCTGGACTCTTGTTATCTCATTTCTGAAGGATTCCCATTTTCCAGCCGTCCCTTTACCTGCGAACATCTGCCTCCAATCAGCTTTCAAAAGTTCTTGTCAAATACCGTCAAAATTGGCCTTTCTCCAATTTAGAACATCAACTTTTAGATCTGGTCTATCCTTTTCCATCACTATTTTAAAACAAATATAATTATGGTCGCTGTCCCCAAAGTGCTCCCCCACTGACAACTCACTCTCCTGCCCTGCCTTATTTCCGAACAGTAGGTGAAGTTTTGCACCTTCTCTAGTAGGTACATCCACATACTGAATCAGAAAATTGTCTTGTACACACTTAAGAAATTCCTCTCCTTCTTAACCTTTAACACTATGGCAGTCCCAGTCGATGTTTGGAAAGTTAAAATCCCCTACCATAACTACCCTATTATTCTTACAGATAGCTGAGATCTCCTTACAAGTTTGTTTGGCAATTTCCCTTTGATTATTGGGGCGTCTGTAATACAATCCTAATAAGGTGATCATCCCTTTCTTATTTCTCAGATCCACCCAAATAACTTCCCTGGATGTATTTCTGGGAATATTATCCCTCAACACAGCTGTAATGCTATCCCTGGTTCACTTACGTCCTTTAGAGAAGACCATCTGACATTCCAACCTGGTCTGGCCTGCACGTGACACCAGACCCTCAGCAATATGGCTGACTCTGTGCTCTACTCTGGTTAATGGGCAGTGGGGCAAAGTATGTTGGTCCAATCAGTGACATCCTCATCCCATGAATGAATAAATAAAAATACATATGTCCCTCCCTACCTCTGCAAACCCCTCCAGCTGCAGCAATCTGTACTGGCTTTGTAACACCGTTCAGACCATGACCAATCTCTGTAACACTCTCACCTCCTCCAGCACCTTCAGCTCTCCCAGTTCCTTTTGGGACATAAAACCTTGACGGTTATTCCCTCTTCCATCTGACCTCCTCCTGCGAGCAGACCCTTTGCAATCCCTTGAAAACTCACTCCTAAAACATTCTCTCACTTCAGGATTTTAAGTACTTTTTGGTGATCCTCCAAGCCCGATAATCTAATATGATCCTTTTTACTTGAGTGAGGGACCAATGGGGATTTCTTGCTGAGGATTTGTCTGTTTCAGTGGAATGTCCTTTTGTTGAGTATTTTACACTGCTCCTTCAAATGTTTTCCACTGTTCATTGACAGGCACATATTTCAGTCTGTTTAGCCTGTTTACCTTGGTCAGTTCTCATCTCAAACTCATGTAATTGGTTATTTTTGTTTCTAGTTGTAGCTTGTCCTTTCTGTGATTCACTTTAAAACTTTATATTTCTTTAAACTGCACTTTATCACAATTTCGCAGAGGATCTCTCCAGGTGACATTACTCATTCACGAAGTTTCATCACACAATGGTCGCTCTGAGATAGTTATGTCCCTAGCCAGTTGTACAATTTGTGATTCAAAGAAACACTGAAAACTAATTCTCTGAACTCCTCTTCCAATATCACTCTTGCCAGTGTGACTGTCCCACATTTCCCAAAATTATCACAATGTGTTTGTTTTAAAAATTCCAATGAGTTCCTGTTTAATGCAGTGATGAGCAAAGGAATGCTGTTCGGTGGCTAAAACTGTTCTGCTGCTTGTGTCCTTGGCAAGTGATAGCCAGAATTTACATTCAGACTGACTCTACTTCATGATCTGAGACCAAATGCTTTCTCTGTAATGCCTTTCTTCGTGTAACCCATTTTGCCTGAGTTTCCGCAAGATTGTGATCCATTGAATATTTATGTCCACCTTTTGTTCACCCTGTAACCATGTCTCTCTGTTGTCTAAACCTCTTTTATCTCAGTGTCACAAATCCATCTGCCTTATTGATAAGACTTCGTCCATTCAAAAAAAACATAATTGACTCTTTCCCACAATTTCCTGTCACAAACCTATTCACTGATGTACAGTTTTAGTTAAACTCTGTCCCATCCTGTTCCTGTTTGATTGCCTTCAGCCACATCCCCATCCTGTTCCGATGCTTCACCTTTTCTCTTTGGATTTGGAAAGCTCCTTTCACCTGGACCCTGTCCCTGCATCCTCTCTGTCAGTTTAAAGACCTGTCAATAAACCTACTGACATGAATGACCAGGACACTGGTCCCAGCACGGTTCCAGTGGGACCATCCTATTGGATTTTTTTATAAATCAGGTAGGGGAAGTGGGTGTCTCTGGCTGACCAGCCTTTATTGCCCAGCCCGAGCTGCCCGTGAGCTGAGTAGCTTGCTTGGCCATTTCGTAGGGCAATTGAGAGGCAAACACTTTGCTGTGGGTATGTCGTGCAGACCAAGTGAGGATGATCAGGTCTCGTTTTCGAAAGGACAAGTGGGCGGCACGCTGGCTCAGTGATTAGCACTCCTGCCTGACAACACCAGGGTCCCAGGTTCGATTCCAGCCGCGGGCGACTATGTGGAGTTTGCACATTCTCCCCGTGTCTACGTGAATTGCCTCCGGATGCTCCGGTCAGGCGAATTGGCCATCCTAAATTGCCCATTATGTTAGGTGTATTAGGTCGAGGGAGATGGGTCTGAGTGGGTTACTCTTTGGAGGGATGGCGTGGACTGGTTGGGTCGAAAGGCCTGTTTCCACACTGTCGGGAATCTAATCTAAGGGATTGTGTTTTTTGTTCTTCAGCAATGGTTTCATATTTGTTTATGGATTGTGAATTGCTATTTTTAAAATTATTGATTTTATATTCCACCATATCTTATGGTGGGATTCAAACCTGCCTCCCCTGAACATTAGCTGAGGTTATGGATAAATGCCCTAACAATAATGTTACTAGGCCATCATTTCACCTGCTCACTGGTTGCTCATCCCTGAGCACTGATACACGAAGCTAAACCCATTCTTCCAACATGACTGTGTGATCCAGAAGTCTTTCAGCACGCTGGTGATATCACTCAGTCTCTCTCCATGTGGTATCCCTCACTGTGTGGGTCTAATTGCTGCCTCTGTCAGTGTCTCTCGCTATTGCAGCTACTCCAGATCCTGAGCTAACAGAATTCTCCACTCCAGAGAGACGCAACAGCGCAGGCCAGGGATGGAGTTTGGGATTTTCTGTTTGGCTCATTTCCATTCTCCTTGTGTAACCCTCACTGCATCAGTCTAATTTCCCATTCTGTCCATCTCTTCCTGTAGGTACTCAGTAAGTTGCTAACTCAATAGACTTCCCAACTGCTGTGTGTCTCATCCATCACCCCATTGAAGATGGTTGGTCAGCCAGAGAGACAAAGGGAAGGGAGATCTGGAGCCTTCAATAAATCCTGCAGTGAGGTAAGATCACTCACAGTGCACAGAGCAGAGGGCATTGAGAGGGCTCCAAACATCGCTAACAAGACATGACATAGATACAGTGCTGGATGGGGAGCACAGTATAGTCACACCCCATGCTCAATCACCACATCTACTTTAACTTATGTTGCACTGAGACAGCATTGGGAGTTCATAGTTATCAATCCAGTCCTGTGCTGTCTTAGTGAGCATCAGTACAACAGGGGGGAGAGTAGGTCTCCGACGAGAGGTTGTGAATGCTGCCTGGGATCTTTCTGTTCTGTGTTCTCCCTCAAACACTGTACTCAGATTCACTACTCTGCAACACTGTATCTGTGGCATGGCTTGTGCACCAGTGTCTTTAGTCATTTTTAACTCCTATAACAGTAATTGTCCCTGTAACCTGCTCCATTCCCGATACTCCCTCCACATATTTGAAATGTACTGCATTCCAGACTACCATCCCCATCGCTGTAACTTGTTTTAGTGTCTACAACATGCCTTATTTTGGTACACTAATCCTCTTTAACTGGATACAGAGTGATACAGCACGGAAACAGAACCTGTGGTCCAACCCCTCAATGCTGCCCATGTTACCTAAACTGAATGAGTCTCATTTGCCTGCATTTGGCCCTTATCTCTTCAAACCTTGTCCTCTCCATCGACCTGCCCAAATGTCTTTTCCATGCTGTAATTGTTCTTGTTTCTCCCATGTGCCTGAGGCAGTCTGTTCCGTCTATGCACCATCATCTGTGAATAATGTTCCCCCTCAGCTCCCTCTTTAAATCCTTGCTCTCTCTCACCTCCCGTTTATACCCTCTAGTTTTGGACTCACCTACTCTTGGTTATTCACCATTCTTAGAGTCACCCCTTGGCCTCCTCTGCCCAAGGGAAATATTTAGGACAATGTTACAAATATCTCCAATGTATGTAACAAAGTGCTGGCCAATGTCAGCAAATGTGCCAAATGTCGCTTTCCCCACCCTGTCCACCTGTGATGCCACTTCCGAGGAACAATGTAACTTGCACCCCCTGGTCTTTCTCTCTCTCTCTCTCTCTCTCTCTCTGTTTGACAACCCTGCCCAGAGCCCTTCCATTAACTGTAGTAGTCCTCCCTGGTTTGTCTTAACAAAATCCAACAGCTGAATTAAACTCCATCTTTCATTCCTTGGCCCACTGGCCCAGTTGGTCAGTATCCCCTTTGATAACCGTATTTACTGCCCACGACACCATTCATTTGATCATCAACAAACTTTCACACAATCACTCCTATATTTTCAACCAAATCGTTTATGTAGATGATGCACATCAGTGGACCCAGCCCTGATCCTTTCTTCAATAATGGAATCAAACCATATTCTTGTCATAGAGCCATACAGCGTGGAAACTGACCCTTCAGTTGATACCCACCATAATCTAAAACTAAACTCTTCCCAGCTGCCTGTAGCTGGCCCATGTCACTCCAACCCTTCCCTATTCTCCTGTTTTTCCAAATATCTTTTAAATGTTGTAATTGTACCCACATCAACCCCTTTCTCAGGAAGTTCATTCCACACTCAAACCACCCTCCGTGTAGCAAATTGCCCATATCTATTTTTTTTGAACATCTCTCTGCTCTAACCTTAAAAATGTGGAACCTCCTCTTGAGACTCCCCCATCCTGAGGAAAAGGCAACTACCATTAAATTGATGGATATACCTCATTTGTTTTTCATAAACCTTTAAAGCGTCATATCTCAACCTCCAGGCTCTAGTGAAAAAAAGACTCAGCCTCTCCAGCTATTTTTCAGAACTCAAGCCTTCCATACCCAACAATGTCCTGGTAAATCTCTTCTGAATGTCCTGCAGCTTTATGATATCCTCCCTGTTAACTGGGTGACCAGAACTGGACAGAGTATTGCAGAACAGGCCTCTCAAATGTCTGTGCAATCTCAACATGACGTCCCAAATCCTACACTCAATGGACTGAGCCATAGTCAGGCATGCCAAGCAGTGTCTTATCCATCCTGTGATGCAAACTTCAAGAATTATGTACCTGAACCCGGAGTGCCCTCTGCTCTAAAACACTAACCGAGGCCTTAACATTAATTGTATAAGCTCTACCCTTGTTTGTTTTACAAAATGCATTACTTCGTATTTATTCAGATTGAATTCCATCTCTAGTTTTTCAGCCCATTCACTCCCTTCATCAAGATCCCTTTGTAATCTCAGAAAACATCCTTCACTGTCCACGATGCCACCCTCCATCCTGCCAGCCCATCACACATGGCTGTCAGTAGTACACATACCTTTGCTAGGGGCTCCACAATTTCTTCCCTAGCATCCCACATTGTCCTGTGATACACTTAATCAGGTTCTGGAAATTGCCATAGCTTTGTGTTTTAAAACCTCCAGCACCACCTCTTTTATAACGTGCACTCTTTTCAAGTCATAGAGATATACAGCGTAGAAACAGACCCTTCGGTCCCCAACTCATCCAGGTTTACCAGAAGATCGAAATAAATCCATTCCCTTTTCCAGCATTTGGCCCATATACGTCTACAACCTTACTATTCAGATGCCCGTCCAGATACAATTACATTATTTAAAAGGTATCAGTCTCCATTACTTTCTCTCTCAGCTCATTGCATACACACATCACCATGTGTGTGAAGAAGCTCTCCCTTGAGTCCCTCTGTAAACCATTCACCTCTAACCTTAAACCTATGCCCTCTAGTTTTGGGCTCCCAAACTTCTAGGAAAAGGCCTTGAATGCTTACGCTATCCATGCCCCTCATGTTTATATAAACCTCTGTAAGGTCATCCCTCAGTCTCCGATTCTCCAGTGACAGTAACCCCAGCTTATTCAGCAACAACCCGGGCAATATCTTGTTAATCTTTTCTGAGCCCTTTCAAGTTTCACACCATCCTTCCTGTAGCAGAGAGACTGGAATTGCAGAGAACTCCAATTGTGGTCTAATGTGTTACTCTTGTTCCCTGAGTTTCCCAGTCTTTCTCCACAGTAAGTTCTGGAATGAAAAAATTGTTTAGGATCTTAGCAAATATCCTGCAGTTCCACACATCGATGGCCTCATTGATCTTTAATGGACACTATTTTGTCCCGAGTTACTTATGCACTCTTAATATACTGATACAATCACTTTTGGATTCTCCTTTCCTTCTCTGCTGAGGCTATTTCATTTAGCCTATCTCCATTCCTGTTTTCTACTCAAAGTGTATTCCAACAGCCCCTGTATATCCTCAGAAATTCCCTTGATCCAGCTGGCTATACCTGACATATGCCCCCTTTTCCTTGACCAGACCCTCAATAGACAGCCAGTGTTTGCGAATGCTGTCAGCATTGACCTGCACACAAACAGGAACATGCTGGCGATGATCGATCCGTTTATCTCACTTTTAAAATATTCTCACTTGCCAAACTTCCCTTTCCCTGTGAATAATTCCCTTCCCCAATCACATTTTGAAAATTCCTGGCTAATACAATCAAGATTGGTCAGTCTTCATTTTATAACTTGCACTTGTGGACCAGGCCTGTCCTTTTCCAAAGCTGTTTTCAAACTACTAGAACTGTGGTCACTTTGACAAAATGCTTTCCCACTCTCACCTCAGTCCCTTTCCCGACCTTGTTTCCCAAAGGGGAGGTCAGGTTTTGCCCCTTTCTCTTTTCAGGCCATTTACATATTGATTGGCAGTTTTCTGGAAGACAATTACCAAACTCCTCCCTTGCAAACACTGAACACTGGCAGTCCCAGTCTAGGTTTGGAAAGTTCAAAAACCCTACCATAACAGCCCTATTATTATGGTTGATATTTAAGATGTCCCGACATATTTGTTCCTCAGTCTGCCACAGATTAATTGGGGTCAGCAGTCCGATCGTATCAAAGTGATGACCCATTCTTATTTCTCAGTTCCACTAACATAGCTTCACTGGGCGATCCCACAGGAATATCCTCTCTAAGTACTGCTGTGATGATTCATGCAATCAAAACCCACCACCACACGTCCTCCCCTGCCTTCCCTTCGTGTAGCATCTCTACCTTGAAACAATGAACTGCCAGTCCTGCCCCTTCGTCAGCTGTGTTTCTGTAATAACTATAATCTCTCAGGTCCATGTTCCAATCCATGCCCTGAGTTCATCTTCCTTAGCTGTCAGGCCCCTTGCAATGAAATAAATGCAGTTTAATCATCAGTTTCCCCCATTTCCTGCTATGCTCTTGCCTGCCTTGTCTGCTGAAATTGCCGTCTTTAACTTGTGTACCAGCCTCAATCTTCTTACTGGCCTTACGACTGTTTAAGGTCCAAATCCCTGCCAGACTAGGTTATATCCTCTCGAGCAGCTCTCGCAATTCACCCCACCAGGATATGGGTCCCTCTCCCGCTCCCAGTTGAGGTGCCTTTCCCACCCTGTCTCCCTGTGCTGACACTTTCAGGGATCTATGGACTTGTCCTTCAAGGTCCCTGTATTCCTCAGTACTCCGCAAGGACCTACCGTTTATTATGTCTGTACTTCTCTTATTGTACCTCCCACAGAGTATTACCTCACTTCAATCAGAACGAAACTCTGCTTCGATTATCATCTGATCGACGTCGGACTGCAGACAGAGACCATCCTCCTCACTGTGAACAACACCCTCATCTTTCATGTCATCTGCAAATGAACTAACGATACATTCTGCTTTCACATCTGAGTTATTAATGTTCAATGGTTCCTGCACAGATTCCTGTGATACATCCACTGGTGAAAGTATTCTATCCACCAATTTTGCATCCAATTTGCCAACTTGCCTTGGAACCCAGTCCTTTTGGACCAGCCTTCCAGTTATTCAAGTCCATGTAAACCACATCATCTGCACAGCCCTCATCAATATAATTAAGCACCATTTCAAAAAAACTGAACTGAATTCCTCAGACAGTATCTTCCTCTGCCAAATCCGTGATGACTAAGCCGAGTTGATCCTTACCTTTGCAAGTGTTGATTCATCCTCACAATTGTTTCCAATAATTTCCCTTCCCCTGCTGTCAGACTGTCTGCTCTGTAATTACCTGGCCTATTCCTGCTGCCCTTCTTGAACAAAGGAACCACATCCAGTCATTCGGCACTTCACCTGTGTCCAGCAAAGTATTATATATATCCACCAAGGCCCCAACAATCTCTGGGTAATTTAGCATGGGGTCAAAGAATGCTGGTCCAGGCAGTGACACTCACATCCCATGAATGAATAAATAAAAATACATATGTCCCTCCCTACCTCTGCAAACCCCTCCAGCTGCAGCAATCCGTACTGGCTTTGTAACACCGTTCAGGCCCTGACCACTCTCTGTAACACTCTCACCACCTCCAGTACCTTCACCTCTCCCTGTTCCTATCGTGTCATTAAACCCTGACAATGATTCCCCTTCCCACTGCCCTCGTCCTGCTCGCAGACCCTTTACAATCCCTCTAAAACTTACTCCTAAAACTCTCTCTTACTTCAGGATTTTAAGGACTTTGTGGTGATCTTGTCAGTCTCATAATATAATATGATCCATTTTGTCCTGAGTGAGGGACTGGTGGGGATTTCTTGCTGAGTTTTTATCTGTTTCAGTGGAATGTCCTTTTGTTGAGTGTTTTAAACTGTTCCTTCAAATGTTTTCCACTGTTCATTTACAGACACACATTTCAGTCTGTTTAGCCTGTTTCCCTTGGTCAGTTCTCCTCTCAAACCCATGTAATTGGCTATTTTTGTTTCTAGTTATCCTTTCTGTGATTCGCTTTAAAACTTTATATTTCTTTAAATTGCACTTTATCACAATTTCCCAGAGGATCTCTCCAGGTGACATTACTCATTCACTATGTTTTATCACACAACAGTCTCTCTGAGACAGTTACGTCCCTCGCCAGTTGCACAATGTGTTATTCTCAGAAACACTGAAAAAAATTCTCTGAACTCCTCTTCCAATATCACTGTTGTCAGTGTGATTGTTCCGGACTTTGCGAATATTGACGTTTCACTAAATGTTCACCATGCCTGTATTAAACATTCCAATGAATTCCTATTTATTGCAGTGATGAGCCATGAAATGCTGTTCGGTGGGTGGTCTAAAACTGTTCTGCTGCTTGTGTCCTTGGCAAGTAGTAGCCAGAATTAACATTCAGACTGACTCTACTTCATGATCTGATGCCAAATGCTTTCTCTGTAATGCCTTTCTTACCCATTATTGTTAGCGTCGTCCATTTTGCCTGAATTTGCACAAGGTTGTGATCCATTGAATATTTATGTTCCACCTTTTGTTCGCCCTGTAACCACATCTCTCTGGTGTCTACATCCCTTTTATCCCTCTGTCACAAATTCATCTACCTTGTTGCAGAGACTTTGTCCATTCATAAAAAAACATAATTTACTCGTTCCCACAATTCCCTGTCACAAATGGATTTGCTGATCTACAGTTTTAGTTAAACTTTGTCCCATCCTGTTCCTTTCTGTTATCTTCAGTCACATTCCCACGCTGCTCTGATGCTTCACCTTTTCTCTTTGGATTTGGAGAGCTCCTTTCACCTGAAGCCTGTCCCTGCATACTCTCTGTCAGTTTAAAGTCCTGTCCATAAATCTACCAACGTGATTGGCCAGGACATTGTTCCACTGGAACTGTGCTGGGACCAATCTGAATGGATTCTTTTAAAAATCAGGTGTGGGATGTGGGTGTCTCTGTCTGACTAGACTTTATTGCCTATCCCTTGCTGCCCTTGCGCTAAGCAGCTGGCTCGCCCATTTCACAGGGTCATTGAGAGGCAAACACTTTGCTGTGGGGATGTCGTGCAGACCACATGAGAGTGAACTGTTGTCTTTCTCTGAAGGTCAAGTGTTTGGATTTTTATCAATACTTATTTATGGATTGTTAATATATGATTTAAAAATTGAAATTCATTTAAAATTCCACATTATTAGAAGTTAGATAGAAGAACGGGGGAGGGGGTCACTTTGTTGGGACTGTATTGTGGACTGTTGTGGACCCAACAGATACCAGAGGAGCAGCTATGTAGAGAGATTGCAGATAACTATAGGAATAATAGAGGAGTGCAGGCTGGAGATTTTAATATTCCCTGTACTAACTGGGCCACTTCTAGTATAAAAAGAACTGGCCAGAGGGCAATTTTTCAAATGTGTCCAAGGAAGGTTCCTAAATCAATATGCAGAGGGCCCTACTCTACTCAGGCAGGTGCAACACTGGACTTCCCCTCAGAAAACGTGGTCGGGCAAGTGACTGAACTGTCATTCAGAGAGCACTTTGGGTCCAGTGCCCACAACTGTCTTCGTTTTAACATAGTTATGGAGAAAGATCAGCAGGTCCACAGATTGAAGAGGAAAACTGGAACAGGGCCAGGTTTGGGACCATTCTGCAGGATCTGGCCAGTGTCAATGCCGTGAATTTAAAATTGCACAATGCCCAGTTATAATCCAACTCGCTTTGGAAGGGCTGGTGATCACTGTAACAGATGAAAGGCTTAAACTAAATTTGTTTGATATAATATTCCATGACACTGCCATCCTGTTGCTATAAATTCTGTACCTTAGGATTGTGCTCCCCAACCACCTGATGAAGAAGCAGTGCTCTGAAAGCTAGTGCTTTCAAATAAACCGGTTGGACTGGAACCGAGTGTCGGGTGATTTTTAACTTTGTACATCCCCAGTCCGACACAGGCACCTCCACATTATGATTCTAATCGATTGGGTGAGTCTGTTTGAAGGAAAAGGAACAACTGGCAAATGGGAGGCTTTTCAAAGTGCGATCTCAAGAATCCAGGACTAGGATGCCCCATTGGGGTAAAGGGAAAAGCTGGCAGGGTTAGGGATCCTTGGCTGATGAGGGATAATAAGGCTCTGGTCTTGAAATGAAGACTGCATGCATTGGGTTTAAGATTTCCGTATCTACATATTCTTAAAGACACGATCAATCTGTGGAGATCCTACAATACTCTCAGTCCCTGTTATACTCCCAATCTGCAGAAGTCATTCCAATGCCTGTGACTCTTTCAATACAGTTCCTACCAGACCCACTATCTGTGTGATATCTTTTCATTGCCAGCACCCACCCTGTCAATGTAAGCTCCTCCAGTGTCTCCATCCATCTACTCATTACCACAATCTTCTCCAGCTCTTCCATGTGTAAACATCACCCACCCCTACAACCCTTCCCAATCTGACCAAACTGGAGGAGGTTACTAATGCTCCCTAATCTGTGAAACTGTCTCCAACCAAAATTGCTGTCTTTATCACTTGGAGAATCTGTCTGATTCCACACCCCCTTTATCTAAATAACCTGCAGAACCTAAGCCTTCCTGTGTCTATAAACATCTTCAGTCACGACTACCCTCCATACGTCTATTTGTTTTTCCAATCTGTACAACCCACTTTTTTCTCTGTACTCCGCTCCATTCACCTGAAACATTCCTGTCTGTGTAAACACCCCATCCTACCAACATCCTTATCCCTGTAAACTGCTCCATCCCTCCCAACCTCCCCATCTCCATGTCCTCCTGTCGGCCCGACAGCTCTCCACATTTCTGTAACCTCCTGTGGCTCTATGCTCCTCCCTCCCTGTGAAACCACCTCCAGTCCCCACAATTCTCCCAGTCTGGTCATCTGCTCCAGATCAGACCATTGCTGTTACCTCATACAACTTTATCAACGCCTCCTATTTGTGTCACTTCATTCAGATCGCATCCTCTCCCGCTTCCCGAAACCTCTTGCTGCCATCATAACCCTTGCTATTTAGAACATGGAATAGCACATTCCAGTAGAAGCCCTTCCGCCCACAATATTGTGCTGACCTTTTATCTTACTCTGAAGATGAAACGAACCTACATATTACTATCATTGATGTGCCTATCCAAGAGTTGCTTATATGTCTGTAATGTGTCTGAATCTACTACCACGGCTGGCAGTCCATTCCACGCACCCACCACACTCTGTGTAAATAACGTACCAGTCCCGTCCATGCCGACAGGATATCCCAACCCAATCTAGTCCTCCCTGCCAGCACCTGGCCCATACCCGTCTGACATCTAAGCTAAACCTTTCGCCAATTACCTTAAACGTATGGCCCCTTGTGATAGCCATTTCGCCATGGGAAGTAGTCTCTGGTTATCCACTCTATCTATGCCTCTCCTTCCCTTGTACACTTCTATCAAGTCACCATTCTTCCTCCTTCACTGTGATCAGAAAAGCCCTAGCTTCCACAATCTACCTTCGATGGGTATGCCCTCCAGTCCAGGCAGCATCCTGCTAAATCTCCTCTGCACTGTCTTTAAAGCTTCCACGTCCTTCCTATAATGAAGTGAACAGAACTGTTCACAATATTCGAAGTGTGGTCTAACTGGGGTTCTGTAGAGCTGCAGCAAAATCTCACAACTCTTAAATTCAATCCCCCGCTAATGAAAGCCAACCCACCATCCGCCTTCTTAACAGCCTGTCAACTTGGGTGGGAACCTGAGGGACACAGGATCCCTTTGTTCCTGCACGCTGCTAAGAATCCTGCCTTTAACCACGTAAAGGTTTTCTGCAGAATCCTCCAATCTAAAACTATCCCTTTCTTTGCAATTTCCTCCAGTCCCTACAATACTCATAATCCGTGAAACCTCCTCAAGTCCATATATTCATAATGTCTGCAAAATCCTCCCGTCCTGATGTCCCTCCATACCTCTGTAACCCCCACCATCCTCCAGTGCTCTTCTGGGGAACATTGCAGAGGAAGGAGGAGTTGGAGAGTCTGGGCCATGTTACGAGGTATGAAGGGCTGCAGAACATGGAGGATGGTACAAATGTCGGAAGGGATGTTGGACTTGCAGAAGGTTAGAGGTTCCGGGATTCATTGAACCTGCAGGATGGGACAAGGGATGGCTTGAGGAACCTGGAGGATATTATGATTTGAACCACAGGTAGTTTTTGATTGGACCATTCAGCCGAACTTACAGTCACAGAGATGTACAGCATTGAAACAGACCCTTCATTCTAACCCAGCCATGGCGACAGGATATTCCAACCCAATCTAGTCAAACCTGCCAGTAAATGGCCTATCTCCCTCAAACCCTTTCTATTCATATATCCATCCAAATGCTTCTTAAATGTTGCAATTTTATCATCTGTAAGATTGGGGGAAAGATGCAATTAAACATTACCTGTGGTTCAAATCATAACATCCTTCAGGTTCCACAACCCATTCATGGTCCCATCCTGCAGATCAGATATCCCAACTCAATGTAGTCCCACCTGCTAGCACCCGACCCATCTACCTCTAAACCTTTCCTATTCATATCCCCATCCAGATGCCTTTTAACTGTTGCAGTTGTACTAGCCTCCACCACTTCCTCTGGCAGCTCATTCCATATATGTCCAATCCTCTGCGTGAAAAAGTTGCCCCTTTTTATCTTTTATATCTTTCTAAACTCACCCTAAAACTCGCCCTGTAATTCTGGACTCGCACACCCCAGGAGAAAGACTTTGTCTATTTACCCTATCCATACCCGTCTTGATTTTATAAATCTCGATGAGGTCACCCTCAGCCTCCGACTCTCCAGGAAAAACAACCATCACCTGTTCAAACTCTCCCTATCACTCATCCCTGGCAATGTTATTGTAAATCTTTTCTGGACCCTTTCAAGTTTCACAAAATCCTTCCGATCGGAAGTAGAACAGAGTTGCATTCAGCATTCCAAAAGTGGCCTAACCACTGTCTTGTACAGCCGCAACATGACCTCCCAACTCCCGTACTCAAAACTCTGACCAATAAAGGAATGTATACCAAGCGCTTTCTTCGCTATCCTAACTACCTGTGACTCTACTGTCAAGGAACTCTGTATTTCATTTGAATAATTGCATAGACAGGTAGAGTGGCCCGAGGTCTTCTGGGTAATGCTAGTTCAGTCTAAGCTCGTAGGCAGAGCCAGTGAAATATTTGCAGCGCTGTCTGATGAATGTTCGAGAGATAATGCACATGTCAAACAGGCTATTATAAGTGCTTATGGATTTCTTATGAAAGGGAAGCCACTACAATTCCCTTTACTGTACCATCGCTATCTGTCAAAGCTCCTTCACGTCTCTCTCCTCCGAATTGTTGAAACCTGCTCTCACCATTGTAACCCCCATTATTTCCTAACATTGTTGAGTCTCTAAAAGCTTCCCTTTCAGGTTAATCTCCTCCACTGCATAAAACACTGCTAGCCTGTGTAATCTCTTCAATTCCTTCAGTTCCTATATACCTATGTATAGGTGTGACTGCTTTGTGGCCATTGTATCCTCATTTATAGCTGCAAAAGCCTCTGTTCACTGTAGCACATCCTATGCTCATAAGTGAATCTGGTCTCTCACAAGACTCTCTACGACTGTCTCCTCCAGTCTCTACAAGCTTCCCTATCCCTGTCGTGTCTTGCAGCATGCACACCACTCACTCTGACATACCTTCCGCTGCAAAAATTCATCTCTCCTTCTAACTGTATCCAGTCTACAACTTCATCCCTGTCCGTACAACATCCTCCAGTCCATATACTCCTCTCTATTGCTGCAGCATTCTCCAGCTTATATCATCTTCCATGTGCTTGCAACATTCTCCAGTCCATACTACCCACCTTTTCCCTGTAACATTCTCCAGTCCATACCATCCTCCATCTCACTGTGATATTCTCCAGATCCCACAACTGTTGTTAAATGTACGACATCCTGGAATCCTGTGAATGTTTCTACGCCCTAATGAACATAGTCCATGTAACGATCCACAACTCTATACACATCCCTATCGCTGGAATCTCATCAAAGACGCTTTATCTCTCTAACTTCCTCCAAACAATAACATGTTTTGTCCTGCAAACATTCTGTAGCAACTGTAGCTATGATAAACACTGCAACATTGTCACGCCCCCAAACATCTCTCCCACTCTGTGACCTCTAACCATCCCTCAAAGGCCCTCTTTCAGTGACACACGCCATGCATTTGCAACAAGGCAGATGGAATGACAGCATTAACCGAAGGGAACAGATATGATAAAACTGTTATTATGGAGGTGTGGCTGCAGAATAATCATGACAGCAATGTGATTATTGAGGGGTTGTAGGGATTTAGGCAGATCAGCAAAAAACCAAACAAGGTCCCGTTTTGTTTTGAAGAAAGGACGCAGTCAGTGCATTAATGAGACAGCCAATTTAATCTGGGAATCAAAATATAGAGTTATTGTGAATGGACTGCTTCCAAATAGCAAGGGGGATCTGGAAGATCAAATCACAATCCATGCTCGTTGTTAAGTTGGGTGCAATATTTTCTTGGTGATAGTAGACAGAGGTATGTGCAGTGGTGAATTTCTGATTGGACGTCTGTGGCCAATGGTGTTTCACAAGGATCAGTGCTGTGATGTCTGTGTGTAATTTATATCTGTGATTCAGATGAAAAGGTCAGCTGTTTAAGTGGCAATTTTACAGATGACATTTGGAAAGGCATGTAATGATTAGGGATAGTTCGGGGAATTGTGGATCGTGAGGAAGAGTGTTAAAGGTTGCAGCAGTATGTAGATCAGCTGGAACGTTGGGCAGAGATGTGGCAAATTGAATTTCATCGGGACAGGTGTGAAGTGATGCATTTATGAAGTCAAATGGAAGAGAGAAATACAGCAATTGACTAGTTGGAAACATTGATAAACAGAGAGACATTGGAAGCAAATCCATAGCTCCCTAAAAATAACAACACAACAGGATGTGGTGGTCGAGGGGGAGTATGGTATGCTTACCATTATTGGGCACAGTATTGAGTACAGACGTTTGCATGTCATGTTGTGACTGAATGAAACTTCATTCGACCATGTTTGGAAGATTGCGTGTCATTCTCATCGACACACCACAGGAAGGATGTGGAGGTTTTGGGGAGGGTGTAACAGAGGGTTGGCAGAATGTTGCCTGGAAGAGAATGTGTTTACTGTAAGGAGGTTGGACGCAGTTGGATTGTTTTGCGTGATTATCGGAGACTGAGGGGTCACCTGGTACAGGTATATAGCATTAGGAGAGGTGTGAATAGTGTGGATAGTTGGAATACTTCTCCCAATGTAGAAATATCAAATACTAGGGCGCATCGGTTTAAGGTGAGAGCGAAAAATTTTATGTGAGATGAATGACGCCAGTTGTCTATACCGAGAGGGTAGAAGCTACTCAGGAGGTGGCAGAGATAGCAACGAGAGCAAACATTTGAAGGGCATTTAGACAGAAACATGAACAGGCAGAGAATAGAGAGATATCGCCCATGTGTAGGCAGATGGGATTAGTTTAGAATAGCATCATGGTCAGCACAGCCATGGTGGGCCGAAGGGCCTGTTAATCTGCTGTACTGTTCGAGTTTCTAACTTAACGACATCTAACCTACCAAAGCCCTTCCAAATCCTGGATGTTTCATTCAATTTCTCTCCCATTCTTCAAAACCCCAATAGGTTCAAGGGCAATCTATTCCACCTCTTCTCATTGGAAAATCCCGCCATCTCCAGGATCAGCCGAGTGAACTTTCCCTGGCCTGCCTCCAACACAAGAATGTCTTTCCTTAGGGCACGCATACTGTTCATTATAATCTAGGTGTGGTCTGACTTGTACCTTGCATCCTTTTAGCAAGACCTCCCTATTTTTAGACTCCATTCCCTTTGTAATAAATGGCAGCATTTGATTTGCCTTCTCTATGACCTGCTTGTCCTGTAAGCTACCTGTTTCAGATTGATTCACAAGGATTCCCAAAACCCTTTGTGCAGTCAGTCTGAAACCAAACAGTGTTAGCCAGACAGTAAGTCGGGAACGTGCTGGAATGTGCTATAAAGAATATGACAATAAATGATAACTGGATGTTTAGGAACAATGGGAGCTGTATGATTTTATAAAGGGGAATATTTTTAAATCTGTTGGATTCTATATTTTGGTGTGACCATAAATGCAGAATAGATAAGGTTGGGGGAGGCTAGTTGTGGTAGAGGGATATTTGAAATTTCAGAAGCATTTTGACAAGTTTCAACAGGGGCTAAAAATTAGCTCGTGAGAGAATAGGGCCCCTGAAAGGTCAATGAGGCTGTCTGTGTGGAATCACTGCTGATGGGGGAGAAACTGAACAAATATTTTGTGTTAGGACTTACTGTGGTGAAAGACATGGAAGCTCGGGAACTTGGGAAAATACATAGGGATGTCTTGAAAAGAGTTCACATTGGAGAACAGGAGGTGCTGGATGTCTTAAAATGCAATAAGTTAGATAAACCTTGGGACATGGTCAGATGTATCCCAGCGCCTTGTGAGAAGCGGGGGAGGAAATTACAGGACCCCTTCCAGAGATATTTGTATCATCGACAGCTACTTCGGACCAGTGAGACTGATGGCAGGGTGGTAAGTTGTTGGAGGAGATTCTGAGAGAAACGATCATCGTGCATTTGGAAAGGTAAGGACAGATTAATGATCATCAGCATGGCTTTGTGCATGGGAAATCATGCCTCAAATGTGAGTGTGGAGGTAGACAAGTGAGACGTCAAAGCAGAGCAGTACACGATGTCCGCATGAACTTTATCACGGCCTTTGACAAGGTTCTGCATGGCAGACTGGATAGTAAGTTTAGATCAGACATAACCAGGGAGCGCTCACCAACTGGATACAAAACAGATTGACGGTAGGAGACAGAACATGTTCATAGAGGGTTACCGCTCAAACTGCAGGCCTGTGACCAATGGTGTGCTATAGGGTTCGGTGCTGGGTCACTGTTGTGCATCATTTATGTAAACAGTTTGGATGACAGTACAGGAGTCATGGTTAGCAAGTTTGTGAGTGAGACTGAAATTGGTGATAAAGTGGACAGTGAAGAGGATTATCGAAGAGTACAATGGGATCAACAGTACTGCTGAACCAGTGAGGCTAGGAAGAACAGGTGGAGAAATGCAAGATGTTGTATTGTGGTAAAGCAGACCAGTCTGGACTTGTACAATTAATGTTCGGGCCCTGGGTACTGTTGTCAATCAGTGACCCAGGGACGCAGGTACACAGTTTTTTGAAAGTAGCGTCACGGGTAGACAGGCTGGTGAAGCAGGCGTTTGGGATGGGGTCACCCTTCATTGGGCAGAGCATTGACAGTAGGAGTTGGGATGTCATGGTGTATCTGTACAGGACATTAGTGATGCCACTGTATAAGCATTGTTGATTATCTGGAAAAAATCAACTTGTTCACGTATGTCCTTTAGGGAGGGATATCTGACATTCTTACCTGGTCTGGCTCACATGTGACTCCAGTCCCACAGCAATATGGCTGACTCTGAGCTGCCTCTGGGCAATGAGCAGGAGGGCAATGTATGTTGGTCCATCCGGTGACATCCTTAGGCCGTGAATGAATCAATGAAAAATACATATGTCTATCCCTACCTTTGCAAATAGCTCCAGCTGCAGCAATCCGTCCTGGCTTTGTAATGTTGTTCAGGCCTTTGCCCCTCTCTGTCACACTCTCACCACATCCAGCACCTTCAATTCTCCCTGGTCTGCTACTCTGATTAAAGATTAGATTAGATTAGATTACATTACAGTGTGGAAACAGGCCCTTCGGCCCAACAAGTACACACCGACCCGCAACCCACCCATACCCCTACATTTACCCCTTACATAACACTACGGGCAATTTAACATGGACAATTCACCTGACCTGCACATCTTTGTACTGTGGGAGGAAACCGGAGCTCCGGAGGAAACCCACGCAGACACGGGGACAATGTGCAAACTCCACACAGTCAGTTGCCTGAGGCGGGAATTGAACCCGGGTCTCTGGCGCTGTGAGGCAACAATGCTAATCACTGTGCCACTATGCCGTTACAATGTTTCCTCTTCCGACTGCACTCCTCCACATTTCTAAATGTTGGTTACTTCAGAATTGGTCGGTTCTTTTTCATCTCTTAATCAAATCGGCCAAGACCCGTCTGAAGTAGGGAAGGAGCATTGGGAAGGTGTCGAGCACCTCGAGACTTTCTGTGGGGAAAACGGGAATCCAGGTGAAAACAGCACAAGGAGCGCGCTGTCATATCAACGCCCCACCCACCCCCTTTCCACGTTCACCTTCTGCCTCAAGTGTAACAGAGTCTGTGGAAGGTCACATCGGTCTGTACAGCCAACTCCAGACTCCCCCACCCCCACTGAGAGTGGGAGAGAGTCAGCCTCATCTGTGAGCCACTGCCAAAGAGATGATGAGATAGGAAGGTTGAATCCTCTCACAATTATCCCAGTGTCTTTGTTACAAATTCAAACAATTCCCTGTTAATACAGTGTCTAATAATGTGCCATCACTCAGTATCTCTCCATGTGGTATCCCTCGCTGTGTCGGTCTATTTGCTGCCTCTGTCAGCAATTTTCCATCTTACAGATGGTCTGAGATCCTGAGTCAACAGAATTGTCCACAACAGAGAGACGCAGCAGCACAGGCAAGGGATGGAGAATGGGATTATCGAGATCTCTGCTGTACTCAGTGCCACTCTGCATCTGTTATGCTCATTGCATCAGTCAAATTTCCCATTCTGTCTATTTCTGTCTCATGCAGGTAATCAGGATGTTCCTAACTCCTGTCTCATCCATCACCTCATTGAATCTGGTTGGTCAGCCAGAGAGAGGTGGAGAAGGAGATCTGGAGCCTTCAGTAAATCCTGCAGCCGGTAAGATCACTCACAGTAAACAGCACAGGGTGGAGGTAGTAGACTTCTATATTGAGACCTGGAAGACCGGACATAGATACAGATCTGTGCAAGGAACAGCAACATTCTAGGCTTCATTCCCACCATCTTGTGAGGGTCCTGCTTTCACCTCTTCTGTACTGGTCCTCAATGCGACAGCACAGAGAATCGCAGGCATCAATCCTGGCCCATGCTGTGTTAGTGATCTCTGTAATATTCTCCAGTCCCGATAATCCTTCTTTTGTTTGGAATCTCCTCTAGTCCACATCATTCTCTGGGTCTCTGTCTCTATTTCTGTCAGGTTCTCCAGTCCCTAACACCCTAATCCCTAACCTTATGCAGTAGGTACTAAATTCCATCATCCCTGTAAACCCTGACAGCCCTGTCTATCTCTGTGAGCTCCTCCCACCAATACCACCCTCCATGTCCATGTATTTGTCTTAACCTCTCCATCGGTCCCTACCTATGTAATCTTCTCCAGCTCCTACAACCCTTCCTTAGCTGTGAAAAATTTGTAATCTCCTTATCCTTTTCCAATTCTTTGATCTTTATCTTGTTGAATTTCACCCTCATTCCCAACACCATACACCTCCCGACCATAGGAACCTCTTTCAGTTTGTGCAACCCTCCCCATCAGTGTAACTGTCTCCAACCCAGTAACCTGGCATTCTCCATTGCCTTCCTATCTATGCAGCCTCCAGAGCCGAGAAGCCTTCTTATATCACGACAACATTCCATATCTCTGTCAATATACACAATAATTTCCTAGATGAAACAGCCCCCTGTCTGTGCCTCTCAGTCTGCCTACCTCTTCATTTCTCCATCCCTATCCCTATCTCCAGAATCTAATCCAGCTCCCTCTATCTCTGTAAATTCTTCCAATCCCTAAACACCTTTGTCCCACTGATATTCTTTACCAGATGTAACTCTGTTTAATTCTAAGCCTCCCTATCTCTGTAACCTCTACCCATCTGTTCAAGCCCCCACTACTGAGGAATGACTCCCTGTATTCGCCATAAGGAAGATGGAATGACAGTGAACAGATATGATGGAACCGTCATTACGGAGGTGTAGCTGCAGAATGACCATCGCTGGGAAGTGAATACTAAAGGGTTGTTTGGATAGTGTCATAGAGTCATAGAGATGTACAACATGGAAGCGGACCCTTCGGTCCAACCCATCCATGCTGAGCAGATATTCCAACCCAATCTAATCCCAATAGGCAGACTAGGCAAAAAGCCAACAAGTTATGAAGGAAGGATGAGTTTAATGCATTAATGAGACAGTCATATGAGTCTGAATATGAAAAGTGGAGCTGAGAATAAGCAAACAGCAGCAACCGTTAGCAGGAATTCATTTGTAGGCACCAGACAGTAATGGGAATGTCAATATGGTTACAGTCAGGACACTGAATGTACTTATGGCAAGGGCAGTACAGTAACTGTGTGTGACAGTGGTCTCCATGCCGACTGATACAGCAACGAGCCTGTTGGATTGAATTTGTTGGTGTGAATATAAATGGCAGAATTGTAAGGGTATAGGAGGGGTGTACTGGTATAGGGGATATGGTATATTTGAATTATCAGAAGCCTTTTTTGCAAGTTTCAATAAGGGCTAAAGAGTAACTTGGTAGAGAATAGGGCCCCTTAAAGATCAATAAGGTCACCAATGTGTGGAACCAGAGGAGATGGGTGAGATATTAGACAAAATAGTCTTGTCAGTATTTACTGTGGCGAAAGACATGGAAGCTCTGGAATGTGGGGAAATAAATAGTGATGTCTTGGAAAGAATCCTCACCAGACAAGAGAAAGTGCTGGAATCTTACAACAAATAAAGGTAGATCAGTCTTTAGTAGCTCATTAGGTCGATCCTAGAATATTGTGGGAAGCTAGGGAAGAGATTGCAGTGTCTCTAACAGAGATATGTATATTATCAACAGGGACAGTGAGATGTTGGAAGTCTGGAGGTTGTCTAATGCTGTTCCATCACTGAAGGACTGCAGGGAAAAGCCAGGAAATTACAGCCTCGTGAGACCAGTCATGGGGAAGTTGTTGGAGGAGATTCTGAGAGAAAAGAGATCCTTACATTTACAAAGGCAAGGGCTGAATCGAGATGGTCAGCATGGCTTTGTGAGTGGGAGACCATGTTTCACAAACTGGATTGACTCTTCGAGGAGGTGGCCAAAGATAGATGAAGTCAACGTTGTCCACATGGACTTTAGCATCTAGTCAAGAGGAAGGAGGAAGTTTACTTAAGGTCGAGGAAGCAAGGATCAGACAGGGCTCCAGAGAGTTACATTGGATGGCACGGTGTCTCAGTGGTTAGCACTGCGACCTCATAGCACCACGGACTCCATTTCGATTCCAGCCTCAGGCGACTGTCTGTCGGGTGTTTGCGCATTCTCCCTGTGGGTTTCCTCCTGGTGCTCCGGTTTCCACCCCACAGCCCAAAGATGTGCCAGTTTGGTGGCTTAGCCATGCTAAATTACCCACAGTGTTCAGGGATGGGTAGGTTTGGTGCATTAGTCAGGGCAAATGGAGAGTAATAGGGTGGCGGAATGGGGCTGGGTTGGATCCTTTTTGGAGGGTTGATATAGAGGTGTTGGGCCTAATGGCCCGTTTCCACACTGTAGGGATTCTCTGAAGGTACCAGGAAAGAACCAAGAGATGGACCTAGGGCAACTAGAAGGGGGCATGAAAAAGCATTGTTGGGAAGGATTAAGGAAAACCGTGAGGCATTCTCCATTTATGTGAGGAACAAGAGGATGGCCAGAGTGAGGAAAAGGTCAATCTGGGATAGTGGAAGTAACTTGTGCCTGGAGTCACAGGAGG
Organism: Chiloscyllium punctatum; assembly: GCF_047496795.1. Lineage (NCBI taxonomy): Eukaryota > Metazoa > Chordata > Chondrichthyes > Orectolobiformes > Hemiscylliidae > Chiloscyllium > Chiloscyllium punctatum. The sequence goes on from NC_092772.1 coordinate 21,569,847, forward strand.
TAGGGGAAGTCCTTAATGAATACTATGTCTCAGTATTCACTGCTGAGAAGGGTCTTGTCATTTGTGAGGACAGCGTGAAACAGGCTGATGTACGTGAACAGGTGGATGTTACGAAAGAGGATGTGCTAAGAATTTTGTAAAAGATAAGGATAGATAAGTTGCTGAACCAGACTGTATGCGTCCAAAGTTACTACAGGAACCGAGGGAGTGGATTGCTGAGCACCTGGGTGATGACATTTGCACCCTCACTGTCCACTGGAGTCGGACCAGATGATTGGAGGCAGGAAAATATTATTCCCTTGTTCAGGAAAGGGAATAGGGATAATCCTGGGAATTGCACACCTCTCAGTCTTATGTCTGTGGTGTGCAGATTATTGGAAAGGACTCTGGGAGACAGGATTTATTATTCCTTGGAAAACCATAGTTTGATGAGAGATAGTCAGCATGGTTTTGTAAGGGGCGGGTCATGCCTTACAAGTCTTATTGAATCTTTAGAGAATGTGACAAAACATCTTTCTGGCTCATTCAGAAAGTGCAGAGGCATGGGGTACAGGGAAACCTGTCTGTCTGGATACAGGATTACTCGCCCACAGAAGACAGAGGGTGATGATAGATGGAAAGCATTCATCCTGGACCTCTGTGACCAGTGGTTTTCTGCAGGGAGAGGTTACAGGACCTCTGCTCTTTGTGAGTTTATGAATGACTTGGATGTGTGAGTGAAAGAGTCCGTTAGTAAGTTTCCCAATGACAGAAAGGTTGGTGGAGTGGTTGATCGTGTGGAGGGCTGTTGTAGGTTGCAACGGAACATTGACAGGATGCAGAGTTGGGCTGAGAAATGGCTTTTGGAGTTCAATCTGGGAAAAGTGTGAAGTCATTCACTTTGAAGATTGAATTTGAATGCAGAATACAGAATTAAAGGCAGGGTCTTTGGCAGTGTGGAGGAACAGAGGGATCCTGGGTTCCAAGTCCATAGATCCCTCAAAGTAGCCACCCAAGCTGATTGGCTTGTTAAGAAGCAATATATTGTGTGGGATTTCATTAGTTTGGGGATTTAGTTTTAAAGCTGTGAGGTTATGCTGCAGCTGTACAGAGCCCTGGTTAGACCCCACTTGGAATATTGTGTTCAGTTTTGGTCCCTTCATTGCAGGAAAGATGTGGAAGATTTAGAGAGGATAAAGAGGAGATTTCCCAGGATGCTGCCTGCACTGGAGAGCATGTCTTATGACGAAAGGCTGAGGGAGCTAAGTCTTTTATCATTGGAGTGAAGAAGGGTGAGGGGTGACTTGGCAGAGGTGAACAAGGTGATGAGCATCATAGACTGAGTGAATAGTGAGAGAGATTTTTTACCCTCATATAAATAGTTATTACAATGGGGTATAATTTTCGGGTGATTAGTGGATGGTTTAGGGGAGATTTCAGAGGTAGGTTCGTTACATACAGAGTGGTGGCTGAGTGGAATGCACTGCCAGCGGTGGCGGTAAAATTAGATGCATTAGGGACATTTAATATACTTCTGGATAGGCACATGGATGATAATAAAATGAAGGGTATGGAAGTTAGAGTCATAGAGATGTACAGCCTGGAAACAGACACTTCAGTTCAACCCGTCCATGCTGACCAGATATCCCAACCCAATCTAGTCCCACCTGCCAGCACCCGGTCCATATCCCTCCAAACCCCGACTTTTCATCTACCCATCCAAATACGTCTTAAATGTTGCAATGGTACCAGTCTCCACCACTTCCTCTGGCAGCTCATTCCATACACATACCACACTCTGTGTGAAAAAAGTTGCCCCTTAGGTCTCTTTTATATCTTTCCCCTTTCATCCATAACCTATGCCCTCTAGTTCTGGACACTCCAACCCCAGGGAAAAGACTTTGTCTATTTACCCTATCCGTGTCCCTCCATTTTTTTGTAAACCTCTATAATGTCACCCCTCAGCCTCCGACGCTCCAAGGAAAACAGCCCCAGCCTGTTCAGCCTCTCCCTGTGGCTCAAATCCTCCAGCCCTGGCAGCATCCTTGTAAATCTTTTCTGAACCCTTTCAAGTTTCCCAACATCTTTCCGATAGGAAGGAGATCAAAATTGCATGCAATATTCCAACAGTGGCCTAACCATTGTCCTGTACAGCCGCAACATGACCTCCCAACTCCTGTACTCAATACTCTGACCAATAAAGGAAAGCATACCAAACACCTTCTTCACTATCCTATCTATCTGCGACTCCACTTTCAAGGTGCTATGAACTTTTACCTCAAGGTCTCTTGGTTCAGCAACACTCCCTAGGACCTTACCATTAAGTGTATAAGTCCTGTTAAGATTTGCTTTCCCAAAATGCAGCACTTCGCATTTATCTGAATTAAACTCTATCTGCCACTTTTATTTTTGATCTTCTGGTCGGATAAAAGATTGGCATATCATCACGGCCGAAGGGTCTTGTGCTGTGTTCTACATGTGGTGTGTTAAACTTGGTAATATGCTCAGATCAGTGTAAAAGGATATGGCGTTCAGGAGAAGCTAGTCAACTGGGCAGAAAATTGGCTTGATGGTAGGAGACAGAGGGTGATGGGAGACATGTTGTTTTTCTGACTGGAAACATTTGACCAGTGGTGGAGAGGGTCCACTGTTGTTTGTCATTTGGATAAATGGTTTGGATGAGAATATTGTTAAATAAGTTAAGTAAGTTTTTTGGGTGACACTGAAATTGGTGGTAAACTGGACAGTGATGAAGATTATCTGTGGTACAACAGGATGAATAGTACTGCTGGGACAGTGGGCTGAAGAATAGCAGATGGAGTTTAATTAGATAAAGGTGAGGTGTTCCATTTTGGTGAAACAAACCAGGGTGGGACTTGTGCAGTTAATGTTCGGGCCCTGGGAATGTTGTCAGTCAGTGACTCAGGTAGACAGTTCTTTGAAAGTGGTGTCACAGGTAGACAGGCTGGTGAAGCAGGCTTTGGAGAGGTTACCTTCATTGGGGAGAGCATTGAGAATATGAGTTGGGATGTCATATTGTATCTGTACAAGACATTGGTCAGGTCACCATAAAAGCGTTGTTGATCAGTGGGAAGAACTCATCTGGTTCCCTGACCTCCTTTTGTTTAGATCATCTGACATTTTAACCTGGCCTGGCTAACATGTGACTCCAGACCAATTGCAATATGGCTAACTCTGAGCTGTTCTCTGGGTAATTAACAGTGACACCCATATCCCATGAATGAATAAATAAAAATACATATGTCCCTCTCTACCTCTGCAAACCCCTCCAGCGGCAGCAATCCGTACTGGCTTTGTAACACCGTTCAGGCCCTGACCACTCTCAGTAACACTGTCACCACCTCCAGCACCTTCACCTCTCCATGTGCCTATCGTGTCAATAAACCTTGACAAAAATTCCCCTTCCCATTACCCTCCTCCTGCGAGCAGACCCATTGCAATCCCTTTAACACTTACTCCTAAAACGCTCTCTCACTTCAGGATTTTACGTACAGTTTGGTGATCTTCTAAGCCTTATAATCTAATATGATACATTTTGTCCTGAGTGAGGGGCCGGTGGGAATTTCTTGCTGAGGATTTGTCTGTTTCAGTGGAATGTTCTTTTGTTGAGTGATTTACACTGTCCTTTCAAATGTTTTCCACTGTTCTTATACAGGCACATATTTCAGTCTGTTTCACCTCTTTACATTGGTCAGTTCTCATCTCAAACCCATGTAATTGGCTGTTTTTGTTTCTAGTTGTAGCGTGTTCTTTCTGTGATTCACTTTAAAACTTTATATTTCTTTAAACTGCACTTTATCACAATTTCCATGAGGATCTCTCCAGGTGGCATTACTCATTCACTAAGTTTGATCACACAACGATCGATCTGAGATTTTTTTTAAATTTCAAAAATATACTTTATTCATAAAATGATTTGATGGTCTGTACATTTGGTCATGCCATACATATGTCAACATTTACATACACAGATCAGAATTTATCATTGCTATATACAGGTCTGTGCATTTCTCAATCTTATGCACATATATTTGGCTGAGGCATCAGCAGAGCCCAAAAAAACGTCCCCATGGGCCCCCTGTTCTTCTTTAGGCAGGCCGATCTTACACGGTGGTCTTTCCCCACCGCGCCTTGGTGGCAGCTGCCCCAAGCTTCAGCGCGTCCCTCAACACGTAGTCTTGGACCTTGGAATGTGCCAGTCTGCAACACTCAGTCGGGGTCAACTCCTTCAGCTGGAAGATCAACAAGTTTTGGACCGCCCAGAGAGAGTCCTTCACCGAGTTGATGATCCTCCTGGCGCAGATCGCTCTGAGATAGTTATGTCCCTAGACACTTGCACAATTTGTTATTCAAAGAAACACTGAAAAGAAATTCTCTGAACTACTCTTCCAATATCACTGTTGTCAGTGTTACTGTCCCAGATTATGGGACTATTGAAGTTTCCCAAAATTATTACAAAGTGTTTGTTAAAAAATTCCAATGAGTTCCTGTGTAAAAAAGTGATGAGCAATGGAATACTGTTCGGTGGCTAAAACTGTTCTGCTCCTTGCGTCCTTGGCAAGTAGTAGCCAGAATTTACATTCAGACTGACTCTACTTCATGATCTGAGGTTATAATGATTTTTTTTTAGATTAGATTACTTACAGTGTGGAAACAGGCCCTTCGGCCCAACAAGTCCACACCGCCCCGCCAAATCGTAACCCACCCATACCCATACATCTACATTTATCCCTTACCTAACACTATGGGCAATTTAGCATGGCCAATTCACCTGGCCTGCACATCTTTGGACTGTGGGAGGAAACCCACGGAGACACGGGGAGAACGTGCAAACTCCACACAGTCAGTCGCCTGAGGCGGGAATTGAACCCGGGTCTCAGGCGCTGTGAGGCAGCAGTGCTAACCACCGTGCCACCTGCCTTTGGTATCCATTATTGTTAGTGTTACCCATTTTGCCTGAGTTTCCTCAAGGTTGTGATCAATTGAATATTTATGTCCACCTTATGTTCGCCCTGTAACCACGTCTCTCTGGTGTCTAAATTTCTTTTATCTCTGTGTCACAAATCAATCTACCTTATTGAAGAGAGTTAAAAATCACACAACACCAGGTTATAGTCCAACAGGTTTAATTGGAAGCACACTAGCTTTCGGAGCGACGCTCCTTCATCAGGTGATAGTGGAGGGCTCGATCGTAACACAGAATTTATAGTAAAATTTTACAGTGTGATGTAACTGACATTATACTTTGAAAAATTGATTGTCTGCTAAGCCTTTCATCGGTGAGAATACAGTGATAGTTTCACTTCTTTCATGTGTAAATCACAAAACATTTTTTTTAAGTTGCATTCTCGGGTTAGCTGTTAACAATAGTGATAGCTAGACAATATGTTGAAGGTGTTGGCCCCCTGTGTTCTCTTTCTATGCCCTGATGTTTAGATTGATTCTACTCTAAAAAGTGAGATAAGGGTTTGACATAAATTCATGCAGTTTTTGAGCTCAGAGTTCTACATGAATGCATTCAGTTTTTGAGCAAAGTACAATTTAATCCTGCAAGTACAAATTCACCCCACAAAATATATGTGTGTCTGTGGGTCTTTGTCTGTCTGTGTGTGTCTGTCTGGGGTGGGGGTTGTGAGTGTGAGAATGTGTGTGTGTAGTGGGTGCAGAGTGTCTTAAGTCTGTAAGGGAGTGCATGTGTGAATGTGGGAGTGTGTGTGTCTGTAAGGGTGTGCGTGGGTGTCTGTGTGCCCGTCTGTATGTACCTGTGTCCGTGTGTATGTGAGAGTGTGTGTGTGTGTGTAGTGCAATGGTGATCACCTGTAATGTGACATGAACCCAAGGTCCTGGTTGAGGCCCTCCCTATGGGTACTGAACTTAGCTATCAGCCTCTGCTCGGCCACTTTTCTCTGCTGCCTGTTCCGAAGTCCACCTTGGAGGATGGTCACTCGAAGGTCCGAGGCTGAATGTTCTGGACCACTGAAGTGTTCCCCAACTGGGAGGGAGCCCTCCTGTCTGTTGATTGTTGTGCGGTGCCCATTCATCCGTTGTCGTAGCATTTGCTCGGTTTTCCCAAAGTACCATGCCTCTGGGCATCCTTGCCTGCAATGTATTAGCGAGACAATGTTGGCTGAGTCACATGAGTACCTGCCATGAACAAGGTGGGAGGTTTTCCCACATGTAATAGTGGTATCTATATCCACAATCTGACACGTCTTGCAGCGTCCACCGTGACAGGGTTGTATGGAGTTATCCTGAGGCCCATCCGCTTTATCCTCGATTACAACGTCTTCACTGTCCACTATGCCACCCTCCAGCATTTCCAGCACATCACACATGGCTATCAATGGTACAAATATCTTTGCTCGGGGCTCCACAATGTTCTGTGATGCACTTAATCAGGTCCTGGGGTTTTCCATAGCTTTGTGTTTTAAAAACTTCTGTAACATGCACTCTTTTCAAGTCCTAGAGATGTACAGCATGGAAACAGACCCTTCGGTCCAACTCGTCGATGCTGACTAGAAGATGTAAATAAATCCATCCCATTTACCAGCATTTGGTCCATGTACTTATAAACCCTTATTATTCAAATACACATCCAAATATCTCTTAAATGTTGTCACAGTATCAGTACATGCTACATTCTCTCTCGGCTCATTCCATACACACACCACCGTGTGCATAAAAAAGCTGTCCCTTCAGTGCCGTTTAAACCTTTCCCCTTTAACCTTAAACCTATGCCCTCTAGTTTTGGACACTCCAACCCCTGGGAAAAGACCTTGAATGTTTACCCAATCCATACCCCTCATGTTTATATAAACCTCTGTGAGGTCACCCCTCAGTCTCCGATGTTCCAGTAAAAATAACCCCAGCTTATTCAGCAGTAACCCTGGCAACATCTTGTCAATCTTTTCTGAGCACTTTCAAATTTCACAGCATCATTCCTATAGCGGGGACACTGGAATTGCAGAGAACTCCAAATGTGGTCTAACATATTACTCTTGTTCCCTGAGTTCCCCAGTCTTTGTCCACAATAAGTTCTGGACTAAAAAATGCGGTCAATGTCTTTGACATAGCCTGCTGTTCCACACATCAGTGGTCTCATTGATCTTTAAGGGACAGCATTTTGTCTCGAGTTACTCTTTTACTCAATATATTTATACAATCACTTTTGGATTCGCCTTATCATTCTCTGCCAAGGCTATTGCATGTACACTTTCTGCAATCCTGATTTCTACACAAAGTGTATTGCTAAATTCCCTGTGATCCTCAGGGATTCCCTTGGTCCAGCTGGCTATACCTGACATGTGCCCCCTTTTCCTTGACCAGACCCTCAATAGACAGCCAGTGTTTCCGAATGCTGTCAGCATTGGCCGGCACACAAACAAGAACATGCTGGTGGTGATCGCTCAATTTATCTCACTTTTAAAATATTCTCACTTGCCAGACTTCTCTTTCCCTGCAAATAGACTCAACAACCACCTTTTGAGAGTTCCTGGCTAATATTGTCAAGATTAGTCTGGCCCCATTTTATAACTTGAACCTGTGGACCAGCCCTGTCCTTTTCCATCGCTATTTTCAAACTAATAGACTTGAGTCACTTTGGCAAAATGCTTTCCCACCACCACCTCAGTCTCTTTCCCGACCTTGTTTCCCAAGGGGAGGTCAGGTTTTGCCCCTTTCTCTTTTCAGGTAATTTACATATTGATTGGGAGTTTTCTGGAACACAATTACCAAATTCCTCTCTTCCAAACACTGAACACTGGCAGTCCCAATCTAGGTTTGGAAAGTTTAAAAACCCCAACCATAACAGCCCTATTATTATGATTGATATTTGAGATCTCCTGATATGTTTGTTCCTCAGTCTGCCACTGATTATTTGGGGTCAGTAGGACAATCGTGTCAGAGTGATGACCCATTCTTATTTCTCAGTTCCACTAACATAGTGTCACTGAGTGATCCCACAGGAATATCCTCTCTAAGTACTGATGTAATGATTCATGCAATGAAAACACCCCACCACGCGTCCTCTCTTGTCTCCCCTTCGATGCCTTTTGTAGCATCTCCACCTTGAAACAATGAGCTGCCAGTCCTGTCCCTCCCTCAGCTTTGTTTCTGTAATAACTATAATATCCCAGTCCCATGTTCCAATCCATGCCCTGAGTTCATCTTCCTTAGCTGTCAGGCCCCTTTCATTGAAATAAATGCTCTTTAATCATCAGTTCCCCCTCGCCCATTCCCTGTTATGTTCTTGCCTGCCTTGTCTGCTGAAATTGCTGTCTTTAACTTGTGCACCAACCTCAATCTTCTTTCTGGCCTTATGACTGTTTAAGGTCCAATATCCTGCCAGATTAGATTATATCGTCTCAAGCAGCTCTAACAATTCGCCCCATCAGGATGTGGGTCCCCCTCCTGCTCCCAGTTCAGGTGCCTTCCCCACCCTGTCTACCTGTGCTGACACCTTCAGGCATCCAGGGACTTGCCCACCAAGGTCCTGGTGTTACTCAGTTCTCCAGGAGGACCTACCCTTCATGATGTATATCCTTCGCTTATGAGACTTCCCACAGTGCATTACCTCACAGTGGTCAGAAGTAAACTCCATCTGCCCTTACTCAGAGTGTGTACAACTCTGAGTATGACTGACTTCATCCAGACTCCCCAACCGTCCCGACCTCTAATTGTCGAAAGAATGCACAACCCTCCCTATTATGTTAACCTCTTCCAGTCCCTCTCATGGACACCATCCAAGTAAGCTTCTCCTGTTCCTGACTATATTTTCCTCCTGTTCCAATAAACCCTTGTGAACTTTGTGACCTAGTCCAATCTCTGCAGTACTCTGTATAATCAGCCTCACTGTGCCTGGAACCTGGCTTCAATTCCAGCCTTGGCTGACTGTCTGTGTGGACTTTACATGTTCTCCCCCCGGCTGTGTGGGTTTCTTCCGGGTGCTCTGGTTTCCTGCCATAGTCCAATATTTGCATGATACGTGATTGGCCATCATAAATTGACTGTAGTATTCAAGCAAGTGTGGTTTAGGTGAGTTCACCATGAGGAATGCAGGGTTTATTGGACAGGGAGAGGGTTGGGTCTGGTTAGGATGATATTTAGAGGGGTTGGTGTGGACTTGTTGGGCCAAGTGGCCTGTTCCCACACTGTGGAGATTCTATTCAGGTTACTGCCCAGTCCTGTCAACCATCCCTGTCTCTTCAACCTTGCCTCATCCCCAATACTCTCCTTATATGTGTAATCGCCAACAGTTTCTAAAACATTCCTTGGCGATGTCAGCTTCTCCAGTCCTTACAACGATCAATATGACTGTCACCTCTTCCTGTTTTTAGAACCCTCTCTATAAATATTGCCATTTGTTACATCACTCCCAATCACTGTTCCATCCTGAAACCCCCCAAAACATTTATATCTCTGTAAACTCATCTGGACTGTCTATACTTCCTTTTGACAATCCCGTTCTGAGACTTTATCTATGTCAAAAAAAGTCATTAAGTGTAGGTAACTCTTATTATTGTAACCTCCCTCGAGCTTTACGGCACCGAGGATCTGTAGAACCTCTTTTCGAACTGACAGCCATCTCTGTGTCTGTAATCTCCTCCACTCCCCATAATACACTCTCTCTGAGCTCCCCTGTAGTCCATTAAACACTCCCTAACACTGTCTGTATCAGTGTAACCTTCTCCAAAAACACAACCTTCCCTATCTGTGTAAATCCCTACACCAGTCCCTATTCCTCTAAGCTCTGTCCAACAATACAACCCTCCATGTCTGTGTATTCACCTTCAGTCCCTACTCACCTCCCTATCTGTGTAACCTTCTCCATGCATTTTTGCAACAGTCTCTTCAACTGTCCCTGTCAGTGTAATATCTTCCAGTCCTGAAAACTCCCCTCTCTAACTTTCTCAGGCCACACAACCCTCACTATCTGTGACCTACTCCTGTCGGAGAACCCTCCCTCTGTGAACTGCTCCAACTCTTCAACTCTCCATAAGCTCCTGCAGCTCTTACAGCCCTCCCTATCGACCAAACCTCTTCCAGTTCCTAAACACCAACAGTCTGTGGAGACCCTACCACCATTCCTCTCTGTGTTATCCTCTCAGGTCCCTGCAATACTCCTGATCTGTAGATCCCATTCCAATGCCTGTGCCTCTCCCGATCCTGTTCCTACAAGACTCATTTACAATGTAACATCCTCCCGTCACTATCACCCACCCTGTCAATGTAAGCTCCTCCTGTATCTCCAAACATTTACTCATCTCCATAACCTTCTCCAGCTCTTACCCCCATCTGTGTAAACATCACTCTCCACTCGAACCCTCCCTACCGCAGGAACTTCCTCCTGTTTGTGCTATGCTCCCTTATCTGTGAGACTGTCTCCAACCAATCTTGCTACCCATTCTCTCAAAAAAGAATCCAGATTCCACAGCCTCCATGTGTAAATAACCCCGAGAACCTAAGCCTTCCTATGTCTATAAACATCTTCAGTCATGATGACCCTCCATATCTCTGTTTGTTCTTCCAGTCGATACAAACACCTTTATCTCTGTAATCTGCTCAGCTCCCTAAAACACTCCCTGTCTGTGATCCAGCCCTGGCCTACAAACGTCCTTATCCCTGTAAACTTCTCTATCCCTCCCAACATTCCCATCTCCATGAACCCCTGTCAGCCCTACAGCTCTCCACATTTCTGTAACCTCCTGTGGGTCTATGGTCCTCCCACACCGTGAAACCACCTCCAGTCCCCAAATCCCTCCCAATCTGGGTCCTCTGTTCCAGATCAGACCATTGCTGTCTCTGTAAACACCTCCACTCCTGACAACTCTTCCCATTTGTGTAACCTCGTTCAGACCCCATACTCTCCAGCTTCCTGAATCCTTTTCCTGCCCTTGCAACTAAAACCACATGTTTATGTAACAACCGCCAGTGCATAAACCTCCCCGACTCAGTAACCACTTGCAGTCCGAACAAAGCACCTAAATTGTGAAACCTCTCATTTCCCTACAATCTACCCTCCCTCCTCAAATGCTTTCATCACCATGAAACCTCACAATTACTGAAGCCTCCTTTTGGCATTGCAACCCTCCTAATGTCTGCAAAATCCTCGTGTCCTGATATCCCTCCCTGTCTCTGTAATCCCCACTACCCTCCAGTGCCCTTCTGGGGAACATGGCAGAGGAGGGAAGATTTGTAAAGTCCAAGCCATGTTACAGAGGTAGAATTCTGGAAATTATAGATTTGGTCGAATGTTTGTGGTGTGCAGATTATTGGCGAGGACTCGAAAGAAAGGATTTATGACTACTTGGAAAACCATAGTTAAATTAGAGACAGCATGGGTTTGTGAGGGGCAGGTCATGCCTCACAAACCTTATTGAATTCTTTGAGGATATGGCAGAATAAGTTAATGGCTCATTCAGAAAAGAAGGATGATTGGGATACAGGGAAATCTGTCTGTCTGGATGCAGGATCGGATGGCCCAGTGAAGACAGAGTATGGCGGCAGATGGAGAGTATTGGGCCTGGAGCTCAGTGACCAGTGGGGTTCCGTAACAATCAGCGCTCTGGGACTCTGCTCTCTGTGACTTTTGTAAATGAGTTGGATGTGGATGTTGGAGAGTGGGTTAGTAAGTTTGCCAATCTCACCAGGTTTAGTGGAGTGGTGGGGAATGTGGAGGGCTGTTGTAGGTTGCAATGGGACATTGACAGGACGCAGAGCTGGGCTGGAAGTGGCAGATTGAGTTCAATCTGGAAAAGTGTGAAATGATTCATTCTGGAAGGTCAAACCTGAATATAGAATACAGTGTTAAAAGGCAAAATACTTGGCATTGTGGAGGAACAGAGAGATCATGGGGTCCATGTCCAGAGATCCCTCAAAGTTGCCACGCACATTGATAGAGTTGTTAAAAAGGCATATGTTGTTTTGGCTTTCTTTAGCAAGGGGATCAATTTCAAGAGCCATGAGGTTTTACTGCATCTTTATAGCGACCTGGTGAAACCACACTTGGAATATTGTGTTCAGTTCTGGTCCCCTCTTTACAGGAAGGATGTACAAGTTTTAGAGAGCGTACATAGGAGATTTACCAGGATGTTGCCTGGAATGGAGGGCATTTCTTATGGAGAAAGCTTGGGGGAGCTGAGGCTTTTCTCATTGGAGTGAAGAAGGGGGTGGGGTGACTTGGTAGAGGTTAACAAGGTGATGAGAGGCACAGAGAGAGTGAATAGTGAGAGACTTTTTCTCCTGTGGCATAAATGGCTATTACAAGGCGGCATAATTTTAAGGTGATTGGAAGATGGATAAGAGAATAGAGAATGGTAGGTGGTCGGATGGACTGCCAATGGTGGTAGTAAAATTAGGCACATTCGGGACATTTAATAGACTCTTGGACAGACACATGGATAGAGTAAAATGAAGGGTATGTAGGTTAGTTTGATTTTACAGTCGGATAAAAGGTTGGCATAGCATCATGGCCGAAGGGTCATGGGCTGAACTGTTCTGCGTTCTGTGTTCTGTCTGGTAAACTGGGTAATTAGCTCAGATCAGTGAAAAAGGATATGGATTTAAGGTGGAGCTAGTGAACTGGATACAAAATTTGCTTGATGGTTGTAGACAGAGGGTGATGGGAGACATGTTGTTTTTCTGACTGTGGGCATGTGACCAGCGGTGGAGTGGGTCCACTGTTGTTTGTCATTTGGATAAATAGTTTGGATGGGAATATTGGTTTCCTGGTAAGTAATTGTTTTGGGTGTCACTGAACTTGGTGGTAAAGTGGACAGTGAAGAAGGTTATCTATGATACAACAGGATGGACAGTACTGCTGGGATAGTGGGCTGAAGAATAGCAGATGGAGTTTAATTAGATAAAGGTGAGGTGTTCCATTTTGGTGAAACAAACCAGGGTGGGACTTGTACAGTTCATGTTCGGGCCCTGGGTAGTGTTTTTAGTCAGTGATCCAGTGACCCAGGTACATAGTTCTTTGAATGTGGTGTCCCAGGTAGACAGGCTGGTGAAGCAGGCGTTTGGGATGGTTACCTTCATTGGGGAGAGCATTAATAGTAAGAGTTGGGATGTCATGTTGTATCTGTAAAAGACATTGGTGGGGCTACCATTAAAACATTGTTGATCAGGAGGAAGAACTCCTCTAGTCACTTACTTGCTTTAAGGAAGGGCATTAAATATTCTAACCTGGTCTGGCCAACATTTGACTCCAGACTGACAGCAATATGGCTGACTCTGAGCTACCCTCTGGGTAATTAGCAGTTGGGTCAAAGAATGTTAGTCCAGGCAGTGACAACCACATCTCATGAATGAATAAATAAAAATACATATGTCCCTCCCTACCTCTGCAAACCCCTCCAGCTGCAGCAATCTGTACTGACTTTGTAACACAGTTCAGACCCTGACCACTCTCTCTAACACTCTCACCACCTCCAGCACCTTCAGCTCTCCCTGTTCCTATTGTGTCAATAAACCCTGACCATGGTTCCCCTTCCCACTGCCCTCCTCCTGCTAGCATACCCTTTGCAATCTATTTAACATTTACTCCTAAAACACTCTCTCACTTTAGGATTTTAAGTACTTTTTGGGGATCTTCTCAGCCTCATAATCTAGTATGATCCCTTTCGTCCTGAGTGAGGGATCAGTGGGAATTTCTTGCTGAGGTTTATACTGTTTCAATGGCATGTCCTTCTGTTGAGGGTTTTACACTGTTCCTTCAAATGTTTTCTGCTGTCCATTTACAGACACATGTCTCAGTCTGTTTAGTCTGTTTACCTTGGTCAGTTCTCCTCTCACACACATGTAATTGGTTATTTTTGTTTCTCGTTGTAGCTTGTCCTTTCTGTGAATCACTCTAAAACTTTATATTTCTTTAAACTGCACTTTATCACAATTTCCCGAAGGATCTCTGCAGGTGACATGACTCATTCACTAAGTTTCATTACACGGTCGCTCTGCGATAGTTATGTCCCTTAACAGTTGCACAATGTGTTTTTCAAAGAAACACTGAAAAAAAAATTAACCGAACTCCTCTTCCATTATCAATGTTGACCGTGTATTGTCCCAGATTATAAGAATTTTGAAGTTTTCCAAAATTATCACAATGCCTTTGTTAAAAAATTACAACGAATCCCTGTGTAATACAATGATGAGCAAAGGCATACTGTTCAGTGGCTAAAACTGTTCTGCTGCTTGTGTCCTTGGCAAGTAGTAATTACATTCAGACTGACTCGACTTCATGATCTGATGCCAAATGCTTTCTCTGTAATGCCTTTGTTATCCATTATTTTTAGTGTTGCCCATTTTTGCTGAGTTTTCGCAAGATTGTGAACCATTGAATATTTTTGTTCATCCATGTCTCCCTGGTGTCTAAATCTCTTTTATCTCTGTGTCACAAATCCATTGACCTTATTACAGTGACGTTGTCCATTAAAAAAAACATAACTTACTCTTTCCCACAATTTTCTGTCACAAACCTTTTAGCTGATGTACAGTTTTAGTTAAATTCTGTCCCTTCCTGTTCCTTTCTGCTTGTCTTCAGCCACATCCCCATGCTGTTCCGTTGCTTCGCCTTTTCTCTTTGGCTTTGGAAAGCTCCTTTCACCTGAACCCTGTCCCAGCATCCTCTATGTCAGTTTAAAGGCCTATCCATAAACCTACTGACATGATCAGCCAGGACCCTGGTCCCAGCAGTGTTCCAGTGGGACCATCCTAATGGATTATTTATTAAATCAGGTATGGGATGTGGGTGTCTCTGGCTGACCAGCCTTTCTTGCCCAGTCCTAGCTGCCCTTGAACTGAGTAACTTGCTTGGCCTTTGAAGATGGTAATTGGGAGGCAAATACTTTGCTGTGGCGATGTCGTGCAGACCACGTGAGAATGGGCAGATGTCCATCTCTGAATGACATAGCAGCCTGGGATACATTTCCCTGGGCACTGGGGATTTCTCCACCTTTATGCCTGTGAAAACATTTAATACCTCCTCCTTATTGATCTTAACATATTCTGGAACCTCAGCATCCCAACTGAAATCCCCGGCTATGATGCCTTTCTCCTGTGTGAATACAGATGGGAAGTATTCATTGAAGACCTCACCTGCTTCCTCTGACTCCATGCACAGATTGTCCATCTGGTTTCTCACTGGCCTTCCTCTTTCGCTGGGAATCCTCTGACTCTCACGATGCTGATAAAATACCTGTGTCTTTTCCGCAATCGTATCTGCCAAATGACCATTGCTTGTCCCTCATTTTCCACAATCCTCTTGCACTCTCTATACTTGTGAAGGGCTTCACCTGATTTTAATGCACTGTATTTTCTTTATCAAACTCACGATATCACTTGATCAGTATTCGCTGGACTTGCTGCCTTTACTATTCACTCTTCAAGGAGCACACTGGCCCTGCGTTCTCACTGCATCACTTTAAAATACTCCACTTTCCTAACATGGACCCAACTGCAGGGAGTTCCTCCCAGTCTATGTTTGCCAGATCCTCTGTAATGATCGTGATACTGATAGGAGGCACAGTTGTGAGGGGGACAGACAGGAGACTGTGTGGCTGCAGAAGAGACCCCAGGATGGTGTGCTGCCTCCCAGGTACCAGGGTCAAGGATGTCTCTGAGTCATTATTGAACATTAGGAAGGGGGGAGGGTGTACATCCAGAGGTCATTGTGCACATTGGTCCATATGACTGAGGTAGACAAAGGGATGGGGTCCTGTGAAATGAGTACAGGGAGTCAGGTGAGAAGTTAAAAAAGCAGGATATTGACCTTAATGATCTCCAGATTACTCCCAGTGCCCCCTGCCCCAGTGAGGATAGAAATAGAAAGGTAGGCCGGATGGATGTGTGCCTGAGGAGCTGGTATAGGGGGCAGGGTTTTCAGTTCATGGGTCATTGGGATCTCTTCTGGGGTAGAGGGGACCGGAACAAAGGGGATGGTTTGCACTTGAAGCAAAGGGGCACAAGTATCCCAGGGAGGAGATTTGCTTGAGTTACCCTGGAGGATTTAAACGAGTTTGGCAGGGAGTTGAGACTCTGAGTGAGGAGAGGGACCATCGAAAAGTCAGGTGAAATACATCAGCAAGTTACATATTCAGGATATCCAGGGGCACAGTCGAGGGAGGGAAAAGACATCTGGTTTTAAAGGGCATTTATTTCAACACACGAGGCCTGACTGGTAAGGCAGACGAGCTCAGAGCATGGATTAACTCTGGGGACTGGGATATTATAGCCATAGCCGAAACATGGCTGAGAGAAGGGCAGGACTGGCAGCTCAGTGTTCCAGGATACAGAAACTACAGGCGGGACAGAAGGAGAAGTAAGTGAGGAGGGGGAGTTGTCTTTTTGATTAGGAAGGACATAACAACTGTGCATCAAGACAATTCTGTTATGCAGTCATCAAATGAGGGCATAAATTTTAAAGTTATAAACAAAGAGGGGATGGTCAGTCTGCTGGGATCGTGTTCTAGACCCTCAAATAGCCAGCGGGTACGAGAGGAGCAAATATATAGTGAGTTTGCAGGTACCTATGAAAATAATAGAGTAGTATTGGATGGAGATTTTAACTGTCCCTGGATTGACTGGGTCACCCAGAGGATAAAAGGCCCGCACTGTGTGGCATTTGTAAAATGTGTCCAAGAAAGTTTCCTAAACCAAGACGTAGAGGGCTCTATGCTACTCAGGCGGGTGCAACACTGGACCTGTCCTCAGAAAACGAGGTCAGGCAAGTGACTGAAGTATCAGTCGGAGAGCACATTGCGTCCAGTCATCACAACTGTCTTTGTTTTAACATAGTTGTGGAAAACGATCAGACAGGTTGACAGATTTAGGTCTTAAACTGGAACTGGGCCAATATTGGGACCATTCAGCAGGATCGAGCAGGGGTTGATTGGGTGAAGGTAAAACTCACATGACACTAGGGTATAGTCCAGATGGTTTACAGAGGAACCTCGATTGTCTGAATGATATGGGCGGACACTATTCCGTTCAGATAATTGATTTTTCGGTTTATCGATTCAATACCTTTCCTCTGGGGCTCGGAGTTTTCAGTTCAGTCTGCTCCCTGTTCAGGTGACTAGGCAGCAGCAAGCCATGAGTGAGCCCCCACACCCTGTCAGACCCCAAAAAACTCGCTTGCCTCCAAACCCATCCAACACCGCCCCCACCTAACTCTCAACGTCGCACCCCCCCAAACTGACCCAACAGCGAATCCTGCCCCCAAAAGAGTCCGACACCACCATCCACCCGACACCTGTCCCCACTTCCCAGACACGTCCAACATCACCCTCAGCCCGTCCCCAAACCCGTTCAACACCGCCCCCCCGCCCACCACACCCACCGTCCAATCCATGTCCATACCCATGCCCCCGTAAGTGTTACCTAGGTATGCGGATAGTGGAGAAGGTGTTTGGTATTATTTCCTTTATTGGTCAGAGCATTGATTATAGCAGTTTGGAGGTCATGTTGCAGCTGTACAGCACACTATTTAGGGCACTTTTGGGATGTTGCATGCAGTTCTGATCTTTTTCCTATTGGAAGGATGTTGTGCAACTTGAAAGTGTTTTGAAAAGTTTTACAAGGATGTTGCCAGGATTGGAGGATTTGAGCTATCGGGAGAGGCTGAAATGACTGAGACTGTTTTCCCTGGAGCGTCAGAGGCTAAGGGGTGACATTCCTGAGGTTTATAAAATCATGAGGGGCATGGATAGGATAAACAGACAAGGTCTTTTCCCTGGGGTTGTGGAGTCCAGAAATGGAGGGCGTAGGTTTAGGGTGAGAGATGAAAGATTTAAAAGGGACCTAAGGGGAAACCTTTTCACGCAGAGTGTGGTAATGTATGGAATGTACTGTCAGAGGAAGTGGTGGAGTCTGGTATAATTGCAGCATTCAAAAGGTATATGAATAGAAAGGGTTTCGCGGGATATGGGCCAAGTGCTGGCAGATGGGACGAGATTAGGAAAGGATATCTGGTCGGCGTGGACGAGTTGGACCGAAGGGTCCGTTTATGTGCTGTACGTCTCTAGGTCTCTCACGCTCTAAATGTTTTCCACTGTTCATTTACAGCCTGACATTTCAGTCTGTTTCCCCTGTTTATCTTGGTCAGTTCTCTCTCAAAATCATATAATGGTCTTTGTTACTGATGCTCGGGTGTGCTTTATGGTCACTTTAACATGTCATAATCTCTTTGAATTCCGGTATAATTTCTTGGAGGATCTCGGTGTGATATTACTCATTCACTCAGCTTCATCACCCAACAGTCGATCTGAGATAGTTACATCCCTAGCTATTTGCACAATGCGTTATTCAAAGAAACACTGACAAAAACATTCAAGGAGGATCTCGGATAATATCACTCTTGCCAATGTGTCTGTCCCAGATTATACAAAGATTGAAGTCTCCAAAAATTATCACACCACCTTTGCTACAATTTCTAATGAATTTCTGTTTAATGCAGGGATGAGCAATGAAATACTGCAAGGCAGCATAAGAACTGTTCTCCTGCTTGTGTTTTTGACACATAGCACCCAGAATTTGTATTCAGGCTGATTCAGCTGCATAATCTGAGGCCAATGCTTTCTCTGTAATGCCTTTGTTATCCAGTACTGTCAGGGTTCCCATCTTGTTTTTCCATTCTGCCTGAGATCCTGTAAGGTTGTTTACTGTTGAATATTTATGTTCCACCCTTTGTTCACCCTGTAATCACGTCTATCTAGTGACTAAGTCTCATTTTTCTCTGTGTCCCAAGTCTATTACCTTATTGTAGATATTTTGTGGATTCCAAATCAAAACAACATTATAATTTCCTCTTCCCCACGATGTCCTGTCACAAACCGACTCATTAATGTACAGTTTTAGTTAAACTCTGTCCCTTCCTGTTCTTTTCTGCTTGTCTTCAGCCACATTCCCATGCTGTTCCGAGGCTTCACATTTTCTCTTTGGATTTGGAAAGCTCATTTCACCTGAACCCTGTCCCTGCACCCTCCATGTCAGTTTAAAGCCCTGTCCATAAACCTACCAACATGATTTTTCAGAAAACTGCTCCCAGCAGTGTTGATTTTAAATCACTCATGGGATGTTGCTGTCTCTGGGTGGCCAGCATCGCATGCCCACCCTTAGAGCTGAGTGGCTTGTCACATCATTACAGTGGGCATTTGAGCATCAATCCCATTGCCCTGGGTCTGGATTCATATGTAGGCCAGGCTGGCAGCCTCGAACAGATTTGCTTACTGAAACGGTATTATTAAGTGTTTAGATGGGTATCCCTGACTCTGGCATTAAATTAGGAAAGGATATCTGGTCGGCGTTAAATTCTGGATGAACAGTCTAGTGAGAGTAACACTAGGCCATTGCCTGGTCCACTGATAGCTCCCTCATCCCTGAGTACTGATCCCAGTGCACCTTCTTCCTGACCGTGATTTGATCCTGATAACTTCCTGCACTCTGGTGATATCACACAGTCTCTCTCCATGTGGTATCTGTCACTGTGAGGGTTTAATTGATGCCGGTGACTGCACCTTTTGCAGCTACTCCAGATCCTGAGCCAACAGAATTCTCCAATCCAGGGAGATGAGGCAACACAGACCAGGGATGGAGACTGGGATTTTCCAGATCTCTGAGGAACTTAGTACCATTCTCCATGTGTAACCCTCACAGCATCAGTCTAATTTCCCATTCTGTCTGTTTCTCTGTCTCCTGTAGATACTCAGGATGCTCTTGACTCAGCGGAATTCCCATTTCCTGTTTTGTCCATCACCACACTGAAGATGGTTGGTCAGCCAGAGTGATGTAGAGTGAGATCTGGAGCCTTCAGTAAATCCTGCAGCGAGGTAAGATCACTCACAGTGAACAGAGCAGAGTGTATTTAAGGGATCAAACTTTTATCCAGAAGACATGACACAGATACAGTGTTGAAGGGTAAACACAGAGCATG
This sequence comes from Chiloscyllium punctatum, assembly GCF_047496795.1. Lineage (NCBI taxonomy): Eukaryota > Metazoa > Chordata > Chondrichthyes > Orectolobiformes > Hemiscylliidae > Chiloscyllium > Chiloscyllium punctatum. The sequence continues at coordinate 21,589,774 of NC_092772.1, forward strand.
ATGGTCTCAGGCTCAAACCCCACCTCTTGTAGATTTACATCTCTGCTGTATTGAGCTTTCCTATGTCAATACATTAAGTTGACAGTTATCAATCCAGGCCTGTGCTGTCTTAGTGAGGATCAGTACAACAGAGGGGAGAGCAGGCCTCCCTTAAGGAGATGGTATTGAAACCTGGGATCTTTCTGTTCTATATTCCCTCCTCACGCTATCTCTTGTTATGTGATAGAGTCATACAGCAAGGAAACATGCCTTTCGGTCTAAATTGTTTGAGCCAATGTCTTGAATGCTTGTAATTCCCAGAAATTTTCCTATTTCTGTAACCTCCACCCCTCCCATATTTCCGCTGTATATTTGAAACCTACTCCGATGCTGATGACTCTCCCTGTATGTAAATTGCTCCAATATCAATAACATGCCCAATCTCAATAATCTCATCCTGCACTCAGTACAATAATTCCTATTTCTGTAGTTTTGCACAATACTTATACTGCCCATGTCTCTGTAAAATCCTCCAGCCTGGAGCAAAATACCCACCTGTGGACCTTCTTCAAACCCCAAGAAAACATGATATCACTGTAACCTTCTGCAGGTCCGATCACACTCCTGCCTCCTGACCTATAGTACCACATGACCACAGTAACCTTCTCCCAACCCTCCCGACCTCCTTACCGATATGAACACCTCCAGACCCTTTTCAAGCCACAGCAGCACTCCACATCTGTTTGCTCGTCCACTCCCTACAGTCCTCCCAGCACCTCAAACACTCTCTCTTTCTGTAATTCTGCAATTTGGGGCAGCACGGTGGCTCTGTGGTGAGCGATGGTACCTCACAGTGCCAGGGACCCAGGTTCGATTCCAGCGTTAGGTGACTGTCTGTCTGTGTGGAGTTTGCACCTTCTCCCTGTGTCTGTGTGGGTTTCCTCCAGGTGTTGCAGTTTCCTCCCACAGTCCAAAGATGTGCAGGTCAGGCGAATTGGCCATGCTAAATTGTCCATAGTGTTAGGTGCATTGTCGGAGAGAAGTGGGTCTGGGTGGATTACTCTTTGGAGAGTTGGTGTGGACATGTTGTGCCGAAGTACCTGTTCCCATGCTGTAGGGAATCTAATCTAAACTCTCCCTCTGTGTTCCTTATTACTGTACCTACATATATCCATCTATCCATAATCAGCCCCAACCCCTTCAAACCTCCGAGTCTCTGTGAACTCTCACAGCTCCAACATCTCTCCTTAACTGGGTAACCTTTTCCATTCCTGAAGCACTCTGAAAATGTGGACATCCTACAAACCTCCCTATCTGCGTAATCCTCTCAGGACCCTGTAAACCACCCCCCCACACCCCCCCGATCTGTGGAACCAGCTCCAATGCTTGTGACTCTCCCGATCAGTTTCTACAAGACTTACTATCTCTGTAACATTCTCCCGTCGCTATCACCCGCCCTGTCAATGTAAGCTCCTCCGGTCTCCCCACCAATCTAATCATCTCCATAACCTTCTCCAGCTCTTACATCCCTATCTGTGTAAACGTTACACTCCCCTACAACCATCCCTAAAGCAGAAACCTCCTCCAGTGTATGCAATACTCCCTATCTGTGTTTGTGTCTCCAGGATCTATTGCTGTTCCTGTCTCTGTAAGCTCTGACAGATTGTCCAGCTTGCCGATCCGTATACTTTCCAGAACCTCAGCATCTGACATCAACAAAAGTCTTAATTAACTACAGCCTTCCATATCTCTCTTCTTTCCTCAATTGTATAAAACTCTCTTAATCTCGGTAAGTAACACAATTCCATAAAATACCCCAAGCCTGCGTAAACTGTCCCAATCCGACAGTGAGAAGCCTCACTGACCTTTTGATCACCTGTAGTCCCTTCAGATCACCCTGTATCTTCTCTGACTCCATTGAATACAGCCCATCTCATGTTATAACTCCTCTAACTCATGTGTTCCTCTCCATCTCTGTGATATTCTTCAGTTACTGCAATTCTCATTCTTTATCTCCAGAGCTTCCAATCCGCCGATCGATGTAAGGTTATTGATCCCTTGCAGCATGTTTAACACCTGTAGCAGCCTCCAACTCCTCAACGCATCCTGTCGCTGTAACCTCCTCAAATACTACAGCTCACTGTCTTTGTAATATCTTCCAGTATCTGCAACCCTCTCGATTTTTATAACCCACTCCAGAACAGCTTTCCACATCTCTGTGTAACTGATTGGAATGCTGCAGACCTGCCTTCACAGTCCTCAGTAACTCTCTGAACTCCTGCAGCTCTACAACCTTCAGTATCTCTGGCTCCTCCAATCCCTACACTTCTCCCTGGCTGTTTGAACTGATCCAGCCCCTCAACCCTCCCCTCCACTCTTGTCCATGTCAGTGTAATTCCCAGCACCAACAATCCTCCCAGTCTCTATAAACTCCTGCATCTCCAACTACCACCCCAATCCGTGTAATCTCCAGTCCCTCCTGTCCTTCCTTTTTCTATAAACTCCTGTAGCTCCAAATACCACCCCATCTGTCTACTCTCCAGTGCCTATAACCCTCCCTTTCTCTAAAGATTTCTGTAGCTCCAACTACTACTGTGTAATCTCTAGTCCCTATATTCCTCCCGATCTCTGTAAATCCTTCAGAACTGATAATCCTGTAACTCCACTTGACATCTTTCAGCCCGACAACAACCAACAGTGATCTCAAACCACCGAACTCTGTAACATCCTCCACTCTCTACAGCCCAGCTTTTCTCTCTTAGCTTGTCTGGTAACTGTATTCCCCTTCATCTCCGGTTACAGATCCTTGCACAGTGAAACAATGTCTCAGTATCGAATCTGTAAGAACACAAAAATCTTTGGTGTATCAATAAATTTGCCTCATTTTCTAAATTTTAACGACTGCAAGTTCAACCTTCTCCACCTCTTCTCATCAATATCCCTCCATTTTGAAGACCAGCCTGGTGAACCTTTCTGCAGTTGATCTGAAACCAAGAGCTGACAGCAATAATCACGAAAGTGCTGGGATGTATGTTAAACGATATGCCAGGAATACTAACTGCACACTTAGAAACTTATGGAATAAGCACAGTTCTTAAGACCATCATATATAGGGGTAGAATTAGACCATTCAATCCATCAGGTCTATTCCACTATTCGATTGTGTATGAATTGTTTCTCAACCCCATTCTCTCACTCCCTGTAACCCTTGATCTCCTTATTCATCCAGAACCTGCTTATCATTGAGTAAGGTACACTGAATCACTTAGCATCCACAGCCCCATGTGGCAGTGAGTTCCACAGATCCAGCACCCTCTGGCTGAATAAATTCCTCAACATCTCTATTCTAAAGGGTCGTCCCTTCACTCTGAAGCTGTGCCCTTGGCCTCTGGTCTCTCCTGCTCGTTGAAACATCTTGCCCATGTCCACTCCATCCAGGCCCCTCAGTATTCTGTAAGTTTGAATGAGATTCTGCCGCCGCCTCTGAAACTTCAACAAGTGCAGACCGAGAGACTTCACCTGCTCCTCCTATGACACAAATTTCATCCCTGAAATCTTTCTTGGAAACCCATTTCTCGTACCCCTTCACATCCTTTGTTCAGACTCTTAATGAATAACGTGTAGAGTGTAGTCCCAATACTGACCCCTGCGGTGCTCCCCCCATCACCAGTTCCCATCGTGAAAAAGACCCCTTTCTTCACACTCTCTGCCTTGTGCCAATCAGACAAATCCTCTATCCATGTTCTGCATGTTGTTCTGAAACAGAAATTTCATTTCACACCAACTGCTGGATTTATTTTTCTGTCTGGCTGTAAACAGCAGAGTTTCCCCATTACCTTCCCATCTGTAATTCCCTGGGGAAGGTGGTGGGGAGGTGCCTTCCTGACCCACTGCAGTCCTTTGGGTGTAGGGACAGACACAGTGCTGGGAGGATGGAGCATGGCCTGGAGGGCACCTTGGAAATGCTGGTGTTCCCATGCACCTGGAGTTCCTCTCTTTCTAGGGCATAGTGGTTCCGGGTTTATGAAGTGCTGTTGGAAAGGGCCTTCCTGAGTGACCTCAGTGCTACTTGTAGATCTTTTATTCCTTCATTCATTCATTCATGAAGATGAGCTTTGTTGGCTGGGCCAGCATTTATTGTTGATTTGGAGTTGTCCCTGAGAAGGTGGTAGTGAGCTGCCTTCCTCAGCCACTGCACCAGCCGTTGGAACTGTTGTTATCTGTGTACCCTCCAGCAGGCGCTCCAACACTCCTCACGTCTGTAACTGCAAACAGATAATGCAACTCTCCCTTTTATATCTCACATCCTCCCCGCCATATAAATCGGACAGTTCCTCACAATATCTCACCTCCTCCATTCCCATCTGTGCTAGAGATCAGTAAAATTACTTTATTCTTGTTTAAACTTCTGATCATCCAAAATCTCTCCCATTTTAAATTTGTAACCCCTTCAGTTTCTGTTACTCTCCATATAACTGCAATCAATGATAGCACAGGTTCCCTTCCTAAATCTCTAATTACAATGATTGCGTGTGCTAAAGTGGCACTTTTCTTCCTCCCTATCCTTCTCAGGACTTCCAGCCCCTACAATCCCACTATTTGGAATGCTCCCAATCTCTACACCTCCTCAAGTCCTGGGGGTCCTTGAAAATTACCAGTGCCCCAAAGGTTTATATTCCCCCCAGTTACTGCAAGTCTTCTCACTCTGTCACATCCAAGTCTGACACATCCAAGTCTCCATCCAAATCTCCAGGACCAGACAACACTTGCTGGCTCTCAATTTGCATTTGTTGAAGTCTACACATCTGTGTAAGCAGCTCAGAAAAAGTCACTTAGACTCTACAAAGCTCCGTCATGCACAAGCCACCATCTCACTTTTTCCCTTGCCTTCTTCAATGTCTGAAACTCTCACTGTATCTTCCAGTAACGTTCTTGAGTTGATGCAGGTTTGCCTAGCTCCCCAGAATACCTGTTCCACCCCATATAGCACGCTCAATCACTGTAACACTCTCTGCTTTGTCTAGTCCTGCCTTTTCTAATGTTTTTCCAGGCACAACGACGATCCTATAAGAGAGCAATACGGAATGGAATGTTATAAATTTCAGCTGAGGCTTGAGGCCTACAATTACCTGGGAGTCACAAAGGGAGGGAACCTGAGAGAGAGCAGCACAGAGCGGGAGAATATTAATCAGCAGCGAGGATCGAGGCCGACTGGGACTTGGAGTTGCAGAAGCAGCAGAGCAGGATGCTCGAAATCAGCACCGAGTCACAGAGGGAGTGACCATGTGACGGAGCAACTTGGAGCATGAGCATGAGGCTCACTCACACCTGGGAGTTACAGAGGCAGCAAAGTGGGAGGATATAAATCAACACTGAGGATCGAGGCCTAATCGTGCCTGGGAGTCACAGAGACGGTGACTCTGTGAGGGAGCAAAGTGGAGTGGGAGCAGGAGGATTACACGTCCCTGGGAGTCACAGAGACGGTGACCCCGTGAAGGAGCAGAGTTGAGTGGGAGCTGGAGGATTACACGTCCCTGGGAGTCACAGAGATAACTTCTGCTGCTGGGACCTGCCTGCACTGAGTTTGAAAGAAGTGCAAGAGCCATCGCAGAAAAGGCTGTAATTTCATTGGCTGATAAATACACCGCTATTAGTGACTGTCAGTTAATTGCTATAAGTTAGCAATTTTTTTTCAACTTCTGAAATAAGGGTTGAACACAGAAAAGAGGGAGAACTGAAATTGTGAGCCAATATAATAAAGTAACCTCAGTAAGACCAGTTGAATAAGGGACTTAACCATATTATTATTTCCCAAATGCTAACTTCATTCTAAGTAATTAATTAAGTTACTCCAGACATGTTGCATTTTAAGACATGGCAAGACTTGTTTGTCAGATGGAAAATGTGGTCTGTTACATTGGGAAGTCATAGCCCCTGCTTGAGTCCTAGATGGGCACTTGGTCATGGAGTTCATACAGTGACTAGAGACTCTATGGGACATCTGTGATGCTGAGAGTTAGGTGGATAGCACACACACACACAGCAGATTACCCTGCAGACATGACAGCCTGGAAGAAGGAAGGGTCTGGGGGATGAGGCAACCAGAGAGAAACAATGAGGGAATACAAGAAAATCCTGGTATCTCCCTCCCAATTCAGTTTCCCAGTTTGGAAGCTGATTACATTGTAGGCTGCTCAAGGGCGGGCAGTCAGAGCCATGTCTGTGGCACCACAAGCAGCCTGACTGTACAGGAGGGGAGGGAGAAGGAAGGAGGAGCAATAGTCACAGGGGAGTCAGGAAAATGAAGAAGGTGTCAGCGTGTCTGTAATTCCAGGATAGTGGGGTTAAGAATGTTACTGTGTCTGCAGGACATTCGTCTGGGGGACAGTGAGCAGTCAAAGGTCATGTTCACGTTGGTTGGAATGACCTGGGTAGGAAGGGCGAAGTGGTCTGGGAGTCAGAAATTAGGGAGCTTTGTGGATGGTTAGCAAGCCGATCCGCAAATGCAACAATCCCTGGAATACTCCAAGTGCCGTGTCCAAGTGAGAACAGAACTCGTGGTTTTAGATAGATGAGAGTGTGACTGGAACGATGATTCAGCAGGAAGGGCTTCAGATTCCTGGGACATTGGGACTGGTTCTGGGGAAGGCAGCAACTGTACAAGCTGGATGGGGTAACGTGACAGAGCTGGGACTGAGTTCCTTGCGCAGTGTTTGGGAGGGATTGAAAATAACTTGGCGTGTGCTTAGGATCCAAAATGGAATAGAAGAGGAGACTACCAGGATTCTCAAAATAATGTGAGATACAGTTGGTACTAATTTACAACAACAAGTTTATCAGTGGAAGATGGATTAAGAAAGAAAGCCTTAATCTGAGGTACTCTGCATGGACGTGAATACTCAGTGTGGGGAGTTCCAGATGTAGATTAGTGTGTGGAAATCTGATGTACTGATCATCGAGAGCTGGCTCAAGGAATGGCAGGACTGGGTGTTAAATAGTGCTGGGTATAAGGGATTCCGAAATGATAGAAGTGAAGGGAAAATATGAAGGTAGAAGTATTGGTTTTGATTAGCATTAGTTAAGGGGTCCAAGAGAAAGAGGATCCGTCCAAGGACAGAATGAATTTGGCTGGAGCTACAGAACAAAAAGTGTACACTTACACTGTGACGTACAGTCTGTCGGCCAGCAACCAAATAACTGATGAAGAGAATAAATATGCAGGGTCATTTGAGAGCGATGACAATACTACAGATCGGTTATACTGAGAAACGTAATGTTTCCAGATATAGACAGGGATACTGGTGGTGAAGGTTCACGAGGGTCAAGTGTTCCTGGATTACATGGGGGAGAGCTGACTGCAGGAGTATGTATCCAACCCAAGAGAGCATGTACTATTGGATCTGGTCCTTGGGAAAGAGGTGGGGCAAGTGGATCCAGTGTCGGTAGGGGATGGTTTTGGGGCACAGCGATCATTTTATTGTAAAGTTCAGGATGATGTAGAGAATGACATGCAATAATTGTGACTGAGAAACATTGTTGATTGAGAGCAGGCTTCAATGGGGCAAGAATGAAGCTGGGAAATTTTGAAGAAGGCCAGTGAAATGATAGCGTTAAATAGTGTGAACCAGGTCAGATTGAGCTGGGCTTATGGAGATATGGCTGCTGTGTGACCAAAACAGACCTGGATAATCAAAAATTTTCCCCATTTATACAGGAAGGATAAACAGGACAACACAGTGAAGTAGCATTGTGTATAAAGGATGGGATCAGTAATATTGTGATGCTAATCAATTCACACACTGCTCTGCCCTGCCCTCACCCCTCATCCCTGCGTATGAATCCTATCAGATATTGGTAACCTTTGCAAACTTCAGAAAATAGCACAGTATAGAGGAGATCACTCTGTCCACTGTCTGCATTGGACAAGATGTAATGTTGTTTTTTAAAGCCCTAGTTCTTTCTCCCCGGACAGTGTAGGACTTCAGGTGCAGATCCCGGCACCTTTTTAAAATGGTTTGAGAGTTTCTGCCTCTACGCCACTTCCATGTGTGACTCCCAGATCCCGATCATAAACTGCGTTAAATAACAACTTGCCTCATCAATTCTCTAATATTTGAACCAATTACATTAAATATTTGCCACTGATAACTGAGCTCTCCAACAGGAGCAAGGTATTCTCTCCCTTTCTACCCAGGCACCTGACAATATGTGCACCCCAATCTAATCTCCTATCAGCACCCTCCGTTCCAATCTTTACTCATAACTGCACTTCCACTGTCACAGGTTGAAGAATCTCCTCTGTACCCTCTCCAGTCCAATCCCATCCTTCCATGTGATGGGGTGACCAGAACTGTACACAGTCCCCAAGCTCTGACTGAACTAATTCTTTATACAGTTCCTGCATAAGCTTCCTGCTGTGAAACTCTGCCCTTTGGCTTACAGAGGCAATGATGCCATTTGCTCCATTAACGAGATTTTTGGTGTTTCCAGCTACCTTCATTTATCTGCCCACACTGACCACGTTCTCATTTATTGCACATTCCCCTCTATTGCTGATGTCCCTAAATGCCTTGCCTTACAATTCTCTGGATTGTTTGCTTCATTCACCTGGACCCCATAGTTTCTGTTTTTAAACAGTCTGCCATGGGATCTCTCTTCGAATCCAAGTAATTCACATGCAGTTAAAGGTTAGTGCCTCAGACCGGCAGTCAGATTAATTACACACGATCTTCCTTGACCAAATCCAGACCGACTGTCCTGGAGTCCCTGGGACTTCCTCAGTGACCGTTTATTCACTCTCAGAGTTCCAGCCTCGACCTATTCACTCAGTCCCTTGCTCCACAGTAAACAAAATTGCAGTATTAGCCATTTTCCTGTCCTCCGGCATCATTGCTGCATCCAGTGAGGATTGGATAATGTAGGTAAATATAAGGCAGGGGATTTTCCCTGCTCCTTTTAACAGTCTGGAACATTGTGTTACCCCTTTTTTTGAGGATTGTAATCTCCTGTATAATTCTCTTTTTCCAAGTTTGTTGCTCCCAATATTTCATCCCTGTTTTGATTCAGACAGACAGAGGCATAAACCATCTTATGATATGGTCAAGTATCGTTTTAATCTGGTTTCATGGAGGGTTACTCTCCACCAGTTGAAGTGCATTTTCTCATGATACGATCCCCAATCTGTCTCATACCCTCCCTGCCCGCGTGGCCTTCCTCTCATCTGATACTAACACAATGATTTTTCCCCTTCGTATTAACAGCTGCCCTCTGACTGGATATCCCAGAATGCACCTGCCTCCCTGTTTCCAGGAGCCATCTTTAAAAAGTCATTTTACTCTTGAATTGTGAATCCGAAACTGGCCTGGACATGGCAGAGGGGGTAAAACTGGGGCTCCCCATTGTGGACAAGCCCCTGGTCCTGGTGTATGACATGGTGCATGAGAGGGACTTTATCTTCCTCCAGGGCTGGCAGGGGAAGCTATGACACCAGACCCTTCCAGCTTGGTCCGAGGCTGACCCCTGGGTCAGTGTGATTCCAGCCTTCTGGGTGAATGCCCAGCAGTGTAGGAAGGAGGTCAGTGACCTTTTCCCCTCTACCAGGGTAAGTGGCATCATCTCCACTTCTCCCACCCTCAGTGAATGCAGCACCTTCTCTCAGTCTCTCTCTAATCTCTTCACTGCCCCTCTGCCCAACTCTGCCTGGTGTCTGTGCTGTCAACTCCCTCACTCAGAACACCTCGACAACTTTCCCCCAGCTGTCCCAGCACTAACAGCTGTACCAACCACTTCCATTTCCCTAATCCTCCTTGTTAATTCTCACATTCCGGAAGGAACTATCCCACACTAGGGCACAAAGAGCTAAGACGGATATGGGGCAGCCTAACATTCATCTGCTCACCCCCTCACAGGGGAAGGATCCTGACTCCACCAACCATGAGAGGCTGACAGACCGTGTCCAAGCTCCCGGACTGGGATCTGAGACTCCCCCTGACTCCCTGTGCTGGGCACAGTGACTGACTGTGGACAATGATATCAAGCTTCCTGGTTTGTGTCTCTGCTAAACACCAAGACAATACAGCAGACAGGTGAGCCTGGTAGCTCTAGCTGAGGGGAAACGCTGCTAAAGGCAGGGTAAGGCAAGGCAATAATTTTGTGAGCATTCAGGTCAGCTCAAAGTGAGTGCGTACAAACACGGAGTGATCAGACCAGAGGGACAGTCCATGAGCTGGCTGTGGGTCCCTGAGCACAGTGTCCTTGCAGCAGCATTGCAATGTGAGTTGTCAGCGCGCCCTGAGCTGCAGCATTGAATTACAGAAGAGTGGTGTCAGTGGGTCAGAGATGTGCTGGAATGGCATGGTGAGGCTGGCATGTGTCAGATGCCAGCATTGGTGAGTGTGGATTACATGCAGCTTCTGTCAGTGCAGTGTCCCCCGAGACGTTGGTATCCAAGATAGAATGACGCAGGAGCGAGGGTCAAGATGGCGTCACAAGGTACCAGCTCAGACATTCATGTCAAATTCTCAACATTGAGTTTCCCCACGGTGGGGAAGGATATGAAGCTACAAGTTGATGAGGGGAGGGATCCACAATAGAACATAGAACATAGAAGAATACAGCGCAGTACAGGCCCTTCGGCCCTCGATGTCGCGCCGATCAAAGCCCACCTAACCTACACTAACCCACTATCCTCCATATACCTATCCAATGCCCGCTTAAATACCCATAAAGAGGGAGAGTCCACCACTGCTACTGGCAGGGCATTCCATGAACTTACGACTCGCTGAGTGAAGAACCTACTCCTAACATCAGTCCTATATCTATCCCCCTTAATTTAAAGCTATGCCCCCTTGTAAGAGCTGACTCCATACGTGGAAAAAGGTTCTCACTGTCAACCCTATCTAACCCCCTAATCATCTTGTACACCTCTATCAAGTCACACCCTAAATCTTCTTTTCTCCAATGAAAACAACCCCAAGTGCCTCAGCCTTTCCTCATAGGATCTTCCTACCATACCAGGCAACATCCTGGTAAACTTCCTCTGCACCAGTTCCAGTGCCTCCACATCCTTCCTATAGTATGGCGACCAAAACTGCACACAATATTCCAGATGCGGCCGCACCAGATTCTTATACAACTGCAGCAAGACCTCAGGACTCCGGAACTCAATTCCTCTACCAATAAAAGCCAGTACGCCATGTGCCTTCTTCACTGCACTATTTACCTGGGTGGCAACTTTCAGAGATCTGTGTACATGGACACCAAGATCCCTCTGCTCTTCCACACTACCAAGTATCCGACCATTAGCCCAGTACCCCATCTTTTTGTTACTCTTACCAAAGTGAATCACCTCACACTTAGCTACATTGAACTCCATTTGCCACCTTTCTGCCCAGCTCTGCAGCTTCTCTATATCCCGCTGTAACCTGCCACATCCGTCCTCACTGTCTTCAACTCCTTCGACTTTCGTATCATCCGCAAACTTGCTCACCCAACCTTCTAACCCTTCCTCCAGGTCATTTATAAAAATGACAAACAGCAATGGTCCCAAAACAGATCCTTGCGGAACACCGCTAGTGACGGCACTCCAAGATGAACCTTTGCCATCAACTACTACCCTCTGTCTTCTTCCAGCCAGCCAATTCCTAATCCAAACCTCCAACTCACCCTCAATGCCATATCTCTGTATTTTCTGCAGTAGCCTAAAATGGGGGACCTTATCAAACGCCTTACTAAAATCCATATATACCACATCTACCACTTTCCCCTCATCTACCTCCTTAGTCACCTTCTCAAAGAATTCAATAAGGTTTGTGAGGCACGACCTGCCCTTCACAAAACCATGCTGACTATCCTTGATCACATTATTCTTATCCAGATGTGCATAAATCCTATCCCTTACATAATATGGCTGATGGTAATCAGTAATCATTCAGTGAGCATCTCGCCAACCCCGGGCTCAAATCTTGACAAAGGGAACGGTCCAACACAGGAACAGGCCCTTCAGCCCAGCAGACCCGCACTAACACATGATGCCATTCTAAAGTTAAAACAAAAGTTTTTGCTCCGATAGCTTCTATGTCATTCTATTCCCTACTTACTCACACTTGTGTCAAGATTCCTCTGAAACCTTGCTATATTGGCTTCTTCCCCTCTATCAGTGCATTCCAGGCACTTTCACATTCTGTCTGGAACAGCAAAAAAAATACCTATCACATCTCCTGAACTTTCTCCCTTTTACCTAAAACCTACCTTCCTGAGTAATTGATATTCCTACTCTTGGGGGGCGGGGGGTGGGGGTGGGGGTTGGAAACTGTCCTTCTATCTATACCTCTGATAATTTTGTACATATCTATCAGGTAGCCCCATAGCCAATGATGCCCAGGTGTACACAAACCACGTTTGTTCAATTTCTCCTTCTGGCTAATACCCTCCAAACCAGACAACATGCTGGTAAAACGTTACCATACCCTCTCCAACACTTCAACATCGTTCTGCTGGTGTGGCAACCAGTACTGTACACGATATTCTAAATGTGCCTGAACTAAGTTTCTCTCCAGCTGCAATATGACCTGCTAATTTTCATACTGCATGTTCCGATGCCTTTCTGCAAGTTTGCCGTCAGTCTTCTTGATCACCCTCTCCACCCGTGTTACCACTTTCAGGGAACTGTCGAGCTGTACACCAAGATCCCTTCGGATGTTGATGCGGCCGGTAGTTTTCCCATCCACTTTATACTTCTCTCCTGCATTAGACCTTCTAAAACACATCACATCGCAACTGCCCAGATGAAGTTACATCTGTATTTTCTCTGTCCAAGACTGCAGCTGACAGTGGGAGGTGTGTCGGTCGGTGATGGTAACTGGACAGTGGGAGGTATGTCGGGGTGTGATGGTTACTGTACAGTGGGAGGTATGTCGAGGTGTGATGGTTTCTGTACAGTGGGGGGTATGTCGGACCGTGATGGTTACTGTACAGTGGGAGGTATGTCGGTCCGTGATGGTTACTGTACAGTGGGAGGTATGTCGGGGTGTGATCGTTACTGTACAGAGGGAGGTATGTCGGGGTGTGATGGTTACTGTACAGTGGGAGGTATGTCGGGGTGTGAAGTTGCATCCTGTATGCACTGTACGGGGTATGATTCTGCTGCTGCTGATGTCCCTCTGCACCTCATGCCGCATCATCATTAATTATTCAATCTGTTTAAACTCTGTCCCATTCAGTACTCCAGGGGCTACATATCATGGTGAGGAGGGTCTGCCAAATGTGAAGGTACCCCTTGCTCCCCATTGTGCAGTGACCATTTCTACTGATATTTGAGATGGAGAGGTGTATCTGCAGCAGGCAGATCGGTGATGATGTGATTAATTGTATGTTTCCCTTTTATTGATTCCACCATATCCTGCTGCAGAGCAGTCTAGCAAACACAGGATCCAGCACTATCATTAGATTTGATCCCTTTCAGGATGGGAACAGGCCTTTCAGGTCAACCAGTCCACACCGACCTTCCAAAGAAGCAGGAGTCTCTGACTAATGCACTGAACATTATGGGCAGTTTAACATGACCTATTCAACTGAGGTGCATATCTTTGGACCGTGGGAGGAAGCCCACGCAGACAGAGGAAGAATTTGCAAACTCCACACAGGCATTTGCCGGAGGCTGGAATCGAACCTGGGACCCTGATGGTGTGAGGCAGCAGTGCTAGCCCCTGAGCCACCACGCCACCCTATATTGACTATATACCAATGAGCAGTCCCCCTTTGCCTGGCTGTCGCCTGTCAGTGGGACAGAACCTACCAGAGAGGGTGGTGATGTTGCCTGGGGCATAGTCCTGTTCACAGAATCCTGCTTTACAGACAATATCTGACTGTTGCTTGATTAGTCCATGGGAAATATATACCTGGTCTCTTACACATTTTCTGTAATGAAGAGTTAATATCACTTTATTTCTTGCATATTTTAAAATAAACCAACCATCATTGTTTTTCAGTTGAAAACAATTGAAGTGAACAATAATTGAAATACCAGAGCGCACACCTAACTATTACACAATTCAGTGACTGTAGTAAACAGCCGATTCATGTACAGATCAGTGAACACACCATCTTGCAAGCAGCAAAGCTGTTGGAATGTCTTTGATGAAAAGCCTGATTTCAGATACAGTGTTATTGGGTCTCACCAGGACCTCCGAAACACTGGCCATCTCCAAAATCTGACAAAGAGCATCCAAACTGGAGCTGGGCAGTTGCTCACACACTCCCTCAGAATAGACTGGTTAGAGGTCCACCTGAACAACAGGGAGATGTGTGTGGTTCAGACTGGTCAATGGACTAACACATGGCACTGGTCCAGATGCAGTTCAATATTTAGAACAATGACCGATAAACAGCCATATCTTGCAAGTATATCTCTTCTTGCGTGCCACCTAAACTCTGTAATTCTGCACCTTGGACCTGATCCTGAATGAAGGTGTTATAAAGGTGATGGACTCCTGCAGCACATGGCAGCTTACATTGAATCCCTCATAAACCATATCCAGTGCATGTTAGCCCTACAATGTCAGTGTCTAAACAGAATTGTGCAACTCCATTGATGGCCAGCGTGATCCCAGCCCAACAACCTTGTGTGTGACTTGAGCTGGAAATCTCTGTGTAAATGTTTGCACCATTGTTCTAAACATTAACAGCAAAGTCTATTTACTAAAGATCCGATATCCTTTCATAACACCAACTTATAGTTTGTCCAACAAGCACAAAATCCACCCATTTATTCAGTACACTGTTATAACAACAATATGATGAAAACTCACAGTAAGCAGCATTGAAATGATGAGTCTCATTGCCACACCCAAGAACAAATTATAATTCAGTACAAGAACTTTGAAAATATACGATTATTTTCCCTTGCATTAATATTGTTAACTAATAGTCGATTCTCCTGCTCCTCAGATGCTGCCTGAACGTCTGAGTTTTTTTTTCAGAATCAGACTTTTTGACTCTGATCTCCAGCATCTGCAGTCCTCACTTTCTCCCAGCTAATATTCACTCATAATCATTTTCATGGCAACAATATCATTGTGTGTTTAAACAGTTCCAGTCAGATATGAGTACGTTTTCAGTTGCTTCTGTCTATCTCAAAGCTCGGTATGTTCGGTATGTAGGCCATGCCTCTGAGAGACTGACAGATTGTTTCAAACAACATATCCCTTCAGCTGTTCACAACATGCAATGTACTGCCTGGAGCAACTCGCCTGAGCTCACAAAACCCAAAACCGTGTCCAGTATTGAACAGGTTGCGTCAAAATTTTTCTGTTAATTTATTCATGAAATGTGATTTGTACGGCATTTATTGATAGATAGGGAACTTAAAACAGTGACACTGAAGGATCGGCAATATACTTCCCAATCAGGATGGTAGATGGCTTGGAACAGAACGCGAAAATGGTGGGGGTCCCGTGTATCTGCTTCCCTTGTCCTTCTCGATGGTCGGGGGTTTCAGAGGTACGTTGTAAGGAGCCTTGGTAAATTTCTGCAGAGCACTGAGTAGATGGCAGGTATTGCTGCTACTGATCGTCAGTGGATGAGGGGTGAAGCTGCACTCACACAGGCAAATGGAAGTATTTAATCACACACACACATTCAACATGTGTCTTAGCAATAGTTAGCAGGCTTTCGGAAATTTTGAGGTGAGTTATTCCTGCAGAATTTCTAGTCCCTGACATATTCTTGTAGCCAATGAAGTCATGTGCGTCAAAAAGTGGCGCTGGAAAATCAAAACAGGTCAGGCAGCATCTGAGGTACAGGAGAAGTCAATGTTTTAGCATAAGCCCTTCACAGGAATAGGTAATGAAATCATATGGTCAGTCCAGTTCAGGTTAATGATAATCCCTGCGATATTGTTTGGTGTGTGTTCAGTGATGGTGGTGGAATTGAACGTTAGAGGATGTAGTTCAATTTTCCATTGATATCAGTAATCGTTGTCTGGCACATGTGTAATGGAAATGGGATTGTCACTGTTAAGCACAAACCTGCATATTTCCAGGTCCTGTTACATTTGGACAAGGACTGCTTCAGTATCTGAGTAAATCATGAATGATGTTGAATACTGTCCAATCATTGGCAAACATCCCCAGTTGTGATTTTACAGTCATTTATGACGCAGCTGAAAATTATAGGGCCTCGGGCAGAGAGCACTCTTATAGCTCACTGACACTGTCCCTCTCTCTGAGCTAGGAAGCTGGCTTCTAGTTCCACCTGCTCCAAAGGTGTTTACCAACATATCTGAATGGAATAATATTACAATATCTATCACACAGAGCTGCGTGATGATTTGGTTAGCTCAATCAGTTGGATGGTTGGTTTATAATGCAGATTAATGCCAACAGTGTGGGTTCAATTCCTTGGGTGACTAAAGGTCTGTCCTACTCAATCTCTCCCTTACTTGAGGTATGATAACTGTCCAGTTCAACTGCCGCCAGTTATCTCTATCATCCTGTAGGAGTATGGTGTCCTACCTTTACATTTCTGATCTACAGGTTTACCCAGAAACCCCGTCCCTGGGGAACTGCGGTGAAGCTGAGATGGCTGCTCTCCACCAACCCCAGCCACCTTCCTTTGTACCAGGTATAACTCATGCCAGTGCAGACGATTCCTATTTGCTCTAGGTTTGCCGTTAATCCTGGATATGACATTTGGTCAAATGCAGTTATGACGATGTAAAAAGTGCAGTAACTGTCACCTCACCTCTCGAATTCAGCTGTGTGTTCTCTTGTTGTACATCATTAAACCAAGGCTTCAATGAGCTCAAGGGATGAGAGCCCAAACTGAGCTTTAGTACTAACCGAGCAGGTTAGTACTGAGGAAGTGCTGCTTGATCCCACTGGAGATGACATCTGCCATTCCTTTTTTAATGACAGGGATTAGAGCAATGGGGTCGTCACTGATTGTCCGATGTTTTGTCTGTGTATCTACAGAACACACCCGGATAGTTTCCCACATTTTCAGGTAGGCCCCAGTGCTGTATCCCAGCAGGAACAGCCTGAATGGAATGTTATCATGGCCCACAGCCTTTGCATTCTCCAATCCCTCCAGCTGTTTGTAGATACCACACAAAGTGAGTCGGATTAGCTGAAGACTGCCATCTGGAGGAGACTAAAATAGATCATCCCATCGATATTTCTGTCTGAACATTGAATGTTCAGCCTTAGATTTCGATTGTTGTGCTAATCCCTTCCATCATTCAGGAAGGTGTTATTGGTGGATTCTTCTCCTCCAGTGAGTTGTGTGATTGTCCACCACTACTCACCCGGATTGTAGAGATTAGGTCTGATTCACTGGTTACATCTGTGTCTCATTTGCTATTTATACCATGTGATGAGTAAGTGGCCCAATTTAGTAACTTCATCTCATTCTGAGGTGTATTTGGTGCTACTATAGTCAGGCCTTCCTGTTTTCTCCATTTATCAAGGGTGTATCCCTGGCTTGACGGCCAGGATAAAGTGGAGCATATGCCAGGCAGTGATAGTTAAAATTATACTGGAGTACAATTCTGCTGCTGTTGGTAATGACCCAAACCACCTCACACAGGCCAGTGCAAAATTCCAAAATCTATTGGAAATCTGCCCCATTGAGCACAGTGATGGTGTCACATATACACAGGGGTCTTCACATTGTAAAAGTGAAAAATGTCTCCATAAATACTGTGTGCGGTCGTTCACCGTTCCCAATACGGTCATTGAACAATGTGTTTGCAGAAGGTAGGTCGGTGATGGTGAGGTCAAGGATGTTTCTCCCTATCAGTCTTTCCCCCCGACCCGGTGCAGATGCAGTGAAGCAGTTGTGTCCTTTTGAACTCGACCACCTCGATCAGCAACGCTGCTGCTGAGCTCCCCTTGGTGGTAGTTTTGAAATGGCCCACACAGTATACATCCGCCAGCTCTGTCAGTCTCTGTGCTTCCTCCAAGTGTTGTTCAATGTAGAGGGACACTGAGGCAGGGGAGTCAGCAGGAGGTTTCTGTGTCAGTGTTTGATCTGACACCGTGAGGCTGAGGAGGGGGGGGGGGGGGGGCGGGTCGGGTCAGCAGGAGGTTTCTGTGTCACTGTTGGAGCGAACACCGTGAGGCTGAGAGGGGGGAGTCAGCAGGAGGTTTCTGTGTCAGTGTTTGATCTGACATAACGAGCTTCAAACCTCCTCCATACCTACCCCCTTCGCTATCTCTCTTTCCCTCCACAAACCCTACGTTACTCTCTATCTCTATAACCTCCTCCAAACCTTCCACCCATCTCATCCATATAACTTCCTCCAGCCCCTACTGCCTTTGCTATCTCTATAACACCCTCCATGCACTGTACCCCTTTTATATCTCTCTAACTTCCTTCAAACCCGACACCCCTCCCTATCTCCTTAACCCTTTCCAAATACTGCACCCTTTCCTAGCTCTCTAAACTCCTCCAATCACTGCTCCCTTCCCTATCTCTTCAACCTACTCTCGCCCCTGCACCACACTCTATTTCCTTAACCCATTCTAAACCCTGCTCTCCTCCCTATATTTCTGAACCCTCTAAACCCTATACTTCTCCCTACTTACTCAACCCCACCAAACCCTTTCCCTATCTATCTAATCACATTCAATCCCTACACCCTTCCCTATCTCACTAACCTGTTCCAAACCCTCTGCTACTCCGTATCACTCTCAAACCCTGCACGCCTCCCTATCTCTCTAACCCCTCCAAACCTACACATTTCCCTATCCGTCTAACCCCCTCCAATCCGTAACCCTTCTCTATCTCTCCAACCTCCTTCAAACCCTATACTACTCCACAACTTTCTCAAACCCTGCACGCCTCCCTATCCCTCTAATCCACTCCAAACCCTACACACCTCCCTATACCTCTAAGCCCCTCCCAAATCATATACTCCTCCCTAGCTCTCTCAACCTGCTCATACTACCCGCTAATACATAGAACATAGAACAATACAGCACAGAACAGGCCCTTCGGCCCACGATGTTGTGCCGAACTTCTAACCTCGATTAAGCACCCATCCATGTACCTATCCAAATGCCGCTTAAAGGTCGCCAATGATTCTGACTCTACCACTCCCACAGGCAGCGCATTCCATGCCCCCACTACTCTCTGTGTAAAGAACCCACCCCTGACATCTCCCCCATACCTTCCACCCTTCACCTTAAATTTATGTCCCCTTGCAACACTCTGTTGTACCCGGGGAAAAAGTTTCTGACTGTCTACTCTATCTATTCCTCTGATCATCTTATAAACCTCTATCAAGTCACCCCTCATCCTTCGCCGTTCCAATGAGAAAAGGCCGAGAACTCTCAACCTATCCTCGTACGACCTACTCTCCATTCCAGGCAACATCCTGGTAAATTTTCTCTGCACCCTCTCCAAAGCTTCCACATCTTTCCTAAAGTGAGGCGACCAGAACTGCACACAGTACTCCAAATGTGGCCTAACCAAAATCCTGTACAGCTGCAACATCACTTCACGACTCTTGAATTCAATCCCTCTGCTAATGAACGATAATACTCCATAGGCCTTCTTACAAACTCTATCCACCTGAGTGGCAACCTTCAAAGATCTATGTACATAGACCCCAAGATCCCTCTGTTCCTCCACCTGACTAAGAACCCTACCATTAACCCTGTATTCCACATTCTTATTTGTTCTTCCAAAATGGACAACCTCACACTTGGCAGGGTTGAACTCCATCTGCCACTCCTCAGCCCAGCTCTGCATCATATCTAAGTCCCTCTGGAGCCGACAACAGCCCTCCTCACTGTCCACAACTCCACCTATCTTCGTATCATCTGCAAATTTACTGACCCACCCTTCGACTCCCTCATCTAAGTCATTAATAAAAATTACAAACAGCAGAGGACGCAGAACTGATCCCTGTGGAACTCCACTTGTAACTGGGCTCCATGCTGAATATTTACCATCTACCACCACTCTCTGCCTTCGACCGGTTAGCCAATTTTCTATCCAATTGGCCAAATTTCCCTCTATCCCATGCCTCCTGACTTTCCACATAAGCCTACCATGGGGAACCTTATCAAATGCCTTACTAATGTTTTATCACGCCTCATATTTACGCTTTTACTTCCGTTTTAAGTTTAGCCTGACACATATGGTAGTTGCCTCCATTGACCTGCTCAATTTGTACCTGCTTTAAGCTTCTCTTTCCGATTTAATTTCCTTCTTACTGCAGCAACTGACTCCATAACTAACAATGCATCACCACCTCCTCCTTTACCCCTCTCCTGTGCTGCCTATAGTTCTTGCACCGCAGAATATTGAGTTGTCAGCCCTTACCTCCCTCAAGCACATCTCTGTAATGGCAAAAATGTCACAATTCCACGTGTCACCGCGTTCCCTTATCACATCTGTCTATCCGATAACATACCCAACATTAAGGGAAAGCACATCCAGCCTGGAATATATCACCTGGAATACTCTGTACTTCAGAGTTCTTCAGTCATTGACTGCTCGTTATCAAGCTGCCTAATTCATGAACCAAAACTGTAACTCTGGGACTGAATGAATATTTGTTGAATAGTAATTTCGTTTTCAGTAAATGTATTCATCAAATGCAACTTTCCAGAACGGAACGGTCAGCTCTAAATACAGCGAGTTTCTGCTGATTAATTGCCTGCTCAGTGTGTAGAGGGGTCAGCCCTTTGTATTGAAGAAATTGAGACCTGGAGATGCTGGTGACCAGAGTCGAAAAGTGTGGTGCTGGAAAAGCACAACATATCAGGTGACATTTGAGGAGCAGGAGAGTCAAAGCTTTGGGCATCAGCCTTTCATCAGGAAGGCATTGGTGCCTTCCCATGTTTTCCATTCCATGATTAACAGGTTATAGGGAACCATATGTGTTCAGGAAAGCTCACTGTATAGAACGCTGAAATGGAAAGCAGTCAATCAGATAGTTGGACAGTGAGGAGACATGGTGAGGTGAAGGACAGACTGATTGAAATACAAACATAGGGATAGATAAATCTCCTAGGCCAGACGGGATCCACCCTGGCTTACTACAGGAAGAGTGCGAAGAGATTACTGCACCTTTGGAGATGATCTTTGCGTCCTCATTCTCCATTGGAGTAGTGCCAGATGATTGGAGGGAGGCAAATGTTACTCCCTTGTTCAGGAAGTGGAATAAAGTTAATTCAAAGACTTACAGGCCAGTCAGTTTACATCAGCATTTTGCAAAGTTTTGGAGAGGATTCTGAGAGACAGAATTTATGATTACTTGTAAATCATAGTTTGGTTAGAAATAGTCAGCATGGCTTTGTGAGGGGCAGGTCATGCCTCACAAACCTTACTGAATTCTTTGAGGATGGGATCAAACACATTGAAGAAGCGAGAGTAGTGGATGTGGGGTACATGGTTTTTAACCAGGCGTTTGGTAAATTTCCCCATGGTAGGTTCATTCAGAAAGTAAGGATGCATCGGATACAGGGAAACCGGCCTGTCTTGATGCAGAATGGACTGGTCCATAGAAGACAGAGGGGGATGGTAAATGGCAAGTATTCAGTCTGGAGGTCGGTGATCATTGGTGATCCATTGGGATCGGTTCTGGGGCCTCTGCTGTTTGTGATATTTATAAATGACTTCGATGAGGAAGAGGGAAGGTGGCTGAGTAAGTTTTTCAAATTAACAAAGTATGGTGGAATTGTGGGTAGTGTGGAGGGCTATTGTAGTTTGCACAGGACATTGACAGGATGCTGAACTGGGCTGATAAGAGACAGTTGGAGTTCAACCTGGAAAATTGTGAAGCGATTCAGTTTGGAAGGTCAAATTTGAATGCATAATACACGGTTAAATGTAGGATTCATACATTGTGGAATAACAGTGGGATCTGATGATCCATGTCCTAACTCCCTCAAAATTGCCACCCAGGTTGATAAGGTTCTTAAGAAGCCGGATGATGTTTTCATTAGCATGGGGGTAGAGGTTAAGCAGTGAGGTTATGCTGCAGCTCTATGGAACCCTGGTGAGATCACACTTAGAATGTTGTGTTCCATACTGGTCGCCTCGTTATATGAAAGATGTGGAAGCATTGGTGAGTGTACTGAGGAAATTTATCAGGACGCTGCTTGGACTGGAGGGCAGGTCTTGCAAAGAAAATTCAGGGAACTAGGTTTTTTTCTCATTGGAACGTAAAAGAATGGAACATGACTTGATA
Organism: Chiloscyllium punctatum; assembly: GCF_047496795.1. Lineage (NCBI taxonomy): Eukaryota > Metazoa > Chordata > Chondrichthyes > Orectolobiformes > Hemiscylliidae > Chiloscyllium > Chiloscyllium punctatum. Next base: position 21,611,954 of record NC_092772.1, read on the forward strand.
GAGGTGGACAAGATGATAAGAAGCATAGATAGAGTGGATAGCCAGAAACTTTCATCCAGGACGGAAATGGCTATGATGAGGGGGCACGATTTTAAGGTAATTGGCGGAATATTTATGGGAGATGTCCGAGGTAGGTTCTTTACACAGAGAGTGTGGGTGTGTGGATAGGCACATGAATGATCGTATAATGAAAGGTATGTAGGTTAGTCTGATCTTAGAACAGGATAAAATGTCGGCAGGACGTCAAGGGCTGAAGGGCCTGTACTATGATTCCTGTTTCACCAAGCTTGTAGGTTCTCATCAATTCTTGAGTGTGTGAGGGAGTGATGTGTGTGAGATCAGGAAGCTTTGACGAGGTGTTAGGTCAAAACTTACATTTACGTTGTGCATTGTTACAGTCACCTGAGTGCCAGTACAATATGTGTAGGTCACCACACACCAAACAGAATCCGCCAAGTTCAGTTATTAACGTGCTTCTTGGCCTGCCGTTTGCTGCTGTTTTCTTCAGATATATTCTGTTTGGTGAACCATGCATTAATCTCTTGCCATCCACAGAGATGTAAAATTTCATTTTGATACTGGTGATAATGAAGGTGACATTTATTGGGTATGGTTTCAGAGGTTTCTTTGTGAGACTCAAGATTGTGCATCAGACTGTCAACTTTTTAACGTCTTTTCCCAGCATCCGGTCCAGGGTGCAGATGTATGGAGTCTGGGAGGTAGGCCAGGTGTCAGCACCATCAGTAAGTTGTGCGGTGTGATTCTGACACTGCATGTCGACACATCTGCCCACTGGGCCAGGCTCTGACTGAAGACGGTTTTTAAAAACTTGGTTGCTGGTCAGCCATTGATTTGGACATTATTTGTAGCTACACTGAGACCAGTAATAGTCTGTTAGCGAGCTCCCACCTTTCCTAGGGTGGATTCCAAATTATTTGTTGTGAAGAAATGTTTGACTGACTACCCTGACCCAGGTTTGCACAGATTTAGGAGCAGGTCAGTGTGTCACTCAGCATCACATGCAACTGTGAATTCCAGTAACACTGTAAATTATTCAAAATCTTTTGGAAGCCATTTTTAGCGTAGCTCATTGCAAGGTGTTGAGTTTACTGACCCGAACAATAATCAACTGTTAGCAATGTTTCGTGAATTGGGCAAAAATGAGATATGAAGTATGATTATTCAACTGAACTATAATCTCTGAAAACAATTAGGTCGATTCTATATTTATGGGAGGAAAATATAAACTCCTATCAATTTTTTGTAACGCAAAAATAAAGAATGCACATTTTATTTTACTTCGAATAAAGAACATGGTACGTAACTGTTATGATCAGAATTATACATTCAATGTCAGAATTCAAAACAATGCATTGCCACTCCAACATTTTGAAAATGGTAGGCTTCTGAATGATTACATGTTCGGAGTGAGTAAACGGTTGGACAATCAAATAGAATTCGCATTCTTATACATTTATATATAATCAATCAGTTAAATTTCTCAGTGAAATGTACGAGCTTCAGCAAATAGCCAGCAATTTAGAAATGGCAATAATTCAACATGCACTGTGAATGATTTATGTTATCAAATTTTAGCGAAGAATAATTTGAAAACTTCCGATTTTTAGAAAGAATGATACTTAATATGAAATGTGGACAGTGAAAAATAAAAGGACATATTATGGTGTGAGGGAAAAGTCAGACCTTTTCAAAGAGATTTGTGACAAAGCAATGATATATTTGTTTTCGTTATCAGATCATAACATTTAAATATTCATGTTCTGAGTAATAAATAGACTACATAATGAGACTGACCTTGCAATATTTGCATTTTAAATGTTTATCCTGCACCAAATAATCAGATCTTTGCGAGCACTTAAAACTGGAAATAATCCGATACTGATTTTTATTTGCATCAGACACATGATAGAGTACAAGCTTTTAAAGTACAGGAGGAGGCCATTGGCCACTGTGTTTCCCAAGCACCTTCCATTTGCCAGCCCTATCTCTGTAGCCCATTAAATTCATAATTTCCAAATATATATACAATTCTTTATTGAATCATCATCGACAACTCTCCCAGGCAGTCTAATCCAAATCCTAAGAAGTATTCATGTAAAGAAGTATTTATGTATCTCAGTCCCAGCGCTTTTGCTGACCATTTTGAAATTAGAACTCCTTGATGCTGTAATGCAAACAAACGGAAACAGAGTTTTCCTGTTTTACTCTGCAACCTTCTTCATACTTTTGAGCACCACAATAAGTTCAAATCTTTTTCTGTTCTGCTCCAGGAAGAATAAGTCTTGCAAGAACTGTAACAAACACTGCATCGGAAAAACAGGCAGAAAACGAGCCACCTGGATGCATGAACAACAACTAACCATAAAAAAGACATGACCCACTCTCACTAGATCCTTACATACAGATGAGGAGGTATATCATTTAGACGAGGTCTGCACATCCATCTAGGACAAGCCAAACAGAGACACGCACGAGCATCCCTAGAAGCATGGCAATCCAAACGGAACTCTATCAACAAACACATCGATTTTGATTCCATCTAACACTCTCTGAGGAGACTGACCAGGCATGAAATCACCAATACTGGAAATTACATCACTGACTCAAGGAAACCTAAACACATAAATTGGAAGTGGGACATAACACTCGCATTTCACCGGAGTCTCACTGATAATGTTCACTAGTATAGTGATGAACCATCGGAAAATGAACTCTCCAACTCAGCGAGCAAACTGACATCCAGAAGAAATCCAATTTCTCTCGTCCTTTAATTAAATAAATTCCTCATTCCAGTTATCCTTCTGATTATTTATAAGGCTATTGGTATTCTTCTGCAAAGTAATATAGTGTCTGCCTGATTGTGTGTGTGTGTATGTGTGTGTGAGAGAGAGACAGAACAATCCTCAGTAATCTCTGAATTACTGCCCGTGCCATATGAAAAAGAGGTAAGAATTAGGACGGCGTTATAGTTTAACATGTTGTTAAAAAGCTAGTTCAGGGTTGATGGTTTCAGATTTTTGAATTATTGGGAGTTCGTCCAGGACAGGTGGGACTTGTACAAAAAAGACAGATTGCATCTTAACTGGAGGAGCAACAACATCCTTTTGGGGAGCTTTGCTAGTGCATGTCGAATGGAATTAAACTAAACAAAGCAGCGGGTCAGAAACTGAGCAGAAGTTTGAGATGAATAGCACATCAGGCATGGCCAGTCTAATGACCATGCTGAGGGAAGGAATCATATCAGTTCACATTGTGAGATGGAAGTTGGAATAAATGATAGAGATGAGGCTCAGGTTTATCAGGGATTCACAAATGAGGATGGAGAGTGTGGGGGATGTGAGGGATTGAGGTGTGAGAGATCAGGAAGACAGTGCACAAGAAAATATTAAAGGGTAAATATTGAAGGGATGGAGTGGAGTGGGGAATGCTGTGATAAATAACTGGCAGCAAAACACAGGAAAACGTGCTGTTTGTCAAAGTGAATATCTGGGAAGTGATTTATTATGCTTCAGAGAAATAGCACCCTCATAGCTAGAAGTCTTCATTATATTGAAGGAAAATCTGTGTCCATGACATTGCTGTAGCTATAATAATGGTGGTAAACAGTTGGAAAAATGCTCGTGCTGTTGTTAGACAATGCTTGCACTGAGCATGTGAATTACCCTGGATGTTCCCAGAAATGGCTTGGATGCTGTCGGTGAAGAAAGGGCTGAAACTCCATGAGATGATTCTGGTTTGTAATCTCGCCACTTACTGAGTCCAGTCAAAGTAACAAACCAGCAACTGCCATTGCTTATTGCTTCAGAATATATCAGAGCATTCATGGCTGCCAACGCATAGAAACATGAAACGAATTAAAGGCCTATCACGTCTGCACCAGCAAGTGCACATCCAAAGGCTTTGTCAACGTTTGTGAGGTTACCTCCCTCAACGACCCTCCTAGACAATGCATTCAAGATTCATACCACCCTCTCAGTGCGAAGCACATTCCACAAATCCTCTCTCAAATCCCAGCCTTTCATTTTAAAAATGTGTTCCTTTGTTTTTGACCCTTTGGCAAAGGGAAACAGCTTCTGTTTATTCATCTTCTCCATACCCCTATACTCCAGTATACCTGTAGCAGGTTCCCTCCTCAACCTTCCCTGCTGCAAAGAAAAAACGAGCAAATTTAGCCCTCCCCATTCATAGTTTGAGTACTCACTTGCCTTATTCCTTCTGACATGCATCATCCCACATTTATTAGTGTTACATTTCATTGGCCATTGTTCTGGCTATCTGAATAATCTATTTATATTCTCTTGATTGTGAGCCACTCAGCTCAGCTTTGTGTCATCCACAACATTGGTCAGCATTCCACTGCACCCCCCCACCCCCCAATTTTCCACATGCTCACCATCGTCATTTATGAATATCATAAACAAACCATGATTTCCTTCCTGTTTCCCAGATGTTATTCAGAGGGAGATTTGAGAATTCCAGTCTCTGTTTTTTCTTATTTTGGTCAATTTATAGAGTGATTTGGTTAACATCTTTTATGAGGAAGCCAGAAATAACAGTTTTGACACAGAGTTGAATTCACCTTTTACACTTTACATGTTTTATTCATAAAGCTTGTAAATAATTTAGGATGAACTAGGGTTTGGTATCTTGCGCTGGAACATTAACCTTTTGGAGGCACTGCAGTAGCCAGAGCTGGAGACATTTTTCATCTGCAGGATGGACACAGACTAATTCATTGTTTGTTTAAATCAGCTCGTGTGATGAGGATAAATACTCAATTAAATTCTATGTTATGGACAAACTGAAGGAGATCAAATCATATTCTCATGTCTACCTTGAATTGGAAGCAAATACATACTGTAAAGAAAAATTAAACATGTTGAAACACCACACAAGACAAGAAAAAAAAAATCCTCTGCACTTGATACAGAAAGACAGAGTACCTGTATCAAGAATTAACAAGAATCAAGTGATAGAAAAGAAAGAACATGAAATCTTTTCTTAATTTTGAATTGGAAACCTGATCTCGATTTTCCTGAACAGTGATGTTTTCGCACCCAATCCAGCTTCCCCAAAAACAAGTTTCTCCTTGTCATTAAAACTTCACCCGTCATTCTTCCTCCTTCGTCCTACTCTTTCCTCACACTCCTACTTCCCTTGCACTACCCCTTCTGCTGCTACATGCTCTTCCACTGATGATTTCCCTTTACTCCCTCCTTCTGCCACTCCCACTGTAAGTTACACCAATTCCCCAATTACTCCCACTTCATCTGGCCATCGCATTCCCTTTTTGCTTTCCAACTGGGATGATGGGAGCCGCTGGCTTCTGTTCTGCTATTGATCATCAGCAAATGTTGAGATTGAGATGATCAATGTCCATTCGGAACAGACAAAAGTGTGTGTCTGTCACTGTCTGATGCACCGTGAACAGGATGGTTTTGTTCCCCATGGTCCAGAGTGGAGTATCTTTCTGTCTCTGTGTCACAGTGCACAACCAAACAGCCTCATCACAAATAGGATGAACCTTTCCTCAAAATCAGAAGTCCATGCATCAGTTTTCCCTTAAACATTGTGAGTGCAGTGTTCAAACAAGCCGTGTTTTACACTTTTGCTTTTTATTATTTTAACGGTTTACCTCTTTTGAGGTGAGATCAGAGTAACTTCCCTTGCATCAAAGTAGGATTTGATTCATGTGGCATCACGGACCCTGAGTAAACAGGGGTCAATGGGAATAGGAGGAAATTCTGTCCTGGTAATTTCCTCACTGAACGATGATACCTTCCACAGAGCTTTTGAGAATGACAAATAAACTCTGCCCTTGCTAATACCTGCCAAAACCACGGATGACTTTGTCCAGTTGATAGCATCAACATTTATTATGTTTTCACAGTTTTGTCTAAAATCTCAGAAAAGTAAGACTTTGCTGATTGAGTGTCACTCCAATGAAATCAGGGCATTTCAATAAGATTACGTTCATTTTCATTCAGTTACTTCCTGAGACTGATCATGTGATTGCAGTGCCAGTGATATCAAAAATTTTATCTGTGCAAAAGCATCACATCTCATTGGCTCAAGTCTGCACCACTCCCCAATTCTATTTCTTTCTCCGCTCATTCGCCATGCTCATCAGATATATGAGGTGCACAAGATGCAAGAACACAGAGATGTCTATGACCCCTTGGAACCTGACTCCCCACCCGTGCCCTGCACTCTGACTGCATCCCCTCCCCCAAATGCACCTCCTGTAGTACCTTCACCCTCCCTCCTACCCTTCCACACTCTGATGTTGAATGTTCTGTACTTAACAATGGTCTCAGCGTTATCCCGCTGTGCCCCGACTTTAATGAATTTCGGGTACGGCATGACGTTGAACTCTTCTCCCACCATCTTCTCGGTGCCCATTTCTTTGGGAAAACATTCTGTTCCCTGTTCCACAGACTCTTCGCCTAGCTCCAATACTCTTCCTCCACCTGGACCTCTCACTCTGCTGATTGCTTGAACTCAATCTGTTCATTGAGAATGTTCGATGTGACATTGGTTGCCATAATTTCTCTGCATCCCGTCACCCAATCCAACAAATCACCCTCTGAACAGGCTGTACGCCGTGTGCTTTGATCCAAACCTGACTTTGTTATTCAGCCTGTGCTGGTAAGGGTGATGCTGCTGTAGTCTGGTGGACTGACTTCTACATTGCAGAGACTGAGGGACAGCTCTCAGTTATCTCCTCATATCACCTGCTGGACCATGACCCGACCATGGTACATCAGGCCATGGTATCAACTATGATAATTGACCACATTTCATCTGGTAAGTCACACCGTACTTGCCCCCACCTAACGGTCCCCATGCTGATGGTCCTCTGATGATGGTCCTCTGATGATGCAGAGCTCACTTCGATCTCCTCCTGAAAATCCACAAACAGAACTGCCCTGGCAGACCCATTGCTTCAGCCTACTCCTGCCACACAGAGGGGGTGCATGGATACACACGTGGGCTCCAGTCATACCTGTTTCTTCAAGGGGTACATAGACAATTCCCTGTTCCACTTCTATTCCTGACCCATCCACAACACTTTCTCCAATGCATATATTATATAATCGATTCTGCTTCTCTCTCTTGCCCTGAATTTGAAAAAAAAACATCGATTTCACTTCCAATTTGCATGGCTTCTTCACTTTCACCTCCTCTTTCTCTGACTCATCACTTCCTTTCCTCGGAATCTCTGTTTCCATTTCTGGGTATCGACAGGCCACTAATATCCAGTATTAACCAACTGACTCCCACTGCTACCTGGAGTATACCTGTTTCTTGCTAATACTCCATTCCATTCCACCAATTTTTCTGTCTCTACCGCATTGCTTCTGATGATGTCAATTTCCAAAATGTCCACCTTCTTCCTTAACTGAGAATTTCCCAGCACTGTTCTCCAGAGGGCCCTCAACCAGGTCTGACCCACCTCTTGCATTTCTATTCTCACCGTCTCTCTACCCTCCTGCAACAGCGAGAGAATTCCTCTTGTCCTGGCGTACCATCCCACCAGCATTGACATGAAGTGGATCATCAGCCGCCATTTCCCCCACCTCCAGCAAGATGCCATCTCCAGATACATATTTTCCTCCTCAAAATTGTCCGCCTTCTGGCGGGACCAGGACACCCTGGTTCACTCTTTATTCACTCCCATTACCCCACCCTCACCCCCACCACAGGCCCACTTCACTTGCCCCTGCCGAAAGTGTAACATGTTCACACTTCTGTCCTCCTTTCGCACTATCCAAGGGCCCAACCACACCGTACCGATGAAGCAGCACCTTACCGACATTTTCTGCAATTAGTCTACTCGATTCGCTTCTCACAATGTGGTCTTCTATACATTGGGGAAACTAACGGTAGCCTGGGTGACAGCTTCACTGAACTTCCAAAGTGTATCTATACAAATGATCCTGAGCTTCCAGTAGCCTGCCAGTTTAATACCACATCCTGTTCCCTGGCCAACATCTCTATGTCAGGCTTGCTGTAGTGTTCCAGGAAAAGTCTATGCAAACTGGAATAACAACGCCTCATTTACCGTGTGAGGACCCTACAGCCCTTCAGACTCAAAATCAAGTTCAATTATTTTCAGCCCTGAACTCCCCAATGTCCTCGCCCCCGACCAATAATACACCAGGCCTAGTTCTCACATCGCCTTCCATTACACACCCTCTATGTTTAGCCACTAACAATCTCCATTAACAGCTGTCCAGCCCCTTCTGCATATCAACTAACACTTTCCTAGCTCCCATCAGTTCTGAGGAAGGGTCACTGAACCCGAAACGTTAACTGTGATTTCTCTTCACGGATGCTGCCAGACCTACTGAGCTTTAGAAGCAACTTCTGTTTTTGTTTCAACATTTTCATGGCACGTTTTCACAATCCAATACGTCATCAATATTTAGAGCCTTGTCAAACATAGGAACTTTGTAATTTTTCATTTACTGTCCATAACAAACTACTCGAGATCCAAGTGAGACAGGGGCTTTGCTGTTAACGTTCAGATCAGACAATTTGTCGCAGATCAGAAAGAAAAAGAAATCGAAATAGCTAGAGCAAAACTCAACAAATCTGGCAGAATTTGAGCAGAGATGCATGGAATTAACCTTTGACTTTTCAGAAATGTCACATCATAATCAATGCGTTAACTCTGTTTCTCTCTGCAGATACTTCCTCATGTTTTTATTTCGCTTCTCCACCATTTTCAGTTTGTATCTCATGTTTGCATATCATTTTATCTCATGTTTCTTGACAGGTCCATATGCTGACCTTGGTTATATTTGGACACTGTGGTCCTATTACAGTTAGTGTGTCTGTGACACGTGTATTAAGACCGAAATCTGTTTCTTCTATAAGATTCAAAGAGAAAAAAAAACATGTTTCTGAATATCCTGTAAATCTCAGAAAACCACTGTATTAAAACACTTTTCATTGCAATTGAACTTCATGACATAATAAGAATCGATTTTTGTTGATGGAACAGTCTGTGTCCTTTATTGAACCGGCTTGTCCGCATTCCCCCCCCCACTCCCCCCCTCCCCACCCCGCCGCCGCCGCCCCCAATAGGCTTTCAGTACATACCACAGAATTATTACAGCAAAGGTTGAGGAAACACAACCCATTGTCTCTTCCAGCTTAGAATGAGCTGTATCTCTTACTGTTATTCTGTATACTGGAAACTGAAAGCATTCTATTCGTGTGACATGGTAACTGCTCTGTCTAGGACGATAGAAACTACAGACGGTTGTGTGCACAGCACAGACCATCACGGAAGGCAACCTTCCATCCATTTATACTTCTTATTGTCACCGAAAGGCTGATAACATAAAAATATCTCTCCCAAACCGTCATGATCTTCGACAACCTCTTCCAACAGGATGAAGATAGAGAGGCTTGAAAACATGGACCAGCATACTCAGGAACACTTTCTTCCCTACCGTAATTAGACTGACAAATTGACATCTCTAACTTCAAATAATACTAGTCTTGCTAATAGCGATCTTGTTTTGCACATCTCCTGTGCAGCTGTAATCTTATATGCCTCATTCTGTTGAAGTACCTCATGAGCTGTGTTTTTTTGTCTACTATCATGTTCCTGCACTACTCACAAAACAAAACTCTCCATTGTACATTTGACTAAAATCAAATCAAATCAAATCAAATAAAACACGTGGACTACAGTGGCTCACGGTCTTCTCAAGAGCAGCTAGAAAAGTGATGTAATGCTGGCCCAGCCAGTGATACCCATATCCCATTAACGAATATAAGAAGATGACCACCGTTTAGGGCAGAGAGACAGGGAGATAAAATCGCTTTAAACATTGTCTTAGACATATGCAGGTTTCCCTTTATTGAACAAACTTGTTTTCCCCCCACCGCCCAATCATTGGCTTTCAATACATGTCACAGAATTATTACAGCAAAGGTTGAGGAAACTCAACCCATTGTCTCTTCCACCTTAGAATGAGCTGTATCTCTTACTGTTATTCTGTATACTGGCAACTGAAAGCATTCTATTCGTGTGACATGGTAACTGCTTTGCGATTTTAACTACAGTGTTCCTTTCATAAGCCGATATGGTGTAAAGTGAAGAAGCATTCATTTGTATGGGAAAAATTTCGGCAATCTTCGTAAAAGTGAAAATGCTCTTTGGATTTCTTTTGATTAGCGAAAACAGGTCCTAATGTAGGTCACTTGGAAAGGGAAGCGGGGAAAAGCGAACTTTTTAAAAGCAGGGGATACCTGTATTTAGGTGGGCATGTCATCAGCGAACTTGCAGCTGGCATTGTTTGGAATTTGGCAACACAGCCGTGTGTGGACAGGGAGTACAGTAGGGGGCTGAGGGACACAGCCGTGTGTGGACAGGGAGTACAGTGGGGGGTTAAGGACGCATCCTTGGGGTATCCAGTGTTGAGTGTGATTGTGGTCGAGGTGCAGATACCTCTCTTCACAGATTGTGGTCTGTGGGTCTGAAACCGGGGGATCAATTTGCAGAGGGTGGAGCCGCGACTAAGGTCACAGAATTTTGAGATCAGTCTGGAGGGGATAATAATGTTGAAGGTGGAGCTGTCGTCAGTGAGCAGGAGTCTGTGTAAGTGTCCTTGTTGTCGAGATGTCCCAGGGATGAGTGCAGGGATCGGGGTATGGCATCCGTTCTGGACCTGTTACATCAGTAGGCAAATTATAAGGGATCAGGTCAGGCTGGGAGACTGGAGCTGATGTGGGCCATAACCAGCCTTTCAAATCACTCCATGTTTATTGAGGTCGGAGCCACTGGGCGGTAGTCATTAAGGCACGTTGCATGTGCTTTCTCACTTCCGAGGATGATGGTGGTCTTCTCGAGGCAGGTTGGGACATCGGCTTGTAAGAGGGAGAAGCTGCATTTGTATATGAATACCTCTACCAGTTGGTCCTCATAGGCTCTGAGTACACAACCGGGAACATCGTCCAGGTCTGTCGCTTCCCTTGCCTTGACTCTCAGGAAGACTGATCATGTCTGAAGCGGTGACAGAGGGCACAGATACATCCGGGGCTGTCGGGGCAGGTTTCAGCCTGGCAGTCACACAATCATTCATCATAGACATTCCTTCCCCCACCTCCCTCCATCATCATCAACACACAGTTTGTCCAGACAGAATGCCATCAATAGACTGGGATTGTGCACAATAATGAAGTAAACTCACCACAAAACTGGGCAGGGTGTGCTTCTATTGAGACTCAGTGGAGCAGGGAGTGAAGACTTTGCAGGTGTAGTTCCACTCAAGCCATTGCTTCAACATGAATGGAGTCAAGCACCTTGAGTGTTGTGCCTTGTAGATGGTGGACAGTCCTTAGGGAGCCAGGAAATGTATTATATCTGGACAAATTGGACAAAGGAGCTAAGGGCAGTTTTGCTAAGTTTGAAGATGATGCAGTGATGGTTTGTTGGGAAGATGATATTGAGGAAGTGGGGAGGCTGCAGAAAGACTTGGACAGTTTTGGACTGTGGGAAAACATGTGGCTGATGGAACACAATATGGAATTGTGTGAGATTATGCACTTTGATAGGCGGAATAGAGGCAGACATTATGTTCTAATAGGATCCATTCAATCTGAAGCACAAAAGGATTTTGAAGCACTCGTCCTCCCTTATGGTTAATGTGCAGGTTCAGTTGGCAGTTACAAAAGCAAATGCAATGTTCGCATTCATTTCAAGAGAACAAGAATACAAGAGATGAGACATATTGTTGAGAATATAATGGGCAATGGTCAGACGGCATTTGGCATATTGTGAACTGCTGAGGGATGACGGCTTGTTATATGAGCGGCAGTGTGTGTACTCGATGGAACTGAGAAGAATGGCGGGGCGGGGGGGGGGGGGCATCTGATTGAAACTGATCGATTACTGCAAAGATTGATACAGTCAGTGTGTAGAACATATTTCCACTAGACAGAGAGACAATGCTAAAACAGCACAATGCAGAATTGTAAGTCTCTGATCTGCTCTTGTATTTATAAGTTGATTTGACTTCACGTTCTGGTCAGTGGTAACCCCTGTGAAATAGACGGTGGGAGGATTCAGTGTAGCCAATAGTCCATTAATCTGTTGAATGTAAGATGCTATCTGTGAGTCTTACCTGGCGGGTGTACATTGTCTCTACTATGATTGTCATTTGTAATCTGGTCATTTTGAAGGATTGAGCCTGTTACACCAGTATTGTTGATTTTAACTAAAAAAGGTGCAATTTATCACAGCACTCAGCAACAATATGTCATCGAATACGGAATAACAGAAAAAGTCTAAAATATTCACTATTAGAAACACTGTTTTCCTGTTCGTGTTCAAATCAGATGATCTGTCCCATCGAGATGCTCGACTTGGAAATACTTACTTAAAAAAATATTTTTTTGGGTTTGGCAACACTGGATGGGCCCAGCATTTCTTGCCCGTCCCGAGTTGCCCTTGAGAAGGAGGTGGTGAGATACCTTCTCGAACTGGTGCAATCTACGTGCTGAGCGTTGACCCACTAGTGATTAAGGAGGGAATTCTAGTGGTTTGAACCAGCAACAGGGAAGGAACTGCGATATATTTCCAAATCAGGATGTTGACTGGTTTGGAGGCGAATTTGAAGTTGGTGGTGTTCCCAATAGTCTACTGCCCTTGTCAGTCTACATGGAAGTATTCGTGAAATTGGAAGGAGCTCTCTGAGGATTTTTGTGGAATTTCTGCATTGTATCTAGTAGATAGTACGCACTGCTGTTCCTGAGCGACCGTGGTGAAGGGAGTGAATGCTTGTGGATGTGGTGCAAATCAAATGGGCTACTTTATCCTGGATGGTGTCAAGCTTCTTTAGTGTTGTTGGGGCTGCACTCAGTCAGGCAAGTGAGGATTATTACATCTCATTCCTGACTTGTGCCTTGTAAATGTTGGACAGGCTTTGGTATGTCAGAAAGTGAGTTAATCGCGCCGTATTCCTAGGCTCTGATCTGCTCTTATCTGTGACGAGTCCAGTTGAGTTTATGGTCAATAATACGCCCCAGGATTTTGAGAGTGGGGAAATTTAGTGGGGATAATGCTGCTGAAAAACAAGTGGTTATGTTGTTTCTTATTCGTGATGGTCATTGTCTGGATTTGTGTGAGACGAATGTTACTTGCAACTTGTCAGCCCGAGCCTGGATAATCCCCACTCCCGACCTTATGATGGAAGGAAGGTCATTGTTGAAGCTGCTGAAGATGTTTGTACCTCGAACATTATCCTAAGGGACTACTGCAGAGATGTTCTGGAGCTGAGATGACTGACCTCCAACAACAATGACCATCTTCCTATCTGTCAGGTATGACTCCAATAATGCAGTGTTGGTCTGCGATACCATTTTTGCTTGGGGTCCTTGATGTCACATTTGGCAGAATGCAGCCTTGATATCAAGGGCTGGAATTCAGTTCCTTGTTCAATGTTTGAACCAAGGCTGTGATGAGGTCAGGAGCTGAGTGACCCTGGTGGAACACAAAATGGGCGTCCCTGAGCAGGAGCTGCTTGATAACACTGTTGTTGACACCTTCCGTCACTTTACTGATGATGGAGAGTAGACTGATGAGGCGGTATTGGGTCGGGTTGAATTTGTCCTGCGTTTTATGTACAGAACATACTTGAGCAGTTTTCCCCATTGTCTGTTTGTAACCGTATTGGAACAGCTTGTCTAGGGAAGCGGGAAGTCGTCAGGACTATTGTCGGCATGTTATCAGGGATATAGCCTTTGCAGTATCCAGTACCTTTAACCGTATCTTGATATCAGTGAATCGAATTTGCTGAAGACTGCTATCTGTAATGATGGGAACTATGGGAGGATGCCGAAATGAACAATTCACTAAAAACTTCTGACTAAAGATTGCTGCGAAAGCTTCAGCCTTAACTTTTGCACTGATGTTCTGGGATCTTCCATCATTGAGGATGGGGATATTTGTGGAGACTCCTACTCCAGTGAGTTGTTTGATCATCCACCACCATCCATGATCAGATTAGGAGGACTGCAGAGCTTAAATCTGATGTATTCATTGTGGGATAGCTCAGTTCTGTCTGTCCCTTGCTGTTTAAGTTATTTGGCACGCAAGTATTTCTGTTTGGAAGCTTCAGCAGATTAACATTTTATCTTTGTATATTCCTGGTTCTGCTCCTGGCATGCCCTCCTGCACTCTCCATTGAACCAGAGTTGATCCTCTGCCTTGATTGTAATGGTTGAGTGGGGGGATATGATGGGTCGTGACATTACAGTTTGTGCTTGAGGACAGTGCTGCTGCTATTAATGGTCCACAGTGTCTTATGGATGCGAGTCTTGAGTTGCTAGATCTCTTCGAAATCAGTGCCATTTAGCATGGTGATAGTGCCACACAACACAATAGAATTTATTCTGAACGTGACCACGAGACTTTTACCGATACTGTCATGGACAGATACGTCTGCAGTTGGTAGATTGGTAAGGATGAGGTCATGTATGATTTTTTCCCCTCCTGTTCTTTCCCTCACCACCTGCTGCAGACCCAATCTAGTAGCTATGTCCTTTAGGACCCGACCAGCGTGATCAATAGTACTGCTGCCAATCCATTCTTGGTGGTCGACTTTGAAATCTCCCAGCCAGAATACGCTTTGTGCTCTTGCCTCAGTCAGTGCTTTCTCCAAGTGTTGTTTAACATAGAGGAGCACTGATTCAGATGAGGAATGACGTTACGTGGTAATCAGTAAGAGAATTCTTTGTCCATGTTTAATCTGAAGCCATGGGACTTCATTAGGTCTGGAGTCAATTCGGGAGACTCCCAGAGCAACTACCTACCGACTATGTCTCACTGAGCTGCCCCCTCTGCTGGATCGGTCCTGCCTTTGGGGCAGGACATATCCAGGGATGGTGATGGTGGTGGCTGGGTTATTGTTGTAAGGCATGATTCCGTGAGTATGACTATGTCAGGCTGTTACTTGAATAGCCTATAAGGCAGTTGTCCCAGTTTTGGCACTACCCCTTAGATGATAGTAAGGAAGACTTTGGAGGTTCTACAGTGATGTTTCTAATGTTGACTTTTCCAGTGCACAGTTTGATGCCAGGTGGTACAGCCGGTTTCATTTCTTTGAAATTTTGTAACCATTGGTACAAGTGAATGACTCACTGGATCATTTCAGGGAGCGATTGGGAGACAATGACGTTGATTTGGGTCTGGATTTGCATGTCAGCCAGACAGGGGAGGAGAGAAGATTCCTTCATTGAAGGATATTAATGATCCAGATGGACGTTTTTTTAAAATCGGCAATGATTTTATTCTCATAGGTAGATTCATAATTCCAGGGATATTTTAAAATTATTGAATGGAATTTCCACCATCTGCAGTGGCGGGATTCGAACCTGGGTCCAAAGAACATCAGCTGATTGTCTGGATTGATAATCGATCGGTAACACCATGAGGCCTATTTGGAACCACATGTTGTACTCAACTGCTATTTCTTGTGTTGCCCTGTTTTTCATTCATCGATTATGTTATTCTGGAATTTCATCCATCACTAAATCCTGATTGAAATACACAGTCATGAACGTCGTCTCGACTGCTTGAATTTCATTCAATCTGTTTGGTTTGAACAGACATTTCAAGGCAGCTGCACATCAGAAAAGAACAAGAAGTAAGAATGGCTGACTGTGCACTGTACCTGTCACTGGACCAGTATGTCTGGGTATGTCAGTTAATCTGACCTTCGAGTAGGGTAAAAGGTTAGCAGGACGTCAAGGGTCGAAGGATCTGCAATGTGCTGTACTGTTCTGTGTTTTACGTTTCACCCAGCCTGTGGATCCTTATCAATTGTTGAATGCTTGAGTGAGAGATATGTGTAAGATCAGGAAGCTGGGAGGGGCGTTAGCCCAAAGCTTCCAGTTATGTTGTAATTTGTTCCATTCACCTGAATGCCAGCATGTGTGGTGTCCTACAATAGGCAGGCTCCGCCAAGTTCAGTTATTAACGTGATTCTTGACTTATCATTTGCTGCTCTTTTCTTCAGATACAATCTGTTGGGTGACCCATGTATTAATCAGATATTTGCTAAATTGAGTGAATTAGGCAAAAGTAAGACATCAACTATGATTATTCGAAAGAACAATAATCTCTGAAAAGAATTAGGTTGATTCTATATTTATGGATCAAAAATATAAACTCCTGTCAAGATTTTCTAACACAGAAATAAAGAATGTACATATTATTTTATTTCGAACAAACAACATGGATGTAACTCTTCTGGCGATCAGAGTTACACATACAATGTCAGGATTCAAAATAATGCATTGTCACTCCAACATTTTGAAAGTGTTTGGCTTCTGAATGATTACATGTTCAGGGTGAGCAAACGATTGAATAATCAAATAGAATTATTGTTCTTATACATTTATACATAATCAATCAGTTTAATTTCTCACTGAAATGTACAAGCTTCATCTATTTGCCAGCTAATTAGAAATGGCTATAATTCAACATGCACTGTGAATATTAAACTAAATAAATGATTTGTGTTATCAAATTTTAGGGAACAATAATTTGAAAACGTTTAATTTTTAGAAAAAATGTTATTTAATTTGAAATGCAGACAGTGAACAAAAACGATAAACATATTATCGTGCATGTGAAAAGTCAGACCTTTTCAAAGAGACTTGTGCCAAAGCAATGACAGATTTGTTTTCGTAATTGGAATTCAACATTAAAAATATTAATGTTCTGAGCAATAATTAGACTATATAATGAAGATGGTCTTGCAATACTTGCATTTTAAATGCTTATGTTGCAGTAAATAATCAGATATGTGCGAGCATTTACAATGGAAAATAATCGTATACTGACTTTTATTCACATCAGACACGTGATAAAGTGTGTGCATCAGCTCCAGGAATGTCTCCAAAGCCCCTCCCATTTGCTAGCCTTATCTCTGCAGCCTGTTAAATTCATATTTCCAAATACATATCCAGATCTCTTTTTGACCTTCATCCACAACTCTCCCAGGCAGTCCATTCCAAATCCTAACAACTCTCTCAATGAAGAAGTTTTTCCTTATCTCAAACCTGGTTCTTCTGTTAACAATCTTGGAATTAGAACTCCTTGATGCTGTAATGCCAACTAACGGAAACAGAGTATTCCTGATTTACTCTACAACTTTTTTCATACTTTTGAGCACCGCAATAAGTTCACATATTTGTCTGTTCAGCTCCAGGAAGAATATGCCTTACAAGAACTGTAACAAGCACTACACTGGAAAAACAGGCAGAAAACTAGCCACCTGGATAAATGAACAACAGCTATCCAGAAAAAAAGACATGACCAACTATCACTAGTATCTTTACATACAGATGAGGAAGTACACCATTTCGACACGCACGAGAATTCCTAGAAGCAGAGCATTCCAACCGGAACTCTATCAACAAACACATCGATTTTGATTCCATCTAACAGTCTCTGAGAAAAAGAACTGGACATAAAATCACCAAAACTGGAAATTATATCACTGACTCAAGGAAACCTAAACACTTAAATAGCAAGTGGGACATAATAACAGCACTTCACCAGAGGGTCACTGATAATGTTCCCTAGTACAGTGATGAACCGTCTGAAAATGAACTCTCCAGCTCAGCGAGCAAACTGACATCCAGAAGAAGCGCAATTTCTCTCATCCTCCCTTTAACTAAATCCTTCATTCCAGTTATCATTCCCATTATTTTAAGGTTATTTGTATTCTTCTGCAAAGTATATTGGTATCTGTCTGTCTTCTGAATGTGTGTGTGTTTTTTTTTGGTGGGGGGGGTGGGTGCGAGAGAGAGAGAGCGAGAGAGACAGACGGCAAGAGAGGCAGAGACAGAGAGAGAAACCAATCCTCCATAATCTCTGGATTACTCCCCGTGCAATGTGGAAAGAGGGATGTATGAGGAAGGCAGTATAGCTTAACTCGTTGTTAACAAGCTCGTTCAAGGGTGGGGATTTCAGATTGTTGGATCATTGCGATCTCTTCCAAGACAGGCGAGGACCTGTACAAAGAATACAGGGTGTATCTTAATGGACGAGCACCAACATCTTTGTCGGGAGGTGTGCTAGTGCAAGTCAGATGGATTTGAATAAACCGGGAGAGTGAGAACCAAAGTCGCAGATCAGGAACTGAGCAGAAGGTCGAGGTGAATAGGATATTAGGCACGGCCAGTCTAATGACCATGCTGAGAGAAGGAATCAAATCAGTCCAAGATGTGAGTTGGGAGTTGGAATGAATTATAGAGATTAGGCACAAGTTTTTCAGGGATTAATAAATAAGGATGGAGAGTGTGGAGGATGAGAGGGAGTGAGGTGTGTGAGAGCAGAGAGACAGTGCACAAGAAAATGATAAAGTGGAAAGAGGGTAGAGTGGGAAATTCTGTGAGAAACAACTGGCAGAAAAAAAAACACAGGAAAACTTGCTGTTTTCAAAGTGAATACCTGGGAAATATTTTTTTATGGTTCAGCGAAATAACATCCTTATTGCTAGAGGTGTTTATTATAATGGAGGAGAAGCTGTGTTCAAATTATGGCTGTAACTGTAATAATGGTGGCAAACAGTTAGAATAGTGTCAGTGCTGTTGTTGGACAATGCTTGCACAGAGCATGTGAATTACCGTGGATGTTCCCAGAGATGGCTGGGCTGACTTTGGTTGAGTAAGTGCTGAACTGCATGAGATGCTGCTGCTTTGTAATACAGAAACTTACTGAGTACCATCAAAGGAACAAAGCAGCAAATGCCATTGCTTATTGATTCAGAATATACCAGAGTGTTTATGGCTGCCACTGCAAAGAATCATGCAATGAAAAACAGGCTCATCACGCCTGTGCCAGCAAGTGCACATCCAAAGGCTTTTTAAACGTTTGTGAGGTTACCTGCCTCAACCACCTTCCTAGACAATGCATTCCAGATTCAGGTTACCCTCTCAGTTCGAAATACATTCCACAAATTCTCTCTCAAACCCCTCCCTTTCTCTTTAAAAGTGTGTCCTTTATTTTTTGATCCTTTGACTCAGGAAAACAGCTGTTGTCTGTTGATCCTCTCCAAACCCGTTATGCTCTTGTATACCTGTACCAGATTCCCTCCTCAACCTTTCCTGCTGCAAAGAAAAAATGAGCAAATTTAGCCCTCCTCTTTCATACTCACTTTTGAGTACTTACTTGTCTTGTTACTTCTGACTTGCATCTTCCCAATTTATCGGTGTTAAATTTCATCAGGCCATTGATCTGGCTATCTGAATAATTTGTTTCTATCCTCCTGTACCCTAACCCTTCCCTCCTGACTGTGACCCACCCCCAGCCCATCTTTGTGTCATCCACAACATTGATCATCATTCCACTGCTCCCCACCTCCACATTCTCACAATCGTCATTTCGGAATATCACAAACAAGCCGTGATTTCCTTCCTGTTCTCCAGATGTTAGTCAGGGGATTATTTGACAATTCCAGTTTCTTGCTTTCCCTATTTTGGTGAATTTATGACTGAAGTAATTAACACATTTTATGAGGGAGCCACAAATAGCATTTTCGACACAGAGTTGAATTCAGTTTTTACACTCCGCCCTTCTGCATGTTTTATTTATAAACTTTGTAAATAAATTAGGATAAACTGGGTTTGGCATCTTGCGCTGGAATATTAGCATTTTGTGTGGCACTGTTCTTTGTAACATTCCCTGCAATAGCCAGAGCTGACGAATTTTTCATCTGCAGGATGGACGTGGACTCATGCATTGTTTGTTTAATTCAATGGGTGTGATGGGGATAAATATTCAATTAAATTCTATATTATGGGCAAACTGCAAAAGGTCAAGCCATATTCTCATATCCACCTTGAATTGGAAGCAAATACAGACTGGAAAATAATCAAAAATATTGAAACACCACAGTAGGGGAGAAAAAAAAAACGTCGTCTGCACTTGATGGAGATTTAGAAACATAGAGTACATGTACAACCTGAACAAGGACCAAGCGATAGAAGAGAGAGTACAAGAAATCCTTTCTTAATTTTGAATGAATTCCAGATCCCGATTTTCTTGAATAATGATGGTTTCTCATCCAATCTCACCACCCAGTCTTTTCTGCATATAAACCAACATTTTCCGTCTTACCATCAGTTCTGAGGAAGGGGCACTGGACCTGAAACGTTAACTCTGATTTCTCTGCACAGATGTTCCCAGACCTACTGAGCAGTTGCAGCAACTTCTGTTTTGTTTCAACATTTTCATCGCAAGTTCTCACAATGCAATACGTCATCGATATTCAGAGCCCTGTCAAACAGAGGAACTTTGTAATTTGTCATTTAATGTCCATAACACATTTCTCAAGATTCAACTGAGATAACAACTCAGTTAACTTTGTTAACAACTTTGATAACAACTTTGTTGTTATCATTCACATCAGACACTTTGTCACAGTTCAGAAAGACGAAAGAAATCAAAAGAGCTGGAGTGAAACTCAGTAGATCTGGCAACATCTGAGCAGAGATGCAAAAAATTAACCTTTGATTCTAATAGGACTTTTCAGAACAGTGTCACATCATATGACATATATTAATTTTGTTGCTCTCTGCAGATACTTCCTCATATTTTTAGTTTCTCCAGCAATTTCTGTTTATATTTCATGTTTCCATTACCTCTATATTTCATGTTACTTGACAGGTCTACACATTGAACATGGACATTGTGGTCATTTCTCGTTCTCTTACAGTTGGTATTCCTGTGACACCTGAATTACAACCGAAATCTGCTTCTTCTTTAAGATAGAAAGTAAAAACAATTCTGAACATCCTATAAATCTCAGGAGATCTATTTTTTTAAAATATATTTTACAGGTAGCTGAACTTCATGAAATAATTCGGATAGATTATTGATGATGGAACACTCTGTGTCCTTCATTGAACAAGCTTGTCTCCCCACTCTACAAATGTTTTCAATGCATAACATAGAATTATTACAACAAAGGTGGAGAAAGCTCAGCCCATTGTCTCTTCCAGTTTGGAATGAGTGATATAGCTACTATTATTCTCCTGTATTGTCCCCATAGCCCTGCACATTTTGTTATTAGTATCTGTTTTTAATTGTAAACATCCTGCAAGATATGAACAATATGATCAACCTTAAACAAAAACAGACGTTGGAGGGAAAGCTCAGCAGGTCTGGCAGTAGCTATGAAGGGAAATCAATGTTAATGCTTCAGGTGCGGTGACCCTACTCAATCTGTATTCCCAATGATTAAATGGTGTGTATATAAAATATCAAATATCCTTGTTGTGAACTATATTTAATTCTATCTGACGTTAAGAGTGTTGATGACATGTGGAATATCATCGTACTCCTCATGCAGTCTCCACAGCCACTGCCCCCATTCCGCCCTATCTCCCAGCCAAACGTGACTCATTAATTCAAAAGTCTTAATGACTTTTGGTTTTGGACTGAGGACAAAAACATAAAAATTACTGATTTACAGCAAATAAAACTGCATTAAAATGTTTGTCCATTTGTACAAATTAATTACTCAAGCATAATATGAATGAAAGTTCCAACGTTTCTTTATTAGAGCAGTGAGAGGAACATTCAGAGAAAATCACACTTCCTGTCTATGTGCAGAGCAACTGCACCCAGTGACAGTGTGTTGGCTGGCGTTTCTTCCCGTGGAGGAGAGATCAGCACAGTAACAACACCCTGATTGTGTTTCTTTTTTTGTGGAGCGGTGAAAATTCGGGGTAAGATAGTTACAGCATTGCAAACGTATAACAGAGCAGAGTCATCTAGCCTGCGAAAAGAAAACATCCATCATTCTCCCTCACAACTGACTTCACTAGAGCAATTAGTGATGGGAGATGTGACCAATATCCAGCGATGTCAGCATCCAGACCAGTCCAGCTATATTGTGAACTGAATGTGCTGTATTGAAAGCTAGAACTGTTTGCTCAGTGACTGTGATTGATGTCAGTCTTCATGCATTGTAACTGTGTCACTGGAGGGTTTCCCTCTTTTATTGGTGAGCGGCTTCACTCAGTGCGCTATCCCAGTGTAGGAGCAGATGTATCAGCTCCAACAATAACAAAGATCAGCAGCTGCACAGACGTGGAGAGGACAGATCTGAATCTGATAATAATGGACTGGATAATTAAACCAATGGAGAGGAGGCTTTCCTTGGGACTTTTCAACATTTTTCTCAGTTGGGAATTTCTACCATATCGGATATTAGCAGTGCTGATAATTATTTTGGGCGGGGTGGAGGGTGTGTTACTAACCTATTCTCGCTATTGTTGGTGTTTTCTACCTCTGTCCATTCATTAATCCCATAAACAATTTTGAACTTCATTGCAATTGCTGTCATCTATATTTGTCAAAGAAAGAAACTATTATCTTCAATTTAAATTGCAGTCTCCATTCATCTGAAATGCAGACCACTCCCTTACAAACATCTGAGAACAAAACTGTGCACAACCTCAGGATCCCTTTTGGCCCTGAATTGATTTATGTCTCATGTTCTCTCTGTCAAGAACCCTGTCCACTACCAGCTCATAATATTCCAAATCTCCATCTCTGCGTCAGTTCTGTGTCTGAACAAACCATTGTCTGCACGTTGGTAATATTCAGACTTTATGTTTCAAGCTCTCTTCTGGCCACTTTTCCAGTTACAAGTATTTCAATCACAAAATTGTTCTTGTCTCGGACGTTACTTCATGATTAGGACAATGTATCAGAGTAAGAATGTCGCTTGATGTAATTCAGGAGCAAAGCTTATTAAACAAAAGACATTGTTTCAAGCGATTTGTTTCAAGTCTTACCACAGCTGATGGCAGAACTTCAATAAAAATGATAAGAATTGGAATAAAAGTGAATTTCACGAAAAACAACCATAAAACCCAGATTTTGTCTCAAAAATCTTGCTGTTTCACTGATGACTTTAAAGAAATCTAATGTTACTACCCGGTCTGGGTTAAGTGTGACTTCAGACCCATATCAATGTGCTTGCATTTATATTGGCTTGTGGAATGGCCTCACAATCAGGACAATTAGTGATGATTAATAAATGCTGCCCTGGCAGAGATGCCGACTTCCCATGGAATAACAAATTTGAAGCTTAAACCAAATAAAAGAAGATGCTGGAGATCTGAAATTGCATAAGAAATGCAAAGCAAAGAACAGAAAGTGCTGGGAGCTTTCCTGAACTGAAACCAGTTGGATAATAGTGTGAATAATGCTGGTGACAGGGAAGTCTGCTTTGAAAGGGAGGAGGAGTGAGCTAAATCGATAGAGAAAGAGAGAGAGAGAAGAAAAAGAACAAACAAAGGGAATGATGATCAGCTGGTATGGAAATAAAATGTGAGATCCACCTCATTTATTTTTAACTTTTCCCATCTTCCTGAATATCATGTCCATGCCGGTGCATGTATACCCCGCTTTTGAAAAATTTGCTTTTTGCCACTTCCCTTTCTGAAAAATATCCATTACGTCCTGTTTTTGCTAACCAAAAGAAATTCGAAGAGGATTTTCACTTCTACCAAGAAAGATGATTTTTTTCCCACATAAATTAATGCTGCTTTGCTTTATGCCACATCAGCTTATGAAAGGTTTTATAGGAACACCCTACCTTCAGATACCGAGGGAAACCTGTATATATCTAAGATCACGTTTAAAGTGATTTGATCCCACTTGTCTGTCTTCGCTGAGTGTCATCATCTTCTTAAATTTATTAATGCGAAATAGGTATCGATGGCTGGGCCAGCATTAATTCACTTATTTGATTGCCGTTGAGAAGACCTTGAGCCTCAATGGCACTTACACAGAGTGAGGCACACAAGGTGACAGTTGCACAGGAGGTGAGCAAAGCAAGAGTGACTTTCGCAAAATTAATATTATTTGAAAAGTTAGAGATGTTAATTCATCAGTGTAATTAAGGTAAGGAAGATGGTGTTCCTGTGCATGCCGGTCCATGTTTTCAAGCCTCTGTATCTTCTCCCTTTTGCAAGAGGTTATAGGAGATCATTACCGGTTTTGGAGAGATATTTGATGTTGCCCGCCTTTGGCTCCCAATGAGAAGTGTAAATGGATGGAAGGTTGACTTCCATGGATAGTCTGGGCTGTGCACACAACCGTCTGTAGTTTCTTCTGGTCCTGGGAAGAGCTGTTACCGTCACACTATTATGCACATGAATAGAATGCTTTCAGTTGCCAGTATGCAGAGCGTGGGAGAAGGCAGTTCCAAAATATATAGATGTAGCAATTGGCTATTAAATGGATATCCAAGTTCTGGTTGCTGTTTTGACAACAATTGAAATTTAACCAATGTTGCCAACATCCAACCAAAGAGCCATCACATGCTTCAAAACAATCGAGAAGCCATCACCATCACAACGAGGGAGAACTAGACAGATACGTATAAGGAGAGAGAGAACACAGCGAGTGAAACAGAATAACAGTCAGTAAAACAGAGAAAGGAAACAAAACAAGAAACAGACAGTCACATGGACAGGGAGAAGGGGAGATAGTAAGTTCAGGGAAAGAAATAGAAGACAGAAAAAAGGAAAATACAAGGGAACAGACAGTGTGAGAGAAATAGTGAGACACAACCCACACAGTGAGCTGGGGATGGGGTCACAGTGAGCTGGGGTGGGGAATGGGAGGTGCTGGGGGTGAGGACCAGAGAGAGCTCGGAGTGAGCTGGGGGGAGGAAGATGAGGATTTACTTTGACCTGTACCAAGGTGTACAGGCTGATCATAGTAAGCAAGGATGTGCAGAACAATGGCTGTAAAACATGTCTGAGAGGCATGCAGGTTACGCTAGGCGAGATCAACATGAACAAGATCAGGATTATCTGACATAAGAGAGGACATTCATCAGTCTAATAACAGTCAGGAAGAAACTTTTAATGAGCCAGCTGCTCAGTGTTTTCAAGCTTCCATATCTTTTAGTCTGATGGAAGAGGTTGTGGGAGACCATTACTGGGGTGTGATGGGTCTTTGATAATGTTAGAACAAAACATTCCAGCACAGAAACAGGCCATTCGGTGGTCCGAGCCTGCGCCAATCCAAATCCTCTATCTAAACCTGTCGCCTATTTTCTAAGGATTTGTATCCCTTTGTTCCCTGCCCATTCATGTATCTTTCCAGAAACATCTTAAATGGAACCACTGGTCACAGTTCTCCATTTTGAGAAACTCCCTACCCCTACTATTCTCTGCCTCCACGGAGCTAGCGCACCATGTGACTTTCACTTTCTCCATAACCCGACTGAGGGGAAACATACCAAACACCTTCCTGAAGTCCATGTACATGACATCTACAGTACCTCCCTCATCAATCAACTTTGTCACTTCCTCAAAGAATTCTATTGAGTTGTTCAGACATGACCTTCTCTGCACAAAACCATGTTGTCCATCACTGATAAGACTATTTTCATCCAAATGAGAGTAGATCCGATCCCTCAGTATCTTCTCTGGCAGATTCCCTACCGCGACATCAGTCTCAGCAGTCCATAATTGACTGGATTATCCCTACTACCTTTCTTAAACAAGGGGTTTAACAATTTTCCAGTCTTCCACGACCTCAGCCGTGTTCAAGGATGCTACAAAGATATCTGTTAATGCCCCAGATATTTCCTGTCTCCCTTCCCTCAGTAATCTGGGGTAGATGTTGGCAGCCTTTCTGCGGCAACGAGCCATGTAAATGGAATCAATGGTTGGGATGTTAGAGTCCGTGTTGGTCAGAGCTGTGCACCCAACCTTCTGTAGTTTCTAACAATCCTGAGTAGAGTAGTTGCCATACCAGGCTGTTATCTACCGGGACAATACGCTCTCAATGGTGCATCTGTAGAAGTAGTGCATGCTGAATTTCCTGTATCACCTCAGGAAGGAGAGGCATTGTTGAACCTTCCCGACCGTCGGACCTATGTGAGAGGTTCAGGACAGGTTGTCAGTTATCATCACTCCGAGGGACTTGATGCTCTGCACTCCCTCAAACGGTTGATGTAGATGGGGTGTGTTCCCCTCCTTTCTTCATAAAGTCAGTGATCAGTCCTTTACGTTTGCCGGATTAGAGAGAGAGGTCATTATCAATACACCATGCCACCAAGCTCTCTATCGCCTTTCTAGATTCTGACGCGTTGTTGTTTAATATCCGTACTGCTATAATGATGTCATCAGCGAACTTGTAGCTGGCGTTGTTTGGAATTTGGAAACACAGCCGTGGCTGTACAGAGATTACGTAGGGGCTGAGGGCACAGCCGTGGGTGTACAACAGGACATTAGGGGGCTGCAGAAACAACCGTGGGTTTACAAAGAGTACAAATGTTGGTTTAGGGCGCAGCCGTGGGTGCACAGGGAACACACTAAGGGGCTGAGGTCACATCCGTGGGTGTACAGGGTGGATCGTGGGGTGCTGAGGACACAGACGTGGGTGTACCTGGAGTACCATAAGGGGCTGAGGGCACAGACGTGGGAGTACATGGAATTCAGTAAGGGGCTGAGGGCACAGATGTGGGTGTGCATGGAGGACAATGGGGGGCTGAGGACACAGCCGTGGGTGTACAGCGAATACAGTAGGGGGTTGAGGGCACATCCGTGGATGTACAGGGAATACAGTAGGAGGTTGAGGGCACATCCGTGGATGTACAGGGAATACAGTAGGAGGTTGAAGGCACATCCGTGGATGTACACGGCGTACAGTAAGGTGCTGAGCGCACAGCCATGGGTGTATAGGGAGGACAGTAGTGGGCTGATGGTACAGCTGTGGGTGTTCAGGGAGTATTGTCGGGTTAGATTAGATTACTTACAGTGTGGAAACAGGCCCTTCGGCCCAACAAGTCCACACCGCCCCGCCAAAGCGTAACCCACCCATACCCCTACATCTATATCTACCCCTTAGCTAACACTATGGGCAATTTAACATGGCCAATTCACCTGACCTGCACATCTTTGGAGTGTGGGAGGAAACCGGACACCCGGAGGAAACCCACGCAGACACGGGGAGAACGTGCAAACTCCACACAGTCAGTCGCCTGGGGCAGGAATTGAACCCAGGTCTCTGGCGCTATGAGGCAGCAGTGCTCACCACTGTGCCACCGTGCCGCCATGAGAACGCATCCTTCAGCAGCTTTAGTTTTGATTGTTATCGTGGAGGAGGTGGTTTTAACCAATCTTCACGATTGTGGGTCAGAAATCTGAGGAGCCTCTTGTCGAGGATGGAACCGAGACCAAGGTCGTGGAGTTTTTGATTAGTCTCTAAGGGATAATGATTTTGAAGGTGGAGCTTTAGTCAATGAGCAGGAGTCTGGTGTAAGTGTCCTTGTTGTCCAGATCTTCCAGTGATTCGTGCAGGTTCGGATATGGCATCTGTTGTGCACCCGTTACATCAGTCGGCAAATTATAGGGCAGCAGGTCAGGCTGGGAGACTGGAGTTGGTGTAGGCCATAACCAGCCTCTCAAAGCACTTCATGATTATTGAGGTCAGAGCCACTGGATGGTCGTCTATAAGGGCATGTTCCATGTGCTTTCTCACGAGGATGATGATACCCTTCTTGAATCAGATTGGGACTTCGGCTTCTGGAGGGAGAGACTGAAGTTGTATGTGAATACCTCTGCTAGTTGGTACAAACAGGATCTGAATGCTCAGCCAGGAACACTGTCCAGGCCCGTCACGTTCTTTGATTTGACTCACTAAAAGACTGACCATGCCTGCAGCGCTGACAACAGACACAGGTATATCTGGGGCTTTCGCGGCTGGTGTCAACCCTCAGTGACAGTCACACAGTCATTTATGATCGACATCCCCTCCCCACACCTCCCTCTGTCGTCTTCAACACACAATCACATTGGTTGGTGTGAGCACCACACAGTCAGCATTGAGACAGATTGCCATTAATAGACTGGGATCGTGTGCCATCGAGTTCTGTGTCACCATAATGCGGTAAATTCAAAATAAAATAGTGAGCCGGGTGTCAGTGTCAGTGGTGCAAGGATTGAAGGCATTGCAGGTGTAATTCCAATCATGCTGCTTTAACCAAAATTGAGTCAAGCATCTTGAGCATTGTGCCTTTCCAATGCTGGATAGTCCTGAGGGAGTCAAGAAGTACTATTTCCGTGAACCATCTTACCTGACGGCAGTTTTACCAGGTTTGCAGATGATACAATGATGATTGGATAGGCAGGTGATATTGAGGAAGTGGGGAGGCTGCAGGAAGACTTGGACAGTTTAGGACACTGGGAAAACACATCGCTGATGGAACACCATATGGGAACATGTGAGATTATGCACTTCAGTAGGTGGAATACAGGCAGACACTATGTTCTAAAAGGCTTCATGAAATCTGAAGCACAAAAGGAGTTTGGAGTCATCATCCTCTCTTATGGTTAATGAGACAGTTTCAGGGTGAAGAGATAGGCTGAATGGCCTAAATCTATTGCGATATAGCATGCCTGTATTGTCATGCAGTCTAAAATTCAGTGCAGAGTTGTAAATCTCAGACCTGCTCTTGTAACCGTTGTATCTGTATTTTGGTTTGAATTCACCTTCTGGTCAATGGTAATCCCTGTAATATGTACGGTGGGAGGATTCAGTGTTAAGCAGTAGCACAGTAAGATGTTGAATATAAGCTGCTATCTGTGAGTGTCATCTGGCGGGAGGACATTGTCTCGACGATGATTGTCATTTTCAGTCTGGTATTTTTGAAGGATCGATCCAGTTACACTAATATTGCATTTAATAAAACAGGTGCAATTTATCACAGCACTCAGCAACAATATGCCATGGAAGACTGAACACCTTTCTAATAACAAAAAGGTCGAAAATGTTCAGGATCAGAAACACTGCTTTCCTGTTCATGTTCAAATCAGAAACCTGTTACATCGAGGTGTTCAACCTGGAACTTTTTAAACTTTTTTTTTTGGTTATGGGAATCGCTGGATGGGCCCACCATTTCTTTTCCGTCCCTAGTTGCCCTCTTGAGAAGGTGGTGCTGAGTTGCCTTCTTATACCACTGCAGTCCACCTGCTGTGAGTTGTTCCACAATGCTACGAGGGAGGGAATTCCAGGGTTTTGACCCAGCAACAGTGGAAGAATGGTGATATATTTCCAACTCAGGATGTTGACTGGTTTGGAAGGGAGTTTGAAGTTTGAGGTGTTCGCCAAAGCCTGCTGCCATTGTCATTCAAGATGGAAGTGATTGTAGGATTGAAAGGTGCTGTCTTGTAGATAGTACGTACTGCTGCTACTGAGCATAGATGGTGAATGGAGAGAATGCTTGTGGATGTGGTGCCAATCAATTGGGCTGTTTTGTCCAGGATGGTGTCAAGCTTCTTCAGTGTCGTTGTGGCTGCACTCATTCAGGCAATTGGGGAGTATTCCATCTCACTCCTGACTTGTGTCTTGTAGATGGTGACCATGCTTTGGAAAGACAAGAGGTGAGTTAAACGCACAATATTGCTAGCCTTTGATATGCTCTTATATTTATGTGGTGAATCTAGTTGAGTTTCTGGTCATTGGTAACCCGAAGTGTATTGATAGTGTGGTGGGGAGGGGAATTTAGCGACAAATATGCTGCTGAATACCAAGTGGTTATATAGTTTCTTATTGGTGATAGTCATTGTCTGGCATTTGTGTGGTGCCAGTGTTACTTGTCACTTATTAGCCCAAGCCTGGATATCGTCCAGATCCTGTTCCCTTTAGGCAATGGACTGCTTCCATAACTGAATATTTGCAAATGGTGCTGAACATTGTGCAGTCATCGTCGAATATCCCCACTTCTGACCTTATGATGGAGAGAAGGCCATTGATGAAGCAACAGAAGGTGTTTAGACCTAGGTTTCATCCGGAGGGCAACTGAAGATATTGCCTAGTATGGTGACGAAACATCTGAAAATGACCATTCCAGCTCATGGAGCAAACCTACGTCCACATTATCCTGAGGGACTACTGCAGAGATATTCTGGAAGTGAGATGACTGACCTCCAACAACAAGAGTCATTTTCCTATCTGTCAGGTATAACTCCAATAATGAAATACTTGCTCGAAATAGCCTTTTTGCTTGGGTTCCTTGATGCCACATTTGATAGAATCCAGCCTTTGTTTTTCAAGTGCTGGAATTCAGTTCCTTTTTCTATGTTTGAACAAAGACTGTGGTGAGGTCAGAAGCTGAGTGTCCCCGGTGGAACCCAAACTGGGCGTCACTGAGCAGGTTAATTGCTGAGCAGGTGCTGCTTGATAGCTCTGTTGGTGAGTCCTTCCATCACTTTATTGATGATGGAGAGTAGACTGATGAGGCGGTATTTGGCTGGTTTGAATTTGTCCTGAGTTTTATGTACAGAACATATTTCAGCAGTTCTTTCTCATTGTTTCTCTCTCTATTGCACTAGGGTTAATCCTCTGGTTTGATGGTAATGATTGAGTGGTTTATATGCTGCACCATGAGATGACAGATTGTGCTGGGGTATTGTTCTTCTGCTATTGTTGGACCACAGCGTCTTATGGATACTCAGTTTTGAGTTGTTAGATCTGTTTGAAGTCTGTGCCATTTAGCATGGTGATAGCGCCACACAACACTATAGTGTTTATTCTCAATGTGACTGTGAGACTTTGTCTCCTCAACGACAATGTGGTGGTCAGTTTTACCGATGCTGTCATGGACAGATGCATCTGCAGTTGGTAGATTGGTAAGGATGAGGTCAGGTATGGTTGTTTTTCCCTCTCGTTCATTCCCTCACTACCTTCTGCAGACCCAATCAAGTAGATATGTCCTTTAGGATACGACCAGCGTGGTCGGTAGTGCTGCTGCCAAACCACTCTTGGTGGTTGACTTTGAAAATCCTCAGGGAGAATAAACTTTGTGCCCTTTTCACAGTCAGTGCTTTCTCCAAGTGTTGTTCAACATGGAGGAGTACTGATCCAGCTGAGGAATGACGTTACATGTTAATCAGTAACGCTGCTTTGCCCACATTTAATCTTGGGCACTCGCAGAGTAACTACCTCCAGAATGTATTGCACTGAGCTGCCCCCTCTGCTGGATTGGTCCTGACCTTTAGCCAGGACATATCCAGTCATGGCGATGATGGTTTCTGGGGTATTTCTGTCAGTTATAATTTCATGAGCATGGCTATATCAGGCTTTTGCTTGATTAGTATGTCAGGCAGTTGTTCCAATATTATCACTAGCCCTCAGGTGTTAGTAAGGAGGACTTTGCAGGTCCGACAGTGATCTTTCCAACTGGCGTTTTCGGTGGTCCGATCGATAACTGTTGGTCCACCTGGTTTCATTTCTGTGCGATTTTGTATCGATTGGTTTAACTGAATGACACTCTAGTCCATTTCACAGCGCGACTGAGAGTCATCACATTACTTTGGGTCTGGAGTGAGGATGCAAGATTACTTCATTGGAGCATATTAGTAAGCCAAATGGTTTTTCTTTTCAGACAATCGGCAAAGATTTCATTCTCATCAGTAGATTCTTAATTCCAGCTATTAAAAAAAAATTGAGTTGAATTTCCACCATCTGCAGTGGCAGGTGTCGAACCGGGTCCACAGAACAAGAACTGACTTTTAGGATTGATAATCTAGCGATAATACCATGAGGCCTACTTGGTGCCACAGGTTGTAGTCATGTGCTATTTCTTGTGTTGCCCTGTTTTTCTTTCATTGCTTAGGTTTTTCTCGAATCTCATCCTTCATTAAATCCTAATTGAAATCCACCGTCATGAACGTCTTCTGGACTGCTCGAATTTCATTCAGTTTATTTTGTTTGCACAGACATTTCAAGGCAGCTGTACATCAGAGAAGAACAGGAAGAGATAATGGGTGATTGTGCACTGTACTTGTCACTGCACCAGCTTCTCTGACCAGGCACCTAAAGTATTTATTGTGGATCAGAGAACTGCCGAATTATTATAACACTGATGGAGGTCAGTCAACCGATTGTGGGGTCACAAGCTCTTCAACTGCACAACTGGAGATAGAGAGAGCGTGTGGAGATAGATGGCGTGAGAGAGAAATAAACCGGGGAACAGAAAGTGAATGGAGATAAACTGAGAGAGGATAGAAAGTGGAGCGACAGACTGAGTGGGAGAGGAAAAGGTGTTAGATGAGAGTGAAGTCAGATAGATCAGAAGGCAGCATGAGGGTAGATAAATACGGACAGACAGAAGTTGAAAGTTTTATTTAGAAATTCCTCTGATCTGCAAGCCCTCTTTGTCTGTGTGCCATTCCCTGTGACCACTCTGCTGATACTGGCTGTCGTCCCAGATCATTGTTTTCCAATAATATCACAGAGCTATGTTACTGACAGGTAAACAGAACACAAAAGACCATAGATTAGTTATATAGCGAAGGTGATTTTTTTAAAAAATAAACTGTGCCATGAGCAGCAGAAAATGAGAACCCCACCCAACACTCCCACCCCACCTCCAGATACTGTGTGAGAGACTGGGCCAGAGAATCTCAGTGAGCGGGGTCACTGACAGAAAGGAAATCAGCATCTCCGCTGTGGATCAAATAATGATTGATAGTTTGCACATCACTTTTCCAGTTTTCACATCACATTTCAATTTATATAATTCAATATCAGGAGTGCATTTTAACAATCTTATCTCTTTGTACTTTGCATATTTTGGTCTGTATAGGAAATCATTTTGTCCCTGCATTTTGCATTGCATAAATACATTTCATTAACATTGTCTCTGCTAATTTCTCATCATAGCTTTATCCTTGAATCTGTTCTTCATATGGGTTATAAAGTGTAACGTTCGAATACTGATAACTAGGGAACAGCAATTTTCCTCTTCCAATTTTGAACACCCATATCCCCCAGTCCTCTCCATCTTCTGTCTTTTCCTCAATGTCATAATCACAATGTAATTGAAGTCAATAAATGACACTTCATCACAGTTCCTTAACATGGATAAAATCAACACCCACGCTTGCCCTCTCTGATTCTGGAATAACAATCTGAATTGTATTTGTCTCGTACAATTCTCTGTTAACATATGCATGCCGTTTGATTGTTATAAACCCACATTGTCTTAGGCGCATGTTGCCATCAGATCACGGACAGAAGATGTTCTCTCAACGTTTTACTGATTTTGCAATGACTCATCAGTAATTTTCGGATTTATTTCTCCATTTATGAGCAGAGAAGCATGTTTATGTTCAGTTAAACCTCTGGCATTACCTCTATATCCAAGGCAGACTGAATGATTACTCACAAATAATATGTCATCTCCAACATTCCTTCCTTCAGTCACACTCACATCTCACATCCAGAATGCATGTGTTCAAAGTTATTTTGAATTTTAGTAAAACAGTATCACATTGAGAGAGGTTAGCTGGAGCTGTTTGTTCAGCGATTGTGATTATGCGAGTCTCCATGGATCCTATGGGTTCCCAGAGAATTTCAGTCTTCTATCAATAATGGAATGTGTTCAATGTGTAATCCCACAGTATGAGCGGGAGCATCATCCACACCAGTAACAGGGATCAGCAGCTTCAAGGAGAGAGGGGGGAGAGATCGGAATCTGGGAAGAGTACACTGGAGTGTGCCAACAATGGATCAAGATCTGAGACCATTCAAATGGAAATTTCCAGCAATGGAGGGGAGATTATCCTCGGGTCTTTTCTGGCTTTCCCAGCCTTGGCTATCATTAACATCGCGGATTGAAGATGTACTGATGGTTATTCAAGCTGGTTACTATCCTGTCCTTGCTATCGTTGGTGTTCCTGGTAAATCACTCTATCTGTCTAGTGAAACGGTCTGAACTGAATTGATGGTCATGATATGTAAATGTTGGAAAGGTGCAAGTCAATGTTTTCAGTTCCAATCAAAGATTCGATTCCTTACATATTATAACTAGCAAATGATTATTTAAAAATTACACACCAATATGTGAGGATGAAACAAACTGTTCTCCTTGATTCGTTTTCTCCTGCACAAGTTTACATTTCCATCTCCTCCCCACTCACCATTTCTGTCCAGTCCCACCAACATGACATCCCAGTCTCCTCCTCAGCCTCAGTAGAATTCCTGAATAAACTATCATTTGTGCCTTTGTTAATCTCCGCATACAGCTGTTTCCAGCCCATTCTTACCATGTGTCCATTGCAAAATAATTGCACCTGAGATGTTTACATTGTTCTCTGCACAGAATTAGAAAGATGGGAAGACAGTGTATGGTGGTTATGTCAATGGCTTATAATCTACAGCCACAAAATAATAATCTGTTGATATCGGCTTGCCTGATGCCCATTAGAGATGGCAATGGGTCGTTCCTCTCGGGTCAAGTCTCTATGTGACTGCAAACCCACAGCACTGCGTTTTAATCTTTACTGTTCTGTGGAACAGCTAACCAGCCACTCAGTTCAAGGTCAACATAACATGCTGGCCTGACCAGGGCTGAATACATGAAAAGGAAAGATAACCCCCTTCCTCTGCCTCTATCCAATATTCCTTCAGCTGAATTACATTCAGGTAGGTGGCCACTCATCCTGACAGCAGCCAAAATATCTTCATTCAAAAACAGTCAACTATTTTTGGCCCGGGTGAGACCACACCTGGAGTACTGTGTGCAGTTCTGGTCTCCAAATTTGAGGAAAGACATTCTAGATATTGAGGGAGTGCAGCATAGGTTCACGAGGTCAATTCTGGAATGGCGGGATTACCTTACACTGAAAGACTGGAGCGAATGGGCTTGTATACCCTTGAGGTTAGAAGACTGAGAGGGGATCTGATTGAGACATATAAGATTATTAAAGGATTGGATAGTCTGGCCGCAGGAAACATGTTTCCACTGATGGGTGAGTGCCGAACCAGAAGACACAGCTTAAAAATACGGGGTAGGCCATTTAGGACAGAGATGAGGAGAAACTTCTTCACACAGAGAGTGGTGGCTGTGTGGAATGCTCTGCCCCAGAGGGCAATGGAGGCCCAGTCTCTGGATTCATTTAAGAAAGAGTTGGATAGAGCTCTCAAGGATTGTGGAATCAAGGGTTATGGAGATAAGGCAGGAAGAGGATACTGATTGAGGATGATCAGCCAGGATCATATTCAATGGTTGTGCAGGCTCGAAGTGCTGAATGGCCAACTCCTGCACCTATTGTCTATTGCCTATTGCCTATTGTCTATTTCCACCAGCTTCTGAACTTCATGAAGAGCACTAATCCATATTCTCAGAGATGCAAAAAGACTCCTTAAAGTTTAAACCATAATACTGTAAGACATAGGGGCTGAAACTAGGTCAGTTAGCCCATCTTCTCCGACCTTCTCCCCGTAACCCTTGATCCCCTGAATAATCTGAAAAGCTATCTGAAAAGATATGGGGCTCAACATTGCGCTCAACCCTCCAAATGTAGTCTGACCAAAACTGTATAAAGCCTGTTCTTATGTTCAATTCCTCCCGTAATAAATGCCATCAATAATAAATGCAATTGCCCTCTTAACTACTGCCTTAACCTACAAGCTTACCTTAACAGAACCCTGCACTAGAACTCCCAAGTCCCTTTGCACTTCACAGTTCTGAATTTTTTCCCCATTTAGAAAATAGACCATGCCTCGATTCTTCGTGACAAAGTGCATGACATCACACTTTGTGACGTTGGAATCCATCTGCCAACACTTTTACCGGGTCAATTCCTTCTTCAGCTTCTCTATGCGACCAGTCTATCTGCCTATCTTTGTATCGTCTGCAAACTTATTCAGAGTGTCCTCAGTTCGATCATCTATATTGTTAACGTAACAAGTAAAAAGTTACGATTCCAACACTGAGCCTTGTTGATCACCTCTTGTCACCGGCTGCCATTCTGAGAAGGACCATTTTATCCCCACTCTCTGCTTTCTGTCAGACAGGCAAGGTCCTATTCATGCTTCTACCTTGCTTCTAACACCATGGACACTTATCATACTCAGCCATCTCCTGTGTGACGCCATGTCAAAGGCCTTCTTGGCGTCCAGGTGGATAACAGCCATTGGCTCTACTTGATCGAGCCTGTTCATTTCTTCTTCAAAGATTTCCAACAAATTTGTCAGGCATGACCTTCCCTTGTTGGAACCATGCTGACTTTGCCCTATTTTACCAAACACTTCCAAGTATTCAGAAATCTCATCCTTCACAATGGATTCCAGGATCTTACCCACGACAGAGGTTAAGCTATTCATTGCGGTTTTAAAAGTAATTTTTCCTTACTCCCTGCGATAGCTGACTTCCCTCATCAGTCATGGTTACCTCATTCTCCATGTACTCTGCTTCATTTTACTCGGCGTAAATCTCTGCTGCATCCCGGATTACTCAAAACGTCTCCTGCCATTGCTGCTCCACTGTCTCTCCTGCTGGGCCCTTCTACCAGTCAATTCTAACAAGCTCCTCTCTCATGTCTCTGTAGTTGCCTTTATTCAGCTTTAATACTATTACTTCTGAATATAACTTCTCCATCTGAAATTGCGGAGTAAATTCAATCATATTACGATAATGCCTCCTTTGATTTTCTTCACTTTAAGCTCCCTCATCAATCTGCCTGCACAAGTTGCTCCAAAAAGCCATCTCATAGACATTCCACGAATTCCTTTTCTTGCAAACCACCAGCAATCTGAATTCACAGCCCACCTCCGTAATGAAATTCCACATGATCACTGTAACTTTGCATTTCGTACACATCTTTCTATCTCCTGGTGTATCTTGCACCCCAGCTCCTGAGTACTGTTTGGAGGCCTGAACGGAACTCCAACTACTTGTTTTTAACCTTTTTGATTCCTCAATTCGACCGACACAGATTCTACACCATTTTACCTTGCATCATTTCTTATTGTTGATTTAATTGCATTTCTTACTAATAAGACAGCCCCATCCCCTCTGCCCAACTGCCTATCTTTTTGATAGGATGCATATCCTTGAATATTCAGCTCCCAATCCTGATCCTCTTGCAGCAACGTCTCCGTGATGGCGATCTGCCAATTTGTGTATGAGCCACAAGCTTATTTACCTTATTCCTTATACTGCATGCATTCCGATATAACAGTTCAGCCCTTTAGTAACCATCCCTCTTCTCATCGGCATTTGTTTGTCCTGAGTGTTTGAAGTTTGATTGCTAACACTTTCCATACTCTGCGTCTGTGCTGAAGATTTGAATAACTTAGAGTTTTAGAGTTATTGAGGTGTACAGAATGGAAACAGACCGTTCGGTCCAATCTGTCCATGCCAACCAGATATTGCTAATCCAGTCCCACCTGCCAGTACCCGGTCCATATACCTCCAAACCTTTTCTCTTCATATACCCATCTAAATGCCTCTTAAACGTTGCAATTGTACTACCCTTCACCACATCCTCTGACAGCTTATGCCATACACGTACCACCCTATGCGTGGAAACGTTGACCCTTAGGTCTCTTTTAAATCTTTCCCCTCTCACCCTAAACCTCTGCCCTCTAGTTCTGGACTCCCTGTCCCCAGGAAAAAGACTTTGTCTGTTTATCATTTCCATGCCCCTCATAATTTTATAAATCTCCAAAAGGTCACTCCTCAGCCTCCGACGCTCCAGGGAAAGCAGCCTCAGCCTGCTCAGCCTCTCCCTATAGCTCAAAACCTCCAAACATGGCAACATCCTTGTAATTTTTTCTGAACCCTTTCAAGTTTCACAACATCTTTCTGTTACGAAGGAGATCAGAATTGCATGCAATATTCCAACAGTGGCCGAACCAATGTCCTGTATTTCCGCAACATGACCTCTCAACTCCTGTACTCAATACTGTGACCAACAAAGGAAAGCATACCAAACGCCTTCTTCTTGAGATCTGCAGTCTTACACGCTCCTTTAATTCGAGTTTTATAATTTTCCCTTTAACTGACACCCCCCCCCCACCCCCATTTAGCTTAATGTCCAGTCTACAGCCCCCTAGTTATGCGATTTGCTAGGACTCTGGTCCCAACACGGTTCAGATGAAGACCGTCCGATCAGGATAGTGCGCCCCTTCCCCAGTGTCTGGTGTCAACGTCCCATGATACAAACCCATTTCTCCCACACCAAACTTTGAACCACGCATTTTCCTGCTGATCCTGTGCTAATTAGCTCATGGCTCAGGCCGTAATCCAGAGATTATTTCCTTTTTGATTCTATTTTCTAATTTAGCTCCGAGCTCTTCGTATCCCTTAGCAGAACCTCTGTCCTAGTTTTATCTCTGTCGTTGGTACCGACACAGACCATGACCAATGGATCTTTACCCTCACACTCGAAGTTCCCCTACAGCTCAGATGAGATATCCCTTACCCAAACACCAGTCGGTAACGCCACATTCAGGACTCTCAATCCGGGTCACAGAGAACAGTGTCTATGCCGCTAACTATACTATCCCCAATTACATTAACATTTCTCTTCTCTTGCCCCACTTAAAATCTTTCCTCAACTCGGTGCTGTGGCCAATCAGCTCATCCTCCCTGCAGTCCCCATCCCATCCACACAGGGAACAAAACTCTTGAACCTGTTAGACATGGACAGCGGCTGAGGCTCCAGCAATTCTACGTCCTGGATCCCTTTATTTGCCTCACTTATAGATAATCTCTCTGCTTTCTAACCACGGGCTGAATTTGAGTCAGTTGATCTAAGGAGCGTAACTGTCTCTTGAATCACAGCATCCAGGGAACTCTCCCCCTCCTTGATGCCTCGCAATGTTTGAAGCTCAAACTCCAGCTCACCGACTCAGAACCAAAGTTGTTCTTGCATGCGACATTTACTCCAGACATGGTCAGTGGGAACCACAGTGGGGTCGACCACTCCCACATCATGTAGAAACAACACATCACCCGACCCTCCATCCTTATTTTATTTATCTACTATTGAATTGTTCCTCTGCAATTTTATTTGTTTATGTACATCTGCTTATGCAAGTTGTAACCAATAAATTAACATGATTCAATGTAACACAGATTCAAAGTTAACACGCTGCCTATTAGCAAATGAGATCACATCCTCCCTTTGTCAAACCTGCTCATTATCTTCTGATAGAATTCTGACAGACTTGTCAGCGGGACCACTCCTTGATGAAGCCATGCTGACTCAGCCCTATTTTACCATGCACCTCCAAGTACTCTGCAATGTCATTGCTAGCAATGCACTCTAAAACCCTAATAACGACCGATGCCAGGCTATACTGCCCTATGATTTCCTGTATTTTGCCTTTCTTCCTTCTTACACAGAGATTTTACATTGTCCATTTTCCAGTTCTCTGGGACTCTGTCTGATGATAGTTATTCCTGAACAGTCACAACCAATGGTTTCCACAATCTCCTCCACTAATTCCTTCAGAACCTTAGCTGTTATCCTTCAGGTCTGTGTGATGTATCCATTTTCAAACATTGCAGCTTCCCCAGTACCTTCTCCTCAGCGCTGATCACTACATCCGTTCCTCACCCTTGACTCGCTTTAAGTTCTGGAATGTTCATAGTATCTACCATTGTGAGGATTGACGGAAAGTACCTATTCAGGTCATTCTCCAATTCTTTGTTTTCCATTTCTCTGCAGCCATCCTCAATTTCTGGTTGTCCAATGTTCACTCTCCCCTTTTATATATCTTAACAAAACTCCTGCAATCTCCCTTTCTAAAGCAAGCTAGCTTACATGTGTCATGTTCATCACTTTATTGCTTTATGAATTTTCCTTTGCTGCTTTCTCAAGGCTTCCCAATCTGAGATAGGCTGCGTGAGAGCATACCTGTTAACTAACTGTCGAAAATATACTAATGTAACTGTCCTAATCCTGTTGTTCATCATTGGATAGCGTGGTGACACAACACTGCTGCCTCACAGTGCCAGGGACTCGGGTTCAATTCCAAACTCTGGACCCTGTCTTTCTGGAGATTTTGCAATCTCTGCATTGGGAGAATTGCCTCTTTTCCCTCTCCACAGTATGTTCCTGTGTTTGTTTCAGGTTTCTGCCATCTACAGTACATTTGCTTGTGTTTGATGGAGAATTGCTGCAAATATGACGGGATTATTGTAAAACTGGCTCTGGTCCTCAGGCTTCCTGAGTGCTTCGGAATCTTGCGCAGCTACTTATGTGAGTGCATGTCCCTGATTACCTACTCTGTCTCTCTCAATCCCTGAGTCCATCCGTCACTGCATGCAGCCTTTCATTGAGCCACCCCGGGATTCCCCACACCTCATCGCCTGGCACTGGATGCTCCCTACGCAGTGAGCTCAGAAAGACACTGGGCACTTTCTGACGCGCTAGGGATCCGGGGTAAAGACCCAGCCATTAAAAGGAACAGAATAGCTAAAATCCAATTGAACAGCAAAGCAGAGTAAACAGGCTGACTGGCACCCATCTGTTATGACATTTTCAGGTCTTTTGGACTAATTTCTGTTTATCCTCCTCCATGTACAAATAGATGCTTCATAAGTATATCTTGTCACACAGGTTTGGTGGAGGTGACAGATATCAGATCCTGTTTAATGAGATTACACTTAAGTTTTTATTGTCAAGTCTATCCATTTTAAAGTAAAGGTCTTGCTGGAGTTGTGCTGAAAGCATATTTGAATGTTGGGGAGACGAGCTTATGCCACGTGCCAGTGAGGTTAGGAATAGGAAGGTAGTAAAGTTAAAAACATGGCCAAAGAGCTGGTAGGGTAGGCAGCACTTCCCATATGTGGATCATTTGGATTCCCGGGTCAGTAGGATAGACACAAGAAGGACGGGATGCAGCTGAACTGGCAGCAATCTCCGAAATGTGGATCATTGGGAATCCTGGGTCAGTATGAAATACACAAGAAGGACGGGATGGACATGAACTGGCAGCAATCTCCTGGCAGGCAGGTTTGCTATTGTCACTCAGGAGGGTTTAAACTAGTGTGGTGGTGGGGGGAGGAGGGGGGGAGCCAGAGCAGTACGTCCACAAGCACATGACTGAAGAGCAGTTGAAGACTAATCCCAGTACAACTAAGACCAGCAACAAACTGGCAGAGGTGAGTGAACACAATGGGATTGGAAGTCAGAAGTATGCTGATTTTAATGTGAGCAGTGTGACAGGCAAGACAGATGAATATATATAACCATGAGACAACTATTACAGAGATTTGTTTGAGAGAGGGATCAGAAAACTATCAAGCCAATGGGTCCAGAGCGAGTTGAAGAATGTGCAGTGAGAGGCTGGAGACGGTTGTTTGAAGCAAAATAATTACCCAGCAGTTTATTGGAATTGGACAGTGTGGGATGCAATGTACAGATTGAAGGGACAAGGGAGGAAACTGAAATTGTCTGTTTACAATGTTTTCCGCTTTACTGACAGTCCTTTGTAATCTTCTGTTACCAGAGAATAGAAGAGGAGGAATTTACATCAGGGAAACTCAAACCAAATATCTGATGGAGTTTGACTGAAGTGTATTTATTTCAATGCAAGAATTGTTATGGGTAAGGACGATGAACTGGGAGCCTGAATCCATACATGGGACTGTGATGTTGTGGCTTTACAGAGACTTGGTTGAGAGAGGGAAAGGACTGGCCGTTCAAAGTATCCAGGGTTTCATTAGTTTAGGCGAGATAGAGAAGAAGCTAATAGAGGCGGACAAGTTGTTTTACTGATCAGGGAGAATGCTACATCTGCACGTGAACAGGACATACAGGAGGGACCATCCACTGCAGCAATATGGGTCAAGCTCAAAAATAAGATGGATGCAAGAACTGCGTTACTATAATCTCTCCAACAGCCACGGCAGGGTTGAGGAACAGGTATGTATGTCGATTTAGGAAAGATGTATTAAAAACAGAGTGGTCATAGTGAGTGACTTTAGTATCCCCAATAATGACTGGAAGTCCATTAGAGCAAGGGGCTTAGACGGGACAGAATTTGTTAACTGCAGCAGTATGTGGATAGTCTAACGAGAGGAAGAACCATACTGGACCCCGTATTGGCTCATGAGCCTGGCCAGGTGACTAACCTTTCAGTGGGACATAATTTTAGAAACAGTGGTCACAGTTCCTTCAGATTTAAGATAGCTGTGAACACCGGTATGTCAGAACCTTGTGGGAATCTACTGAATTGGCGGAAGGCAAATTA
Organism: Chiloscyllium punctatum; assembly: GCF_047496795.1. NCBI lineage: Eukaryota > Metazoa > Chordata > Chondrichthyes > Orectolobiformes > Hemiscylliidae > Chiloscyllium > Chiloscyllium punctatum. The sequence goes on from NC_092772.1 coordinate 21,654,036, forward strand.
CGTCAGCATCAGGCAGAGCTAGGAAATATCAATTGGGAGGAGCTGCTATCAGGCAAATCCAATTTTGTAAGAGGGAGCTGCTTGTTAAATCCTGACAGCAAAATCATCTCGTGAACGCTCTCTCAACTGCTCGAAATTCTATCTTTTTTTTGAACTGATATTTCAAGGCAGCTGCATATCAGACAACAGGAAGAGATAAAGGATGATTCTGCACTGTGTCCTTTGCAGTATCAGTTTGTCTCTCCAGGCACCTGAAGTCTTTATGGTGGGTCAGAGAGCTTCAGAATTGATAGAGCACTGAAGGAGGCCATTTAGCCCATTGTACACCGACGAGCTCTCCAACAGCACAATTTGTCAATAGAGAGAACAGAATGTGTGTGTGTCTATGTGTGTGTGTGCGTGAGATAGAGAAAGATTAAGAGAGAAAAAAGGAAGTGAAGAGAGATAAAAGGAATGGAGAGAAAATGGAGCGACAGAGTGAGTGAGAACAAGGAGTGTCAGACGAGTGTGAAGTTATATCAGAAGACAGCATGAGGAGCAATACACAGATATTTCATTTAGAAACATCCACAGACTGCAAGCCCTTTGTCTGGTCCGTACCTTGTGAGCACTATGCTGTCATCCCAGATCATTTATCGCCAATTATATCACAGAGGCGGGTTGATGACGCTGAACAGGATCCAAAAGAACAATAGATTAGTTCCAGGGAGAAGGTGAACTAATTTAAATATTCTGGGCCAACAGGAACTTGTAGTCCCTCTAGACACTGTGTGAGAGACAGTGCGAGAGATTCTCAATGAGGGGGATCACTGACAGGGGGGAGAACAGCATCTCAGCTGTGTGTCAAATAATGACTGATGAAGGTTGAAAACCTCGTCCGTGGTTTTTAAATTCAGATTTCAATTCATATAGCTCCACATCGTAAGTGTATTTTAACAATCTTGCATCTTTGTAGTTTTCATGTTTTGGTATGTACAGAAAAGCTTGTGTTTTGTCCCTTTATTTTGTGTTGGGACCAGAGTCCGATTGAATCCTAACTACGGCTGTAGACAGAGGTCTAAACTGATTAGGAGAATGTTTGTGTTGGCAGGGTGGGGGGTCCGTTATAGGGTTTAATTAGAAAAGAGGAGGTAAATGCACAGAGCTCAGGAGAGGTTATTAAAATCTCCAGCACAGACGCAAATAAGACAGAGTGTATGGAAAGTGTAAGCAATCAGACTTCAAGCACACCGGACAAACAAATAACAATGAGAAGAGGAACCGTTAATACAAGATTGAAGGGGTTATATCTGAATGCACGCAGTATAAGGAATAGAGTAAATGAGCTTGTGGCATAGATTGAAATTGGTAGGTATGACGTGATGGGCATCACAGAGAAGTGGTTGCAAGGGATCAGGATATTCAAGGACATATATCCTATCGAAAACAGAGGCAGCAGAGGGAGTGGGTTTACATTGTTAATAAGAAATGAAATTAAATCAATTTAAGATAGGAAGTAAAGTCAGATTGTGTAGAATCTGCGTGGGTAGAATTGAGGAATCACAAAGATAAGACAACCACAGTTGGAGACTTGCACAGGCCTCCAAAGAGTAGTCAGGAGCTGGGGTACAAGATACACCAGGAGATAGAAAAGATCTGTAGGAAAGACAAAGTTACAGTGATCATAGGGGGATTTCAATATGCAAGTGAAATGGGAAACCAGGTTGGGAGTGGATCGCATGAAAATGAATTTGAGGAATGTCTATGGGATGGCTTTTTGGAGCATCATGTGGTGGAGCCCACTCGAGAACAGATGACACTGGATTTAATGATGAAGGCTAGATAAGGGAGCTTAAGGTGAAAGAAAACTTCCGAAGCAGTGATCAGAACATTGTTGAATTTATTTTGCAATTTGAGAGAGAAGGTAGAATCAGAGTTAACAATATTTCAGCTGAATAAAGGCAACTGGAGAGGCATAAGGGAGAAGTTGGGTAGAATTGACGGGGACAGGGGTCTAGCAGGAAAGACAGGGGAGTGGCAATGTCAGGTGATTCCAAGATTAATTCAGGAGCCACTGTAGAGATTCATGCTGAGTAATAGAGGTATGGTACAGGGAAGATGAGGCAACCAGGGCTGACAAGGGAAGTCAGGGATTGCATCTAAGCAAAAGAGCATTGGGGCCAACAGAAAGCAAGAAAAAATAAATAAGTTGGGAGAAGATTAAATATGGGGGTAAGATAACCAGTAATATAAAGGAAATTATAAGAGATTCTTTAGATATATAAAATGCAAAAGAGTGACAAAAGTGAATATATACCACTGGAAAATGATGCTGGAAAGACAGTAGTGGGAAACAAAGAAATGGCAGGTGCATCATTGCTTTTGTTGTACACAGCGCCTTCCGATCACAAACAAATGTTCCCACTTTATGAATTATTGACATGCTTTCACGTATCTGTGTAATTTGTAAATATTGGTAGGGGTCTTCATAGTACATATGTTCATATCAATACACCTTTTTCTTAAAATGTATTCTCTAGCTTTAGTCTCCCTGACAAGAGAAAAGATGCGTCAAGTGATGCACTTTTCAGAAAGTCATGGATGGTTCAATAATATTTCCCAGGTAAGTTCAAAACAGATTACTCCCCCATAATAAAAGGCCCTCATTCCAGGAATGAGTAAATGGAAACCTCTGTGAAAATCTTAGAAAAGGATTATATCCTGTTTTTAGTTTCTGGGATCAAAAACGCACGCAGTGTATCAGATGTGGTCTCAGCAATGCCCTGTACAGATGCAGTAAAGCATTCCTGATATTAAACCTGATACCCTTTGTTGATAACTGTATCATGGCACTTACTTCCAAATCACTTGCAGCATCTGCAGACTGACTTCATGTGATTCATGTCCCAGGAACATGGAAACCGCCTGAATCACAGAGTTCTGCAATCGCTCTCCATTTAAATTGTTTACCATTGTTTTATCCTTCATGTCAAAATAGACAATTCACTCAATGTTCTTGGTGCTGCAGGTAAGCTCACTAACCAGTAACAGCTTTGCAACCTGAAAATAAACTTTTAGTTCTATTCCCTATTTCCTGTTAACAACAGCTTCCCTGTTCCTGTGTAGCAGTACGGGCAGGTTGATTGGCCTCCTCCTGGGCTGTGTAATGTACTCAACGAGCTGAATTACTTCATTCTATATTCCTGTGTAGATCCTTCAAAGGGCAGAATGGTCTCCTTCTGTTTCACTGTAACGATTCTGTTTGACAGAATGGGGTGGTTCCCTACCATGTAACGGCATCGAAGGTTGGATTGAGAGAACAACACATGGGGTAGGGGAGTAGTATATCACTGTGACAACCTCGAGGGGTGGATTGAGAGAGCAAAACATGGGGTGGGGGAGTAGTATATCTCTGTATCAGCCTCGAGAGGTGGATTGAGGGAGCAACAAATGGGATAGGGGCAGCAGTATGTTACTGTAATAGCTTTGCTGTCCTATTCCAGGCTGCTTCTCCTGCATTGGGAGAAAGGGAGGGAGGTGGGAGGGAGAGTGGCAGTGGGTGACCCTGCTCTTAGTGCCCGTGTAGGTGGGGGGAATTGTGAGGTGTCTGGAAGGAGTCAGTCGACAGTTTGAACCAATATAGTATTATTAGTGTGGGGCTACTGAGTAGGCGACAGAGAAAGAGAGGAAGCAAGTTGCTGAATTCAATAGTGAGAGTGTTCGTGCTTGAGCCTTATTTGGAGATAGGGTGTGAACCTTGTTCGGGGGTCGGTTCTATAACTAATGGACAGTGAGTGTGAGGGAGCAAATAGAATGCAGTTACATTTATCCAGACAGAGCGGGAAGCATATTGTTGCTTGTCTTGAAGTGATAGACATTTCTTCAGATCATCTCAGAGTCGGGGTGTGCCTCTCCGAATGTCTTGTTCAAGTCTATCACTAATAACGCCACTGACACTGTTCCTCAGATTCCACAGAATCAGTTCAAGTGGAGCTCACAAATAGCAAGGAGAAGCAAATATTGGTGTGTCATATATCTAAACCAAAACAGTTGTGAAAAATCTGAGTATCATATGCTCTGGAAATTAGATATGCAAGTATTGTGGATACTGCAGTCTTATTGGATGGTTTCAAGTTGCATCTAAACTGCATTAACTAAGTGACTGCTCATGTTGTGAAAAATAAGTGTATATGAGGTGGGTTGAAGAGTATGTTGTGAAGCAAACTAGAGAGCAGGTTATTTTGGATTTGCTGTCATGTGGTCAGGCGGCCTAATTTATAACCTTGCTCTGAAGCATCTTTTAAGGAATAGTGGCATTAATAAGGTGCACTTTACACGGTGCCTGTATACAACATACAGTCTGGTTAAACATCATGGAAGACTGGAAGCTCGAGGGTCAAGTTAGCTTCAGTGAATTGGGAAAATACAACATAACATTCAGTGGGAGACAAGCAATGATTGTTAGAGTCATAGAGTCCGACTGCACGGAGACAGGCTCTTCGGCTCAAACTAGTTTATTCTGACCAAAAAGTCCATCCACGCTAACCCCATTTCCCTGCCATTGCTTCATATCCTTCTAATCCTTCCCTATCCGTGTTTTGTCCTAATGCTTTTTAAATGTTGTTAATGTACCCGCCTCAACCACTTCCGCTGGCAGCTCATTCCATATGTGTACCAGCCTGTGTGTAAGACATTTGTTCCTCAGGCTCTCTTATAGTCTTTCCCCTCTTTCCCCTCTGTCCTTAAACTAATGCCCTCTAGTCTGTGATTGCCAACCCTGGGAAAAAAGACAGAGTACATTCATTCGGTCCATGCCTGTCATAATCTCATACACTTCTGTCAGATCCCCTCAACGTCATACAGGCACAAGTAAAATATCCCAGCTTGTCCAAACTCTCCCTATAACCCAGACCATTGAGACGGTAACATCCTTGTATATGTCTTCAGCAGTCTTTCCAATTTAATAACACACTTCCTATAGCAAATTGAAAGAAAAACTGAACATTACGCTACCAGTATGGCCTCACCAGCATCCTACTAGCTGTAACGTAATTCCCTGATTTCGATACTCAGTGATCTACACTGCTGAAGGCCAGTGTGTCAAAAGCTTTCGTCATTGTCCAGTCTACCTGTGAATCAAATTTCAGAGAACCATGCACCTGAATTCCAAGGTCCCTCTGTTCGACTACACTCCTTAGGACCCAACCATTCCCCATGAAACTCCAAACTTGATTTGACTTTCTAAAATGCAGGAACTTATATTGATCTATATTAAAATCCATTTGCCATTTCTCAGCCCACTTCTCCAGCTGATCAGGAGACAACTGTAATTTCTGAAATTTCTGATAATCTTCCTCACTCTCCATGATGCCACCTGTTTTAGTGTCATCTTCAAACTTACAAATCATGCCTGTACATTCTCATCTAAATCATAGATATATGCAATATGTAGTGGTCCCAGTACCAACCTCTGAGGCATTCCACCAGTCACAGGCCTCCAGTATGACCAGCATTTTTCCAGTATTAATCTCTCCTACCTAACACCAAGGCAATTTTGTACCTACTTTGCCAGATCCCCTTCAATTCCATGCGATATAACCTTCCAGAGCAACGTACCATGCGGAACCTTATTGAAGGCCTTACTGGAATTCATCTTGATTACGTATACCACTCGGACTTCCTCAACGTTGCTGGTTACTTCATGAAAGAACTCCAGTAAAATTGTGAATCATGATCTCCCTAGCACAAACTCCCGTGCTGAATTTGATGAAGGGCTTTTGTCCGAAACATCAATTTTCATGCTCCTCGTATACTGCCTGACCTGCTCTGCTTTTCCAGCACCATTCTAATCTTACTCCGAACCACACCCTGTCTTTCCAAATGCATATATATCCAATCTCTCTGAATCTTCTCAAGTAACCTACCCACTAGATTTTCGGTTCACTGGTCTTTAGTTCCCAGGTTTATCTTTGTAGCCTTTCTTGAATACAGCTCAGCATTCGCTCCCCTCCAGTCGTCCAGGCCCTCACTCTTCCTTCAGCGATGATAGAAAAGAGCCAACCAGTGCTCCCGCAATTTAATCTCTATTCTCCCATCCTCCTGCGGTGTTCCTGAATATAACTGGTCAGGACCAGGTGTTTTTAGAAATAACACAAAGTCTGAAACATACATCTATTTATTTCAGGTACAAACACCAAAGAGTGAGAAAGTGACTCAATGATGGTTAACATAACAAATTAGAAAACATGTTATCATAGGAAGTGACTTCAGAAGAATTCCAGCTATTGTGGAAACCTGAGAATTCTCAGAAATTAATGATCCAAAAAAGGAAGGCCATAAAACTGATAAGAAAATCAAAAAGAGAACATACATGCTAACAAACAGAAACACAAAGACTGTATCAATCTGCGATCTATATTTCAATGGAAACAAAATAAAAGCAAGGTCACATGTGGAAATTTGGAATCGGGAGAGGAGAGGTCATTGTGGGGAACAGGGAAATGGCCAAAAAAAAACAACCAGTTACATTGCATCTGTCTTCATGGAAGAATATCCAGAAAATCCCCCAGTAATACCAAGAGATCATATCGGACTCATGGAGCGAAAGACATAAAGTCAATTCAAATCAGGAACAAGGTAGTGCAGCTGGAAAGAGCATTGCTAAGTCAGATGTACTTCCTATCAAAATGTCAGAAATAAATCACCAATATAAGTATTAATTGCACTGTCGATGACTGTGTTTTATTTTCCTGTATATTCTGCAGAGGGCAGAAACTATTGTAGATAAATGGAAGTTAGTAAACGTGATCCAAGCATTATAGATGAATGGAAGGGATCCAAACAGCTTCAAACGGAAAAAGACATAGTGTGGAGAACTGCAGACCAATTAACTTGACATCTGTAGGGAAATTTTTGAAATCTATTACACAGGATGAGATTTTTGATATTTAGAAATTAACAGCAACAATGGAGAGAATCAGCATGCATTTCTGATAGAGATATCATATTTGATAAACTTCGGAATTGTTTGAAATTTTCTTATAGCATAGATAATCGGGAACCACTAGAAGTGACATATGTTGGATTTTCGGAAGGATTTCTAGAAGAACTCAAATAATGAGTTTGTAAAGGCAATGAATGTGAAGGGTATTTGGAGGAATATATGTAAGTGGAAAGTTAGAGTTTGGTCGCCTTCATTTAAGAGAGTCAGAACATGAATGTAAAGGCATGTTGAAGCAGTTTCACAGCGTGTTGATGGGACTGTACCTTGAGTATTGTGCACAATTTTGCTGAACGAATCTCAGAAAAAAAATACTGACAACAGAGGATGTGCAATGTGCATTTTCCAGATTAATCCCTCAGATAACGAGATTGCCTGATGAGGAAACTCGGCCTATTTTCTCCAGCGCTTCAAAGAATGAGAGGTGGGTCACCATGAAATGTAGAACATTCACAAAACATATGACAAATTGGAAATTAACAGAATATTTCCCTGGCTCTCTAATCCACATTCAAGGCAAATAATGTAATCAGCTGGGACAGACAAGTTACGACTGCAATAAGGAGGAAATTCTTCACTTGGAGGGGACTAACAAACACAGGGGCATGGAAACCTGCTGCTGCCAGGGTAAGATTAGGGAGTATCCCCAGATAATCTGCAAGTGTGACAAGCGAAACAGAATATTGAGGGAACAGTTAGGACTCGTTAAGACTTGCCAATTTACAGCCAAATCAACATTAGTGGGAGGAGACAGGAGGCAGAGGTAGAAGGCTGTTTGTGTGACTGAAGGCCAGTGTCCAATGGTGTACCCCGGGGATCCGTGCTGTGTCCCTTAATATTTGTGATTCGGAGGTGTTGGTGTTGGTATGGAGTCGACAATGCCAAACATCGCATAACACCATCTTACAGTCTAACAGGTTTATTCAGATGCACGAGCATTCGAAGCGCTGCTTCTTCATCAAAATGCACAAACATCTGATGAAGAAACATCGCTTTGAATGTTCGTGCCTCTGAATAAACATGTTAGACTATGAGCCAATGTTGTGCGATTTTTAACCTTATTACTTGTGGTAATCATAAATGATGCAGCTGTGAATATGGATGAGGGGTGGGGCGGGGTGATAAGTAAGTTTCTGTTTCATCCAATGATTGTCCGGGTGGTTGGCAGTGAGAACGAAAGTCTTATGTTCCAGGAAGATACACATAGAATGATCAGATGGGTGGATCAATGGCAGATGGAATGTAACCCTGATAAATGTGAGGTAATATACTTTGGAAGAAGGAACCAGACGGGGGAGGACTCAATGAATGGCAGCACACTAGGAAGGTCAGAGGGTGCTTCTCCACACATCCCTGAATGTGACTGGACAGGTTAATACACAATTTGGGAAAGCATAGAGGACAGTTAACACAGCGTTTATTCATCAAAGCATAGATTATCAGAGCTATGCGGAAATTTATTTTTGACCAAGATGGAATACTGTGTGTAGTTCAGGGAACCACATTGCAGGATGGATGTGATTGCACTCGAGGGGGTACAGAGGGGTCTCAACAGGATGTTCCTTGAGATGGGGCATATCAGCCATGGAGAGAGGCTGGATAGGCTCGGGTTGTTCAGTTTGGAGGAAAGAAGGCTGAGGGGGCCGTGCTTCAGAAGGAGAAGATTACGAGGGGCATGGACAGGGTGGATAAACAGCAGCTGTTCCTTTTAGTCAAAGGCCCACAATTTTAAAGTGAAAGGTTTGAGGTTTCGTGCGGATTTGAGGACTGATTTTCACACCAGAGTTGTTGGGGTCTGGAATGTGCTTCTTGAGACGGGAGTTGTTATGATAACCTTACAACCATTAGAAAATACACGGTTGTGCACTTGAAATGCCATAAGATTAACGTCTAAACGCCTTGTGTGGGAAAGTAGGGCTAATGTAGACCGTGCTGTATTTCTGATGGTACAGAGTTTGTGCTTCTGTGATTGTATGGTTGTGGAAGGTCAATCATTGCGTAGTTTAAGATAGGAATTGATGGATTTCTGAATAATATCTTATCAAAACTTTTATAAGTGAACTTCTAATATCTTCTGAAAATATATCGTTGGCAAAATTAAAAGAAAAAGGTGCAGCTTTCTTACAGTCTGTTACCGCATAATTGAGGACAGGGAAATTAGCAGAACAATGGAAAAAATACTTCAGTTATGACTTCACAGAAGAAAGCAAATCAAAAATAAAGTTCCGAGCAATACGACGGAACTTTAGTGTGGTGAGAAAAAGGGAATAGAATGAAATTAGCAACGAACAGTTTTAGAGAAAGTATTGGATTGAACGTAATGGGTATAGACAAAGTGAACAGAGATTTATGAAATGGGCATCATATTTGAGAAAGTGGCTTTTTGCAAAATTATGGAGAAGGTATCAATGCAATACGACTGAAATCTCAGAAAGATTTTTGATAAACCCCAAGCCTTTCGTGCAAATTCGAATCCTGTGGGACTGGGCCTAATATGTGGTCATGCTTTTAGAATGGGAGAGCTGGCAAGAAACACTGATAAGGAATAAAACCATGATTTTTGAACGGAAGGCTTGGATGATATAACATGGATCAGGATTTGGAATCCAGCTATTCCCAGTACACATCATATCTTTGGCTGAGGGGCTCAAATGCAATATTCCGAAGTCCACTGACAGCACTAAACGATGTCAGCTTGTGAGTGGGTGAGGAGGATGTAAAAAAGCTCCAAGGTGATTGTGACAAGTGGAGTGAGTGGGCAAATACCTGACAGATGGAGATCATTGGGGGAGATGTGATGTTGTGTACATTGATGGGAACAATAGAATGGCAGCCTATCATTTGAAAAGAGATTGGTTGAACAAATGTTGCTCTGTAACGGAAATTAAGCTGCATTGTTATTTATTTCTGTGCAGCCCTCTGAGTCCATGTAGGACAGTCAGTTCTGAACACGGAAGTCAATATCGTGAATGGCTTTGGCAAACTGACCAGTGCATATAGACCCAGCAAGTGGGGAGCTGTAACATTGAAAATAATCTTGATCTCTATGGAGACCAGTCAATGAAAGCAATGTTGCAGGAGCAGTAAGCAGTTAGGAAAATAAATAGTCTATTGACATTCATTTCAGGGAGATTTGGATGCAGGAGTAAGGTTCATTTACTGCAGCTGTACAGGGCCTTGGTGAGACCTCACCTCGAACATTGTGCAGTATTTTGTGCAGTTTTCGTCTCCTTACCTAATAAAGGACAAAACTGACATTGAGGGAGTGCAGTGAAGCACGACCAGACTGATCTCTGGGATGACGGGTTTGTTGTAGGAGCAGGGTTTGGGGCAACTGTGCCTGTATTCCATGGGTTTTAGGAAAATGAGTGGAGATCTCAGTGAGATATATAAAACTCTGACAGGGTGAGACAGATTGGAAGCAGGGATGATAGTTCTCCGGGATAGCATGCCTAAAGCAAGGGGCCACAGCCATATCATATTTAATAAATGCGTGTTATCGGAGAACTGCCTGTATATTGAATGGTGCCTCAAAATTGATGGACCGAAGGGATTACAGCAGTTCCAATTTTATATTTCACAATGTTTAAACATATTCAGTGAAATGAACACTGTATGGGGAAAACTGCATTGAGGAGACCTTTGGTCATACATTAGCATGGGGAAAGCTCAATATGTTGAATGACCTCCTCCTTTCCCAATGTTTCTGTGCAGTCTGTGGGAAAGCTCTGTAAATGTCACAAGCTCTCAGATGATAGGAAGGAGGCCTCTGCAGGGTCAACAGGACTGTTTTTCCCATTCCCTTTTCCGATACTGAGGCTGGGGCCGGGTGTTCTGTCCAGTTATATCCTTTCAGACCTTGGAGCAGTTTAATACAATAGTGTGTCTTGCTTTGCAGATTTAGAGAACATTGAAAAAGTGATCACATATCTGTGTGGCTGGAGTCACTTTTAGGCCACACCAGGAAAGCAAGGGAGATTCACTTGCTGAAAGTATATTGGTGAAGAAGATCAATGTTTACAATCAACATTGGACACAAGATCACTATTACTGACACCAGATTTTAATTAATTTTATTAATTAATTTTAACTTCCACCAGCTGCCAGACCATTAGCCTGGTCTTGATTAGTAATCTATTGACATTTCCACAACAACACCATCTGCACATGGGGACTATCTGAAACCACACTGGCCTGGTTTGTTTTGTGCTGCTTGAAAGCTCTGTCAAAAAGAATTCCCACTAATTTGACTTTCGTGATGGGACTAAAGGGGAGTTAAATGGTCAGATTGTAGTTATTCCCCTCTTAGGAGATTGGACATAGTTGAGTAATGTTCCAGATTGCCAGGGAGATGTCAGAGTTGGAGCTGGAATGAAACAGCTTCCCCAGGGACACGGCTTGTTGTGCAGCACAAGTCTTCAGTCCTATTGCAGGAATGGTGTCAGGGCCCATTGCCTTTGTCTTATCTGCTGTGTTCAGCTGTTTCTTCATGTCACGTGCTGCGAATCGAATTGATTGAAAACTGGCATCTGTGATTCTGTGGTATCATAATGAGGTTGAGGGGTTTCATCAACACAACAACGTTTCATCCGCAATGCCATCTTCTGTGTTTGAAGTGAATATGCTTCCCTCTGTTTTTCTCCCTGTCCATGATTAAGATGTCCGTAGTGTCAATTATGCCAGTCCTATGCAGTTTCAGAATCAAGGAACTTGTGACCATGCATTATCCCCATGGTACAGCGCTCGAGTTTGGAAGGAATGTTTGAGCATCTTTGACATACTTCTTTGGAAATTGTTCAAAAACAGAAATTGCTGAAGAAACTGCAGACGATGTTGCAGCATCTTCTGGAGTGAATGCAGAGTGAAACTTTCAGGTCCAGTGACCCTCTACAAAGCTCTCAGCTTCTCCAGCAATTTTTGTACTTTTGTTTCCAGTATCCATAGTTATTTGTTTAAGTGAAAATTTATTCTGTAACTAATCATTTCTGGAGAAACTCAACAGGTCTGTCTGCATCTGCAGAGACAGAAATAGAGTTAGCGTTTCAAGCCCTGTGTGACACTTCTTCAGAACTGAAAAGGATTGGAAACTGGGATTTTTAATCGCTTGCTAGAGATGGGGGATGGGTGACAGGGAAAAGAGGGTGTGGCAAAGATAAGCAGGCTTTTAACAGTGGTGAACAAGAAGATGATAACGAACGGGTTTAAATTAAAACGTGGCTGGGGAAAGGGATTCTCTACTGAGTGCAAGATAAATAAGAAACAATCACACAAGGGAGGCCAGGAGGGAGAATGTTGACTATGTGACATTATATAGATCTGGCCATAATTACGTTTTCACTGTCAAGATCATCACCACTTTTAATTTAACACGATATTAAACATGGCAGTAAAACAATACTCAGGCCAAACTTCATATTGTTATTTGTTTTTCTCCATATTACAAAATACTAAGACAGCAAGAAACGTTTACTAGTGACAATAAGAACTCAAACACATGAATTCATGTGTTTGACTTCTTATTGCCACTAGTAAACGTTTCTTGCTGTCTTAGTATTTTGTAATATGAAGAAAAACAAATAACAATATGAAGTTTTGCCTGTGTATTGTTTTACTGCCATGTTTAATATCGTGTCAAATTTGCAGTGCGTATCTTTAAATGTTTGTTCTTGAAGTTAGTACTGGAGTATAGAAGGTTGAGGGGTGACATTGTAGAAGTTTATAAAATCATGAGAGGCATGGATAGGGTGAATAGCCACGGTCTTTTCGTCGGGATGGGGGAGTTCAAACATACAAGGCACAGCTTAAGGTGAAAGACGGAAGATTTAAAAGGAACAAAGTAGCAACAGTTTTACACAGTCGGTGGTGTGGGTATGGAATGAGCTGCCAGAGGAAGTGTGGTAGATGCATGTACAGCTGCAACATTTAAAACTCATTTGGACAAACATATGAATGGGAAACAGTTCGAGGCATATGGGCCAAATGAAAGCAGATGGGCTGAGCTTAATTTGGAAGACCTGGCCAGCATGGACATTTAGAAAAGCTTCACACAGGGTCAGTGTAGTTTTGTGAAGGGGAAATTATACTTTGCCCTGTAAAATCATGCAAAGTACTGCTGGAGATGCCAGAGAATGTAACAAGCGGACTTGATAAAGTGGATCTGGTAAAAACCAGGCTTTCCAGAGCTTTTCCATAAAGTATTACAAAATAAAAGTTCTTACACAAGACTGAAGTTCGTAGGATGACGGCGAATGTGGTAACATGGGATGATGATTGGTTAACACATAGAAATCGGAGAGTCAGGATTAATGGATCTTCATGATCAAGGTCTTTCTGCTGGAGTATCACAAATATCAGTCGAATGGCATCAGTTATTTACAAGGTAAAAACAATGACTGCAGATGCTGGAAACCAGATTCTGGATTAGTGGTGCTGGAAGAGCACAGCAGTTCAGGCAGCATAAGGAGCAGCGAAATCGACGTTTCGGGAAAAAGCCCTTCATGAAGGGCTTTTGCCCGAAATGTCGATTTCGCTGCTCCTTGGATGCTACCTGATCTGCTGTGCTCTTCCAGCACCACTCATCCAGAATCAGTTATTTACATTCTATATTGATCGCCTGACGGCGGGAGCTAAGTGCAATATACATTCGAGATTGTGGATGACTCTGAGAATCAAAAGGCAGGCTGTTATTTAATGGAGGGGACTCCCAGAAAAGGAGTGTTCCTATGTATGAAACATAAAGTCAGCATGTTGGTGCAGCAAGTAACTAGGTTGGTTCATTAAGCAGCTTCCTGGGCTGTAAGTGCTGAGTTGTTGAGAATCTTTAAAATGGTGAGGTGATTATCCATTGGGGTTTAAATGAATGAGGAGTGATACTGCTGAAAAATACAAGACACAGAAGGGGCTTGAGAAGGTAAATATTGGCAAGTTGTTTCCACTCCTGGGTGGAGTCTCAAACTCGAGGAGATAGATACCAAATATGGACAATCGATTTCAGTCTGAGACACAGAGTGATGTCTTCTCTCAGAAGGTCGCAAATGTCCAAAACTCCATAACCCAGAGAGGTGTAGAGGGATACACGGAGTCGGCAAGAAAGTGGAGTTGAGCCCTGGAGTCGATCAGCCATGTTCGTATTAAATGACAGGGCAAATCTGAGGGGCCGAATAGCCTACTCTATTTATTCATTTCACATGTTATGCTCGTGGAAAGTAACTGGTTGTTTTCCTGGAAGGTTCATTGTGCAAATTTGCATTCAGGGAGAGCAGAGGATTTGCTTGAGTTAACCCCGGGTGGGGTATGTGGGCTGTATCTACTTCTGTAACATGATGCACATCTGGAAACAGGGATTGGGGGTGGGGCCGCTTCCCGATCCAGCCTGCATTTTCCAAATACCTTTCCAAAACTACACCTAACCATCCGAGTGACCTCGATCTGTCCCTATATAGCAGATCTGAAGGGCTGAATGGAACATCATAACACAGGGCTGATGGTCACGAGTGGGCCATTCGGACCTTTGAAACTACTCTACCAGTAAATAAAAGAGGTAATGCTGGAAAATCTCAGCAGGTCTGGCAGCATCCGTAAGGAGAGAAAACAGCTGACGTTTCGAGTCTAACTGATCCTTTGTCAAAGCTAAAAATAATGGGGAGAAATATCGAGGCATTTTTCCTCATATAAATACCTCTTTATGACTCCCTTTTTTTTAGGTTTCACAAAAGGTCAGTTAGACTCAAAACGTCAGCTCTTTTCTCTCCTTACAGATGCTGCCAGACCTGCTCAGATTTTCCAGCATTTTCTCTTTTGGTTTCAGATTCCAGAATCCACAGTAATTTGCTTTTTTTCCACCACTAAATAAGGTCGTGGCTCATCTCATTGTGGTCCCAGCTCCACTTTTATCTCCATGCAATATTATCCCTGATTCACCGTCAATGGACAACCAGACGAAACCAGCCTCAATATAAAATAAAGAGTCATTTATCACAAAGAGAATTTCCACTTGAATGAATTTTCCTAATTTCTATTCTGACTAAGGTTGGAGGGTGTCACTGTTTCCTTTTTTAGTTCCACTCCTCCCCTGCTCACAACAAATTTTAAATGTAACCAAGTTCGTGATATGGCCAATGATAAAGGTCTCAGACTGGATCAGGTTCAGTGATAGGAACAAGTCAGGCAGATTTCTTTAGTCAGCCACAAGTAATTAATAGGATTAACGGATGTGCATGGTGGATCTGTGGTTAGCACTGCTACCTCTCGTCACCAAGAAGCTGGGTTAACTACCAACCTTGGGCTATGCTCTGCGTGGGGATGGAGTATTCTCTATGCAGGTATCTGTGTGGGTTTCCTCACGATACTCCAATTTCCTCCCACATTCCACAGATATGCAGCTTAGAGTGGATTGCCAATGCTAAATTGCCCATAGTGGCCAGGGATGTGTAGGTTAGGTAGGTTAGTGATGGAAAATGCAAGGTTACATGGATAGGCAATGGGGGGGGGGGGGGGGGATGTCCAGGGGGATGCTGTTCAGAGGGTCAGTGTGGATTTGATGGATGGGATATCCTGCTTCCACACTGTTGAGATTCTACAAAAATGACAAGAAACTTGGGCTATACCCAGTGGGTATATATCTGATCCACTCTCCTCTAGGTCTTGTATGTTTCAATAAGATCACCTCTCATTCCACGAGTAACCTGTTAAAGCCTTCACAATATCAGGCCCTCATCCCTGGAATCCATGAATTGAAACATCTCCGAACTGCTTCCAATGTAATTATATCCTTTCTCAGATAAGGAGACAAAGAAAAACTACTCTCAAACTCAGGTCTTGAGGTTTATGTTTTGTTCTTTCAGCATTGTAGGTCTTTCGAACTCTCTTCCCCACAGACCAATGGAGGCAGAGATATTGAATGTTTTTGAGGCACAGATAGAAGTTTCATAAATAACAACAGCGTTGCGGATTAACGGGGATTGGCAGGAACGTGCAGTGTGGGGGGAAATGTAGACAAAGGTACCAAATGACACGGCTCCAGAAAATTCATTAATAAAATGCAAAACGAAATTAAAATGTTGATAAAATTTTAAGGGGGATTCCAAGATGGCCACGATCCAGAAGGTCTGCTTTGCTGGGCTTTACATCACAGAACGGGCAAAGTGGTACTCTAACCCACTCCATCCCAGCCATTTACTTAAAATTCAACAATAAAAGAACTACAGAATCTTTACTAATCCAGTTTTGTCAAGTGGAAATGACAAAACACGGGAAAGGATCGAGTAAGTCCCAACACACGGTGCACCCATCAGAAGCATCAAGCATGCCTGAGGCTGTAGCTGCAACCTACTCTGCTCGTTCCATGGACCCAGTTACTCACCAGACCTTGGTCACTGAGTTCATCAAGTTATGTGAAATGATTGAAGACATGATTAAAGAAAAGTTCAGCAGTATGCTAGAGCCATTCTCAGCCGTGCTCCAAAAACATGACTTAAAGCCTTGTAAAGAGAACAGATGAGTTTGAGCGCCGAACTGCAGTGGCAGAGACTACAACTGATATCTTCAAGGAGCAGATACTCGCCCTTGAAAAACAGGTCTGCACCTTAACAAAACAAGATCACGACCTTGTGAACAGGGGCAGGATGAAAAATGTTCACATCGTCGGTCTGCTGGACCAGACGGCAGGTGGTCAGCCAGTGAGGATTTTCGAGAACTGGCTGCAGCGATTCCTTCACTTCGAAGCTGAAGAGGGACGGGTGAAGAGTGAGACAGTTCATCGGTTTATGGCTCGGAGGTCAGCCTCAGACCAGCGCCCTCGCCCTGTCCTTGAGTGATTACAGAGTTATGGGGACAAACAAAGACTGATGGAAACTTCCAGAACACAGGAGAATGATCCGATGGCTTTAATTTACGAGAGCTCCAGGATTATGATCTTTCAGGACATTTCAGCAGCGTTGATTCAAGAAAGAAAATCTTTTGATGATATCAAGAGATGAGTAAGGGAACTCGGGATTCAGTATTCCTTATAGTTCCCAGCGGTGCTCCGTATTGCTTTGAATGGATCCGTGAACCCATCTGACTCTCCAGAGTAAGCGAAAACTTTGTGGATATTTTAAAGTAAGCTGGATGTTTAGACAATCATGTTTCTCTCTTAAAGAAATTTTCTTGGATTTTTCTGGTAGTAACCAGTGTTTAATTATAGTCGGGGATGGGTAGAGTAGTCACTTCTAAATTTTTCATTAATATTACTACTCATTTTCTCTTTATTTGCTCAGTCCCAAAAAACTCTCATCAGAGAGCCCACTCATGATGGTTTATCCTGAGGATCACCACATCTCGGGTGATGGGGTGAGGTTGAGAGAGTGTCCCCTTCATGGTAATCTCTGTCAGTGTGAGGAACTGAACCTGCGCTGTTGCCCTGCCTCTACATCACAAACCAGCCGTCCTGCCAACTGAGTGGGAGAAAGTGTAACTGTTACAGACAGAAACAGTCACAGACAAAGGGTAAGAGAAACATTCATAATAAGGAAAGTGGTACAGTTCAGATAATGGTCAAGATAACGCCTGAGAGTTAAAATGTTCTCTGCTCGAATTTGTATTTGTAACAAGACGTGTTTAGAAGTTGTTTTTGGTTTAATATCATTAAGGTGAGTCAAGTGACTCTTATGTGTTGCACACTGGAACACTAACATTTTCCTGAAATTGGGAAATATTTGCAACATTATCTGGAGCATTCTGGAGCATTCACCAGAATATTCTATGACTGTGTGGGAGGTATTGCAAAGGAGAGAGAGAGAGCGAGAGAAGGTGTTGCATGCAGTAGTGAGAGTGTGGGATCATGAGCCTTGTTCGGGAGTAGTTGCAATCACAGATATACAGTGAGTGTGAGGGAGCAGACAGAATACAGTGATCCTTATCCTGATAGAACGGGGAAGGTTATTGATGCTTGTCCTGTATTGCTGGACATTTCTTCACACCTCAAATACTGCACTGAACTCGGTAGTGAGCACAGACCATGCTCGGTGGGTCTGTTGGTGTGGCACCCTCTGAGATGGAAACCCCCTCTGTACTCGCCCATCCAATACGCCCACCGTGCTCCGTCAACAAACCATGGTGTTATTGCCCCTTATCTACCAATCTGCCATTTCCCTGCCTTTGCTCTGTATCCATCTAATCCTTTCCTATCTGTGTATTTGTCCAAATGCCTTTTCAATATTGTTAGTGTGCCCACTTCAACCACTTCCACTGGCAGCTCAGTCTAATTTGCCAGTTCACCTTGGATTCCATGCGATATAACCTTCTAGAGCCGCCTACTATGTGGAACCTTATCAAAGGCCTTACTGAAATCCATATAGAATATGTGTACAACCCTGCTCTCATCAACCTTCCTGGTCACTTCCTCAAAAATCTCTAACAAAATTTGTAATGCATGATCCGCCAGGCACAAAGCCATGCTGACTGCTCCAAGTCAAACTCTGTCTTTCCACATGCATGCACATCTTATCTCTCAGAACCTTCTCAAGTGGTTTACCAAAAACAGGTGTGAAGCTTACTGGTCTATATTTCCTAGGCTTTTTTTTTGCAGCCCTTCTTGAATAACATTTGCTACCGCCCAGGTTTCCGGGACCTTGGTCCCTAAGCTTTTTCTCTCGCCTCTTACAGTGCTCTTAGATATATCTGGTCAGGACCAAGAGATGTGTCTGACTTTGTGTGTTCTAATATGTCCAACAGCAACTCTACTGTAATATGGACAGTACCAAGATATGACAACTAACGTCCCAAAGGTCACAGGTCTTCATGTCTTTCTTCATGATAAACACAGAGGGGAAATTGAGGACTTCACCCATCTCTTGAGGTTTTACACATGCATGCCGGTTTTGGATTTTAAAGCATCCTATTCTCTCTCTAGTTGCTTTTTATCTTTACTATACTGAATTTGGACTCACTCTAATCATCTCAGCCAAGACTAGCTCATACTCCCTTTTCGTCCTGCTGATTTCCTTCTTCAGTAAACTCCTCTATCCCCTGTATGTACCTCCAGGGATTCCCTTGATATGAGCTGCCTGAACATGAGCCACGCCTCCTTTTTTCTGGTCAAAGCCTCAATATCTCTTGACGTCCAGAGTTCTCTCTTCCAGTCTCACATAACCTTCACCCTCACAGGAAAATGGAAACCTTGAACTCGAGCTATCTCACTTTTAAAGCCCTCCCACTTGCCCGGGATCCTTTTACCTGGAATCAAACAACTCCAATCATCCCCTGCAAACCCCTGTCTAACTCCAACAACATATGCCTTGCCCCAATTTAGAACTTGAATCTGTGGAGCAATTTTGGTCCTACCATAACTATTTTAAAATTAATGTAACTCTAAACATTCATACCAAAATGCTCCCCCACTTTATTTCCTTCACCTATCTTGCCCTATTTCCCAACAGTAGGTCGTGTTTGTCCCTTCCCAAGTACGATACTCTATATATTGATTGTGGAAACGTCGCTGAACACACTTAACAAATTACGTTCCATCGAAGTTCTTACCATCTGGAAACCCGAGTCTATGTTAGGAAAATTGAAATCACCTATTATAACAACCCTACTGTTCCTGCAAGTCTCCTCAGTCCCCCTGCATATTTGTTCCTCTAATTCACATTGTTGATTATAGTGCAACCACTATAACATTCCCATCCCCCTCTAAGTACTTTGCACCATTCACGAAACCTCTTTGGATATTATTGCAGGTATTTCAACTTTAAATACTGGTGTGATACTCGCCTTAATCAGAACTATTGGTATTTAAACTGTTTCCATTTACATCTCTATATCGCAGTGATTTTCACATCCATGGCACGCCTTGTCAAAGTACAGTGGAGATATGGAGCTGGAAATGGATGGGAGCCGCATTTCCTGTCACTTCCAACATTGGCTGCAAGTTTCCCCACACTGGGCAGTGATCTAACAGTGATCTCCCTCCTGTTCTTGTGTCCCAGTCTTCAGCAGTTGAGTGATTCCCTCCTGTTCCTGTGTCCCAATCTCGAGCAGTTGAGTGACTCCCTCCTGTTCTTGTGTCCCAGTCTTCAGCAGCTGAGTAACTCCCTCCTGTTCCTGTGTCCCAGTCACGAGCAGTTGAGTGACTGCCTCCTAATCGAAGTTTTGTGAAAGTAGATGTCCTCCTCCTGCTCCTGAGTAACAGGCTCCAATAGCTCTGTGCTCACCTGCTGCTCCTGTGGAATGGAGGTGAGGGACTGAATAGCCTCTTCACATTCCTTACAGCTTTTCTTGACTAAAAGCCTTTTTCCTGTTTCTGTAAAACACCATCAAAATCTGAATGATTTATTTTTGTATTTTACTGTCAGTAATTGAGCAAACCAGCTGACTGACAGAATTCAGAAGCTGAATAGCCCCCTCCTATTCCCGTGTTAAACTCACAAGAGTCAATAGACTCTCAGAGATGTATAGCATGGAAAAAGATCCTTCGGTCTGGTCATCTACACCAACCAAATATCCTAAATAAATCTCGTCTCCCTTGCCAGCACTTGGCCCATCTCTCCCTAAACACTTCCTCTGCATGTATCCATCCAAATGCCTTTTAGAAGGTGGAACTGTATCTGCCTCCACCACCTCTTTTGGCTGTTCAATCCATACACACAGCAGTCTCTGTGTGAAAATGTTGTCCCTCACGTCCCTTTTTAAATCTTCCTCCTCTCACCTTAAGCCTTTATATTCTATATTTGGAATTGTCTATCCTGGGAACATACATTGACTGTTTACTTTTTCTATGTCCCTCCTGATTTTATAAACTTCTTTAAGGTCCACCCTCAGCCTCAACACTTGAACATACTCCCAGCCTATTCAAACTCTCCCTGTAACTCCAACCCTCCAACACCGGCAACATTATTTTAAATCTCTTCTGCACCCTTTCAAGTTTGACAACATCTTTCTGACAGCAGGTTGACCAAAATTAAAGGCAATATTACAAAAGTGGCCAAACCAATGTCCTGTACAGATGCAACATGTCATGCAATAGACTCAAAGCACGCACCAATAAAGGGAAGATCACCAAGTGCCTTCTTCACTGCGCTGTCTACCAGTGACGGCACTTTCAACGAACGGAGAACCTGCACCACAAGGTGCCTCACAGGGCAGCGATCGGGGTTTAATTCCATCTTTGAATGACTGGCTGTGTGGAGTTTGTACATTCTCCCCGCGTCTGTGTGAGTTTCCTCCGGATGCTATGTTTCCCTCCGACAGTATAACGATATACGGTAAGGGTAGATTGGCCATCCTAAATCGTGCATCGTACCCTTGGATGTGAGTGCAAGGTGCATTAGCCATGGGAAATGCAGGCTGAGAGGGATAGGGTAGGGGTTTGTCCAGTGGGATACTGTTTAGAGGGATGGTGTGGCCTTGATGGGCCGAAGGTCCTGTTTCCGAACTGTAGGGATTCTATAATTTCTATGGAGTTCTCCGTGATTGGCAACTTTCGACAGGACCCTACCTATATGTCTGGCCCTGATTTTTGTTGTCAAAATGCAACACCTTACATTTATCTAAAATAAACTCCATCTGCCACTCCTCAGCACACCTAACTAAGTTCCCATTATATTCTGAGAGATCATTCTTCACTGTCGACGACACCACCAAATTTGGTATTATCTACAAACTTACTAACCATACTTCATATACTCAAATGCAAATGATTTGTATCAGTGACAAAAGGCAGTGGACCCACGATTGATCTTTGCGACCAGCGCCACTGTTCACAGATCTCCAAATTTAATGAACAAATGCCAAATGTCACACCCTGTCTCCGATATTCAAGTAAAGTTTGGACCTAAATGGCGAGTTCTCACTGGATCCTAGGCAGCCTAACCTTGCTAACCTTGTAAAACATTTTGGTTTTCTTACTGAATTCCATGAACACAACATCCTGCCTTCATCAATCATCATCTTCACTTCCTCAAAAAATTCCACCGAGTCAGTGAGACGTGATCTCCAATGTACAAAGCCCTCTTCTGTCCTTGTCTTTCCAAATGCATATACATCGTTTCCCTCAAAATCCCCTCCAACAATTTAGTCACCATTGACGTCAGGCTCACCAATCTATAGTTACCTCGGCTTTCCTTAATTTCTGAAACAATGACACTAGCAACCCTCCAGTCATTTGACACATCACCTGTGGAACTCAATGTTACAGATATATCAGCAAAAGGCTGAGCAATTTCTTTCCTAGCTTCCCACAATATTCTGGGATACAACTGATCAGGTCCCAGGGATTAGTTCACCTTTATATGTTTTAAAATGTCCAATATCTCCTTGTAATATAGATACTTTTCAAGATATCACTGTGTATTTCTTCATTCTCTCGCTCTTGTAAACTCTTCTACATTAAATACTAGGAAACATACTTGTTTAGTATCCCTTCCATCTCCTATGGTTCCACACATACGTAGCCTTACTGATCTTTATGGTGCCCTATTCTCTCCCTAGTTAATATTTTGCAATTAAAGGATGTGTAGAGTTGCTTCAATGCCTCGGTAACCCTATTTCTAAAGCCATCTCATGTCCACATTTTTCTGACCCAATTTCCCCATTGACTGTACACTATTGCCCTTATACTCCTCTGAGGATTCACTTAATCTCAGCTCTGTTTAACGGACATATGTCTCCTTCCTTACCTTGACCAGAGCATCAATATATCTAGCCATCCAGCACCCACCAGCCTTGCCCATCTCACTAATTGGAACACTTTGTCCCTGGACTCTCTGAAACCACGTTTTGATGGCCTTGCATTTTCCAACCATCCCTTTACCTGTGAATAGGGTATTCCAATCAGCCTTTCACAGGGCTCGCCTAACACTTTCAAAATTGGCCTTATTCAAAGTTAGAACTTTAATGTTGACATCAAGTCTTTCCTTTTCCACAACTAGTTTAAAACTAATAAAATATGTGTAACAGACTTGAATGTTAAATAAACACTTCCTGCCTCTCTGTAACAGGCTCTAGAGGCTGAATGACCTCCTCCTGTCCCTCTGTAATAGACTGGAGAGACTGAATGACCTCCTCTTGTCCCTCTGAAATAGACTCAAGAGGCTTCATGGCCTCCTCCTGTCCCTGTGTAACAGATCCGAGACATTAAATGAGACAACAGCCCGTGGATGATGATCAGCCATTAAACTGTATCTAATGGAGGTCCATCCCTTCCCAGTTACAGAAACACAAACAACACTATTTACTCCAGGTGCCCTCTCAGTAACACTTCATACAGCTGCAGCGAAACATCTCTTTGTTTTGAATGATTCTTTCGGCAAAATGTGCCAATATTCCAGCTTTCCACCTTTTTTAGTAGCAACAGGCTAATATGGACTGAATGGCCTTCTCTTATCCCTCTGTAAGAGGCCCATAGGGACAGAATTGCTTTGGCCTGTTCCTGAGCAGCAGTCTCAATGCTCTGTCTCAAGGTTAAGAAAGGATTTGATAACAGGGCATCAAAACCAGGAGTGGCCGCACACTGGTCATTAAGTACCGTAATTTGTTAACTTTCCATCCCATCCTTGGCCAATATCTGCAGCTGAAGCAGACAAGTCACAACTGTGGGAGATCCCTTTGACCATGAGCTGATCCTTGACACCATACCCTGACCATTTCTAACTTGAAATACTCAAGTATCGAGAAACTTGATCACCCGAATTTTTTTATGTCGCCGATCTGTTATTTTATAACTGCTTCCTTTCATAAACAGAGTGGAACATATAGATCCCTGCAGTGTCCTGTTAATCCTCCCATATACAATTTATTAAAAAGATTTAAAAGATTTAAAGATTTATGATCCATTCCTCAGCAACCCTCATCCATTCCATCCAAAACCAATAAATGAAAAGTGATGTTTTGAACTGGTTAACTGAGCCTATTTGTTCAGTGACTGTGATTAATGCCAATCTCCATGGATTCTAATTATCCCAGTGGAGGGTTTCCATCTTTTAATGATAAATGGGCTCCGTTCAATGTGTCAACCCAGAACATGAGCGGGACCATCACCGACAGCACTGACAGGGATCAGCAGATCCAAAGAGAGGGGGAGGAGAGATCAGAATCTGAGAACATTCGACTGGAAAGTGCCAACAATGGATCAGAATTTGAGAACATTAGACAGGAATATTTCAACAATATACAGGAGCTTATCCGATTATGTTTGGTATCTTTCTGCATTTGATTGGTTGTCATTATCAGCGGAGATCCATTACGCTCTTCTCATTATTCAATATTTTTATTATCCCTTCCTGGCTATCGTTGGTGTTCCTGGTAAGTGTCACTGTCCAGATTTTGTTTTCTATAAACCAGTTATGACTGTATTATGGTTATTTCATATAGTCTACACATCTTGTCACTATTATTGTTCCTGTTGAATCTCTCAATCCAGATATTCACTCTACAGACCACTATTAAAACATTAATGAATGTGTTCAATTACTGCCTCCCTCTCTGCTCTGGCAGTGTTACTCACCGGTCTCTATGTTGATCTATTCAGTTTCAGGGGAGAACCACAATGCATTGTAACATTGCCTTTGCTGTTAAGAGCATAGAGGTCACCGTCTACTGCTCTGGTTACAAACTCCACTTCCTTCCACTGTTTCCATCCCATCCTTGGCCAATATGTGCAGCTGAAGCAGACAAGTCACAACTGTGGGTGATCCCTTTGACCATGAGCTGATTCTTGACACCATGCCCTGAACATTTCTAACTTGAAATGCTCACGACTCCAGAATATATCTCACTGGTTAATTCCATCCGTTGTTCAACCTTGAGCTATGAAGTCAATAATCTTAATGAAGCCAATAATCTGCTGCTGACGCTCCCGGCTTCAAACTTGCCGATGCAAATCTGATTCGACCTCACACCAAACTCCCATCCATCTGTCATTCGTGTGCACCCAGATGTATATTGCTGTTGTGTCTGGCAATGCCTTTATTTTAACTTTCTCAAACACTTTATATCATCACACACACACACACACACACCAAACCTTCCCATTGCAGGCAGTAATCTGATGCGAGGATAGTTAGCATATGATAGTAAAGTTTGCAATATTCTCATGCTGGGCAGATAGTGCAGTTTACTGAGCAACACAGTAGCATGGTCTGCACAGCTCTCCATGCTGGGCTGTCGTCTTGTCCCAGTTTATGTTGTTTGTGGTGTTCGGTGAAGCAGATTCAGAATTTGATGTAACAAACCATTTCAGCTGATCTGACAATGCTTTCATTCAATGTTCTCATTCTTGTCATTTTACTCAGGAATATCTCACTTCCTCAGTTAGTCCCACTGCCCTGCCTTTTTCCACATATTTCCACAACATCTTTTCAGTTAATTAATTGTCTGTTTCTGTCTTTAATGTAAATCTCTCTGTCCCTCTGTATCTTTCCCTGGCCTTGGTTTTGTCTCCCTAGTGTATCGAGTGCTGGCATTGTGTAGCTCAGAAATACTGAAATGGTGTTTTTTCAAGCTGTTGTTCACTTCCCGGTATGTTCCATGTGATGGTCCATGGACAGGCGTGTTTCAGAAGTTATAAGACACATCCTTGTAACTTGGTCTGTACCTGTGGCTGTCCCTCTCAGGTGACCTTGCGATAAGTAAGACGAGGAAGCCCAATGAGTGAAGGGCCAGGCATCTGAATTGCCTGACAATGCTATTACCTTTTAAGTAAAACGTTGGTTTCTCTTTTTTTTAGTAAGAGAGCTTAAAGGCCAAACTGCCGACTGAAAACAGCTCAAGTAAATAACTTACGGGACTTTTAGGGTTTTAAATAAATAGTAGTAACAATGGCCAGCTCGCACAGACCAGGCTTTCTAGTTTGTTTTTTCTTGTAGCTGTAACAATCACCGGGTGCTTGGGGTCCCAACGGGGTTAAAGTTTTAGTAAATTATCCCTGGCTGCTACTCTCTCTAAAGCCTCACTTGATGGTGTTTCCTCCTGCATTGGAGAACTGTATGCAAGAATGCATGTCTGAATGTTCCTTTTTTGCCAAGGGGTGTGTTTAGGTGATGTTAGTAGATTGAACAGTTCATTTGTAGAACGTACTGTATCCATTATTCGGTTAAGTTTTCCAATGTTTAAGTTATTCAAAATTCCTCTTCATTTTGTATGGATTTTCATTAGAGGATAGTGAGGTAGAGCAACCCTATGGTAGCCAAAGGCCTGATCAGGATCTGTTTAAATACATCCAGGCATTATCTAAATTTGATTAGAATGATGGCGGAGCATTTTTAATTTCATTTAAGAAAGTGGCTAAACAAGTGCAGTGGCCAGAGAATATGTGGATTTAGTTTATCCAAATAAAGCTGATAGGTATTTGCATCCCTATGGGAGGAGGTGAAGAAAGCCATCTGAAGTGCATATGAGCTTGTGCCCGAAGCCGACAATGTTTCAGGAATCTAAAATAGCATCCCTGGTTAAACGCACGTTGTGTTTGAAAGAATAAAACAAAGTAATTTTGAAAGGTGGGGAAGGGTATTAAAAACAGAGCAAACCAATGACCCTCTTAGAGAGATTCTTATTTTGGAGAATTTCCACAATTCACTTCCTGCAGTTGTGAGAACTCGTGTGGAAGGGCAGAGAGTAACAATGGCAAGATTAGAAACTGAAATGGCTGATGATGACTGAGTTCAGAAATCAAAGTTTGGTTTCTGTGAGGGATTTAGAAGAATGTGTGAGATCTTCATAAAACATATCCCTGTGAGAGTAAGGTTTATTGGCATAGGCCAGGAGTAGCAGGCGAAGCGGTTACAGCATTAAGTGGTACAGAAGTATGTAATCCTTTTATGCTGAGACATGAGGAGCTATGTCATTCAGAAGGACTATTGGAGAGATGAGAAGTGCTCCATTATATAACGTGTGGTTGGAGTGTCCAGTGGAAACATCAACAGATTTATTCCACAATGGGGAAGGAGGCCTTGAGCTTGGTGTTGGCGTTACAACATTTCAGCATTTAAATTGAGAATAACATACATGAGAAAAATCTTTATCACTGATTGCGACCCCGAAAAGTTTGTGGAGAAGTTTAGGGAGAAAAATACCAGTCTGTTTTTACTGATCTTATTCTTGCTGCCATTCAATTTGAAATTATAAAGTTGACAGGGCGAGAAAAAGTAAGTTTTGACACGTTGTGGAGACTTGGATGAAGGAAGACAAAAAGTATTCTGTGGCAGGAGTAAAGTGACTGAAATCGAATCGAGTTGTGAACATTTGTATGCTCAGAGTCAATGTAATATATATGCATTTCAATCTACTAATAGAGGACGATTAGGAGGTCTAAAATGAATCCATTTTTTATTATTGATGGATCATGTTATTAAAGATGGAGTTGTGAGAATGCTATCACTGTAAAAAGGTTATTTTCTCTTGGGTTGTTTTAAGAGACGTTTTAAAGGCAGATGTGCAGAACTGTGTCTGTAAACAGTTTAAATAAATAGCTGAGAAAGCATTTCGGTTTTATTAAAACGGTGATAACAATGGAAGGGCACGTCCAGCTCTCCCAGACCAGGTTTCCTCGTTTTGTTTTTAGCTGCAGCATTCTGAAGCTGTTCGGGTCCCAGAAGGGTTGGAATTTTCAATACATGATCCCCAGCTGCTTTTTCTCTCTGAGATCTCTGTTGATGTTGATTTCTCCTGGATCAGAAAACTGCAGGTAAGGATCTGTATTTGAATATATCTTTGTGTCAAGCAGTGTATACCAAGAAGGTACGGTAGCTATTGTTTGTGTAAGTGTTCCAACCTATAAGCCATCCTGAAATGTTCTTTTCTTTGATTGTATTTTAACTAAATCATTTAAATAGATTATACCTTGCTTAATGTCGAGTGGTTTGACCAGTCACAACATATCTGGAAAGCACACTTCACATCAATATTCAAAATAAGGAAAGATTTGGGTCTAAACGGCCTTCTTAAAATATTTTGCGAGAATCTGGTCTGGTCCACAACACATTTAGACGAGGGGTTTTTAACTGACTCCTGTTATTGAAGAGTTAGTGCAGCAGCTGGGGATGGTTTGCTGGAGGTTGTGCTGTGAGCTACCTCAGACATTCAGGGAGACCTGAGGATTTGGTGACCCAACTTTGGATGGAGCCTGGGGACGGTAGTTACAGCATCTGGGTCTGTAACATGAACAACAAATGGAGCAGAGGCTGCAGAGAGGGGGAGATCTGAAACCACGCAGTGAGTGTGTATGGGGAAAGGGATCTGTGTGTCCACCCCGGATTTTCCAGGAACAGCTTCCCAAGCTCCACTTGACCCAGGAGCAGAGTGTGAGGGGCCCTGACTGAACAAGGAGCTGGTCACAGAGTGGTGTCACCTCCTTTAACACGTCCTGCAGCTTCACACCAGGGGGAAGGATGGTGCTGCCAGGGGCTGTAAGGGTCACAGTTTCATTCAGCTTCTATGTTCTGGAACTTTTCAAACAGGACTGGGGTGACATATCCATCATCTCCCAGTATGTTGCCATCAATGTAACCATTCAGTGACGGAGGATATATATGGTGGATGAGGTAAATACATTGTTTCTCACTCAGCAGAGAGCTGCCGGGTGTATCCAGTATAGTGGGATTCCCGATAGTGTCCATGGCATCTGCAGAGTAGCCGTGTCCATGGGGAAAGAGGTAGAGGAACTGAAGGAGCAATCTCTGTATTCATCTTGCAGCGTGTCCATCACAGTACATCATGTTGGTGAATAAACCTGTCCTCACTGCAGCCACAGCCTCTTCATTCACAAGCAGGCAGCCATTCCCATCGTTTTCAGATCTCCATGTAGAAAGGAATGAATGTATCTTGGATAAAGGCCATCCCATTGATACACGTTTGAAAACAGCATGCCCCATCACCAACCAAACACTTCAAAACATTCCATGTGTACGGAGAGCAATGGGGACACTTGGAGCATCAAGGAGCAGACGATCAGGGATGCAGCAAAATCTCCCATATCTGAACGGGTCTGAGTGAACCCCCCAGTACACAGTATCATTAATCCCTGTAATCCCTCTCCATTTCAGCAACATACTGCCTTCCATTATTCCTGTAAATGAAATGACAGGTTATGTCATGTTATATTGCAGCTGCCAAATTATTCTCCATTGCCTTTACCTCTCTGTATCTATCTGTAGACCCTCCACCCTTTCTTGATAAATTAATCTCTTGCTTATCACAGCAACATGACCAAACTCAGTATCTCTATATCTGTTCCATCCTCCTGATCATTGATTATAAATAGTTGAGGACCCAGCACTGGTCACTGTGTGACTCCACTGGTGACGTTCTGTCAAATTGATTAAGACTGATTTATCCGGAGTGCCTGCTTCCTGTTTGATACATAATCCTCCCCCATTAATGTGTAACACAGTCGTAAAGCAGAATATGAACAAGGAGCATCAGTCAGGAATCGAACCCTTCGAACCTGCTCCGCCATGGAATACAATCATGGCTGATGTCATCGCGGCCTCTGTTCGACATCCCTGCTATCTCCCGATCCTCAAACTGTATTCACTTATTGTAGATTGCGCCATATGAACACATATCCACTCCACAGCTACACTTTCAATTACATTTAGCATTTTACAGACCTCAATGAGCTCTCCTTTCATTCTTATAAACTCGAGAGTATAGGCCTAAACTGCTCAATTTCTCTTCATAAGACAAACACTTCAAATGTGGAATTAATCTATTGAAGCTCTTCTGAATTGCCTCCAATGGAAATACCTCATTCTGCAGGACACCCAAACTGTACTCCAGTTGCAGCCTCACTAACGCCTTGCATAGCTACAGCAACCTTTCTACTCTATACCTTTACAAATAAACGATGAAGTTATGCTTGCATTTGTCAGTATTTGAAGTACTCGCAAGCAAGTTTTCTGTGCTATGTAAGCAGGCACCCAGATCCCTCTGCTCTTAAGCACTTTGAAGTTTCTCCCCATTTAGATAATAATTTGCCTTTTTATTGGGCTGGCCAACTTGAATAACCCCATATTTATCCACTTTAATTTTCATTGCCAAATGTTTGCCCATTCACCCAATCTATATACATTGTTTTTACATCTCTTGCATCATCATTCCGAATTAATTTCCCACCAATGTTAGTGTCATCTGAAAATGTAGCTATAGTATTTTCTATCCCGTCAACCGAGTAATAATGTCGATCACAAATGGTTGAAGCATGAGAACTGAAATCTATGGCACCCAACAAATTGCATTTTCCAATAGAAATTGACACCGTTTATTGATCTGCCTGCATTTTGTTGGTTAACCAATCCTCTATCCAAGCCAATAAATTATCATGACAAGCAACATGAATTCGACTGGGACAACACTACCATTATAGGGCAAGCCAAACAGAGAACAGCCAGGGAATTCCTAGAGGCATGGCACTCATCCACAGACTCTATCAACAAACACATCGACCTGGACCCAATATACCGGCCACTACAGTGGACAGCTCGAACTGACAACCGGAAGTGGCAGAGACAGGCCACTATAAATGCCGGAGGAAACATCACAGAAGCGCTTCACAGGAGGCTCCCAAGCACTGACGATGTCACCTAGACAGGGGACGAAACGTTTGCAAGACAAATTCCCAGCTCGGCGAACAGAACCACAACAACCCAAATGAATGCTAATGCTGGGAAAAATGGATTTCATGAGCGTGTGTTAGATGGTGGCATTAACATTTTGTCGAGCACGGAGCTAGAGATCAGGTTATTTAGAAATTGATGTTGGATTATTAGAAAAGCTAATTGAAAACTTTGCTGTAAAGGACCTTTTGGGAACAGTGAACACAATGCATTGTTTTTCTTTCATGCTGTTTGAGTACACGGTAGTTTTTGGTTTATTTGAAGTAACTGTTATAAATCTGAATCATGCAAGCCCTGAAGGTGTGAGGAGAAAGTGGGCACTGCAGCTGCTGGAGATCAGTGGCGCTGGAAAAGCACAGTCTGGCAGCTTACTTGGAGCAGGAGCATTGACGTTTCGGGCATAACCCTCGATCAGGAATGAGGCTTCTGGGTCAAAGGAGCTGAGAGATAAATGAGAAGGGGGTGTGGCAGGAGGCAGGTAGCTCGGAATGCGATAGGTAGATGAAGGTGGTGTTGAAAGTGATAGGTGATGAAGGGAGACAGAACGCCTCATCTACTGCATCCTTTTAACTCAGTGTGGTCTTCTCTACATTGGCGAGACATATGTGGATCATTTCAGAGAACATATCTGGGATAGCCACATTGACCAACTCCACCGCCTTGTGGCTAAACACTTTAACTCTCCTTTCCACTCTGCCAAGGACGTGAGAGTCCTAGGCCTCCTCCATCACCAAACCCTAACCACCCGAAGCATGGATGAAGAAAGGCTCCTCTTCAACCTTGGGACCCTTCAACCACAGGTGATTAATGTAGATTTCACCAGTTTCCCAATTTCCCCTAACTCCACCCTTATCCCAGTCCAATATTCCAACTCAGCACACTCCCCCTTTTGAACGTTCCTATGTGTTCATCTTCCTTCCCATCAATCTGGTCCACCTTCTTCTCCAACCTCATCCTTTCAGCCTCACCTTTAACTACCTATTAGGTCAAAGGAAGCAGCTTAGAAAAATGCCAAGTGTTGTAGTAAGCCAGTGGATTCGGAGAAATGTAGGACTCAGCAAAGGATGACCAAGAAACTGAGAAGGAAATCAAAAAGAGAAACAGAATGCAAGCAAACGAAAACCATAAAGAGTGCTAAAGAAAAACATAAAGACTACTAAAAAAACATAAAGACTGCTAAAAAAAAGTGCATCAGTGTATGAAACAAAAGTATAAACAAGGTCAAATGTGGAACAGTAGGTGTGCAGACAGATAAATTTATTGAAGAGAACAGAGAAATCACAGTGGAAAGAAACATTTTCTTTGGGTTTATCTTCAAGGCAGAATATCCAGAAATTCTCCCAAAAATACCAAGTGATCATGGGACTTGTGTAAGGAAAGTCGAAGATCATTCTTATCAGTGTTGAGGTCATCTTTGAAAAG
Source organism: Chiloscyllium punctatum (assembly GCF_047496795.1). Taxonomy (NCBI): domain Eukaryota; kingdom Metazoa; phylum Chordata; class Chondrichthyes; order Orectolobiformes; family Hemiscylliidae; genus Chiloscyllium; species Chiloscyllium punctatum. The sequence goes on from NC_092772.1 coordinate 21,686,022, forward strand.
AAAGCTGGATTGAGTATCTATAGATCTGACAGATCAGATGTACTTCATACAAGAATTTCAGAGGAAGCAGCAATAGACGTATTGATTGCATCTCAGATTTTCATGTTAATTTCCAATACATTCCGGAAAGCTATTTAGCCAATCTGGATATGGCAAAAGTTATAAATATTATCCAACTGTTTAAGAAAGGATGAAGATGGAGAGTGGTGAACTACAGATCAGTTAACTTGTAATCTGCGGTCGGGTGTCTCTTGGGCTGAATTACAAAGAACTTGTTACTGGATATATAGAAGGTAATGAGAAATCTGGGGAGGATGATAATGCATCGATGAAACAAAAACCATACGTGGCAAACATTTGTTTGTAATGGTTTGAAGATGATTCTTGTGGACGTAGGCAACAACGAGCTAATGGATAACGTATCGTTGGATATTCAGGAGGATTTTTTTTAAGAACTCTCCCACTATCATCATAAGAAAAGTTAAAGTGAAAGGAATTGGGAAGAACGCATGCAAATAGGAAACGAAAAATTAGGTTTGCATTCATGTGAATGTAATTGCAATATAGAAGATGTCGTGCACCAGCTGCAGAGAGTGTTGCTGAGACTAAACTTAGAGTATTGTGTACTGCTTGGAGTCCCATCCTAAGATAGAATATACTGACTACAGAGGAACTGCAAAAGGTATTCTCCAGATTAATCCCTAAAATGGCAAGATTGTCTGATGGGGAAACTCAGCCTGTGATCTCGAGTTTCAAAAGATGAGAGGGGATTTTAGTGAAACTGAGAAACATAGAGGGGAGAGAACAACCGAGGGACATGGAGAAGGGCAAGCAGGAGAGATGAGGGAGAATCCCATGATTTATTCTACACGGACAAGTAGAACAGAATAATCAGCAAACAGTTAGTGTCGATTAGAAACCAAAGGGGCAACCAGTGTGTCAACCCGGAGAACATTGATAGATTGTTACATGGAAACATCACAGCTGTTTTACTTGGGAGAAGGAGGATGCAGGTACAGAATTCGAGAAGATGGACTGGAAAGCTCTTGAAACGATTGATGTAAAATACGAGCGGCGGTTTGAGGCTTTGTCTGGTATAAAATTGGACCAATCCGCAGATCTGGATACTGTTGGAATCAAGGGAGGAAATTTTAATGGGAATCTGACTATAGTGGAGGTACCAGAGGACTTGAGAACAGCTAATATGATTCCATTTCACAGTAATGGTGGTAGAGATTTGCCTAGGTAACTATGGACGAGCGAGTATTATATCACTGTTCGGGAAACTACTGGAGAAAATAGAGAAGGAGAAAATCGGACTCCAATCAGAGTCGCAAGGTTTGATCAGGGATAATCATCATGACTTTATCAGAGTGAGGTCACACCTAATGAATTTGATTGAATTAGTTTGAGGAGGTCGCTTATTTAGTTTTGCAGCAAGGCCTTTGACAAAGTTCCAAAGGTGAAACTGAAAAAAGTAAAGTAAAGTCTCACAGTATCGAGGATAACTTGAAAAGTTACAACGAAAATTGTCTTAGTGTCACGAGTCAGAGGATGGTGGGAGAAGGCTGTTTGTGTGACTGGAGACCAGTGTCCCCTGGTGTACCACAGGGATCAGTGCTGTGTCCCTTATTTTTTGTAGCATTCATAAATGGTACAGATGTGAATCTGTGGGGGTCGGGGGGGGGGGGGGGGAGAGGGGGTTGGTGGAGGGGTTCAAGTTGTGATAAGTAAGTTTGTGTTTGACACAAAGATTAGCCGGGTGGTTGGTAGTGAGAAGAAAATTCTGGTTTTACACGAAAATACAAGTGGAATGATCAGATGGGCAGATCAATGGCAGATGGAATGTGATCCTGATAAATATGAGGTGATGTACTTTGGAAGGAGGCACCAGACATGGGGTGTACACAATGATTGGCAGCACACTAGGGAGCTTCAGAGGGTGTTTCTCCACACATCTCTGAATGTGATTGAACAGGGTAATGGACTAGTTAAGAATTGAACCTTGGGTGGAGCGTTTATTAATCAGGGAGTAGAGTATAAGTGCTTTACAGGGCTTGGTTTTGTCCATGATAGAGTAATGTATGTCGTTCTGGGAGTCTCATTACAGGAAGGATGTGATTGTACTGGAGGGGGTTGCAGAGGAGATTCACCAGGATGTTCCCTGGGTTGGAGCATATCAGCTATGGAGAAAGGCTGGATAAGCTCGGGCTGTTGACTTTGGAGCAGAGGAGGTTGAGGGAGATGTGATTCAGAAGGATACGTTAACAAGGGGCATGGACAGGGTGGATAGACAGTAGCTGTTCCTTTTAGACAGAGGGTTAAGAACAAGGGGGCATACCTTAAAGTGAAGAGTTTGACGTTCAGAGAGGATTTAAAGATTACTTTTTATTCATCCAGAGGGTTTTGAGGTCTGGAATGTACTTCCTGAGAGGGGAGTTATCATGGCTAAACTCTCAATCGTTAAGTGTACTTGGACGAGCACTTGGAAGTGTCATAACATTCCAGGTTATGTGCCTGGTGTTGGAAAGTGGGACTAATATAGATCGTGCTGTATTTCTGTTGGTACAGAGACTATGCTCCTGTGCGTGTATAATGTGGAGCTGAGCAGCTTAAGAAAGGAATTGATAGGTTTCTGAAGATAATGTTCACAAAGGTTATAACAATGAACTGTTACAGTTTGTCAAATTATGTCAATGTGAGAAGTATGACAAAACAGTGCGGGTTCCTTCTAGTTTGAAACCAGAGAATGGAGAATGGGAAACAGGGAAATGGCAAAACTATGAATCCACGACTTCAGTTCTGTCTTCACAGAACTTTCTGACAATATCAGGAAAACCAATTCCGGTTTGGAAAATGAAATAGTACATGGAAAATCGAACATAGTAAGTAAATGGTTTAGGAGCAATTATTGAGGCTGAAAATAATGGTCATAGACAACACTAACATAGATTTATGAAATTGGAATCATGTATGAGAAACAGACTGGGAGACAAATGAAAGAGAAGCAATGGATGTACAACATGTGGATTTTCGGAAAAACTTTGGTAAAGCTCCAAGCCCAGTTTGCAAAATCAAATCTTCGTGGAATGGGGCGAAAATATGTGGCCATGTTTCTAGAATGGGACAGCTGGCAGGAAACAGTGAATAGAAATAAACAGACTTTGAAGCAACAGCCTGACATTGTATTTAAGGTAAGATTCTGTGAGTATGACTATGTCCCAGACTCTCCATCACCTTCCCCGGATATCTCCTGTTTCACCAGCAGGACAGACAAAGCAGAAGTGGTGGCACAGTGGGATACAGTTAGAAGGGAATTGCTCTGGGAGTCCTCAACGGTGACTCTATATCCCATGAAGTCTCATGGCGTTAGTTTGCACATGGGAAAGGAAAGCTCCTGCTGATTATCAACTACCAGCCTCTCCCAACTGATGAGTCAGTATTCCTCCATGCTGACCAACACTTGGAGGAAGCACTGAGGGTGGCAAAGGCACACAATGCACTCTGGGTGGAGGATTTCAATGTTCACCACCAAGAGTAGCTCAGCTGCAGCATTACTGATTGAGCTGGTTGGGTCCGAAAGGATATAACTTCTCAACTCGGTCTGCAGCAGGTGCTGAAGGAACCAACAAGAGGTCAAAGCCATATTTGATCACAGCCTTACTAATCTGCCAGTTACAGAAGTATCTGTCCATGACAGTATCGGTAAGAGTGACCACTGCATAGTCATTGTGGAGACAAATCTGCACATTGAGAATAACGTCCACAATTTTGGGTGGTTCTATCACCGTGCTAAATAGGACAGACTTTGAACAGATCTAGCAGCTCAAGTCTGGGTTTCCATAACGTGTTGTGGGTCATCAACAGCAGCAGAATTTTACTCCCACACAACCTCATGATCTGGCATATCCCCCTCACAACAATTACCATCAAGACAGAGGATCAACCTTGATTCAATGGAGTGTGCAGGAGGGCAGGAGCAGCACCGGGCATACCTGAAAATGAGGTGTCTGCCTGATGAATTCACCAAACAGGACTGCTTGTACACCAAACAGCACAAGCAGTAAGTGACAGACAGAGCTAAGTGATCCCACAAGCAACGATCAGATCTAAGCTCTGCAATTCTTCCACATCTAGTTGAGAATAGTTATGGACAATTAAACAAGTCATCGGAGGAGGAGATTCCACAAGTATCTCCATCCTTATTGATGGAAGAGCCCAGCACTTCAGTTGAAAAGATAACGTTCATGCATTCGCAATAATCTTCAGTCAGAAGTGCTGAGTGGATGATCCATCTCGGCATCCTCCAGTGGTCCTCAGCAATTCAGTTACCAATCATCAACCAATTCGATTCATTCCACGCAATATCCAGGTTCAGTTGGAGACACTGGATACCCCAGAGGGTACATACCTTGACAACATTCTGGCAATAGTCCTGAAAAGTTGTTCTCTAGACCTTATCACTGCCCTAGCTAAGCTGTTCCAATCCCGTTACAACAACATTTCCCCAATTACGTCGAAAATTACCCAAGTATCTCCGATGCATAAAAAGCAGAACAAATCCAATCCGGCCAATACCACTCCATCAGTCTACTCTCAATCATCAGTAAAGTGGTGGAAGGTGTCAGTGCATTTAAGCAGCACTTGCTCAGCAATAACGTGGTCAATGACGTCCAGTTTGGCTCCACCATGGTCACTCAGCTCCTGACCTCATTACCTTGGTCCAAATATGGACAAAAGAGCTGAATTTCAGAGGTGGGGTGAGAGTGACAGTCCTTTAATACAGGGCTGTCTTCACCCAAGTGTGATATCAAGGGGAGTAAATAAAACCGGAATCAATGGGTATCAGGGGCAAACTCCCCGCTGGTTAGAATCATACCTGACACGGAGGAAGATGGTCATTGTTGATAAAGGCCAGTCAACTCAGCTCCAGGACAAGTCTGTAGGAGTCCCTCGGGCAGTGACCTTGGCCCAAACATCTTCAGGGCTGCTTGATCAATGACCTTGCCTTTATTCTAAGGTCATAAGTGGGGTTGGTTGCCAATGATTGCACAATGTTCAGCAACATTTGTGGCTCCTCAGATACTGAAGCAGTCGATGTCCAAATGCAACAAGATCTGGACAGTATCCAGGCTGACAAGTGGCAAGTAATATTCACATCACACAAATGCCAGACCGTGACCTTCACCACTAAAATACAATCTAACACTGCCCTTGGCATTCAATGGTGTTACTGTCACTGAATCCACAGTGGACTGCAGCGGTTGAACAAGGCAGCTCACCACCACCTTCTCAAAGGGCAACTAGGGACAGGCAATAAATGCTGGCCCAGCCAGTCACACCCAGATTCACGACATAAATATTATTTTTAAAAAATAACAGAGGAAGGTTGCTGAGATATCACAGAGATCGGTGCTCAGGTCCCAGTTGTTCACAATACCCTTTAAACATTTGGTTGCAAGAATCAAATACAATATATCCCAACCTGCTGACAGAACTAAAAGATGTTGGATTGCGAGTGGGTGAGGAGGTTGTAAAAAAGCTTCAAGGTGACTAAGACAAGTGGAGTGAATGGGAAAATACGTGGCAGATGGAGAGCAAGGTGGGTTGAGGTGACAGTGTGCCCTTTGGTGGGAACAAGAGATTGGCAGCTTTTCGTTTGAAAAGGGATTGTTTGAAACATGTTGATCTGAAAAGCGACGTATGGGCCTTTTTGTTGTTTCCTTCTGCGCTTCCCTCCGAGGTCCCTGCAGCACAGTGAGGTCTGAACCCACAAGGCAATACTGGGAATGGCATTCACACGCTGCCCAGTGTACATAGACCTACCAAGTGGGGAGCTGTAACATTGCAAAGGATCTGGATCTCCCTGTAAACCAGTCACTGAAAGCAATATTGCAGGAGCAGAAAGCAGTTTGGAAGATCAATGATGTGCTGACCTTCATTTCAGGGGGATTTGAGTCCAGGAGTAAGGGTGTCTTACTGCAGCTGTAGAGGGCTTTGGTGAGACCCTATCTCAAACACTGTGCAGTATTCTGTGCAGATTTGGTCTCAGTACATAATAAAGGACAAACCTGACATTGAGGGAGAGAAGTGAAGGATGACCAGACCGATCTTTGTGATGACAGGCTTGTTGTGGGAGCAGAGTTTGGGGCGACAGGGCCTGTATTCCATGTGGTTTAGGAAAATGGGTGGAGATCTCAGTGAGATGTATAAAGCTCTGACAGGGTGAGACGGATTGGAAGCAGGGATAATAATTCCCCTGGCTATGGTGTCTAAAACAAGGGTCCACAGTATTAGGTACAGATAGACCATTCTGCAATGGGATGACAATAAATGTCTGCACTCAGCGACTGGTGAACCTGGGGAATGCACTCGAACCTGGAAGCCAAGACACTGAATATAAATAAGGATTTAGAGACAATAAAGGAATGTTGGGAGAGAAGGAGAAAGATATGGAAATAAAGGGCCAGGTGCCATTATATTGAATTGGGTAGCAAAATCGACAGACCAAAGGGACTACTGCACTTCCTATTTTATAGCTTCCCAAGGTTAATCACAAGCTCTCAGATGTTAGGAAGGAGGTCTCTGCAGGGTCAACAGGACTGAGTTTATCTTTCCCTTTTTCCGATACTGAGGCTGGGGCCGGGTGTCCTGTCTGGTTTTATCCTTTAGACCTCGGAACAGTTTGATACGATAGAATGTCTTGTTTGGCGGATTCAGAGACCATTGCAAAGTTGATCACATGTCTCTGTGTCTGCAGTCACGTTTAGGCCAGACCAGGAAAACACGGGAGATTCACTTCCTGAAAGGACATTTGTGAAGCAAATTGGTGTGTACAATCGACATTGGCTTGAAGGTCACTATTTACGTACACCAGATTTTGCATCATAATATTTTGTCAATTGTGTTTAACTTACGCCAGCTGCCAGAGCATTAGCCTGGTCTGGATTAGTAATCCAGTGACCTTTCCACAGCAGCACCATCTCCACATGGGGACCTATCTGAAATCATACTGAGCAGGTTATTTCTGTGCTGCTTGATAACTCTGTCAAAAAGAACTCCCACCAATTTGACTGTCGAGGTGGGACTGAGGCGGAGGTAACTGGCCAGATTGTAATTATAATCCTTTTAGGAACTGGACATAGTTGAGTAATTTTCCACATTACCAGGGAGATGTCAGAGTTGGAGCTGGAATGAAACAGTTTCCCCAGGGACACGGCTTGTTGTGCAGCACAAGTCTTCAGTCCTATTGCAGGAATGGGATCAGGGACCATTGCCTTTTTTGTACGTACTGTGTTCAGCTGTTTCTTCATGTCACGAACATCAAATTGAATTGGTTGAAGACGGGCATCTGTGATCCTGTGGCTATCATGGCGAGGGTGAGGTGGATCATCAACTCCACACTTCTGGCTGAGGGTGGTGCAGATAACACATCCTGGTCTTTTACACTGATGTACAGGACTGTTCAATTATTTAGGATGGGGATATTTGTGGAGTCCTTTCCTCCGTCATTTGTTTAATCATTCATCACCATTTATGACAGAATGTGACAGGATTGCGGAGCTTCGATCAGATCTGTTGGTCAAGTGTGGTAGCTTTAATGGGTTAGCATCAGGTTTAGGTTCACGTGGTTCTGACCCTGTCATGTTTACCCACAGTCATTCCTGAAACATAGACCGTATTGATGGTAATGGCAGACTGAGGAAATTATTCGAGGCTAAAAGTTACAGGTTGTGGTTGAATGCGGTTTTGCTTCTCCTGCTGCTGTAGTGTACAGCACTACATAAATACGCAGTTTTGAGCTGCAATATCTGCAATGCAATTCTGCTGTCTGTCCCTTAGTTCACATCGAGACCCATTCACCCATCAGTCATGTACTCAGTGACCTACTCTGGTTTCTGATGTGGTAACACTTCCATTTTCATACTTTCATTCTGCTGAGGGTCTCTCCCCGGGTCATGCTTTCAATCTGACACATTCTGCAAAACCAAGTAACTGATTTTAGTTCAATTGTTTAATTCACCTCATTTTTTGTCCTTGAGTAATATCATCTTCTGTGTTTAAAGTGAATGTTTTTCCTCTGTTTCTCTCCCTGACCATGATTAAGAGCTCTGCAGAGTCAGTGATGCCAGCTTTATGTAGTTTCCGAGCCAATGAATTCTCTGGATTCCCAATCATCTTGACCATATTGTATGATTCCTCTTTTGGTTTGATGCCTTATCACTCATGGCTGCCTTGTCCTGCCATGAGTATGTTTCATCACCTTTGGGAGAATTTCTGATATCCTCCGAAATATCCCCAGAAATTCCTGCTTTTGCTGCTCCATGGTCTGCCCTGCTCAGCTCCCTTTCCAATTAACTCTGGCCAGCTCCTCCTGAATGTCTTTGCAGTTACATTGCTCAATTATAATCACATTACATCTGGAAGAGAGCAATAGACATAAATAGAGCTTTGAGAGAAGGGACGCAAAGAATAATTGGTAAATTTCTTAACTGGATACAAAGAGAGAAAGAGCGAGACAACATAGATGAGGCAATGTGAAAAATGAGAAAACTAGATCATTGAAAGAATTAGATGTACATCCCTCAATGTTTTGGCAACTCCTGTGTGCTGTGGTCCTTAGTATAGTGCATGGACAACAGAGTAATGTGTTCAAATGCTGGCTCTGATGCCCGACTTTTTATCTCCAATAATATGACAGACACTAGCTTTGAAAAGAACCCAACAGGCCAATATATTGAATTCTGATAGAAAGGGGATTAACTGAAACAAGTTGGGACACCAGAAGCAAGAATGTATAACACACATCCTGATAAGAAGGAGAGATTGAAGTAGAGAATTCTAGAAAAGAAGGGAACGTTGAGAGAAGGGGAAACATATCACTTTAGATGAGGATCCAATAATGTTTTATAAATTTTATACATCATATGCATCACTTTTCGTGCGTCTCCGTTGTTCATTTAGAATGTGTTGTGCACATGTGAAAAATGTTACATATCTGCACGCACACATTCATTAAACAGTGTATATAAAATCATTTTCAGGCATTGAAATGGTCCTGTTGTCATGTTACCAGGACACACGAACACCAGCTGGCCACCAAAAGACATGACCCATTATCACTATGTTCCATACATACAGACAAAGAAGGGCACCACTTTGATTGTGACAATGCACACACACATACGAAGACACGCAAGGATGTTCTTCGAGGAATGGCAGTCTGAACAGAAGTCCATCAATAAACCCATCAATTTAGATCCTGTCTACCTTCTCTTGTAGACAAAAGAACTGGAAATGACATCATCCATCTTAAGAACCCAAGACCTATAAATAGAGAGGCGCGACATACCACCAGCACTTCAGCAGAGACTCAGAGACTCTCACTGATGATGTTACCTAGTCATAGTATCGAATGATAAGAAAACAAACCTTCAAGCACAGCGAACTAACTTGCATATATAAAAACTGTTATTTTTCTTTTATTAGTGGAATTTGGGAGTTCTTTGTCACTCATGTATTAACAGATTACGAGGTGAGGTGAGCTTTTTTGGGTTAGTGGTTTTAATTAACAGAAGGGCTCGAAATAGATGTCTTTACAGTTTGGGGCCCTGCTGTATGGGACTTGGACAGATTTGAACAGATTTCGGGTACAAAATGTCCCAGTAAATTCCAACACGTTGCAATTAGTGACCTAGATCTTCAAATAAAACCAGTCGGAAAATCTGTTTAATTTTGTTTACTTGTGGTTGTTTAAATTAAAAGTGAGGGAAATGGCTTTTAACACTACTAAAGAGGTTCCCAAATTTGCCAAGAAAGTTTAGAAAGACAGAAGCAGGACATTTTTTAGAATTAGCAAATATGTTGGAATTGGCTTTAACCAGGGACAAAAGGAAACCAGAAATTATAATGGAGTTGGTCAAGCACTTTGATGTATCAAAGAAACAGACAAATGCAGTCGAGTTAGAAAAAACTTAAATTGCAAATATGGCAACTGAAGTTCGAAAATAAAGAAAGAGACGGAAACAGAGAGAGAAAAAAGAGAAGGAGAGGAAAAAGAAAGAGAGAGAGAATTTGAGATTCAGAAGTTGGGAATTAGACAAGAAAGTTAAATTAACAGGATTGAGATGAAGGGAGAACGTCGGGATGTATACAACTCTGTTAGTGCCTCGCCATATTTCGATGAGAAAAATGTCAAAACCTTTTTATATCATTTGGAAAAAATGACGTGTCCAGTGAACTTATGGGTAATGCTCGTTCCGACTAAGCTGGTGGGCACAGCTGGTGAGGCATGTGCAGCGCTGTCAGATGAGGGGTCAAGAGATTATGCAGATGTCAAATTGGCTATTTTGATTGGCAATGAATTGGTATCAGAAGCATATAGACAGAGATTCATAAAAATAGAGACGGAACCAGGTCAGACTTATGTTAAGTTTGAAAGAATTAACTACAGTCATTTTGTTAGATGGGTGCTGGACTTAAAAATAGATAAGACCTGTGAGGCTCGAAGGGAGATTAATCTGCTGGAGAAGTTTAAAGACTCACTTCCAGAGATGGTAAGAATTCATGTGCACGAACAGAAAGTTCAAGAAGCGAGAAGTGCGGCAGAAATGGCAGGTAAATATGCATTGGTGCATGAGATGAAATTTAGCTTCCAAGAGAATTTTCATGCTATGAGGGCTAGATATTGGGAGAAGGGAAGATCACACATTACAAAGCGAACAGTAGCGCACAATAGTTTACCACAAGTGAAAAAAGAAGCCCAAAGGGGTTGAAAGGAGGTGAAAGGCCTCAGGTGTTCTCAGTATAAGGGCGTGGAACACATAAAATGACAGTGCCGATGGTTTAAGAAGGGCACTGGGAAAAGGTGTTTTCATTGAAGTAAGCTGGGACACTCTGTGATGGTCGTTGAAGGAAGGAACTTTGGGAAAGATGTCGCAGAAGAGGCTAAGCCCAGTGGCATTAGTGAAACTGGTAAAGAGGACCCCAAGTGGAGCCGAGGAGCTGCAGGAGAGGGCTCAGCCTGGGCAGGGTCTAGGTATGGAGTCAGTACCTGATCTCTGAAAGAATTCACCGCTGTAGATAAAGTTTACTCAGAAAGAACAGGGGGAGAAGGACAAGAAGTTATACTTTTGTGAGATACGGGATCTGCTCAGTCTCTAATAGTTGATAAGTGAGGCGCCAGAAAAGCACAACAGATCAGGCAGCATCCAAACAGCAGGACAATCGAATATCAGGCAGTAACCCATCGTCAGGAACATGGTGGGGGGACAATGGGGCTGAAAGATAAATATGAGGGTAGTAGCTGAGCTGGTGGGAGGGTCACTGGGAAGGCAATAAGAAGATGTCGGTGGGAGTAATAGTGATATGTCAGAGGGTAGGGTGGAGTTGGTAGGTGGGAAGGAAGATGGCCAGTTAGGGCGGTTCACGAGGGCAGTGCTAGGTTGAACGATTGGATCTGCGGGAGGTTGGTGGAGAGGAGATTTGGAATTTGGTGAAGTCAACGTTGATGATGGTTCTAGTTTGAGGGTTCTCGTTGTCCTATCCACAACACCCTCCTCTCCGACATATCACCATCACATCCCACCTGCGCCTACCTATCGCCTTCCAAACTATCTTCCACCCAGCTCCACTCCCACTCTCCTATTTATTTCTCGGCCCCTGTCCCCCTCCCTTACCCCACCCCCCACTTTCCTGATGGAGGATTTATGCCTGAAACGTCAACTCTTCTGCCCCTCAGATGCTGCCTGGTTGGCTATGCCTTTCCAGCCCCACACTTTTCAACTCTCATCTCCAGCATCTGCAGCCCTCACTTTCTCTCGGCCTCTAATAGTGAGAGATGAAAGTATTCTCACTCTTTCTGACATATTAATCAAGATCGTGACAATTTGTGGAATGGGGTTAGAAATTAAGTATTCCCTTGTGTAACATCAGGATGGAATGCCAAATCAAGGTTGGGGAAGTAACAGTGACAGTGAGTAACAGAGTGTCATTTCCAGGAATACAGTTTATTCTTGTGAACGATTTAACAGGATCCAAGGTGGGAGTGGCACCCCTTGTATTGGAAAAGGCAAAAGGAAAACTAGGGAATTGGGGAGTTAAAAGAAAAATACCCAGGATTTCTCCAGACTATATAGTAACAAGATTCCACTGTCATAAGTTCGAGCAGGAAGGAAAACCGAAATAAAAAGCCAAAGGAGTTGATGTGCAGTGAACTGACCCCCTGTTTGATGTCACGGTGCAGGAAAAACCTGAACAGGCAGAGGATCAGGCAGGGGGGTTTAGTCCAGAAAGGCTAATGGACTTACAACAGATATATACACACACATTCACACACACATACACATGCACACACACAGAAAAGGAATCAAAATATATTGTCGATCGTTATTAACTTAAAGATAGAATGCTAAAATTAAAATAGCGACCCCGATAGGTTAGTGCAGAAGGGAAATGGGCCGAAGTGCACCAAATTGTGTTAGAGGTAGCGTACAGTGTTACGGGTAGCACATAAACTAACTGCAGGGGGTCACCTAGTTGTACTGAAGAATCAGGTTAAGGTACAGAGGCATTTCTAGTGGCCTGGAATGCACACGAACGTGGTTATTTTTTGATGTACATGTCAAATATTCTAACTGGTAGGTAAGTCACAGGCAGTAATAAACCCAGCACCTTTGTTCCCAATTCCTGCATTCGAAGAACATTTCACGTAGGTTATGATGAGTTGTGTAGCTCCCATATCTAAAATAAAAGTGGAAATGCCAGCCATAATGGATGTGTCTACCAGATTTCCAGAGGCAATTCTATTATGGTGTGTAAAGATAAAAAGGGAGGTGGAGGAGTTGGTAGCTTTCTTTACTCACTGTGGGCTCCGCAGAGAGATTCAGTCAGACCAAGGTCTCATTTTACCAATGAGCTGTTTAAGGAAGTCATGGATAGCTTAGGCATACAGCAGTTGAAATCAAGGGCGTCCCATCCTGAATCCCAGGGAGCCTTGGAAAGTTAGCATCAGACGCTGAAGACCATATTAACAGTGTACTGTCAGGATTACCGGAATGATTGGAATGAAGGTGTCTCATTAAATTGTTTGCCATTGGACAAAAATTATTTGCCCCAAATAAATCTACTCAGTTTACTTCCTTTGAGTTAATATTTGAAGTGACAGGTCCTTTGGAATTAATTAAATATAAATTGACAGGACCGAAGTCAGAGATCTCACACTCGGATTATGTATGTGAGGTGAGGGATAGATTAGATGGAGTAGGTGAGTTAGCTAAACAGCACCTGAAGGGCACAGCATAGAACGAAGCACGTGGCAGATAAAAACTCTGAAATTTTGACGATTTCCTGTGGGGATGACGTATTAGTATTGCCACCAGTGATAGGAATTCCCTTCACAGCCAGGTTGAGTGACTCAGGAACAGAGTGCTGGTCAGATGAACAAATTGTATAGTTTATCTGTATGATGTAGTGATCTTTAGCAAGTAATTGAAAGCTCCCATGTTACAGTTGGCAGAGCATGTTGAATGATTACAAGAAGCAAACTTGGTAATAAACTTAAAGAAAACAGAATTCGCAAAGGCAGATGGGACGTTCTTGCGACATTATATTGGAAATGGAAGATTGACCCCATGGAACACAAAGACTTTGAGGAATTTCCACAACCATCCTCGAAGAAAGAGATGCTTCGATTTTTGGAACTGAGTGGATTCTATCGGAAGTTTGTTCCAAACTTCAGCAGCGTATGGGCACCACTGATGGATTTATTAGAGGAGAACACAGAATTGTGGTGGACAGAACAATACCAGGAGGCATTTGAGAATTTTAAAGCGGGATTAATCACCGCACCAGTTTTAGCTACACCAAATATTTTGAAACCCTTTGAAAATTCTATTTCCTTCTAGGGATAAAGGGCTTGGAGATGTATTGATACAGAAAGGTTATGATGGATTTGAATGGCTAATTGGCTACTTGTCGAAAAAACGCAATATCCACCAGAAAGAAAAATACAACATTCTCCATTATTGAAAAAGAATGATTAAGTTTTGCACTGACCTGACAATATTTCAATGTTTATGTGACAAATAAATTGTCGGAGATGGTTGTGGACAACGACAAACCTCTCACGTTTTTTGGAATATTTAAAGACCAGAATATGAGAGTATTTCATTGGGGTCGTATCACACCAACTTTAAACTTACAAAATGTACATGCTGTGGATCCTAAAATGTGATAGCAGATGTGTTATCGCGGATTTAAAGGAAAAAGTTTAGAGAAGATTTGACTTATTCCGGTTTAAATAGGTGTACAAAATTAATATGAATGACATAACTGAGATTAATATTTTTGTATTTCATAATAATGGGATTAAGAATTAGAGGAAAAGAAACGAAGTCATCTTTTCATTCTGATGGTTCTTTTTTTTCTGAAGGAGGGAGGTCTTATGAAGCGGAAAGTATGTATGGGCACTTTGAGATAGAACGGGTTTTGTTGAATAGAAAGTACAGCACAGATGCCAGCTAAATGTCAGGCTGTTCCATATGTCACAATTAGCTGGGAAATGGAGACCTGAATTTTGGTTGCTGTTTTCACAACAATTCAAATACAACCAAAGAGTTTAAATAATGGTCAGGATACCAGAAGCCAACGGAACTTGAATATTATTGTTTGGACACCTGGAAAGCAATCAAGTTATGAGAATTGTGGTATCATTGGGAGTATATAAACCCAGCATTTGAACACTAGAGGGAGAGCCGCTGCCATCCAACAGCAGAGTAGCTGCTGTAGAGCAGGAGTGCTAACTGGCCATCCCAAACACTCTCTATCAAAGATACATGTTCATGTAAACCTACGTGCAATAAAATAAATGACCCGGAGAGATCAGCAGCTGGAAGAGTGAACACATCGGGGAAGATAGAGACTGTGTGGTCTTGAGATTGTAATGTTTAATATGTCGGCTGTTGGAACAGCATATTTTTACAGAGTTGGAGTCAGATAGTAAGTAGCTAAGAAAAGAGGGGCTTGTATTTGTGAATAGTTGTTGTTTAGTGTTCACTATTAAAGTTAAGAAACTAACTTGTTAATTTTTGTTTAAATAGTGGAATGTAGGAGATCTGTGTCACTCATATTTTAACAGATTACAAGGTGGGGCCAGCTTTTCTGGGTGTTTGGGTTTCATTTACAGAGGGGTTTCGACTCTACCTTGTAAATGTCCATCCACGCTAACCCCAATTCCCTGCAGTTGGCCCATAACTTCCAGTCCTTTCCTATCCACATATTTATCCAAATGCTTTTGAAATGTTGTTAATGTATCTCCTTCAAGCACACCTGCGGGCAGCTCATCCACATACCAGCCATCTGTGTGAAGACGTGGCCCCTCAAGTTCCCTTTTATTCCTTCCCCTTTAACCTTAAACTGATCCTCTCTCGTCCTTGATTCTCTAAACCTTGGAAAAAGACTGAGAGCATTAACCCCACCATCATGATCTGATTCAGCTCTATAAGGACTCCCTCAGTTTCCTACATGCTAAAGAAAAGGTCCTAGCTTGTCCAAACTCTCCCTATAACTCAGACAATTGGGTCCTGGGAACGTCTTTGTAAATTTCTTCTGCATTCTTTCTAATTTAATAGCATCCTCCCTATAACAACGTGACAAAACTGAACACAATACACCAAATGCGGACTTACCAAAGTCCTGTGTAACTGCAACATAAATTCCCAACTTCTATACTCAATGTCCTACCTGATGAAGGTCAATGTGCCAAAAGCCTTCTTCACTGCCCTGTCTACCTGTGACACCACTCTCAGAGAACCGTGCACCTGAACTCCAAGGTCTCTCTGCCCACTACACACTTTAAGATCCTCCCATTCACCATGAAACTCCTACCTTGATTTGAGTTCCCAAAATGTAAGACATCACGCATCCATTTGCCATTTCTCGGCCCACTTCCCCACCTGATTAAGGTCCTGCTGCAAGTTTTGAGAAACTTCTTCACTGACCATGTTCCCACTTACTTTAGTGTCATCTGCAAACTTACTCATCATAACTTGTACATTCTCAACCAAATCACAGATAACAAACAGCAATGGACCAAGCCTCCAGTCTGACAAACATCCTTCCACTCAACCCTCTGCTTCCTACCATCAAGCCAACTGTGTATCCAATTGGCCAGTTCCCCCCGCATTCTACGAAATGTAATCTTCCTGAGCAGCCTGCCATGTGGAACCTTATCAAACGCCTGACTGAAATCCATAGAGACTACATCTACCATTCTGCCCTCATCAAACATCCTGGTAACTTCATCAAACGAATTTAAGAAATTTGGGAAGCATGATCTCCCACTCACAAGTCTATGCTGACCGGTCCGAATCAAACCCTGTATACATAATGGGTGCAATCAATGGTATGCTGTCCTTCATTGTAAGATGATTCGAGTACATAAGTGAAGCCATCTTCCAGCTGTTGTGGAGCCTTGCTGAGAGAACATTTGATGCACTCTCTACAGATTTGATGTCCTTTGTAAGGAATGATCTCCTTACCACAGACACGGGTGATGGTAACATGAGGATAGAGTGAATAAGCTGAGTGTTTAATCTGTAGAGCTGTGAGAGACGAAGAAATGGTGACGCTGAAACACGATGAGTGGCAGCGATCACTTTTTTCCAAAAGACACATTGACAGGGAGAGAAGTTCCATACTTTACCCAGGATTGATTGGTTTGATTTATTGTCACGTGTACCTCAGTACAGGGAAACACTTTATTTATGAGCAGAGTAGGAAGATCATAGTAAGCATGGCCAGACAGATCATAGAGTGGAAATAGACTTGGACAGAGTAAGGCAAACAGGTTACACTGAACAGGACGTGCCCTAGACAAGGTCAACATGAACAAGATCAGCATTATTTGAACTTAGAGAGTCCATTCATCAGTCTAACGTGACTTTCCTAATAGTTTATATGTCTTAATTAACTCTCCCCACGTCATTGTGCAGTCGGTGAGTGAACCCTGTACTGAACGTCAGGTTATTTACAATCCCCAAGAGCAGCCAGAATACCTCCGTCAAAAACAGGTATCCATTCCCAATAGCTTCTGCCCGACATAGAGAACACCAGGCTGGCTTCTTGGAGATGGAAGATGCCTTCTTGAGACTTCACACAAGACATATGGCTTCCCTCCTCACCACTAGAAAACCACGTTAAAGTCCCACATGTGTATCATGAGCAACAGAGCCAAGAGGAACAACGTGGAACAGTCTGTTTGTGCAGCGTCTGCCCCACTTGTTCATCATGTTAGAGCATCAATTAGGAGACACATAAGACTGCCGATGCTGGAGATCAGAGTAGAGCATCAATTGCTGGAAAAGCACAGCGGGTCAGGCAGCATCAGGAATCAGAATCAATTACTTCATTCTGCCCCCATGTAAGTGCATTGAGGTGGGAATGGCCTCCTACTGTTCCTGTATAAGGGACTCAAGGGAGTGATCGGCTTCAACCTCGTCCGATTGGACAGGGCCAAGGGCCTGGCTGGTTAACCCTGGTTCCTGTTTGACAGCTCATTGTACTGACTAGTATGACAATGTTGCAGCTTTAAGAGGTTATTTTGTCCGTGCTTCTTTTAAGAGAGAGATTGAACGATCGTTACCAAGCTGGGTAGTTAAGACCACTTGAGTAACAGCAAGGAGGCCTTGTGTTTATTTTAATGCAGCCTGAATGGGTGTGGCCAGCTCTCACAGAATAGGATCTCTGGGTTTTGGTTTCTCAGTGACATCAGAAACTATTGGGGTCTCCACAGAGTTGGAAGCTTCAGTGAAGGTCTCCTGGTTGCTACCCTCTCTGAAATTTCTCTTGATGCTGTTTTTAATTCCTGGATTGGAGAAATGTTTGTGACAATCTGTGTCTGAATATTCCTTTTTGCCAAAGGCTGTGTTTATGGGATTTCCCTGTATTGGAACAGGGAAATGAACTAACTATTCATTAGTAATAGTTCTAGATCTATTATTCTGTTAAGCTGTCCAATACAATTACGTTATGCTAAATTCCTCTTTCTTTGGTTTCATTTTCTCTTTCGTATTTCAGTAGATGGTGTTTTGCTTCACACCGAGTAGTCTGAACAGTCACATTGCATCTGGAACAGACACTTTAAGTTTCCTTTAAAATAAGAAAACATTCGAGTCTAGGCTATTGCCGTCAAATATTTTCGAGGGGCTCTGGTGTGGCCCAGCACACTAGACTCCTTCTCTTCCTGAGTAATAGGCTGGAGGCACTGAATGGGCTGTCGCTGTTCATCTCCAATAGTGTCTATGGGCTGAATGACTTCCTCATATTCCTGTGAAACCAGCGTGAGGTATTGAATCAACTCTTGTTTTACTGTGGCAATGTGTAGTGCCCGCCAGTGCTGTTACCTGAATGTTACGGACCATTTACAGCACAAGTCTCAATAGAGTCTGGATCCTGCTACACATGGACAAAGACCAGTTCAGGAGTTGACGGGGGAAAAAAAATGTTCTGATCATTGTGGAATCTTCAGCGACTATCCCCAGTTCTGATCTTATGGTGGGGAAGGTGGGGGCGGGAACACATTGATGAAGCAGCTGAAGGTGTTTGTGAAGAGGAAGCTCCCCTGAGGATCTCGCACAGAGTTGACCCAGGACTGAGATGATGACCATCTTCCTTTGTGCCATGTTTGACCCCAAACACTGGAGAGGTTACTCTGATTCTCATTAAGTTCAGATTTGTTAAGCTCCTTGATGTCAACAGAAGTCAACCACTGCCTTGATATTGGGGTCAGTCATTTTTACCTGAACCCTTGTCTCAATCTCTTTTGTTCACATCAATCGGCCATGATATAGGAGCAGCAAGTGTTTTCTTCAAACAGGTGGGATTGAATATCAGGATTTCTCTCCTCAAGGGTATTCGGGAAGCTAGATGACTAAACGTATTTGAAGAGGAGGTGTATGGACATTAACCTGTCAGAGAGTTGAGGGCTATGAAGAATTGGATATGAAAGAAAATTTGAGACGAAGAGCAGATCAGTCACGATCTTAAAGAATGGGGAAGGCAGGCTTGGGGAGTGAACAACCTGCCCCTGTTTATGATGTTCTCCCATTCTGTTATTCGAAAGTTAGTGGGTGTTATTTTCATGAATGTTCTGTTTTTGAATGTTGCAGACAGGGAGACCAGAGGATTTTGTGAGCCATCGCTGGGTGAGGTATGGTGGAGGCGGGGGGCGGCTGTATTCACACTGAATCTGAGTGTACAATATGACTAACAAATGAACCACAAGTTGCAGAGAGGGGAAGCTCTGTGAAGAGAGATGAGGGGCCTCTTTCGTACCCAGCCTGGGTTTTCCAATTACATTTCCCAATTCACTTCAAACAGTGTGGGACAGTACTGAGGGGCTGAATGGTCTCCTGTGTTTCTGTAAAACATCTTATAGGAGTAAGTAACCTCCAACTGCTCCTGTCTAGCAGGTTTGAGGGGCTGAATGGTACACAGGAACATTGGACTGAGGAGCAGTCATTAGATACTTTGAGCCTTCTCCACCAGGCACTAGGTTCGTGGCTGATCAGGTTGTGGTCTCAGCCCCACTTTCCTGTCTGCGTCCCATTGTGCATGACTCACTTCTTTGTCAAATATTTAACTTACGCAGCTTTCAATCAATGTGAACATAGAGAAACGATTACCTTCCACTGAAGAGAATTCCGACTTGAAAGGTCCTTTCAGAATTATTTGTCATCCCTCTTATAGAATAAGAGAGTCATACAGAATGGAATCAGACCCATTAGTCCAATCCGTTCACTCCGATCAGATATCAAATCTGATTTAGACCCATTTGCCAGCATTTGGCCAATATTCCTCCTGTGATTGTACCGGCCTTGACCACTTCCTCTGACTGCACTTTCTGTCCACACACCACTCTCTGTGTGAAACATTTACCTTCAGGTCCCTTCTAACTCATTCGCCCTCTCCCCTCCAACCTATGCTGTCTTGTTCTGGACTCCCCTATCCTTAGGAGCAGAACATGGCTGTTCAGCATATCCATGCCCCTGATGATTTTATAAACCTCTATAATGTTGCCTCTCAACCTCTGACACTCCAGGGGGAAACACCACAACGTAATCAGCCTCTCCCAATAGCTCAAGCCTCCAGTCCTGGAACATCCATGTAAGTCATTCCTGCAGAAAACCGAGTTGTACGCAGTATTCTTAAAGTGGTCTCACCAACATCCTGTACAGATGCACCATACCACCACAACTCCTATACTCAATGCTCTGACTGATTAAGGCAAATGTGCCAAATGTGTTCAGCACCATTCTGTCTCCCTGCGACTCACTGCTACAGGTAATCATGTACGTAAACATCAGAAAGTTAACATGATGGTAGTGCCAGCAGATAGGAGGACCAGTGATACATTGATCATTATTGAGATTAGATTGTGTAAGAAACATGAGCTTAACATGTCAGGAAGTGAAATCAAATCAATTCATTCAGGGTGGGTTATATACAAAATAACAGATAGCCCAGAGTGAGTTCCAGACTGGAATCTAATCGAGGGGTTCAGGTGGTTAATATACAGAATACCAGATACCCCGGAGTGAGTTAAAATCTGGAATCTAATCAAGGGGTTCAGGGTGGTTTATATTCAGAATAACAGATAGCCTGGAGTGAGTTACAGCCTGGAATCCATGGACATGGGTTAGGATCTATCCTGTCTATACCTGACATATGCTTCCTTCTTTTTCTGAACCAAACCCTCAATTTCTTTAGTCATCCAGCATTCCCTATAACTACCAGCCTTCCCTTTCAACCCTGACAGGAAGTTACTGCCTGGAATCGAATCAAGGGGTTCAGAGTGGTTTATATACAGAATAACACATAGCCCGCAGTGAGGTACAGCCTGGAATCGAATTGAGGGGTTCAGGGTGGTTTATATACAGAATAACAGATATTCTAGGGTGTGTTACAGCCTGGAATCTAATTGAGGGCTTCAGGGTGGTTTATATGCAGAATAACAGATACTCCGGACTGAGTTACAGCCTGGAATCTAATTGAGGGGTTCAGAGTGGTTTATAAACAGAATAACGGATACCCCGGAGTGATTTACAGCCTGGAATCGAATTGAGGTGTTCAGGGTGGGTTATATACAGAATAACAGATAGCTCAGAGTGAGTTACGGCCTGGAATCTAATCGAGGGGTTCAAGGAGGTTAGTATACAGAATAACAGATAACCGGGTTGTGTTACTGCCTGGAATCTAATCAATGTCTGTTCACTTTAAGATAGGATGGATTTTGCTGAATCAAAAGTACAGCCACAGATGCCAGCTAATGGTCAGACTGTTCCAAATGTAACAATTAACTGGGAAATGGAAGCCTGAGTTTTGGTTGCTGTTGTGACAGCAATTCAACTGCAATCAAAGACTTTAAATAATGCTCAAAATATCAGAAGCCAATGGAATTTGAATATTATTGTTCGTACACCTGGAAATCAATCAAATTATGAGAATTATTGTATCATGGGAAGTAAATAAACCCAGCATTTTGAAAATAGAGGGAGAGCCGCTGACATCCAACAGCAGAGTAACTGCTGTAGAGCAGGAGTGCTAACTGGCCATCTCAAACACTCTCTATCAAAGACAGATGTTCATGTAAAACATACTTGCATTAAAAAAAAATGACCCAGGGAGACCAGCAGCTGAAAGAGTGAACACAGCGGGGAAGATAGAGACTGTGTGGTCTTGAGATTGTAACGTTTAATATGTAGGTTGTTAGAACAGTATTTTTCTTTCCAGAGTTGGAGTCAGATAGTAAGTAGTTAAGAAAAGAGGGGCTTGTATTTGCGAATACAAGTGACAGTGAGAACCTTTTTCCACGTATGGAGTCAGCTATTACAAGGGGGCATAGCTTTAAATTAAGGGGGGGTAGATATAGGACTGATGTTCGGGGTAGGTTCTTCACTCAGCGAGTCGTAAGTTCATGGGATGCCCTGCCAGTAGCAGTGGTGGACTCTCCCTCTTTATGGGTATTTAAGCGGGCATTGGATAGGTATATGGAGGATAGTGGGTTAGTGTAGGTTAGGTGGGCTTTGATCGGCGCAACATTGAGGGCCGAAGGGCCTGTTCTGCGCTGTATTCTTCTATGTTCTATGTTCCATGTAATAGTTTTTGTTTAGTGTTCACTATTAAAGTTAAGAAACTAACTTGCTAATTTTTGTTTAAATAGTGAAATGTAGGAGATCTGTGTCACTCATATTTTAACAGATTACGATGTGATTCGAGCTTTTCTGGGTGTTTGGTTTTAATTAACAAAGGGATTTGCCTCCACCTTGTAAATGTCCATTCACACTAACCCCATTTCCCTGCAGTTGGTCCATATCCTTCAAGTCCTTTCCTATCCGCATATTTATCCAAAGGACACTGTTGTTGATGTGAATATTGAGTCACAAGTGATTAGAATGGATGACCTTGAGGTACGTAGGGAAGAGGTCTGGGGAATACTGGAAAGGATGAAAATAGATAAGTCCTCTGGGAAGCTAGGGAGGAGATAGCGGAGCCATTGGCCTTGATTTTTATGTCATCGTTGTCTACGGGAATAGTGCCAGAAGACTGGAGGATAGCGAATGTGGTCCCCTTATTCAAGAAGGGGAGCAGGGATAGCCCGAGTAACTATAGGCCAGTGAGTCTCACTTCTGTTGTGGGGAAAGTCTTAGAGAGAATTGTAAGGGATAGGATTTATGAACATCTGGATAGGAATAATGAGATCAAGGATAGTCAGCATGGTTTTGTAAAGGGCAGGTCGTGCCTCACAAACTTTATTGAATTCTTCGAGAAGGTGACTAAGGAGGTGGACGAGGGGAAAGCAGTAGTTGTGGTGTATATGGATTTTAGCAAGGCGTTCGATAAGGTACCCCATGGCAGGCTAATTCAAAAACTACGGAGGTATGGCATTGAGGGTGCATTAGAGGTTTGGATTAGGAATTGGCTGGCTGGAAGAAGACAGAGGGTAGGAGTTGATGGTATAGGTTCATCTTGGAGTGCAGTTACTAGCGGTGTTCCACGAGGATCTGTTTTGGGACCATTGCTGTTTGTCATTTTTATAAATGACCTGGAGGAGGGGCTTGAAGGCTCAGTGAGCAAGTTTGCGGATCATATAAAAGTCGGTGGAGTTGTGGACAGCGAAGAAGGATGTGGCAGGTTACAGCGGGATATAGATAAGTTGCAGAGCTGGGCAGTAAGGTGGAAAATGGAATTCAATGTAGCTAAGTGAGAAGTCATTCACTTTGTTAGGAGTAATAAGAAGATGGATTACTGGGCTAATGGTAGACTACTTGGTAGTGTGGATGAGCAGAGGGATCTTGGTGTCCATGTACACAGATCTCTGAAAGTTTCCACCCAGGTAAATAGTGCTGTGAAGAAGGCATATGGCGTACTGGGCTTTATTGTTCGAGGAATTGAGTTCCGGAGTCCTGAGGTCATGTTGCAGTTGTATAAGACTCTGGTGCGGCCTCATCTGGAGTATTGTGTGCAGTTTTGGTCGCCATACTATAGGAAGGATGTGGAGGCATTGGAACGAGTGCAGAGGAGGTTTACCAGGATGTTGCCTGGCATGGTAGGAAGATCGTATGAGGAAAGGCTGAGGCACTTGGTGCTGTTCTCATTGGAGAAAAGAAGGTTTAGGGGTGATTTGATAGAGGTGTAAAAGATGATTGGGGTTAAGATAGTGAGAACCTTTTTCCGCTAATGAAGTCAGCTGTTACTAGGGGACATAGCTTTAAATTAAGGGGTGGTAGGTATAGGACAGATGTTAGGGGTAGATGTTTTTACTCAGCGGGTTGTGAGTTCATGCCCTGCCAGTAGCAGTGGTGGACTCTCCCTCTTTACGGTCATTTAAGCGGGCATTGGACAAGCATATGGAGGTTATTGGGCTAGTTTAGGATAGGTAGGCTTCGGTCGGCGCAACATCGAGGGCCGAAGGGCCTGTACTGCGCTGTATTTTTCTATGTTCTATGTCCTATGCTTTTGAAATGTTGTTAATACACCCCCCCCCCCCCCTCAGCCACATCTGCTGGCAGCTCATCCACGTACCAGCCCTCTGTGTAAAGAAGTGGCCGCTCAGGTTCCCTTTTATTCCTTCCTCTTTAATCTTAAACTGATCTCCCCTCTATTCTCTAAACTTTGGAGAAAGACTGAGAGCATTCACCCTGTCCATGTCCCTCATGATTTTATACAGCTCTATAAGGTCCCCCCTCAGTCTCCTACACTCTAAAGAAAAGGTCCTAGCTTGTCCAACCTCTCCCTATAACTCAGACCATTGGGTCCCGGCAACGTCTTTGTAAATTTCTTCTACACTCTTTCTAATTTCATTATATCCTCCCTATAACAAGTTGACAAAACTGAACACAATACTCCAAGTGCAGCCTTACCAAAGTCCTGTGTAACTGTAACATAAATTCCCAACTTCTATACTCAATGTCCTGCCTGATGAAGGCCAGTGTGCCAAAAGCCTTCTTCACTGCCCTGCCTACCTGTGACTCCACTCTCAGGGAACGTTGCACCCGAACACCAAGGTCTCTCTGCCCATTACACCCCATAAGGCCCGCCCATTCACCGTGAAACTCCTGCCTTGATTTGAGTTTCCAAGCTGCAAGACCTCACACATCTATATTAAATTCCATTTGCCATTTCTCAGCCCACTTGCCCACCTGATTAAGGTCCTGCTGCAAGTTCTGAGAAACTTCCTCACTGATCATGCTCCCACTTATTTTAGTGTCATCTGCAAACTTACTAATCATGCCTTGTACATTCTCAACCAAATCATAGATAACAAAAAGCTATGGACCCAACCTCCAGTCTAACAAGCATCCTTCCACTAAACCCTCTGCTTCCCATCAACAAGCCAACTGTGTATCCAATTGGCCAGTTCCCCCAATATTCTACGTGATGGAACCTTCCAGAGCAGCCTGCCATGTGAAACCTTATCAAAGGCCTTACTGAAATCCATAGAGACTACATTTACCGCACTGCCCTCCTCAACATTCTTGGTCACTTCACCAGAGGACTCTAAGAAATTTGGGAAGCATGATCTCCCAATCACAAGTCTATGCTGACTGCTCTGAATCAAACCCTGTGTACGTAATGGGTGCAGATAATGTTATGCTGTGCTTCATTGTAAGATGATCCGAGTACATAAGTAAAGTCATCTTTCTGCTGTTGTAGAGCCTTCCTGAGAGAGCGTTTGGGGCATTCTCTACAGATTTGATGTCCTTTGTAAGGAATGATCTCCTTACCACAGACACGGGTGATGGTAACATGAGGATAGAGTGAATAAGCTGAGTGTTTAATCTGTAGAGCTGTGAGAGACGAAGAAATGGTGACGCTGAAACACGATGAGTGGCAGCGATCACATATTTCCAAAAGACACATTGACAGGGAGAGAAATTCCATACTTTACCCAAGGATTGATTGGTTTGATTTATTGTCACATGTACCTCAGTACAGGGAAACACTTTATTTATGAGCAGTGGAGGCAGATCATAGTAAGCATGACCAGACAGTTCATAGAGTGGAAATAGACTTGGACAGAGTAAGGCATACAGGTTACACTGAACAGGACATGCCCTAGACAAGATCAACATGAACAAGATCACCATTATTTGAACTGAGAGCATCCATTCATCAGTCTAACGTGACTTTCCGAATAGTTTATATGCCTAAATTAACTCTCCCCATGTTATTGTGCAGTCGGCGTGTGAACCCTGTACTGAACGCCAGGTTGTTCACAATCCCCAACAGCAGCCACAATACCTTCCATCTTAAACAGGTAGCCATTCACACCAGCTTCCGCCCTACATAGAGAACACCACGCTGTCTTGTCAGAGATGAAAGATGCCTTCTTGAGACTTCGCACAAGACATATGGCTTCCCTGATCACCACTAGAAAACCATGTTAAAGTCCCACGTGTGTGTCATGAGCAACGGAGCCAGGAGGAACAACGTGGAACAGTCTGTCTGTGCAGCTTCTGCATCATGTTAGAGCATCAATTAAGAGACAGTGAGGACCGCCGATGCTGGAGATCAGAGTAGAGAGTCGATTGCTGGAAAAGCACAGCAGGTCAGGCAGCATCCTTGAAGCAGGTGAATCGACGTATTGGGCATAGGATATTCATCAGGAATCAGAATCAATTACTTCATTCTGCCCCTGTGTAAGTGCATTGAGGTGGGAATGGCCTCCTACTGTTCCTGTGTAAGTGACTCAAGGGACTGACTGGCTTCTTCCTCATACAATTGGACAGGGCCAAGGACCTGATTGAGTTACCCCTGGTTCCTGTTTGACAGCTCGATGTACTGACTAGTATGACAATACTGCAGCTTTAAGAGGTTATTTGTCCGGGGTTTCTTTTATGAGAGAGATTGAACGATCATTACCAAGCTGGGTAGTGAAGACCACTTGAGTAAACAACGATGGAGGCCTTAGGTTTATTTTAATGCAGCCTGAATGGGTGTGGCCAGCTCTCACAGGTTAGGATCTCTGGGTTTTGGTTTCTCAGTGACATCAGAAACTATTGGGGTCGCCACAGAGTTGGAAACTTAAGTGAATGTTTCCTGGTTGCTACCCTCTCTGAAATTTCTCTTGATGCTGTTTTTAATTCCTGGATTGGAGAAATATTTGTGACATTCTGTGTCTGAATATTCCTTTTTGCCAAGGGCTGTGTTTATGGGATTTCCCGATATTGGAACAGTTCATTAGTAATAGTTCCTAGATCTATTATTCTGTTAAGCTATCCAATAGAATTACGTTATTATAAATTCCTCTTTCTGTGGTTTTATTTCTTCTTTCGTATTTAAGTAGATGGTGTTTTGCTTCACACCGAGTAGTCTGAACAGTCACATTGCATCTGGAACAGACACTTTACGTTTCCTTTAAAATAAGAAAACATTCGAGTCTAGGCTATTGCCGTCAAACATTTTCGAGGGGCTCTGGTGTGGTCCATCACACTAGACTCCTTCTCTTCCTGAGTAATAGGCTGGAGGCACTGAATGGGCTGTCCCTGTTCATCTCCAATAGTGTCAATGGGCTGAATGGCTTCCTCATATTCCTGTGAAACCAGTGTTAGGTGATGAATGAATTCTTATTTTACTGTGGGAATGTGCAGTGTCAGGCAGTACTGTTACATGAATGTTACTGATACTTTAACAGCACAAGCTGACCCATAGACTGAGATGATCACCATCTTCCTTTGTGTCATGTTTGACTCCAAACACTGGAGAGTTTACTCTGATTCCCATTAAGTCCAGTTCCTTGATGTCAACAGAAGTCAACCATTGCCTTGATATCAGGGCCAGTCATTTTTACCTGAACCCTTGTCTCAACCTCTTTTGTTCATATCAATAAGCCATGATATAGAAGCAGCAAGTGTTTTCTTCAAACAGGTGGGATTGAATGTCAGGATTACTCTTCTCAAGAGTGTTCGGGGAGCGAGATGACTGAAAGTATTTGAAGAGGAAATAGATGGATATTGACCTGTCAGAGAGTTGAGGGCGATGAAGAATTGGCCATGAAAGAGGATTTGAGGCCAGGAGCAGATCAGTTATGATCTTAGTGAAGGGCAAGGCAGGTTTGGGGAGTGAACGACATGCCCCTGTTTCTGATGTTCTCACATTCTGTTATTGGAAAGTTAGTGGGTGTTATTTGTATGAATGTTCTGGTATTGCATATTGCAGTCAGTGAGACCAGATGATTTTGTGAGCCATCTCTGGATGAGGTATGTGGGCTGTATTCTCAGTGAAGTTGGGTCTACAACATGACCAACAAATGGAGCACAAATTGCAGATCGGGGAAGCTTTCTGAAGAGAGATGAGGGGCCTCTTTCATACCCAGACTGGATTTTCCAATTACATTTCCCACATCACTTCAAAGCATGTGGGACAGTCTTGAGATACTGAATGGTCTCCTGTGTTTCTGTGCAACAGGTTTTAGGAGTAAGTGGCCTCCAACTGCTCCTGTCTAGCAGGTTTGAGGGGCTGAATGGAACACAGGAACATTGGACTGAGGAACAGGAGTGGGTTATTAGATACTTTGAGCCTTCTCCACCAGGCACTAAGATTGTGGCTGATTAGGTTGTGGTCTCAGCCCCACTTTCCTGTCTGCGTCCCATTGTGCATGACTCAATTCTCTGTCAAATATTTAACTAACGCAGCTTTCAATCAATGTGAACATAGAGAAACGATAAACTTCCACTGAAGAGAATTCCGATTGGAAAGGTCCTTTCAGAATTGTTCGTCATCCCTCTTATAGAATCAGAGAGTCAGGCAGAATGGAAAAAGACCCATTAATCCAATCGGTTCACTGCGATCAGATATCAAATCTGATTTAGCCCCATTTGCCAGCATTTGGCCAATATCCCTCCTCTTTCAGATACTTTTTAAATGTGCGATTGTAACCGTCTTCAGCACTTCCTATATGAGCCTTCTCCACCAGGCAGTAAGATTGTGGCTGATCAGGTTGGGGTCTCAGCCCCACTTTCCTGTCTGTGTCCCATTATCTGTGACTCACTTCTTTGTTAAATATTTAACTAATGCAGCTTTCAATCAATGTGAACATAAAGGCACGATAAACTTCCAGAGAAGAGAATTCCGATTTGAAAGGACCTTACAGAATTTTTCATCATCCCTCTTATAGAATCAGAGAGTCATGCAGAACTGAAACAGACCCGTTAGTCCATTCTGTTCACTCCGATCAGATACCAAATCTGATCTAGTCCCATTTGCCAGCATTTGGCCAATATCCCTCTTCTTTCAGATACTTTTTAAATGTGCGATTGTAACCACCTTCACTACTTCCTCTGACAGCACTTTCTGTACACACACCACTCACTGTGTGAAACATTTACCTTCAGGTCCTTTCTAAGTCAATCCCCCTCACCTTCAACCTATGCCCTCTTGTTCTGGACTCCGCTATCCTGGAGAGCAGAACGTGGCTGTTCAGAATATCCATGCCCCTGATGGTTTTATAAACCTCTATAATGTCACCCCTCAGCCTCTGACACTCCAGGGGGAAACACCTCAAACTAATCAACCTCTCCCTAAATCTCAAACCTCCAGTCCTGGGACATCCGTGTAAGTTATTTCTGCAGAAAACCGAGTTGTACGCAGTATTCTTAAAGTGGCCTCACCAACATCCTGTACAGATACAACATACCACCACAACTCCTGTACTCAATGCTCTGACTGATTAAGGCAAATGTGCCAAATGTGTTCTTCACCACACTGTCTATCTGCGACTCCACTCTCAAGGAACAATGCACCTGCAGCCCTATGCCCCTTTGTTTCACAACATGCCCCAGGACCTGACCATGACGTATATAATGTCTGCCCTGATTTGCCTTCCCAAAATGCAAAGCTTCATATTTCCCTAAATTAAACTTCATCTGTTACTCTTTGCCCCTTTGTCCCATCTAATTGCTGTCTCGTTATACTCTGAGATAATCTACTACACCACCTTTCTGATGTCATCTGTAAACTTACTAACTATTGCCCCAATATTCACATCTAAATCCTTTACATAAATGATAAAATACAGTGAACTCCGTCCTGATTCTTACAGCACACTGCTGCTCACAAGCCTCCAGGCTGAAAAATATCCCTCTTCGTTCAAGCCATTTGTGACTAGCTTCTTCTGGATCTTATGTGACTGAAACTTACTAATCTGTCTCCCAATCAAAATGAAATACCAGCTATGAAGAGAGGCTGAGTATGTTAGGTTTATTTTCACCTGAAAAAAAGGAGATTGAGGGGGACCTGATTGAGGTTTGCAAAATCATGAAGGGTATAGACAGGGTGGATAGAGACAAGCTTTTTCCCAGGGTGAAGGGTTCAAAAACGAGAGGTCATGCTTCCAAAGTGAGAGGTGGGATGTTTAAGGTGGATATACGCTGTAAGTACTTCACACAGAGGTTGGTGAGCGTTTGGAACGCTTTGCCAGCAGAGGTGGTAGAGGCAGGCACGGTAGATTCATTTAATATGCGTCTGGACAGAAGCATGAGTAGGTGGGGAGCAGAGGGATACAGATGCTTAGGAATTGGGCGACTGATTTAGACAGTACATTTGGATCGGATCAGGCTTGGAGGGCGAAGGGCCTGTTCCTGGGCTGTCAATTTTCTTTGGTCTTTTGTTCTTTAAATGAACACCTTGCTGAAGTCCATAGAGACAATGTCTACCAAACTGTCTTCATCAATCTTCTTTGTCACCTCTTCAAAAAACTCAACCAAATTAATGAGACATGATTTCCCATGCAGAAAGCCACGTTGTCTACTCTGATCAGCCCTTTGCCTTCCCAAATGTATGTAAATGCTATTCCTCAGAATCCCCTCCAACAACTTACCAACCACTGACATCAGGCTCACCGGTCTATAGTTCCCCAGCTTTTTGGGTCACTGTTTCCTTTTCTAGTCCCACTCCTCCACTGCTCACAACAAATGTTAAATGTAACCAGGTTGGTGATATGGCCCATGATGTCGGTCTCAGATTGGGTCGGGGTCGGTTTTAGGAACAAGTCAGGCTAGTTTCTTTAATCTGCTCAAATAGCACGTTTATGATCCAGAGCAATGTTCCTCAAACAATGATGGAAAGATGAATGGCAAACTGTTTGGATATTACAAATATAAAATTAATATTTCGGTCCAGATATTGTTGGAACCCATGACAAAACGAAAAATTGAGTGATTGTCCAAAACGTTATTCTGCTTCTGAGGATATTGTACTCACACAGTTGCTAGCAATGGGATTTCATCCTGGGAGAGTTGGATTTGGCTGAATTCCCTTTGCTTTAGGCCATGAGGAGATTCCAATGAATTCTGGTCAGGGCTCATCCAAAGGGTAGCACGGTGGTTAGCACTGCTGCCTCAAAGAACCAGAGACTTGTGTTCAATTCCAGCCTTGGGTGACTGTCTGTGTGGCGTTTACACATTCTCCACTTTCCTGTGTGAGCTTCAAATGGGTGATCCAGTTTCCGACCACAAACTGTGTAGGTTCGGTGGATTGGTCATGCTAAATTGTCTGTAGTGTTCAGGGATTTCTCGGTTAGGAGCATTAGCCAGGTGTATACATAGGTGAATGGTTTGGGAAGGTTGGTATTGATTTGTTGGGCCGAATTCCTGTTTCAACACTGTAGGGATTTCTATAAGAATGGTAACGATGACTGTAGAGGTTTTTTTTAGCTCGCACACATTGCTGTGATGAGGAACAATGAAGGAGAGAGAGTGCAATAGGCCATTCCTTCTCAGGCAGGTTACATTTTCTCCCTCTCTGAGCTGAATCACACAGTAATGTCATCCTCTCCCAAACTGGGTCACGTGAGGTCTCCTTGTGCATTGTCCAAACTATGTCTCCATCACATTCCCTGTTCCATGTAGGTGCATCATTGCTGCTGTCATACACAGAGCCATACCCTTAGCAGAAAATGGTCTCGGCCGATTTTAAATATGTTTACATGGCCCTGCATCATTAAAAAATAAAATGTTTAATATATTCAGAATACCTTTGTTAAAATGAATGCATTTTTTAAAGAAATACAGAAATTGCTGGAACAGCTCGGCAGGTCTGTCAGCATCCAGATGCCTTTTACATGCTGTAGTTCCACCATCTTGCACCCCTTCCTCTGGCAGCTCATTCCATACACACACCACCCTCTGCGTGAAAAGGTGCCCTTTAGGTCTCCTCAAAATCTTTCCCCTCTCACTTTCAACCAATGGCCCTCTGGTTTTGGATGGCCCTAACCTGGGGAAAACCCCTGACTATTCACCTATCCATGACCGTTCGGATTTTATAAACCTTTACTGGTGCGAAATGTGACTCCAATCAACACGAATGGCTGTACTTTCAGTCATCCCGGGCCTAAATTCTGAAGTGCCATACTGACACCTCTTCCTTCTCCATCAAGTCACAATTCTAAATGCATTTTAATAAGTTTGTTCAGAGGTATCATGAGACACTTCTGTAGCTTTACACCGAGACCTTTGTGCCCGGAGGTAGGGACACTAGCATCACTCAGCAATACCCATAAAGCTGTCACAGTATTCTCCTGTGTGTTTGTTCATCAGCCTGTTCTGACATGCTGGGACATACCTCTGCAACAGGCAGGACTTGAATCCAGGCCTTCTAGTCCAGAGCTAGGAAAACTACCAAACAAGTTCAGGAATTGGAATCAAATTCAGAGCTCTGGCTCAGAGACTGGGACACTACCCATTACACAACCATACCCAGATTTTAGGTCATATTTTAGTGCCCACTTTCAGCTCGGTGTGGATTTATTATAATCAGGTTACCATTACTGAACGACACAAAACACTTTGTATTGTTAAATAAATGCAAGATATTTGTCTCAACTGTAGGATATTGAGTGTACGTGCTGTGCTATCGAAATTAACGATGAGCATCTTTAATCGCTATTGTCTGTAGTCTGCAAGATTTGAGAAAGAAATCCTGCAGATACACTCTGCACAATAAAGGGTCTCAAATAGATATTTATTACTGAACACTAGAGTCGAAGGAAGAGCTTAATTTCTGTTCCCAAAACACCGATCACTATTACCCACCTCTAACGTGCAACTGCCCTCTTCCTAAAACCATGAAATGTAACCAAGCCGCTGATTACTGTCCAGCCTCTCCTCCCCACTGACTGTGTCAACAATCTGTCCCTCCTCCCCCTAACCACACAAGGCAAACCAAGCTCAGGGTCTTTGTGAAAATCAAGGCCGGAGTGTGCAGGCTTCCTGGAGATGGATGAGCGTTTTAAAATTGAAGGGGGAGGGTGAAGTGACAGTAATATCACTCACTGGGTTGAGGGGTGGCGGATGGAGTTTAGTTTGGATTAATGCGAGATATTGGATTTGGTAAATCAAACAACAGCAGGACCTATACAATTAAAAGTAGGGTCTTTGGCAGTGTTGTAGAACAGAAACTGAGGCCGTCAGGTTTAATTCTTTAAAATTTGCATTTCATATAGATAGTGCTGTTAAGAAGGTGTTTAACACATTTGTCTGCAATAGTCAGAACTTTGAGTATCGGAATCGGGACGTCATGTAGTGGTTGTGCAGGATATTGGTGAGACCTCTTCTGGAATACTGTGTCCAGTCTGGTCGACCTCCCGCTTATCCCATAGGCACACCACCCTCTGGGTGAAACAGCTTCCCCTTAGGTCACTTTTAAATGTTTCCCCTCTCACCTTAAGCCTATGTCCTCTAGTTTTGGACTCCCCGTACCCTTAGAAAATACCTTGACATTTAGATCAGTCCATGGATAAGACATCAGTTTGGATGGTGCTGTAAACCGCTGCCGTCTCTCTCTCCCCCTCTCTGAATGAATGGTTTTCACCGTCTGCCAATGCCTGTGCAGTGGAGTGTGGAGGCCAGCAGAGGATGGCATTGCATCACTTTAAGCACCACAGAGACTGGCAGGCCTGCCCCACACAGAGACACACAGATACACACACGGGAATGGTTAGGGCACGTCGTGAAGCTCATCTGGTAACTGAAATGAAACATAAAGAAATGCTCAAGTCGCCTCGTAAACTATTAAAGTATGAGGGACAGATCAGCCAAATTCCACTGTTTAAATAAAAACATCAATTTATTGTTTGACTCTGAAAGTGAACATTTTACATCAACTATTCACAACTCTGGGACCCCCTTTCTCTTAACTGCTTATTACCCGACTCCAGCTCTACAGCAATATACTGTTTCTGGGTCTGCCATCCTCTCATATCTCAGGTGATTGTAAGCTCTCAGTTCAGAACAGCATTCCATCTCTCTTAAAGGTACAATACACACTTTCAACTTCATCACATTATACCCTGATGAATATCGATAAGTAGATCCTTTCCGATTTCTCTTGCTCTGTGGTTTGTCAATATTTCATCTACTCTGTCTCGTATGTGTCAGGATTTTTGTTGCTCTATTGACAGTATGTCATTATTCAACTCCGTCCATGGGAATATATCAGTATTTCAATTGCTCACACTCGTGAATGTGGGGCAGGATTTCAGTTGTTTCATGGGGATTGTGACACTATAACAATCTCAATGTTTGTAGGTGGCACCGAACCTGGAAGAACTCCGAAGTCTATGGAGGAGAGTGTGGAACTCTAACAGGACAATCACACGTTGGTGCAGTGTTCAGGTTTATGGCAGATGGGGATCAGTGCAGAGCTGTGTGAGGTGATACACTTTGGTCGGAAAGACAATGAAAGACAGTTTAAAACAGGCTGTGCCATTGTAAAGGGGGTGCATGAGCAGAGGGCGCTGGGTGTATATGAGCACAGATTATTGAAGATATCAGGACAAGTGGGGAGAGCACTAACTATCACAGATTAGTTTCAGTATCTGAGCTGTTTACAGGGGGAGGTGTAGGAGGGAGTCTCCGTGCTCCCTTCCTGGGAGGTGGTGGTGACGATGTGTTGTGAGCTCACCCTCCTGCCGACTGAGACCGTGGGGATTCCATTTGTACCAGCTCGACACAAAAGGGAGATGGCATCAGGGCCACGGCTTCATAGCTGTGCCGGGGGGAAAGGGAGCTGCCAGTGGGTTTAAAGTGAGAATTGCCCTTCAATGAACATTGCTCCTGACTCGGTCGGTGGGACGTGGATGTATCAGAATCTCCACACGAGACATCCCGGTCCCCTCCAGCTCGTACCAGGATCCTCCCGACATGGCGGGGGGAAGGGGGCGAGGGAACGTATATCGGGCACTCCACCATCCGCCTTGGCCATTTCTGTCCTATTCCAGGCTGTTTCTCTTGGAATGGGA
This sequence comes from Chiloscyllium punctatum, assembly GCF_047496795.1. NCBI lineage: Eukaryota > Metazoa > Chordata > Chondrichthyes > Orectolobiformes > Hemiscylliidae > Chiloscyllium > Chiloscyllium punctatum. Next base: position 21,720,817 of record NC_092772.1, read on the forward strand.
GAAAGGGAGGGAGAGAGTGAGGGTGGGAGTGGGTGGTCCCCCTGTTAGTGTGAGTATAGGTGGGGAGGGGCTCATGGTGAGGTGTCCGGAGGGAGTCAGTCCACAGTGTTGTATCCATGCAGTGTTATTAGTGTGGGGGTGAAGTGGAGGGAGGGGGGGAGAGAGGGAGGGAGAGAGAGACAGAGAGACAGAGAGAGAGAGACAGAGACAGAGAGAGAAGATGCTGCATGTAGTAGTGAGAGTGGTGGACCATGAGCCTTGTTCAGGGGTCGGTGCTATAACAGATATACAGTGAGTGTGAGGGAGCAGAGAGAATATGGTGACCCTTATCCTGACAGAGCAGGGAAGGTTATTGATGCTTGTCCTGTATTGCTGGACATTTCTTCAAACCCCAGATACTGCACTGAGCTGGGTGGGGAGCTCAGACCATGCTCGGTGGGTCTGGTGGTGTCGCCCCCTCTGGGAAGTGAATGGTCGCCTCTGTACTAGCCCATCCACCAGGACCTCTGTTCCCCTGTCGACAAACCGTGGTGTAATTGCCCCTTATCTGCCATGCTCGGTGTAAACTGGGCAGGGCAGCTCCAAACTGAGAAAGCTCAACCGTGTGCCCCTTGGCCTTTTAAAGATGACATCAGTGCCAGGGATCACGGAATATCCAGGGGCACCCGGTCAATCGTGAGTACCTCCAGTCATGATGGGTGGAAGAATCGGGCTGGTATTGAATGAGAGGGACACCATGGGGTGGGGTGGGTAGTTAATGAGGTGAGTTCGATAGCACCAGGAAACGAGCTCAGCCTCGTGTGGACGATCCCTCTGTCACACTCAAGGAAAATCAAACAAAGATAAATTATTGTTAGAATCTGCCCAAATGAGGCGTCGATTCTGTTGAAACTAATTGCAGTTACAAAGATGCAGAACAAATGATCATCTGACTTCACACCAATATCCCATTTTCCCATTTTTCCTGGGAAGACAGGCTCATGTTACAGGATGTTGTCGAAGTGTCTACATTTCTGCATTCTGAAACCTGGGAACACATCCTTCCATGACACTGTCTCTCAGTCTCCCCTTCTCTGTCTATACCCCAAACCCCTCCCATGTGGTGATATTTAAACTGATTCCCTCACCATCTCTCTCTGGCAGTGATGTTCACACCCACAGCACCCCCTTGTCAGGGCACAATGGAGACATGGAGCTGTAAATGGGTGGGAGCTGTACATCCTGTCACTTCCAGCATGGGCTGCAAGTTTCCCCACACTGGGCAGGGATCTAACACAGTGAAACTGAGCAATGCCCTGGGGTGGGGTGCACAGTCCTACATGCTGGGAGGATAACTGCTCCAAGATTACAGATCAATGCATTGGGTGGGTACACAGCGGGGAGGGTAACTGCCCCTGGTTTACAGATCAATGCACTGGGGTGGGGTACACAGTCCTACATGCTGGGAGGGTAACTGCCCCTGGTTTACAGATCAATGTACTGGGGTGGTGTACACAGTCCTATATGCTGGGAGGGTAACTGCCCCTGGTTTACAGATCAATGTACTGGGGTGGTGTACACAGTCCTACATGCTGGGAGGGTAACTGCCCCTGGTTTACAGATCAATGCACTGGGGTGGGGTACACAGTCCTACATGCTGGGAGGGTAACTGCCCCTGGTTTACAGATCAATGTACTGGGGTGGTGTACACAGTCCTATATGCTGGGAGGGTAACTGCCCCTGGTTTACAGATCAATGTACTGGGATGGTGTACACAGTCCTACATGCTGGGAGGGTAACTGCTCCTGGTTTACAGATCAATGCACTGGGGTGGGGTACACAGTCCTACATGCTGGGAGGGTAACTGCTCCTGGTTTACAGATCAATGCACTGGGGTGGTGTACACAGTCCTACATGCTGGGAGGGTAACTGCTCCTGGTTTACAGATCAATGCACTGGGGTGGGGTACACAGTCCTACTTGTGGGGAGTGGAACTGCTCCTGGTTTACAGATTAATTCACGGGTGATCACTGCACAGGTCGCTGTGCTGGTAAGACTATCTGGTTGTGGTTTATAGATACTGCAATGATGTGGTTTGTGTAGCTCCCCATGCTGGATGGATATTTGTTTCAATTTACACATAAGTGTCCTGCTGTGGTCTGCACAGCTCCCAGTGCTGGACAAATATATATGGTCTGGGTTTATAGATCAATGTTCTGATCTGATCGGTGCAGTGTTCCACTCTGGCCAGATCGTTGGATTGTATTGACCAGTGTAATGGATGAATCTGGACAGATTGCTGGGTTTTACTGAGCAGTACACTGGCCTGGTCTACACCATGTTCCACGGTGAACAGATATCTCCTCTGGGTGTATGGTGTCTGGGCTGGTTCTGTGAGGTGGATTGAGAATGTGGTATATCTAACCATTTCAGCTGATCTGGCAATGCCTTTAGTTCCCATTCCTGTGATTGGACCCTCTGTCTCTCACCTCATTCATGTGACAGTGTGTCCAGGCACAGTACATCATGTTGGTGGGGTGGGTAGGGGGGAAGGTCATGGACAGGTCAAGGGGTTATCCGGAAAGTTCTGTCCCCGACATTCTATAACTGACATTCCCCGGAAAGTTCTGTCCCTGACATTCTATAACTGACATTCCCCGGAACGTTCTGTCCCCAACATTCTATTAGTGACATTCCCCAGAACGTTCTGTCCCCAACATTCTATAACTGACATTCCCCGGAACGTTCTGTCCCCAACATTCTTTCACTGACATTCCCCGGAACGTTCTGAGCCCGACATTCTATAACTGACATTCCCCGGAACGTTCTGAGTCCGACATTCTATAACTGACAATTCAATTCACTGACATCCGGCCGTTTACAAACAAATAATAAGATCCCGAGGGAAGAGATCCCGTTCCAGGGAGAAGGAGACACTGTTCTGAAGGCCCCTCAGGCAGTTAAAGGGGTGAATACGTTTTCCCTGCGTTTACATTTCTTCCCGACACAGGATCGACCACAATTTAGACCAAAATACAGGAATTCCCAAACTCTGTTTGTCTTCAGGAAACTGGGAGAGAATCCTTCAGGACAGCAACGTTCCCACCCTCCATATTAGGAACTGGGAAGGAGTGACCTGTGTCTGCTTTCGAGTGATCGAGTGTGTGGGAATGTTCGAGAAACCAACTGTCCTTATGGATGTGTCTCTGTGTGTTTGGGGAGGGAGGGTTTCTTGTGGTTTATGTCACATTTTTGTCAGTAATTCCGACCTTCCCATTTGTTATTCCAGCTCCAATTATTTTAATAAATCCCTGAATACAGGGACACATTTGAAAATCTCACTGGGTCCCCGATCAAACGGGTCCCTTTGCCTCCAGGCTGATGGATAATGGGTTTGTTTTCCTTCCTCACAGTTAACGTAGTGACCATCTACGTCCTGCTTTATAAAGATTGTGGATTGTCTCCATGTGTCAGACGTTACCTGGGGGCCATGGCAGCGGCAGATCTCCTGGTCATTATCCTCGACCTGATCCTGAGACACATTCCCATTGTTTATTGGGAACAGTTTTATTTCCTGATGGACTACGTCCCCGTGTGTAATATCCACGCTGTCCTGCTTTATGCAGCAACTGAATGCTCTGTCTGGTTCACCGTCACTTTCACCTTTGATAGGTTTGTGGCCATTTGTTGCCAGAAGCTGAAAAGTAAATATTGCAGTGAGAAAACGGCGGCTGTGGTTCTAGGAGCAGTGACTGTGCTGAGCTGTTTCAAGAACATTTTCTGGTATTTTATGCTCACGGCTCGGTATCGGCTGATGAACGAGCCCTGGTTTTGTGCTGTAACAGCCGCTGTTCAATTCTCCAGTGTCTGGGCCACAATCGAGTTCCTCCACCATATTCTAACCCCGGGTGCCCCATTTCTCCTGATTCTGCTGCTCAATGTTCTCACCGTCAGATACATTTTAGTGACCAGCAGAGCCCGCAGGAGACTCCGCGCTCACACCAATGGGGACGCTCAGTCTGACACTGAAATGAGAAACCGAAAAAAATCCATCATTTTACTGTTTGTGATCTCGGCCAATTTCATCCTGTTATGGTCAACGTTCATGGTGTATTCTATATGGTTCCGGATGTTGTATATTGTGTATTCCTCTGTGTTTCTCCATCCCTTTGTGGTGGAATTGGGCTTCATGCTGCAGCTCCTCAGTTGTTGCACAAACACCGCGATTTATGCCGTGACCCAGACTAAGTTCAGGCAGCAGCTGAAGAATGTGGTGAAATATCCCTTCACCCAAATCCATCCATCCATCAAATTCCCTCATTAATCAATCCATCCGGGATTTTCTCATTTCAGTTCAGTGTTTCAGCGATGGAGCAGCCTGTCGCTCTGGTAACAGACTGAGGGTAGCGCTGGTTTGTCCATCCTTATCCCACAGGGGGGTTACAGGGAAACATTTCAATGTTTCTCACAACTCAGGGGCCAGTGAGAAAAGGCACCATCCCACTGACTGTATCCATCACTTCCATTTGTAAACAATAAAAATGTTGATTATAGCGTGCCGAGCAGCAGAGTGACTGATGTTGTTGTGTGTCTTTGTGTTGGAGAAGCTGAGCTGGAGAGAGACAGACACAGCCCCAAGTCCTGATCCTCAGGGAAGGGAAGGGCACAGCGCCTGATCTCAGGAGCTGGGTTTAACTCCCTCTGTCCCCCTCCCCCCCAGTCCAACCTGGCCTCCCCATTTCCTCTCCCCTACTCTTCCTCCTCAATTCTCTCCCTCTCTCTCTTCCACCACCTCTCCTCTTCATTCTCCTTCATCCCCCACTCTCTCACACACACCCCCAAAACAGGTTTCTCCACCTGCCTCCATTCTTCCCTCTCCTCCTCCCCCTCACTCTCTCTCTCTTGCCGCCTCTGTCTCCCTTCTGCAATTCCATCTCTACCACATTTCCCCCCCTTCTCCCATATCCCATCCCCACCATCGCACACGCAACCTCACCACCAATACCCCAGTCTCTGGGTCAGAGGGGAAGGGGTGGACCAGGGAGACAGTGTGTGGCAGATATACAGGGAGGGAGGGAGAGAGATTCAGCCGAAGAGAAACGGAAGGAGGTGGAGAGAGAGAGAGTCACCGAGGAGGCGGGATCGAGAGTGGGAGAAGGTGGAGAGAGAGTGAGGGGCAGGGAGAGAGAGGGGCAAGAGAGAGATAGGGTGAGGAAAAGAAAGAGAGACACACGGGAGGAGATAATGAGAGTGAGGGTTGGGAGAGAGAGTGGGCGAGAGAAAGGGTGAGACTGAGAGAGGGGTGAGGGAGCGGGCAAGAGAGAAAGGGAGAGAGAGAGAGGGGTGAGGGAGGGGGCAAGAGAGAAAGGGAGAGAGAGAGAGGGGTGATGGAGGGGGCAAGAGAGAAAGGGAGAGAGAGAGAGGGGTGAGGGAGGGGGCAAGAGAGAAAGGGAGAGAGAGAGAGGGGTGAGGGAGGGGGCAAGAGAGAAAGGGAGAGAGAGAGAGGGGTGAGGGAGGGGGCAAGAGAGAAAGGGTGAGACTGAGGGAGGGGTGAGGGAGGGGGCAAGAGAGAAAGGGTGAGACTGAGAGAGGGGTGAGGGAGGGGGCAAGAGAGAAAGGGAGAGAGAGAGACGGGTGAGGGAGGGGGCAAGAGAGAAAGTGTGAGACTGAGAGAGGGGTGAGGGAGTGGGCGAGAGAAAGTGTGAGACTGAGGGAGGGGTGAGGGAGTGGGCGAGAGAAAGTGTGAGACTGAGAGAGGGGTGAGGGAGTGGGCGAGAGAATGTGTGAGACTGAGGGAGGGGTGAGGGAGTGGGCGAGAGAAAGTGTGAGACTGAGAGAGGGGTGAGGGAGGGGGCAAGAGAGAAAGTGTGAGACTGAGAGAGGGGTGAGGGAGTGGGCGAGAGAATGTGTGAGACTGAGAGAGGGGTGAGGGAGGGGGCAAGAGAGAAAGGGAGAGAGAGAGAGATGGGGCGAGAGAGAGAGACGGGACGAGAGACAGAGCGAGGGCGAGAGAGAGAAATGTTGAGAGAGAGCAAGGGCAAGAACGAACCGACAGTGTGCGGGGGGGGGGTGGTCGAGAGAGAGGGGGGCAGGAGAGACAGAGAGGGTGAAAGCGAGCATGAGGGGTAAGAGAGGACGAGACAGAGAGAGAGAGGGAGGGAGGGAGGAAATGGGTGAGAGAGAGAGGGAGAGAGTGAGCAAGGGAAAGATAGAGGGGGGTGTGAGAGAGAGAGAGTCGGGCGAGAGAGAGCGACAGGGAGAGGGGTGGCTGAGGAGAAGAGGTTGCGAGAGCGAGAGAGAGGGGATGAGAGAGACGGGAGGAGAGTGAGAGAGAGGCGACTAGCGAGTGACAGAGATGAGAGAGAGAGGGGCGTGAAAGAGAGAGATAGAGAGAGACAGAGAGAGAGGGGGGTACAGAGAAAGAGGAGGCGGGAGTGGGAGGGAGGGTCGAGATCGACAGAGAAAGAGGGAGAGCGAGAGAGAGAGAGAGAGAGATGAGAGAGGGCGACGGGGTTGAGAGGGGAAGAGAGGGTGCGAGAGCGAGAGTGAGATGGGATGAGAGCGCAAAGGAGGAAGAGATGTGTCAAGAGAGAGAGGGCAAGAGTGATAGAGGGGAGTGAGAGATGGCGACAGGGAGAAGATGACAGAGAGAGAAGCCATAATGAGAGAAAGAGTCGCTAAGAGATGAAGAAAGGAGGTGAGCAAGGGGGAGAGAGTGTGCACGAGAGAGACAGCGAGAGAAAGAGGGGGAGAGAGAGAGAGAGTTCAAGATGGAGGGAGAGAGGGGGCAGATACGAGAGAGAGTGCGAGAGAGAGGGAGAGAGATGATCGTATGAGAGAGGATTAATAGAGAGAGAGAGAAGGGGGCGGGATAGAGAGAGAGGGCTACAGAGAAAGAGAGGGGGGAGTGAGAGAGAGAGGCTGCGAGAGAGGGAGAGGGAGCGAGAGATAGGGGAGAGCAAAATGGAGAAATGGGTCAAGTGAGAGGTAGAGAGATGACAGAGAGAGAGATAGAGTAAGAGTAAGAGAGAAGAGATGAGAGAGGGAGGGAGGACTGAGAGAGACGAAGAGAGAGAGAGACAGACAGACAGACAGAGCACGAGTGAGCGAGCGAGAGAGAGAGTGAGATGAGCGAGAGAGGGGAGCAAGAGAGAGGGAGAGAGAGCGTGAGAGAGGGTGAGAGCGCAAGAGAGAGAGAGGAAGAGTGAGAGAAAGATAGGAAGAGTAAGAGACAGAGGATGCGAGCGTGGGAGGGGGACAGAGAGAGGGATAGAGAGAGAGGGTGGGAGAGAGAGGGACAGCAAAAGAGAGGGGAGGTGAACGAGAGACAGAGGGATGAAAGAGAGGGCACGAGAGAAACAGAGAAGGCAAGAGAGGGAGGGAGAGCTGAGAGAGACAGACAGACAGTGTGACAGAGAGAGGTAATGAGATGGGGAGAGAGATGAGACGATGGTGGGAGAGAGCGGGAAGACGGGGGGAGATATGGAGATGATGGGGCGAGAGAGAGGAAACGATGGGGGAGAGAGAGGGGAAAGAGAGGGAGAGAGAAGAGACGATTGGAGAGAGAGACAGGTCGATGGGAGAGAGAGAGAGAGGAAGAGAGAGGGAGAGAGAGGGAACGATGGGGAGTGAGAGGGGACGATGGAGGGTGAGAGAGGGGACGAGAGAGGGAGAGAGAGGGGGAAAGAGTGGGGACGAGAGGGAGGAGGTAGCGGACGAGTGGGGGAGAGAGGGGGAAAGAGCGGGGATGAGAGAGGGGAGAGACAGAGGATGAGATGGGGAGAGAGAGGGGACGAGAGAGGTGAGAGAGAGGGGAGAGAGAGGTGACGAGAGGGGGGAGAGAGGGGACGAGAGAGGGAGAGAGAGGGGGCGAGAGAGGGAGAGAGGGGGAACAAGAGAGGGAGAGAGAGGGGAAGACAGAGCGGGAGAGAGATTATGAGAGGGGGTGAGGGGAAGAGAGGAGGGAAGAGAGGGGACAAGAGGAGAGAGAGGGGACGATAGGGGAGAGGGGGTAAGCGGGGGAGAGAGGGGGAGAGAGAGGGTAAGAGAGGTGGGACAAGAGGTGGAGAGAGGGGACGAGTGCAGAGAGAGAGGGGACTAGAGGGGAGAGAGGGGGGACAGGGGTGAGAGAGAAGGGATGATGGGGGAGAGAGAGACGACGATGGGGAAGAGAGAGAGGTCAATGGGGGTAGAGAGAGGGGAGAGAGAGGGGACGATGGGGGGAGAGATAGGGGAGAGAGAGCGAGAGAGCGGGGACGATGGGGGTAGAGAGAGGGGTCAATGGGGGTAGAGAGAGGGGAGAGAGAGTGGGAGAGAGGGGGCAGAGAGGTGATGATGGGGGGAGAGAGAGGGGACGAGAGAAGGAGAGAGGGAGAGAGAGAGCGGACGAGGCAGGTGAGAGGGAGGGGTGAGAGATGGAGAGAGGGGAGAGAGATGATGAGAGGGGGGATTGAGGGGACGAGAGGGGGAGAGAGAGGAGACGATGGGGGGAGAGCGGTGGAGTGAGAGGGGGAGAGAGGAGGGAGAGAGAGTATAATGTAGATGGGACAAAAGGGGGACACAGAGAGGATGTGGGAGGTAGAGAGAGAGGAAGAGAGAGGGAGGGGGGACGGGGGTGAGAGAGAAGGTACGAGAGGGGGAGAGAGAGGGGACGATGGGGGGAGAGATAGGGGAGAGAGAGCGAGAGAGCGGGGACGATGGGGGGAGAGAGAGGGTGTCAGAGGGGGAGAGAGGGGAATGAATGGGGGGGAGAGGGGGGTCGATGGAGGCACAGGGGGAGAGAGAGGGAGAGAGAGAGAGAGAGGGGACCATGGAGGGGGGGAAGAGAGAGGGGACAAGAGAGAGAGAGAGGTGACGAGGGGGGGGAGAGAGGTGACGAGGGGGGGGAGAGAGGTGACGAGAGGGGGGAGAGAGGGGACAAGAGGGGGGAGGTGGGGACGAGAGGGGGGAGAGAGAGGGAAAGAGTGTGGATGAGACGGGGGAGGTAGCTGACGAGAGTGAGGGAGAGAGGGCACGAGAGAGGGAGAGAGAGGGGGAAAGAGTGGGGACGAGAGAGTGGAGAGAGAGGGGAGAGAGAGGGGAGAGAGAGGGGACGAGATGGGGGGAAAAGACAGGGGACGAGAGAGGTGAGACAGAGGGGCTAGAGAGGTGACGAGAGGGGCAGAATGAGGGGATGAGAGGGGGAGAGAGGGGACGAGAGAGGGTGACAGAGTGGATGATGGGGAGAGAGGGGAGTGAGGGGGGAGAGAGGGGCGAGAGAGAGGGCAAGAGAGGTGGAACAAGAGGGGGAGAACAAGAGGACGAGGGTTGAGAGAGAAGGGACGAGAGAGGGAAACAGAGGGGAGGGAGAGAGCGGGACGAGAGGGGAGAGGGGGATGGGGTGATAGAGGAGGGTCGATGGGGGAGAGAGGGGGGATGACGGGGAGAGAGAGAGGGAGAGAGAGGGAGAGAGATGGGAGGATGGGGAGAGAGAGGGGATGATGGGGGAGAGAGAGGGGACGAGAGGTGGAGAGAGCAGGAACGATGGGGGTGACGGGGAGAGAGAGGGACATAGAGGGGAGGAGAATGGGAGAGAGAGGGGGGAGGGAGAGGGGACGAAAGAGGGGAGAGTGATTGGATGAGACGGGGAGAGAGGGGATGAGAGAGGGGAGAGAGAGGTGACGTGGGGTGGAGAGAGAGTGGACAAGAGAGAGGGGAAGAGAGACGGGGAGAGAGGTGATGAGAGGGGGGAGCGAGGGTTCGAGAGGGGAGAGAGAGAGGGGACGAGAGAAGGAGAGAGAAGGGATAATGGGGGGAGAGTGGAAGAGTGAGAGGCGGAGAGGGTGGGGAGGGAGAGGGTAACAGAAGTGAGGCAAGAGGGGAGAGAGAGGACGAGAGTGGAGAGAGAGTTTTGAGAGAGGGAGAGAGGGGGGAGGGGGAGAGGGGAGTAGAGAGGTTTAGAGAGTGGGTGAGAGAGAGTGGGCGAGATTGTGACTGGACGAGAGTGAGAGAGTGGGCGAGAGAGAGAATGGGCAAGAGAGAGTGTAGGCGAGAGTGAGAATGGGCGAAAGAGAGAGAGTGGGCGAGAGAGAGAGTGGGCGAGCGAAAGAGAGAGAGAGTGAGAGAGTGAGAGAGTGGGCGAGAGAGAGAGAGTGGGCAAGAGTGAGTGGGTGAGAGAGAGCGTGGGCGAGAGAGAGACTGGGCAAAAGGTTTGGTGAGAGAGAGTGGGCGAGAGAGAGAAAGAGTGGGCGAGAGAGAGTGGGCGACGGAGAGGGGAGTGGGCGAGAGAGAGAATGTGAGTGAGTGTGAGAGGGGGGAAGAGGGACATAGTGGGCGAGAGAGAGAGTGGGCGAGAGAGAGAGAGTGGGCGAGAGAGAGAGAGTAGGCGAGATTGAGAGAGTGGGCGAGAGAGAGAGTTGGCGAGAGAGAGTGGGAGAGAGTGAGAGAGTGGGCAAGAGAGAGTGGGTGAGAGTGAGAGGGAGAGAGTGAGATCTTGGGCAAGAGAAAGTGAGCGAGAGACAGTGTGGGAGAGAGAGAGAGTTGGTGAGAGAGAGAGAGGGAGAGAGTGAGAGTGGGCGAGAGAGAGTGGGCGAGAGAGAGTGGGTGGGAGAGAGAGTGGGAGAGAGTGAGAGAGTGGGCGAGAGAGAGAGTAGGAGTGAGTAAGAGAGTGGGCGAGAGAGAGCACGGGCGAGAGAGAGAGTGGGCGAGAGCGAGTGTGGGCGAGACAAAGAGCGCATGAGAGTGAGAGAGTGGGCAAGAGAGAGTGGGCGAGAGAGAGAGTGGGAGAGAGTGAGAGAGTGGGCGAGAGAGAGAGTGGGAGAAAGTGAGAGAGTGGGCGAGAGAGAGTGGGCGAGAGAGAGAGTGGGTGTGGGAGAGTGTGGGCGAGAGAGAGAGAGTGGGAGAGAGTGAGAGAGTGGGCGAGAGAGAGAGTGGGAGAGAGTGAGAGAGTGGGCGAGAGAGAGTGTGCGAAAGAGAGTGTGGGCGAGAGAGAGGGAGGGCGAGATAGTGAGGGCGAGAGAAAGAGTGGGCGACAGAGAGTGGGTGAAGAGAGTGAAGGCGAGAGAGAGAGTGGGCGAGAGTGGGTGAGAGAGAGTGAAGGTGAGAGAGAGAGTGGCGAGAGAGAGTGGGTGAGAGAGAGTGAAGGCGAGAGAGAGAGTGGCGAGAGAGAGAGTGGGTGAGAGAGAGAGAGAGAGTGGGCGAGAGTGAGAGAGTGGGTGAGAGAGTGAGAGGGCGAGAGAGAGAGTGGGCGAGAGAGAGAGTGGATGAGAGAGTGTGTGACAGAGAGTGGGCGAGAGAGAGTGGGAGTGAGAGAGTGGGGGTGAGACAGAGAGGGCGAGAGAGAGTGTGGGCGAGAGTGAGTGAGGGGGCAGAGGGAGAGTGGGTGAGAGAGAGAGTGAGCGAGAGAGTGAGAGAGTGGGCGAGAGAGAGAATGGGCAAGAGAGAGAGAATGGGCGAGAGAGAGTGTGAGCGAGAGCGAGACTGGGCGAAAGAGAGATTGGGTGAGACAGAGCGGGCGAGAGACAGACAAAGTGGGCGAGAGAGAGTGGGCGAGAGAGAGTGAGTGGGTAAGAGAGAGAGTGTGGGTAAGAGTGAGAGGGGGAAGAGGGACATAGAGGGTGAGAAACAGAGTGGGCGAGAGAGAAAGTGGGAGAGAGAGAGAGTGGGCGAGAGAGAGAGTGGGAGAGAGTGAGAGAGTGGGCGAGAGAGTGTGGGCTAGAGAGTGGGCGAGAGAGAGTGTGGGCGAGACAGAGAGTGGGCGAGCGTGAGATATGGGCGAGAGAGAGCGCGGGCGATAAAAAGAGTGGGCGAGAGAGAGAGTGTGTGAGAGTGAGACTGGGCCAAAGAGAGAGTTGGTGACAGAGAGAGTGGGAGAGAGTAAGAGAGTGGGCGAGAGAGAGAGTGGGAGAGGGTGAGAAAATAGGCGAGAGAGAGTGTAGGCGAGAGAGAGTGGGCGAGAGAGAGAGTGGGCGAGAGTGAGAGAGTGGGCGACAGAGAAAGTGTGAGAGAGTGGGCGAGAGAGAGTGTGGGCGAGAGTGAGAGAGTGGGCGACAGAGAAAGTGTGAGAGAGTGAGAGTGGGCGAGAGACAGTGGGAGAGAGAGAGAGAGAGTGGGAGAGAGTGAGAGAGTGGGCGAGAGAGAGAGGAGGAGAGAGTAAGAGAGTGGGCGAGAGAGAGTGTAGGTGAGAGAGAGTGTTGGCCAGAGAGAGAGTGGGCGAGAGTGAGAGAGTGGGCGAGAGAGAGAGCGGGCGAGAGAGAGTGGGCGAGAGTGAGAATGGGAAAGAGAGAGTGGGCGAGAGGGAGGGTGGGCGAGTGAAAGAGAGAGAGAGTGAGAGAGTGAGAGTGTGGGCGAGAGAGTGAGAGTGGGCAAGAGTGAGTGGGTGAGAGAGAGTGTGGGCGAGAGAGAGACTGGGCAAAAGGTTTGGTGAGAGAGAGTGGGCGAGAGAGAAAGAGTGGGCGAGAGAGAGTGGGCGAGAGAGAGACTGGGCAAAAGGTTTGGTGAGAGAGAGTGGGCGAGAGAGAGAAAGAGTGGGTGAGAGAGAGTGGGCGACGGAGAGGGGAGTGGGCGAGAGAGAGAATGTGAGTGAGTGTGAAAGGGGGGAAGAGGGACATAGTGGGCGAGAGAGAGAGTGGGCGAGAGAGAGAGAGTGGGCGAGAGAGAGAGAGTAGGCGAGAGTGAGAGAGTGGGCGAGAGAGAGCGTTGGCGAGAGAGTGTGGGAGAGAGTGAGAGAGTGGGCAAGAGAGAGTGGGTGAGAGTGAGAGGGAGAGAGTGAGATCTTGGGCAAGAGAAAGTGAGCGAGAGACAGTGTGGGAGAGAGAGAGAGTGGGTGAGAGAGAGAGAGTGAGTGAGAGTGGGCGAGAGAGAGTGGGCGAGAGTGAGAGAGTGGGCGAGAGAGAGTGGGTGGGAGAGAGAGTGGGAGAGAGTGAGAGTGGGTGAGAGAGTGTGGCTGAGACAGAGTGTGGGTGAGAGAGAGTGTGGGTGAGAGAGAGTGTGGGCGAGAGAGTGTGTGGGCGAGAGAGAGTGTGGGTGAGAGAGAGTGTGGGTGAGAGCGAGAGAGTGGGTGAGAGAGTGAGAGGGCGAGAGAGAGAGTGGATGAGAGAGTGTGTGACAGAGAGTGGGCGAGAGAGAGTGGGAGTGAGAGAGTGGGGGTGAGACAGAGAGGACGAGAGAGAGTGTGGGCGAGAGTGAGTGAGGGGGCAGAGGGAGAGTGGGTGAGAGAGAGCGTGGGCGAGAGAGAGAGAGGGAGAGAGTGAGAGAGTGGGCGAGAGAGAGAATGGGCAAGAGAGAGAGAATGGGCGAGAGAGAGTGTGGGTGAGAGAGAGTGTGGGTGAGAGAGAGATTGGGTGAGACAGAGTGGGCGAGAGACAGACAAAGTGGGCTAAAGAGAGTGGGCGAGAGAGAGTGGGCGAGAGAGAGTGAGTGGGTAAGAGAGAGAGTGTGGGTGAGAGTGAGAGGGGGAAGAGGGACATAGTGGGTGAGAAAGAGAGTGGGCGAGAGAGAAAGTGGGAGAGAGTGAGAGAGTGGGCGAGAGAGAGTGGGAGAGAGTGAGAGAGTGGGCGAGAGTGTGGGCTAGAGAGTGGGCGAGAGAGTGTGTGGGCGAGACAGAGAGTGGGTCAGAGTGAGCCTGGGCGAGAGTGTGAGATATGGGCGAGAGAGAGCGCGGGCGATAAGAAGAGTGTTCGAGAGAGAGAGTGTGTGAGAGTGAGAGAGTGGGCGAGAGAGAGTGGGTGGGAGAGAGAGTGGGAGAGAGTGAGAGTGGGTGAGAGAGTGTGGCTGAGACAGAGTGTGGGTGAGAGAGAGTGTGGGTGAGAGAGAGTGTGGGCGAGAGAGAGTGTGGGCGAGAGAGAGTGTGGGTGAGAGAGAGTGTGGGTGAGAGCGAGAGAGTGGGTGAGAGAGTGAGAGGGCGAGAGAGAGAGTGGGCGAGAGAGAGAGTGGATGAGAGAGTGTGTGACAGAGAGTGGGCGAGAGAGAGTGGGAGTGAGAGAGTGGGGGTGAGACAGAGAGGACGAGAGAGAGTGTGGGCGAGAGTGAGTGAGGGGGCAGAGGGAGAGTGGGTGAGAGAGAGCGTGGGCGAGAGAGAGAGAGGGAGAGAGTGAGAGAGTGGGCGAGAGAGAGAATGGGCAAGAGAGAGAGAATGGGCGAGAGAGAGTGTGAGAGAGAGCGAGAGAGTGGGTGAGAGAGAGTGTGGGCGAGAGAGAGTATGGGCGAGAGAGAGTGTGGGCGAGAGAGAGTGTGGGTGAGAGAGAGTGTTGGTGAGAGAGAGTGTGGGCGAGAGAGAGTGTTGGCGAGAGAGAGTGTGGGCGAGAGAGTGTGGATGACAGAGTGTGTGGGTGAGCGAGAGTGTGGGCGAGAAAGAGTATGGGCGAGAGATAGTGTGGGCGAGAGAGAGTGTGGGCGAGAGAGTGTGGGTGAGAGAGAGTGTGGGTGAGAGTGTGTGTGGGTGAGCGAGAGTGTGGGCGAGAAAGAGTGTGGGTGAGAGAGAGTGTGGGCGAGAGAGAGTGTGGGCGAGAGAGTGTGGGCGAGAGAGATTGTGGGTGAGAGAGAGTGTGGGTGTGAGATAGTGTGGGCGAGAGAGAGTGTGGGCGAGAGAGATTGTGGGTGAGAGAGAATGGGCGAGAGAGAGTGTGAGCGAGAGCGAGACTGGGCGAAAGAAAGATTGGGTGAGACAGAGTGGGCGAGAGACAGACAAAGTGGGCTAAAGAGAGTGGGCGAGAGAGAGTGGTCGAGAGAGAGTGAGTGGGTAAGAGAGAGAGTGTGGGTGAGAGTGAGAGGGGGAAGAGGGACATAGTGGGTGAGAAACAGAGTGGGCGAGAGAGAAAGTGGGAGAGAGTGAGAGAGTGGGCGAGAGAGAGAGTGGGAGAGAGTGAGAGAGTGGGCGAGAGAGTGTGGGCTAGAGAGTGGGCGAGAGAGAGTGTGGGCGAGACAGAGAGTGGGTCAGAGTGCGCCTGGGCGAGAGTGTGAGATATGGGCGAGAGAGAGCGCGGGCGATAAAAAGAGTGGGCGAGAGAGAGTGTGTGAGAGTGAGACTGGGCCAAAGAGAGAGTGGGTGACAGAGAGAGTGGGAGAGAGTAAGTAAGTGGGCGAGAGAGAGAGTGGGAGAGGGTGAGAAAATAGGCGAGAGAGAGTGTAGGCGAGAGAGAGTGGGCGAGAGAGAGAGTGGGCGAGAATGAGAGAGTGGGCGACAGAGAAAGTGTGAGAGAGTGGGCGAGAGAGAGTGTGGGCGAGAGTGAGAGAGTGGGCGACAGAGAAAGTGTGAGAGAGTGAGAGTGGGCGAGAGACAGTGGGAGAGAGAGAGAGTGGGAGAGAGTGAGAGAGTGGGCGAGAGAGAGAGGAGGAGAGAGGAAGGGAGTGGGCGAGAGAGAGTGTAGGTGAGAGAGAGTGTTGGCCAGAGAGAGAGTGGGCGAGAGTGAGAGAGTGGGCGAGAGAGAGAGCGGGCGAGAGAGAGTGGGCGAGAGTGAGAGAATGGGCAAGAGAGAGTGGGCGAGAGGGAGAATGGGCGAAAGAGAGAGAGTGGCCGAGAGAGAGAGTGGGCGAGTGAAAGAGAGAGAGAGTGAGAGAGTGAGAGTGTGGGCGAGAGAGTGAGAGTGGGCAAGAGTGAGTGGGTGAGAGAGAGTGTGGGCGAGAGAGAGACTGGGCAAAAGGTTTGGTGAGAGAGAGTGGGCGAGAGAGAAAGAGTGGGCGAGAGAGAGTGGGCGAGAGAGAGAGAGTGGGCAAGAGTGAGTGGGTAAGAGAGAGCGTGGGCGAGAGAGAGACTGGGCAAAAGGTTTGGTGAGAGAGTGGGCGAGAGAGAGAAAGAGTGGGCGAGAGAGAGAGGGCGACGGAGAGGGGAGTGGGCGAGAGCGAGAATGTGAGTGAGTGTGAAAGGGGGGAAGAGGGACATAGAGGGCGAGAGAGAGAGTGGGCGAGAGAGAGATAGTGGGCGAGAGAGAGAGAGTAGGCGAGAGTGAGAGAGTGGGCGAGAGAGAGAGTTGGCGAGAGAGAGTGGGAGAGAGTGAGAGAGTGGGCAAGAGAGAGTGGGTGCGAGAGAGAGGGAGAGAGTGAGATCTTGGGTAAGAGAAAGTGAGCGAGAGACAGTGTGGGAGAGAGAGAGAGTTGGTGAGAGAGAGAGGGAGAGAGTGAGAGTGGGCGAGAGAGAGTGGGCGAGAGTGAGAGAGTGGGCGAGAGAGAGTGGGTGGGAGAGAGAGTGGGAGAGAGTGAGAGTGGGTGAGAGAGTGTGGCTGAGACAGAGTGTGGGTGAGAGAGAGTGTGTGCGAGAGAGAGTGTGGGCGAGAGAGAGTGTGGGTGAGAGAGAGTGTGGGTGAGAGCGAGAGAGTGGGTGAGAGAGAGTGCGGGTGAGAGAGATTGTGGGCGAGGGAGAGTGTGGGTGAGAGAGAGAGTGGGTGAGAGAGAGTGTGGGCGAGAGAGAGTGTGGGTGAGAGAGAGTGTGGGTGAGAGAGAGTGTGGGCGAGAGAGAGTGTGGGCGAGAGATTGTGGGTGAGAGAGAGTGTGGGTGTGAGATAGTGTGGGCGAGAGAGAGTGTGGGCGAGAGAGATTGTGGGTGAGAGAGTGTGGGAGAGAGAGAGTGTGGTTGAGAGAGAGTGTGGGTGAGAGAAACTGGGCGAGAGACAGTGTGGGTGAGAGTGAGAGGGTGAGAGTGAGAGAGTGGGTGAGAGAGTGTGGGCGAGAGAGAGTGTGGGCGCGAGAGAGAGTTTGGTTCAGAGAGCGTGTGGGTGAGAGAGAGTGTGGGTGAGAGAGAGTGTGGGCGAGAGAGAGTGTGGGCGAGAGATTGTGGGTGAGAGAGAGTGTGGCTGTGAGATAGTGTGGGCGAGAGAGAGTGTGGGCGAGAGAGATTGTGGGTGAGAGAGTGTGGGAGAGAGAGAGTGTGGTTGAGAGAGAGTGTGGGTGAGAGAAACTGGGCGAGAGACAGTGTGGGTGAGAGTGAGAGAGTGGGTGAGAGAGAGTGTGGGTGAGAGAGAGTGTGGGCGAGAGAGAGTGGGCGAGAGAGATAGTGAGCGAGAGAGAGTGTGGGTTAGAGAGAGTGTGGGTGAGAGAGAGTATGGGCGAGAGAGAGTGGGTGAGAGAGAGTGCGGGTGAGAGAGAGTGTTGGTGAGAGAGAGTGTGGGCGAGAGAGAGTGTGGGCGGGGGAGAGTGTGGGTGAGAGAGAGTGGGTGAGATAGAGTGTGGGCGAGAGAGAGTGTGGGTGAGAGAGGGTGTGGGCGAAAGAGAGTTTGGGTGAGAGAGAGTGTGGGTGAGAGCGAGAGTGTGGGTGAGAGAGAGTGTGGGTGAGAGCGAGAGTGTGGGTGAGAGAGAGTATGGGTGAGAGAGAGTGTGGGCGAGGGAGAGTGTGGGTGAGAGAGAGTGTGGGTGAGAGAGTGTGTGGGCGAGAGAGAGTGTGGATGAGAAAGAGTGTGGGTGAGAGCGAGAGAGTGGGTAAGAGAGAGTGTGGGCGAGAGAGAGTGTGGGTGAGAGAGAGTGTGGGCGAGAGAGAGTATGGGCGAGAGAGAGTGTGGGTGAGAGAGAGTGTTGGTGAGAGAGAGTGTTGGTGAGAGAGAGTGTGGGCGAGAGAGAGTGTGGGTGAGAGAGAGTGTGGGTGAGAGCGAGAGAGTGGGTGAGAGAGTGAGAGGGCGAGAGAGAGAGTGGGCGAGAGAGAGTGGATGAGAGAGTGTGTGACAGAGAGTGGGCGAGAGAGAGTGGGAGTGAGAGATTGGGGGTGAGACAGAGAGGGCGAGAGAGAGTGTGGGCGAGAGTGAGTGAGGGGGCAGAGGGAGAGTGGGTGAGAGAGAGTGTGGGCAAGAGAGAGAGAGGGAGAGAGTGAGAGATTGGCGAGAGAGAGAATGGGCAAGAGAGAGAGAATGGGCGAGAGAGAGTGTGAGCGAGAGCGAGACTGGGCGAAAGAAAGATTGGGTGAGACAGAGTGGGCGAGAGACAGACAATGTGGGCTAAAGAGAGTGGGCGAGAGAGAGTGGTCGAGAGAGAGTGAGTGGGTAAGAGAGAGAGTGTGGGTGAGAGTGAGAGGGGGAAGAGGGACATAGTGGGTGAGAAACAGAGTGGGCGAGAGAGAAAGTGGGAGAGAGTGAGAGAGTGGGCGAGAGAGAGAGTGGGAGAGAGTGAGAGAGTGGGCGAGAGAGTGTGGGCTAGAGAGTGGGCGAGAGAGAGTGTGGGCGAGACAGAGAGTGGGTCAGAGTGCGCCTGGGCGAGAGTGTGAGATATGGGCGAGAGAGAGCGCGGGTGATAAAAAGAGTGGGCGAGAGAGAGTGTGTGAGAGTGAGACTGGGCCAAAGAGAGAGTGGGTGACAGAGAGAGTGGGAGAGAGTAAGTGAGTGGGCGAGAGAGAGAGTGGGAGAGGGTGAGAAAATAGGCGAGAGAGAGTGTAGGCGAGAGAGAGTGGGCGAGAGAGAGAGTGGGCGAGAGTGAGAGAGTGGGCGACAGAGAAAGTGTGAGAGAGTGGGCGAGAGAGAGTGTGGGCGAGAGTGAGAGAGTGGGCGACAGAGAAAGTGTGAGAGAGTGAGAGTGGGCGAGAGACAGTGGGAGAGAGAGAGAGTGGGAGAGAGTGAGAGAGTGGGCGAGAGAGAGAGGAGGAGAGAGTAAGAGAGTGGGCGAGAGAGAGTGTAGGTGAGAGAGAGTGTTGGCCAAAGAGAGAGTGGGCGAGAGTGAGAGAGTGGGCGAGAGAGAGAGCGGGCGAGAGAGAGTGGGCGAGAGTGAGAGAATGGGCAAGAGAGAGTGGGCGAGAGGGAGAATGGGCGAAAGAGAGAGAGTGGCCGAGAGAGAGAGTGGGCGAGTGAAAGAGAGAGAGAGTGAGAGAGTGAGAGTGTGGGCGAGAGAGTGAGAGTGGGCAAGAGTGAGTGGGTGAGAGAAAGTGTGGGCGAGAGAGAGACTGGGCAAAAGGTTTGGTGAGAGAGAGTGGGCGAGAGAGAAAGAGTGGGCGAGAGAGAGTGGGGGAGAGAGAGAGAGTGGGCAAGAGTGAGTGGGTAAGAGAGAGCGTGGGCGAGAGAGAGACTGGGCAAAAGGTTTGGTGAGAGAGTGGGCGAGAGAGAGAAAGAGTGGGCGAGAGAGAGAGGGCGACGGAGAGGGGAGTGGGCGAGAGCGAGAATGTGAGTGAGTGTGAAAGGGGGGAAGAGGGACATAGAGGGCGAGAGAGAGAGTGGGCGAGAGAGAGATAGTGGGCGAGAGAGAGAGAGTAGGCGAGAGTGAGAGAGTGGGCGAGAGAGAGAGTTGGCGAGAGAGAGTGGGAGAGAGTGAGAGAGTGGGCAAGAGAGAGTGGGTGAGAGTGAGAGGGAGAGAGTGAGATCTTGGGTAAGAGAAAGTGAGCGAGAGACAGTGTGGGAGAGAGAGAGAGTTGGTGAGAGAGAGAGAGGGAGAGAGTGAGAGTGGGCGAGAGAGAGTGGGCGAGAGTGAGAGAGTGGGCGAGAGAGAGTGGGTGGGAGAGAGAGTGGGAGAGAGTGAGAGTGGGTGAGAGAGTGTGGCTGAGACAGAGTGTGGGTGAGAGAGAGTGTGTGCGAGAGAGAGTGTGGGCGAGAGAGAGTGTGGGTGAGAGAGAGTGTGGGTGAGAGCGAGAGAGTGGGTGAGAGAGAGTGCGGGTGAGAGAGATTGTGGGCGAGGGAGAGTGTGGGTGAGAGAGAGAGTGGGTGAGAGAGAGTGTGTGCGAGAGAGAGTGTGGGTGAGAGAGAGTGTGGGTGAGAGCGAGAAAGTGGGTGAGAGAGAGTGTGGGTGAGAGAGAGTGTGGGCGAGGGAGATTGTGGGTGAGAGAGAGTGAAGGTGAGAGAGATTGTGGGCGAGAGAGAGTGTGGGTGAGAGCGAGTGTGGGTGAGAGAGAGTGTGGGCGAGAGAGAGTATGGGCGAGAGAGAGTGGGTGAGAGAGAGTGTGGGTGAGAGAGAGTTTGGGTGAGAGAGAGTGTGGGCGAGAGAGTGTGTGGGCGAGAGAGTGTGGGTGAGAGAGTATGGGAGAGAGAGTTTGGGAGAGAGAGATCGTGGGCGAGAGAGAGTGTGGGCGAGAGAGAGTGTGGGCGACAGAGAGTGTGGGAGAGAGAGAGTGAGGGCGAGAGAGAGTGTGGGCGAGAGAAAGAGTGGGCGAGAGTGCGGGTGAGAGAGAGTGTGGGTCAGAGAGAGTGTGGGTGAGAGAGAGTGTGGGTGAGAGAGAGTGTGGGTGAGAAAGAGTGTGGGCGAGAGAGTGTGTGGGTGAGAGAGAGTATGGGTGAGAGAGAGTGTGGGTGAGAGAGAGCGGGTGAGAGAGAGTGGGTGAGAGAGTGTGGGTGAGACAGAGTGTGGGTGAGAGAGAGTGTGGGTGATAGAGATTAGATTAGATTAGATTAGATTACTTACAGTGTGGAAACAGGCCCTTCGGCCCAACAAGTCCACACCGCCCCGCCGAAGCGTAATCCACCCATACCGCTACCTCTACATCTACCCCTTACCTAACACTACGGGCAATTTAGCATGGCCAATTCACCTGACCTGCACATCTTTGGAGTGTGGGAGGAAACCGGAGCACCCGGAGGAAACCCACGCAGACACGGGGAGAACGTGCAAACTCCACACAGTCAGTCGCCTGAGGCGGGAATTGAACCCGGGTCTCTGGCGCTGTGAGGCAGCAGTGCTAACCACTGAGTGTGGGTGAGATAGAGTGTGGCCGAGGGAGAGTTTGGGTGAGAGGAGTGTGGGCGAGGGAGAGTGTGGGTGAGAGAGGGTGTGGGCGAAAGAGAGTGTGGGTGAGAGAGAGTATGGGTGAGAGCGAGGGTGTGGGTGAGAGAGAGTGTGGGTGAGAGAGAGTGTGGGCGAGGGAGAGTGTGGGTGAGAGAGAGTGTGGGTGAGAGAGAGTGTGGGCGAGACAGAGTGTGGGTGAGAGAGAGTGTGCGCGAGAGAGAGTGTGGGTGAGAAAGAGTGTGGGTGAGAGCGAGAGAGTCGGTGAGAGAGAGTGTGCGCGAGAGAGAGTGTGGGAGAGAGAGAGTGTGGGCGAGAGAGAGTATGGGCGAGAGAGTGGGTGAGAGAGAGTGCGGGTGAGAGAGAGTGTTGGTGAGAGTGTGGGCGAGAGAGAGTGTGGGCGAGAGAGTGTGGGTGAGAGAGTGTGGGTGAGAGAATGTGGGAGAGAGAGATAGTGGGTGAGAGAGAGTGTGGGCGAGAGAGAGTGTGAGCGAGAGAGAGTGTGCGCGAGAGAGAGTGTGGGAGAGAGAGAGTGTGGGCGAGAGAGAGTGGGCGAGAGAGAGTGGGTGGGAGAGAGTGTGGTTGAGAGAGAGAGTGGGCGAGAGAGTGTGGGTCAGAGAGTGTGTGGGTCAGAGAGAGTGTTGGTGAGAGAGAGTTTGGGTGAGAGAGAGTGTGTGTTAGAAAGAGTATGGGTGAGAGAGTGTGTGGGTGAGAGAGAGTATGGGTGAGAGAGAGTGTGGGTGAGAGAGAGAGTGGGCGAGAGAGAGTGTGGGTGAGGGAGAGTGTGGGTGAGAGAGAGAGCGGGGGGGTGAGCGTGGGCGAGAGTGTGGGTGAGATAGAGTGTGGCCGAGGGAGAGTTTGGGTGAGAGAGAGTATGGGCGAGAGAGATAGTGGGTGAGAGAGAGTGGATGAGAGAGAGTGTGGGTGAGAGAGAGTGTGGGTGAGAGAGAGTATGGGCGAGAGAGAGTGTGGGTGAGAGAGAGAGTTTGTGAGAGAGAGTGTGGGCGAGAGAGAGTGTTGGTGAGAGAGGGAGTGGGGGGGAGAAAGTGTGGGCAAGAGAGAGAGTGGGTGCGAGTGAGTGTGGGCGAGAGAGAGTGTGGGTGAGAGAGAGTGTGGGTGATAGAGAGTGGGAGCGAGAGTGTGGTTGAGAGAGGGTGTGGGCGAGAGAGAGTGTGGATGAGAGAGTGTGTGGGCGAGAGAGAGTGTGGGTGAGAGAGAGTGTGGGTGAGAGCGAGAGAGTGGGTGAGAGAGTGAGAGGGCGAGAGAGAGAGTGGGCGAGAGAGAGAGTGGATGAGAGAGTGTGTGACAGAGAGTGGGCGAGAGAGAGTGGGAGTGAGAGAGTGGGGGTGAGACAGAGAGGACGAGAGAGAGTGTGGGCGAGAGTGAGTGAGGGGGCAGAGGGAGAGTGGGTGAGAGAGAGCGTGGGCGAGAGAGAGAGAGGGAGAGAGTGAGAGAATGGGCGAGAGAGAGAATGGGCAAGAGAGAGAGAATGGGCGAGAGAGAGTGTGAGCGAGAGCGAGACTGGGCGAAAGAGAGATTGGGTGAGACAGAGTGGGCGAGAGACAGACAAAGTGGGCTAAAGAGAGTGGGCGAGAGAGAGTGGGCGAGAGAGAGTGAGTGGGTAAGAGAGAGAGTGTGGGTGAGAGTGAGAGGGGGAAGAGGGACATAGTGGGTGAGAAAGAGAGTGGGCGAGAGAGAAAGTGGGAGAGAGTGAGAGAGTGGGCGAGAGAGAGAGTGGGAGAGAGTGAGAGAGTGGGCGAGAGTGTGGGCTAGAGAGTGGGCGAGAGAGTGTGTGGGCGAGACAGAGAGTGGGTCAGAGTGAGCCTGGGCGAGAGTGTGAGATATGGGTGAGAGAGAGCGCGGGCTATAAGAAGAGTGGGCGAGAGAGAGAGTGTGTGAGAGTGAGAGAGTGGGCGAGAGAGAGTGGGTGGGAGAGAGAGTGGGAGAGAGTGAGAGTGGGTGAGAGAGTGTGGCTGAGACAGAGTGTGGGTGAGAGAGAGTGTGGGTGAGAGAGAGTGTGGGCGAGAGAGAGTGTGGGCGAGAGAGAGTGTGGGTGAGAGAGAGTGTGGGTGAGAGCGAGAGAGTGGGTGAGAGAGTGAGAGGGCGAGAGAGAGAGTGGGCGAGAGAGAGAGTGGATGAGAGAGTGTGTGACAGAGAGTGGGCGAGAGAGAGTGGGAGTGAGAGAGTGGGGGTGAGACAGAGAGGACGAGAGAGAGTGTGGGCGAGAGTGAGTGAGGGGGCAGAGGGAGAGTGGGTGAGAGAGAGCGTGGGCGAGAGAGAGAGAGGGAGAGAGTGAGAGAGTGGGCGACAGAGAAAGTGTGAGAGAGTGAGAGTGGGCGAGAGACAGTGGGAGAGAGAGAGAGTGGGAGAGAGTGAGAGAGTGGGCGAGAGAGAGAGGAGGAGAGAATTAAGGGAGTGGGCGAGAGAGAGTGTAGGTGAGAGAGAGTGTTGGCCAGAGAGAGAGTGGGCGAGAGTGAGAGAGTGGGCGAGAGAGAGAGCGGGCGAGAGAGAGTGGGCGAGAGTGAGAGAATGGGCAAGAGAGAGTGGGCGAGAGGGAGAATGGGCGAAAGAGAGAGAGTGGGCGAGAGAGAGAGTGGGCGAGTGAAAGAGAGAGAGAGTGAGAGAGTGAGAGTGTGGGCGAGAGAGAGGGAGTGGGCAAGAGTGAGTGGGTGAGAGAGAGTGTGGGCGAGAGAGAGACTGGGCAAAAGGTTTGGTGAGAGAGAGTGGGCGAGAGAGAAAGAGTGGGCGAGAGAGGGTGGGCGAGAGAGAGAGAGTGGGCAAGAGTGAGTGGGTAAGAGAGAGCGTGGGCGAGAGAGAGACTGGGCAAAAGGTTTGGTGAGAGAGTGGGCGAGAGAGAGAAAGAGTGGGCGAGAGAGAGAGGGCGACGGAGAGGGGAGTGGGCGAGAGCGAGAATGTGAGTGAGTGTGAAAGGGGGGAAGAGGGACATAGAGGGCGAGAGAGAGAGTGGGCGAGAGAGAGATAGTGGGCGAGAGAGAGAGAGTAGGCGAGAGTGAGAGAGTGGGCGAGAGAGAGAGTTGGCGAGAGAGAGTGGGAGAGAGTGAGAGAGTGGGCAAGAGAGAGTGGGTGCGAGAGAGAGGGAGAGAGTGAGATTTTGGGTAAGAGAAAGTGAGCGAGAGACAGTGTGGGAGAGAGAGAGAGTTGGTGAGAGAGAGAGGGAGAGAGTGAGAGTGGGCGAGAGAGAGTGGGCGAGAGTGAGAGAGTGGGCGAGAGAGAGTGGGTGGGAGAGAGAGTGGGAGAGAGTGAGAGTGGGTGAGAGAGTGTGGCTGAGACAGAGTGTGGGTGAGAGAGAGTGTGTGCGAGAGAGAGTGTGGGCGAGAGAGAGTGTGGGTGAGAGAGAGTGTGGGTGAGAGCGAGAGAGTGGGTGAGAGAGAGTGCGGGTGAGAGAGATTGTGGGCGAGGGAGAGTGTGGGTGAGAGAGAGAGTGGGTGAGAGAGAGTGTGGGCGAGAGAGAGTGTGGGTGAGAGAGAGTGTTGGTGAGAGCGAGAAAGTGGGTGAGAGAGAGTGTGGGTGAGAGAGAGTGTGGGCGAGGGAGATTGTGGGTGAGAGAGAGTGAAGGTGAGAGAGATTGTGGGCGAGAGAGAGTGTGGGTGAGAGCGAGTGTGGGTGAGAGAGAGTGTGGGCGAGAGAGAGTATGGGCGAGAGAGAGTGGGTGAGAGAGAGTGTGGGTGAGAGAGAGTTTGGGTGAGAGAGAGTGTGGGCGAGAGAGAGAGAGTGGGCGAGAGAGAGAGCGGGCGAGAGAGAGTGGGCGAGAGTGAGAGAATGGGCAAGAGAGAGTGGGCGAGAGGGAGAATGGGCGAAAGAGAGAGAGTGGCCGAGAGAGAGAGTGGGCGAGTGAAAGAGAGAGAGAGTGAGAGAGTGAGAGTGTGGGCGAGAGAGTGAGAGTGGGCAAGAGTGAGTGGGTGAGAGAGAGTGTGGGCGAGAGAGAGACTGGGCAAAAGGTTTGGTGAGAGAGAGTGGGCGAGAGAGAAAGAGTGGGCGAGAGAGAGTGGGCGAGAGAGAGAGAGTGGGCAAGAGTGAGTGGGTAAGAGAGAGCGTGGGCGAGAGAGAGACTGGGCAAAAGGTTTGGTGAGAGAGTGGGCGAGAGAGAGAAAGAGTGGGCGAGAGAGAGAGGGCGACGGAGAGGGGAGTGGGCGAGAGCGAGAATGTGAGTGAGTGTGAAAGGGGGGAAGAGGGACATAGAGGGCGAGAGAGAGAGTGGGCGAGAGAGAGATAGTGGGCGAGAGAGAGAGAGTAGGCGAGAGTGAGAGAGTGGGCGAGAGAGAGAGTTGGCGAGAGAGAGTGGGAGAGAGTGAGAGAGTGGGCAAGAGAGAGTGGGTGCGAGAGAGAGGGAGAGAGTGAGATCTTGGGTAAGAGAAAGTGAGCGAGAGACAGTGTGGGAGAGAGAGAGAGTTGGTGAGTGAGAGAGGGAGAGAGTGAGAGTGGGCGAGAGAGAGTGGGCGAGAGTGAGAGAGTGGGCGAGAGAGAGTGGGTGGGAGAGAGAGTGGGAGAGAGTGAGAGTGGGTGAGAGAGTGTGGCTGAGACAGAGTGTGGGTGAGAGAGAGTGTGTGCGAGAGAGAGTGTGGGCGAGAGAGAGTGTGGGTGAGAGAGAGTTTGGGTTAGAGCGAGAGAGTGGGTGAGAGAAAGTGCGGGTGAGAGAGATTGTGGGCAAGGGAGAGTGTGGGTGAGAGAGAGAGTGGGTGAGAGAGAGTGTGGGCGAGAGAGAGTGTGGGTGAGAGAGAGTGTGGGTGAGAGCGAGAAAGTGGGGGAGAGAGAGTGTGGGTGAGAGAGAGTGTGGGCGAGGGAGATTGTGGGTGAGAGAGAGTGAAGGTGAGAGAGATTGTGGGCGAGAGAGAGTGTGGGTGAGAGCGAGTGTGGGTGAGAGAGAGTGTGGGCGAGAGAGAGTTTGGGTGAGAGAGAGTGTGAGCGAGAGAGAGTGTGGGCGAGAGAGAGTGGGTGAGAGAGAGTGTGGGTGAGAGAGAGTTTGGGTGAGAGAGAGTGTGGGCGAGAGAGAGTGTGGGCGAGAGAGTGTGGGTGAGAGAGTATGGGAGAGAGAGTTTGGGAGAGAGAGATAGTGGGCGAGAGAGAGTGTGGGCGAGAGAGTGTGTGGGCGAGAGAGAGTGTGGGCGACAGAGAGTGTGGGAGAGAGAGAGTGAGGGCGAGAGAGAGTGTGGGCGAGAGAGAGAGTGGGCGAGAGTGCGGGTGAGAGAGAGTGTGGGTCAGAGAGAGTGTGGGTGAGAGAGAGTGTGGGTGAGAGAGAGTGTGGGTGAGAAAGAGTGTGGGTGAGAGAGTGTGTGGGTGAGAGAGAGTATGGGTGAGAGAGAGTGTGGGTGAGAGAGAGCGGGTGAGAGAGAGTGGGTGAGAGAGTGTGGGTGAGACAGAGTGTGGGTGAGAGAGAGTGTGGGTGATAGAGATTAGATTAGATTAGATTAGATTACTTACAGTGTGGAAACAGGCCCTTCGGCCCAACAAGTCCACACCGCCCCGCCGAAGCGTAAGCCACCCATACCCCTACCTCTACATCTACCCCTTACCTAACACTACGGGCAATTTAGCATGGCCAATTCACCTGACCTGCACATCTTTGGAGTGTGGGAGGAACCGGAGCACCCGGAGGAAACCCACGCAGACACGGGGAGAACGTGCAAACTCCACACAGTCAGTCGCCTGAGGCGGGAATTGAACCCGGGTCTCTGGCGCTGTGAGGCAGCAGTGCTAACCACTGAGTGTGGGTGAGATAGAGTGTGGCCGAGGGAGAGTTTGGGTGAGAGGAGTGTGGGCGAGGGAGAGTGTGGGTGAGAGAGGGTGTGGGCGAAAGAGAGTGTGGGTGAGAGAGAGTATGGGTGAGAGCGAGAGTGTGGGTGAGAGAGAGTGTGGGTGAGAGAGAGTGTGGGCGAGGGAGAGTGTGGGTGAGAGAGAGTGTGGGTGAGAGAGAGTGTGGGCGAGACAGAGTGTGGGTGAGAGAGAGTGTGCGCGAGAGAGAGTGTGGGTGAGAAAGAGTGTGGGTGAGAGCGAGAGAGTCGGTGAGAGAGAGTGTGGGCGAGAGAGAGTGTGGGAGAGAGAGAGTGTGGGCGAGAGAGAGTATGGGCGAGAGAGTGGGTGAGAGAGAGTGCGGGTGAGAGAGAGTGTTGGTGAGAGTGTGGGCGAGAGAGAGTGTGGGCGAGAGAGTGTGGGTGAGAGAGTGTGGGTGAGAGAATGTGGGAGAGAGAGATAGTGGGTGAGAGAGAGTGTGGGCGAGAGAGAGTGTGAGCGAGAGAGAGTGTGCGCGAGAGAGAGTGTGGGAGAGAGAGAGTGTGGGCGAGAGAGAGTGGGCGAGAGAGAGTGGGTGGGAGAGAGTGTGGTTGAGAGAGAGAGTGGGCGAGAGAGTGTGGGTCAGAGAGTGTGTGGGTCAGAGAGAGTGTTGGTGAGACAGAGTGTGGGTGAGAGAGAGTGTGTGTTAGAAAGAGTATGGGTGAGAGAGTGTGTGGGTGAGAGAGAGTATGGGTGAGAGAGAGTGTGGGTGAGAGAGAGAGTGGGCGAGAGAGAGTGTGGGTGAGGGAGAGTGTGGGTGAGAGAGAGAGCGGGGGGGTGAGCGTGGGCGAGAGTGTGGGTGAGATAGAGTGTGGCCGAGGGAGAGTTTGGGTGAGAGAGAGTATGGGCGAGAGAGATAGTGGGTGAGAGAGAGTGGATGAGAGAGAGTGTGGGTGAGAGAGAGTGTGGGTGAGAGAGAGTATGGGCGAGAGAGAGTGTGGGTGAGAGAGAGTGTTGGTGAGAGAGGGAGTGGGGGGGAGAAAGTGTGGGCAAGAGAGAGAGAGTGGGTGCGAGTGAGTGTGGGCGAGAGAGAGTGTGGGTGAGAGAGAGTGTGGGTGAGAGAGAGTGGGAGCGAGAGTGTGGTTGAGAGAGGGTGTGGGCGAGAGAGAGTGTGGATGAGAGAGTGTGTGGGTGAGAGCGAGAGAGTGGGTGAGAGAGAGTGTGGGTGAGAGAGAGAGTGGGCGAGGAAGAGTGTGGGCGAGAGCAAGAGAGTGGGTGAGAGAGAATGTGGGTGAGAGCGAGTGTGGGTGAGAGAAAGTGTGGGCGAGAGAGAGTATGGGCGAGAGAGAGTGGGTGAGAGAGAGTGTGGGTGAGAGAGAGTTTGGGTGAGAGAGAGTGTGGGCGAGAGAGAGTGTGGGCGAGAGAGTGTGGGTGAGAACGTGTGGGTGAGAGAGTGTGGTTGAGAGAGTGTGGGAGAGAGAGAGTGTGGGTGAGAGAGAGTGTGGGCGAGCGAGAGTTTGGGCGAGAGAGAGTGTGCGCGAGAGAGAGTGTGGGATAGAGAGAGTGTGGGCGAGAGAGATTGTGGGTGAGAGAGAGAGAGTGGGCGAGAGAGTGTGGTTGAGAGAGACTGTGGGTCAGAGAGAGTGTGGGTGAGAGAGTGTGTGGGTGAGAGAGAGAGTGGGCGTGAGAGTGTGGTTGAGAGAGACTGTGGGTCAGAGAGAGTGTGGGTGAGAGAGAGAGAGTGTGGGTGAGAGAGAGTGAGTGTGGGTGAGAGAAAGTATGTGTGAGAAAGAGTGTGGGTGAGAGAGTGTGTGGGTGAGAGTGAGTATGAGTGAGAGAGTGTGTGGGTGAGAGAGAGTGGGTGAGAGAGAGAGTGGGTGAGAGAGTGTGGCTGAGACAGAGTGTGGGTGAGAGAGAGTGTGGGTGAGATAGTGTGGGCGAGAGAGTGTGGGTGAGAGAGAGAGTTGGCGAGAGAGAGCTTGGGTGAGAGAGAGAGTGGGCGATAGCGAGTGTGGGTGAGGGAGAGTGTGGGTGAGAGAGAGAGGAAGATAGAGAGAGTGGGTGAGAGAGAGATTGGGCGAGAGAGTGTGTGGGCGAGAGAGATAGTGTGTGAAAGTGAATGTGGGCGAAAGAGAGAGTGGGCGATAGAGAGTTAGGGTGAGAGAGACTAAGGGTGAGAGAAAGTGGGTGAGAGAGTGTGTGGGCGAGAGAAAGAGTGGGTGAGAGAGAGAGTGTGGGTGAGAGAGAGAGAGTGGATGAGAGAGAGTGTGGGTGAGAGAGTGTGGGTGAGAGAGAGTGTGGGTGAGAGAGTGTGTGGTTGAGAGAGAGTGTGGGCGAGAGAGAATGTGGGTGACAGAGAGTGTGGGCGAGAGAAAGAGTGGGGGAGAGAGAGAGTGTGGGTGAGAGAGAGAGTGGGTGAGAGAGAGTGTGGGTGAGAGAGTGTGTGGTTGAGAGAGAGTGTGGGCGAGAGAAAATGTTGGTGAGAGAGAGTGTGGGCGAGAGAGAGTGTGGGTGAGAGAGAGTGTGGGTGAGAGAGATTTTGGGCGAGAGAGATAGTGGGTGAGAGAGAGTGGGCGTGAGAGAGTGTGGGTGAGAGAGAGTGTGGGCGAGAGAGAGTGGGCGAGAGAGATAGTGGACGAGAGAGAGTGTGGGTGAGAGAGAGTGTGGGTGAGAGAGAGTGTGGGCGAGACAGAGTGTGGGTTCGAGAGAGTGTGGGTGAGAGAGAGAGTGGGTGAGATAGAGTGTGGGTGAGAGAGAGTATGGGCGAGAGAGAGTGTGGGTGAGAGACACAGTTTGTGCGAGAGAGTGTGGGCGAGAGAGAGTGTTGATGGGAGAGAGAGTGGGTGAGAGAGAGTGTTTTCGAGAGAGATTGTGTGCGAGAGAATGTGGGCGAGAGAGAGTGTGGGTGAGAGAGAGTGTGGGTGAGAGAGTGTGGGTGAGAACGAGTGGGGGAGGGAGAGTGTGGGTGAGAGAGAGTGGGTGAGAGAGAGTGTGGGTGAGAAAGAGTGTGGGTGAGAGAGAGTGTGGGTGAGAGAGAGTGTGGGTGAGAGTGTGTGGGTGAGAGAGAGTGTGGGTTAGAGAGAGTGTGGGTGAGAGGAGTGTGGGCGAGGGAGAGTGTGGGTGAGAGAGAGTGGGTGAGATAGAGTGTGGGCGAGAGAGAGTGTGGGTGAGAGAGGGTGTGGGCGAAAGAGAGTGTGGGTGAGAGAGAGTGTGGGTGACAGCGAGAGTGTGGGTGAGAGAGAGTATGGGTGAGAGAGAGTGTGGGCGCGGGAGAGTGTGGGTGAGAGAGAGTGTGGGTGAAAGAGTGTGTGGGCGAGAGAGAGTGTGGGCGAGAGAGAGTGTGGGTGAGAGAGAGTGTGGGCGAGAGAGAGTATGGGCGAGAGAGAGTGGGTGAGAGAGAGTGCGGGTGAGAGAGAGTGTTAGTGAGAGAGAGTGTGGGCGAGAAAGAGTGTGGGCGAGAGAGAGTGTGGGTGAGAGAGAGTGTGGGTGAGAGCGAGAGAGTGGGTGAGAGAGTGAGAGGGCGAAAGAGAGAGTGGGCGAGAGAGAGAGTGGATGAGAGAGTGTGTGACAGAGAGTGGGCGAGAGAGAGTGTGGGTTAGAGAGAGTGTGGGTGAGAGGAGTGTGGGCGAGGGAGAGTGTGGGTGAGAGAGAGAGTGGGTGAGATAGAGTGTGGGTGAGAGAGAGTATGGGCGAGAGAGAGTGTGGGTGAGAGAGAGTGTGGGTGAGAGTGTGTGGGTGAGAGAGAGTGTGGGTTAGAGTGAGTGTGGGTGAGAGGAGTGTGGGCGAGGGAGAGTGTGGGTGAGAGAGAGTGGGTGAGATAGAGTGTGGGCGAGAGAAAGTGTGGGTGAGAGAGGGTGTGGGCGAAAGAGAGTGTGGGTGAGAGAGAGTGTGGGTGAGAGCGAGAGTGTGGGTGAGAGAGAGTATGGGCGAGAGAGAGTGTGGGCGAGGGAGAGTGTGGGTGAGAGAGAGTGTGGGTGAAAGAGTGTGTGGGCGAGAGAGAGTGTGGGCGAGAGAGAGTGTGGGTGAGAGAGAGTGTGGGCGAGAGAGAGTATGGGCGAGAGAGAGTGGGTGAGAGAGAGTGCGGGTGAGAGAGAGTGTTGGTGAGAGAGAGTGTGGGCGAGAAAGAGTTTGGGCGAGAGAGAGTGTGGGTGAGAGAGAGTGTGGGTGAGAGCGAGAGAGTGGGTGAGAGAGTGAGAGGGCGAAAGAGAGAGTGGGCGAGAGAGAGAGTGGATGAGAGAGTGTGTGACAGAGAGTGGGCGAGAGAGAGTGGGAGTGAGAGAGTGGGGGTGAGACAGAGAGGGCGATAGAGAGTGTGGGCGAGAGTGAGTGAGGGGGCAGAGGGAGAGTGGGTGAGAGAGAATGTGGGCGAGAGAGAGAGAGTGGGAGAGTGAGAGAGTGGGCGAGAGAGAGAATGGGCAAGAGAGAGAGAATGGGCGAGAGAGAGTGTGAGCGAGAGCGAGACTGGGCGAAAGAAAGATTGGGTGAGACAGAGTGGGCGAGAGACAGACAAAGTGGGCTAAAGAGAGTGGGCGAGAGAGAAAGTGTGAGAGAGTGAGAGAGTGGGCGAGAGAGAGAGAGTGGGAGAGAGTGAGAGAGTGGGCGAGAGAGTGTGGGCTAGAGAGTGGGCGAGAGAGAGTGTGGGCGAGACAGAGAGTGGGTCAGAGTGAGCCTGGGCGAGAGTGTGAGATATGGGCGAGAGAGAGCGCGGGTGATAAAAAGACTGGGCGAGAGAGAGAGATCTTGGGCAAGAGAAAATGAGCGAGAGACAGTGTGGGAGAGAGAGAGAGTGGGTGAGAGAGTGAGAGGGAGAGAGTGAGAGTGGGCGAGAGAGAGTGGGCGAGAGTGAGAGAGTGGACGAGAGAGAGTGGGTGGGAGAGAGAGTGGGAGAGAGTGAGAGTGGGTGAGAGAGTGTGGGTGAGAGAGAGTGTGGGTGAGAGAGAGTGTGGGCGAGAGAGAGTGTGGGCGAGAGAGAGTGTGGGTGAGAGAGAGTGTGGGTGAGAGCGAGAGAGTGGGTGAGAGAGAGTGCGGGTGAGAGAGAGTGTGGGCGAGGGAGAGTGTGGGTGAGAGAGAGAGTGGGTGAGAGAGAGTGTGGGCGAGAGAGAGTGTGGGTGAGAGAGAGTGTGGGTGAGAGCGAGAAAGTGGGTGAGAGAGAGTGTGGGTGAGAGAGAGTGTGGGCGAGGGAGATTGTGGGTGAGAGAGAGTGAAGGTGAGAGAGATTGTGGGCGAGAGAGAGTGTGGGTGAGAGCGAGTGTGGGTGAGAGAGAGTGTGGGCGAGAGAGAGTATGGGCGAGAGAGAGTTTGGGTGAGAGAGAGTGTGGGCGAGAGAGATGTGTGGGTGAGAGAGTGTGGGTGAGAGAGTATGGGAGAGAGAGAGTTTGGGAGAGAGAGATAGTGGGCGAGAGAGAGTGTGGGCGAGAGAGTGTGTGGGCGAGAGAGAGTGTGGGCGACAGAGAGTGTGGGAGAGAGAGAGTGTGGGCGAGAGAGAGTGTGGGCGAGAGAGAGTTGGTGAGAGAGAGTGTGGGTGAGAGAGAGAGTGGGCGAGAGTGCGGGTGAGAGAGAGTGTGGGTCATAGAGAGTGTGGGTGAGAGAGAGTGTGTGTGAGAGAGAGTGTGGGTGAGAAAGAGTGTTGGCGAGAGAGTGTGTGGGTGAGAGAGAGTATGGGTGAGAGAGAGTGTGGGTGAGAGAGAGTGGGTGAGAGAGAGTGGGTGAGAGAGTGTGGGTGAGACAGAGTGTGGGTGAGAGAGAGTGTGGGTGAGAGAGAGTGTTGGCGAGAGAGGATGTGGGCGGAGCGAGTGTGGGCAAGAGAGTGTGGGTGAGAGAGAGAGTGAGCGCGAGAGAGTGTGAGTGAGAGAGAGAGTTGGCGAGTGAGTGAATGGGTGAGGGAGAGTGTGGGTGAGAGTGAGAGTGGGAGAGAAATTGTGGGCGAGAGAGAGTGTGGGTGAGAGAGAGTGTGGGCGAGGGAGAGTTTGGTTGAGAGGAGTGTGGTCGAGGGAGAGTGTGGGTGAGATTGAGAGTGGGTGAGATAGAGTGTGGGCGAGACAGAGTGTGGGTGAGAGAGGGTGTGGGCGAAAGAGAGTGTGGGTGAGAGAGAGTATGGGTGAGAGCGAGAGTGTGGGTGAGAGAGAGTGTGGGTGAGAGAGAGTGTGGGCGAGGGAGAGTGTGGGTGAGAGAGGTTGTGGGTGAGAGAGAGTGTGGGCGAGAGAGAGTGTGTGTGAGAAAGAGTGTGGGTGAGAGCGAGAGTGTGGGTTAGAGAGAGTGTGTGTGAGAGAGAGTGTGGGCGAGGGAGAGTGTGGGTGAGAGAGAGTGTGGATGAGAGAGAGTGTGGGCGAGAGAGAGTGTGGGTGAGAAAGAGTGTGGGTGAGAGCGAGAGAGTGGGTGAGAGAGAGTGTGGGCGAGAGAGAGTGTGGGTGAGAGAGAGTGTGGGCGAGTGAGAGTATGGGCGAGAGATTGGGTGAGAGAGAGTGCCGGTGAGAGAGCGTGTTGGTGAGAGTGTGGGCGAGAGAGAGTGTGGGCGAGAGAGTGTGGGTGAGAGAGTGTTGGTGAGAGAGTGTGGGAGAGAGAGATAGTGGGTGAGAGAGTGTGTGGGCGAGAGAGAGTGTGAGCGAGAGAGAGTGTGCGCGAGAGAGAGTGTGGGAGAGAGAGAGTGTGGGCGAGAGAGAGTGTGGGCGAGAGAGAGTGGGTGAGAGAGAGTGTGGTTGAGAGAGAGAGGGGGCGAGAGAGTGTGGGTCAGAGAGTGTGTGGGTCAGAGAGAGTGTGGGTGAGAGAGAGTGTGGGTGAGAGAGAGTGTGGGTGAGAGAGAGTGTGGGTGAGAGAGAGTATGGGCGAGAGAGAGTGTGGGTGAGAGAGAGAGTTTGTGAGAGAGAGTGTGGGCGAGAGAGAGTGTTGGTGAGAGAGAGAGTGGGTGAGAGAAAGTGTGGGCGAGAGAGAGAGTGGGTGCGAGTGAGTGTGGGCGAGAGAGAGTGTGGGTGAGAGAGATTGTGGGTGAGAGAGAGTGGGAGCGAGAGAGAGTGGTTGAGAGAGAGAGTGGGCGAGAGAGAGTGTGGGCGAGAGAGAGAGTGGGTGAGAGAGTGTGTGGGTGAGAGAGGGTGTGGACGAGAGAGAGTGTGGATGAGAGAGAGTGTGGGTGAGAGCGAGAGAGTGGGTGAGAGAGAGTGTGGGTGAGAGAGAGTGTGGGCGAGGAAGAGTGTGGGCGAGAGCGATAGAGTGGGTGAGAGAGAGTGTGGGCGAGAGAGAGTGTGGGCGAGTGAGAGTGTGGGCGAGAGAGAGTATGGGCGAGAGAGAGTGGGTGAGAGAGAGTGTTGGTGAGAGAGAGTGTTGGTGAGAGAGTGTGTGGACGAAAGAACGTGTGGGCGAGAGAGAGTGTGGTTGAGAGAGTGTGGGAGAGAGAGAGAGTGTGGGTGAGAGAGAGTGTGGGCGAGCGAGAGTTTGGGAGAGAGAGAATGTGCGCGAGAGAGAGTGTGGGATAGAGAGAGTGTGGGCGAGAGAGAGTGTGGGCGTGAGAGAGAGAGTGGGCGAGAGAGTGTGGTTGAGAGAGACTGTGGGTCAGAGAGAGTGTGGGTGAGAGAGAGTGTGTGTGTGAGAGAGAGTGGGCGAGAGAGTGTGGTTGAGAGAGACTGTGGGTCAGAGAGAGTGTGGGTGAGAGAGAGAGAGTGTGGGTGAGAGAGAGTGAGTGTGGGTGAGAGAGAGTGTGTGTGAGAAAGAGTGTGGGTGAGAGAGTGTGTGGGTGAGAGAGAGTATGGGTGAGAGAGTGTGTGGGTGAGAGAGTGTGGGTGAGAGAGAGAGTGGGTGAAGAGTGTGGCTGAGACAGAGTGTGGGTGAGAGAGAGTGTGGGCGAGATAGTGTGGGCGAGAGAGTGTGGGTGAGAGAGAGAGTTGGCGAGAGAGAGTTTGGGTGAGAGAGAGAGTGGGCGATAGCGAGTGTGGGTGAGGGAGAGTGTGGGTGAGAGAGAGTGGAAGAGAGAGAGAGTGGGTGAGAGAGAGATTGGGCGAGAGAGTGTGTGGGCGAGAGAGATAGTGTGTGAAAGTGAATGTGGGCGAAAGAGAGAGTGGGCGATAGAGAGTTAGGGTGAGAGAGACTAAGGGTGAGAGAAAGTGGGTGAGAGAGTGTGTGGGCGAGAGGAAGAGTGGGTGAGAGAGAGAGTGTGGGTGAGAGAGAGAGTGGGTGAGAGAGAGTGTGGGTGAGAGAGTGTGTGGTTGAGAGAGAGTGTGGGCGAGAGAGAATGTGGGTGACAGAGAGTGTGGGCGAGAGAGAGTGTGGGTGAGAGAGAGTGTGGGTGAGAGAGATTTTGGGCGAGAGAGATAGTGGGTGAGAGAGAGTGGGCGTGAGAGAGTGTGGGTGAGAGAGAGTGTGGGCGAGAGAGAGTGTGGGAGGAGAGAGTGTGGGCGAGAGAGAGTGTGGGCGAGAGAGAGTGGGTGAGAGAGAGTGTGGTTGAGAGAGAGAGTGGCGAGAGAGTGTGGGTCAGAGAGTGTGTGGGTCAGAGAGAGTGTGGGTGAGAGAGAGTGTGGGTGAGAGAGAGTGTGGGTGAGAGAGAGTGTGGGTGAGAGAGAGTATGGGCGAGAGAGAGTGTGGTTGAGAGAGAGAGTTTGTGAGAGAGAGTGTGGGCGAGAGAGAGTGTTGGTGAGAGAGGGAGTGGGGGGGAGAAAGTGTGGGCAAGAGAGAGAGAGTGGGTGCGAGTGAGTGTGGGCGAGAGAGAGTGTGGGTGAGAGAGAGTGTGGGTGAGAGAGAGTGTGGGTGAGAGAGAGTATGGGCGAGAGAGAGTGTGGGTGAGAGAGAGAGTTTGTGAGAGATAGTGTGGGCGAGAGAGAGTGTTGGTGAGAGAGAGAGTGGGTGAGAGAAAGTGTGGGCGAGAGAGAGAGTGGGAGCGAGTGAGTGTGGGCGAGAGAGAGTGTGGGTGAGAGAGAGTGTGGGTGAGAGAGAGTGGGTGCGAGAGAGAGTGGGTGAGAGAGAGAGTGGGCGAGAGAGAGTGTGGGCGAGAGAGATTGTGTGGGAGAGAATGTGGGCGAGAGAGAGAGTGGGCGATAGAGAGTTTGGGTGAGAGAGAGTGTGGGTGAGAGAGAGAGTGGGTGAGAGAGTGTGTGGGTGAGAGAGAGTGTGGGCGAGAGAGAGTGTGGATGAGAGAGAGTGTGGGTGAGAGCGAGAGAGTTGGTGAGAGAGAGTGTGGGTGAGAGAGAGTGTGGGCGAGAGAGAGAATGGGCGAGAGAGAGTGGGTGAGAGAGAGTGTTGGTGAGAGAGAGTGTTGGTGAGAGAGAGTGTGGGCGAGAGAGAGTGTGGGCGAGAGAGAGTGTGGGCGAGAGCGTGTGGGTTAGAGAGTTTGGTTGAGAGAGTGTGGGAGAGAGAGAGAGTGTGGGTGAGAGAGAGTGTGGGCGAGCGAGAGTGTGGGCGAGAGAGAGTGTGGGCGAGAGAGAGTGTGGGCGAGAGCTTGTGGGTTAGAGAGTGTGTTTGAGAGAGTGTGGGAGAGAGAGAGAGTGTGGGTGAGAGAGAGTGTGGGCGAGAGAGAGTGTGGGCGAGAGAGAGAGAGTGGGCGAGAGAGTGTGGTTGAGAGAGACTGTGGGTCAAAGAGAGTGTGGGTGAGAGAGAGTGTGGGTGAGAGAGAGAGTGGGCGAGAGAGTGTGGTTGAGATAGACTGTGGGTCAGAGAGAGTGTGGGTGAGAGAGAGAGAGTGTGGGTGAGAGAGAGTGAGTGTGGGTGAGAGAGTGTGTGGGTGAGAGAGAGTATGGGTGAGAGAGTGTGTGGGTGTGAGAGAGTGCGTGAGAGAGAGAGTGGGTGAGAGAGAGAGTGGGTGAGAGAGAGAGTGGGTGAGAGAGTGTGGCTGAGACAGAGTGTGGGTGAGAGAGAGTGTGGGCGAGATAGTGTGGGCGAGAGAGTGTGGGTGAGAGAGTGAGTTGGCGAGAGAGAGTTTGGGTGAGAGAGAGAGTGGGCGAGAGAGAGTGCGGGCGAGAGCGTGTGGGTTAGAGAGTGTGGTTGAGAGAGTGTGGGATTGAGAGAGAGTGTGGGTGAGAGAGAGTGTGGGCGAGCGAGAGTTTGGGCGAGAGAGAGTGGAAGAGAGAGAGAGTGGGTGAGAGAGAGATTGGGCGAGAGAGTGTGTGGGCGAGAGAGATAGTGTGTGAAAATGAATGTGGGCGAAAGAGAGAGTGGGCGATAGAGAGTTAGGGTGAGAGAGACTAAGGGTGAGAGAAAGTGGGTGAGAGAGTGTGTGGGCGAGAGAAAGAGTGGGTGAGAGAGAGAGTGTGGGTGAGAGAGAGAGTGGGCGAGAGAGAGTGTGGGTGAGAGAGTGTGTGGTTGAGAGAGAGTGTGGGCGAGAGAGAATGTGAGAGAGAGTGTGGGCGAGAGAGAGTGTGGGTGAGAGAGAGTGTGGGTGAGAGAGATTTTGGGCGAGAGAGATAGTGGGTGAGAGAGAGTGGGCGTGAGAGAGTGTGGGTGAGAGAGAGTGTGGGCGAAAGAGAGTGGGCGAGAGAGATAGTGGACGAGAGAGAGTGTGGGTTAGAGAGAGTGTGGGTGAGAGAGAGTGTGGGTGAGAGAGAGTATGGGCGAGAGAGAGTGTGGGTGAGAGACAGAGTTTGTGTGAGAGAGTGTGGGCGAGAGAGAGTGTTGATGGGAGAGAGAGTGGGTGAGAGAGAGTGTTTGCGAGAGAGATTGTGGGCGAGAGAATGTGGGCGAGAGAGAGTGTGGGTGAGAGAGAGTGTGGGTGAGAGAGAGTGTGGGAGAGAGTGTGTGGGTGAGAACGAGTGGGGGAGGGAGAGTGTGGGTGAGAGAGTGGGTGAGAGAGAGTGTGGGTGAGAAAGAGTGTGGGTGAGAGAGTGTGTGGGTGAGAGAGTGTGGGTGAGAGAGAGTGTGGGTGAGAGAGAGAGTGGGTGAGAGAGAGTGTGGGCGAGAGAGTGTGTGGGTGAGAGAGAGTGTGGGTGAGAGCGAGAAAGTGGGAGCGAGAGAATGTGGGTGAGAGAGAGCGTGGGCGAGGGAGATTGTGGGTGAGAGAGAGTGAAGGTGAGAGAGATTGTGGGCGAGAGAGAGTGTGGGTGAGAGCGAGTGTGGGTGAGAGAGAGTGTGGGCGAGAGAGAGTATGGGCGAGAGAGAGTGGGTGAGATAGAGTGTGGGTGAGAGAGAGTTTGGGTGAGAGAGAGTATGGGCGAGAGAGAGTGTGGGTGAGAGACAGAGTTTGTGTGAGAGAGTGTGGGCGAGAGAGAGTGTTGATGGGAGAGAGTGGGTGAGAGAGAGTGGGTGAGAGTGTGTGGGTGAGCGAGAGTGTGGGCGAGAAAGAGTGTGGGTGAGAGAGAGTGTGGGCGAGAGAGAGTGTGGGCGAGAGAGTGTGAGTGAGAGAGAGTGTGCGTGTGAGAGAGTGTGGGCGAGAGAGAATGTGGGCGAGAGACAGTGTGGGCGAGAGAGAGTCTGGGTGAGAGAGAGTGTGGGTGAGAGAGAGTTTGGGCGAGAAAGAGAGTGGGCGAGAGAGAGTGTGGGTGAGAGAGAGTGTGGGTGAGAGAGAGCTTGGGCGAGAATGAGAGTGGGCGAGAGAGAGTGTGGCTGAGAGACAGTGTGGGTGAGAGAGAGTGTGGGTGAGAGAGTGTTTGGGCGAGTATGAGAGTGGGCGAGAGAGAGTGTGGGTGAGAGAGAGTGTGGGTGAGAGAGAGTGTGGGTGAGAGAGAGTGTGGGAGAGAGAGTGTGGGCGAGAGACAGTGTGGGTGAGAGAGAGTGTGGGTGAGAGAGAGTGTGGGAGAGAGAGTGTGGGAGAGAGAATGTGGGTGAGAGAGTGGGTGAGAGAGTGAGAGTGTGTGAGAGAGAGCGTGGGTGAGAGAGAGTGTGGGAGAGAGAGAGTGTGGGTGAGAGAGTGGGTGAGAGAGTTTGTGGGTGAGAGAGAGAGTGGGCGCGAGAGAGTGGGCGAGAGAGATAATTGGTGAGAGAGAGAGTGTGGGTGAGAGGGAGTGTGGGTGAGAGAGAGTGTGCGCGAGAGAGAGAGTGGGCGAGAGAGATAGTGGGTGAGAAAGAGAGTGGGTGAGAGAGAGTCTGGGCGAGAGAGAGTGTGGGTGAGAGAGAGTGTGGGCGAGAGAGTGTGGGTGAGAGTGTGTGGGTGAGCGAGAGTGTGGGCGAGAAAGAGTGTGGGTGAGAGAGAGTGTGGGCGAGAGAGAGTGTGGGCGAGAGAGTGTGGGTGAGAGAGAGTGTGGGTGTGAGAGAGTTTGGGCGAGAGAGAATGTGGGCGAGAGACAGAGTGGGAGAGAGAGAGTCTGGGTGAGAGAGAGTGTGGGTGAGAGAGAGTTTGGGCGAGAAAGAGAGTGGGCGAGAGAGAGTGTGGGTGAGAGAGAGTGTGGGCGAGAGAGAGAGTGGGCGAGAGAGAGTTTGGGAGAGAAAAAGAGCGGGCGAGAGTGAGTGTGGCTGAGAGAGAGTGTTGCTGAGAGAGAGCGTGGGTGAGAGACAGTATGGGCGAGAGAGAGTGTGGGTGAGAGAGTGTGGCAGAGAGA
Source organism: Chiloscyllium punctatum (assembly GCF_047496795.1). Classification (NCBI taxonomy): domain Eukaryota; kingdom Metazoa; phylum Chordata; class Chondrichthyes; order Orectolobiformes; family Hemiscylliidae; genus Chiloscyllium; species Chiloscyllium punctatum. The sequence goes on from NC_092772.1 coordinate 21,759,561, forward strand.
GAGTGTGTTTGAGAGAGTTTGTGGGTGAGAGAGACTGGGCGAGAGAGAGTGTGTGTGAGAGAGAGTGTGCCTGAGAGAGAGTTTGGGCGAGAATGAGAGTGGGCGAGAGAGAGTTTGGCTGAGAGAGAGTATGGGTGAGAGAGAGTGTGGGCGAGAGAGAGTGTGGGTGAGAGAGTGTGGGTGAGGAAGAGTGCGGGCGAGAGAGAGTGTGGGTGAGAGCGAGTGGGCGAGAGAGAGTGTGGGTGAGAGCGAGTGGGCGAGAGAGAGTGTGGGTTAGAGAGAGTGGGTGAGAGAGTTTGTGGGTGAGAGAGAGAGTGGGTGCGAGAGAGTGGGCGAGAGAGATAGTTGGTGAGAGAGAGAGTGTGGGTGAGAGGGAGTGTGGGTGAGAGAGAGTGTGCGCGAGAGAGAGAGTGGGCGAGAGAGATAGTGGGTGAGAAAGAGAGTGGGTGAGAGAGAGTCTGGGCGAGAGAGAGTGTTGGCGAGAGAGAGTGTGGGCAAGAGAGTGTGGGTGAGAGAGTGTGTGGGTGAGCGAGAGTGTGGGCGAGAAAGAGTGTGGGTGAGAGAGAGTGTGGGCGAGAGAGAGTGTGGGTGAGAGAGTGGGCGAGAGAGATTGTGGGTGTGACAGAGTTTGGGTGAGAGAGAGTATGGGCGAGAGAGAGTGTGGGTGAGAGACAGAGTTTGTGTGAGAGAGTGTGGGCGAGAGAGAGTGTTGATGGGAGAGAGTGGGTGAGAGAGAGTGGGTGAGAGTGTGTGGGTGAGCGAGAGTGTGGGCGAGAAAGAGTGTGGGTGAGAGAGAGTGTGGGCGAGAGAGAGTGTGGGCGAGAGAGTGTGAGTGAGAGAGAGTGTGCGTGTGAGAGAGTGTGGGCGAGAGAGAATGTGGGCGAGAGACAGTGTGGGCGAGAGAGAGTCTGGGTGAGAGAGAGTGTGGGTGAGAGAGAGTTTGGGCGAGAAAGAGAGTGGGCGAGAGAGAGTGTGGGTGAGAGAGAGTGTGGGTGAGAGAGAGCTTGGGCGAGAATGAGAGTGGGCGAGAGAGAGTGTGGCTGAGAGACAGTGTGGGTGAGAGAGAGTGTGGGTGAGAGAGTGTTTGGGCGAGTATGAGAGTGGGCGAGAGAGAGTGTGGGTGAGAGAGAGTGTGGGTGAGAGAGAGTGTGGGTGAGAGAGAGTGTGGGAGAGAGAGTGTGGGCGAGAGACAGTGTGGGTGAGAGAGAGTGTGGGTGAGAGAGAGTGTGGGAGAGAGAGTGTGGGAGAGAGAATGTGGGTGAGAGAGTGGGTGAGAGAGTGAGAGTGTGTGAGAGAGAGCGTGGGTGAGAGAGAGTGTGGGAGAGAGAGAGTGTGGGTGAGAGAGTGGGTGAGAGAGTTTGTGGGTGAGAGAGAGAGTGGGCGCGAGAGAGTGGGCGAGAGAGATAATTGGTGAGAGAGAGAGTGTGGGTGAGAGGGAGTGTGGGTGAGAGAGAGTGTGCGCGAGAGAGAGAGTGGGCGAGAGAGATAGTGGGTGAGAAAGAGAGTGGGTGAGAGAGAGTCTGGGCGAGAGAGAGTGTGGGTGAGAGAGAGTGTGGGCGAGAGAGTGTGGGTGAGAGTGTGTGGGTGAGCGAGAGTGTGGGCGAGAAAGAGTGTGGGTGAGAGAGAGTGTGGGCGAGAGAGAGTGTGCGCGAGAGAGATAGTGGGTGAGAGAGTGTGTGGGCGAGAGAGAGTGTGAGCGAGAGAGAGTGTGCGCGAGAGAGAGTGTGGGAGAGAGAGAGTGTGGGCGAGAGAGAGTGTGGGCGAGAGAGAGTGGGTGAGAGAGAGTGTGGTTGAGAGAGAGAGGGGGCGAGAGAGTGTGGGTCAGAGAGTGTGTGGGTCAGAGAGAGTGTGGGTGAGAGAGAGTGTGGGTGAGAGAGAGTGTGGGTGAGAGAGAGTGTGGGTGAGAGAGAGTATGGGCGAGAGAGAGTGTGGGTGAGAGAGAGAGTTTGTGAGAGAGAGTGTGGGCGAGAGAGAGTGTTGGTGAGAGAGAGAGTGGGTGAGAGAAAGTGTGGGCGAGAGAGAGAGTGGGTGCGAGTGAGTGTGGGCGAGAGAGAGTGTGGGTGAGAGAGATTGTGGGTGAGAGAGAGTGGGAGCGAGAGAGAGTGGTTGAGAGAGAGAGTGGGCGAGAGAGAGTGTGGGCGAGAGAGAGAGTGGGTGAGAGAGTGTGTGGGTGAGAGAGGGTGTGGACGAGAGAGAGTGTGGATGAGAGAGAGTGTGGGTGAGAGCGAGAGAGTGGGTGAGAGAGAGTGTGGGTGAGAGAGAGTGTGGGCGAGGAAGAGTGTGGGCGAGAGCGATAGAGTGGGTGAGAGAGAGTGTGGGCGAGAGAGAGTGTGGGCGAGTGAGAGTGTGGGCGAGAGAGAGTATGGGCGAGAGAGAGTGGGTGAGAGAGAGTGTTGGTGAGAGAGAGTGTTGGTGAGAGAGTGTGTGGACGAAAGAACGTGTGGGCGAGAGAGAGTGTGGTTGAGAGAGTGTGGGAGAGAGAGAGAGTGTGGGTGAGAGAGAGTGTGGGCGAGCGAGAGTTTGGGAGAGAGAGAATGTGCGCGAGAGAGAGTGTGGGATAGAGAGAGTGTGGGCGAGAGAGAGTGTGGGCGTGAGAGAGAGAGTGGGCGAGAGAGTGTGGTTGAGAGAGACTGTGGGTCAGAGAGAGTGTGGGTGAGAGAGAGTGTGTGTGTGAGAGAGAGTGGGCGAGAGAGTGTGGTTGAGAGAGACTGTGGGTCAGAGAGAGTGTGGGTGAGAGAGAGAGAGTGTGGGTGAGAGAGAGTGAGTGTGGGTGAGAGAGAGTGTGTGTGAGAAAGAGTGTGGGTGAGAGAGTGTGTGGGTGAGAGAGAGTATGGGTGAGAGAGTGTGTGGGTGAGAGAGTGTGGGTGAGAGAGAGAGTGGGTGAAGAGTGTGGCTGAGACAGAGTGTGGGTGAGAGAGAGTGTGGGCGAGATAGTGTGGGCGAGAGAGTGTGGGTGAGAGAGAGAGTTGGCGAGAGAGAGTTTGGGTGAGAGAGAGAGTGGGCGATAGCGAGTGTGGGTGAGGGAGAGTGTGGGTGAGAGAGAGTGGAAGAGAGAGAGAGTGGGTGAGAGAGAGATTGGGCGAGAGAGTGTGTGGGCGAGAGAGATAGTGTGTGAAAGTGAATGTGGGCGAAAGAGAGAGTGGGCGATAGAGAGTTAGGGTGAGAGAGACTAAGGGTGAGAGAAAGTGGGTGAGAGAGTGTGTGGGCGAGAGGAAGAGTGGGTGAGAGAGAGAGTGTGGGTGAGAGAGAGAGTGGGTGAGAGAGAGTGTGGGTGAGAGAGTGTGTGGTTGAGAGAGAGTGTGGGCGAGAGAGAATGTGGGTGACAGAGAGTGTGGGCGAGAGAGAGTGTGGGTGAGAGAGAGTGTGGGTGAGAGAGATTTTGGGCGAGAGAGATAGTGGGTGAGAGAGAGTGGGCGTGAGAGAGTGTGGGTGAGAGAGAGTGTGGGCGAGAGAGAGTGTGGGAGGAGAGAGTGTGGGCGAGAGAGAGTGTGGGCGAGAGAGAGTGGGTGAGAGAGAGTGTGGTTGAGAGAGAGAGTGGCGAGAGAGTGTGGGTCAGAGAGTGTGTGGGTCAGAGAGAGTGTGGGTGAGAGAGAGTGTGGGTGAGAGAGAGTGTTGGTGAGAGAGGGAGTGGGGGGGAGAAAGTGTGGGCAAGAGAGAGAGAGTGGGTGCGAGTGAGTGTGGGCGAGAGAGAGTGTGGGTGAGAGAGAGTGTGGGTGAGAGAGAGTGTGGGTGAGAGAGAGTATGGGCGAGAGAGAGTGTGGGTGAGAGAGAGAGTTTGTGAGAGATAGTGTGGGCGAGAGAGAGTGTTGGTGAGAGAGAGAGTGGGTGAGAGAAAGTGTGGGCGAGAGAGAGAGTGGGAGCGAGTGAGTGTGGGCGAGAGAGAGTGTGGGTGAGAGAGAGTGTGGGTGAGAGAGAGTGGGTGCGAGAGAGAGTGGGTGAGAGAGAGAGTGGGCGAGAGAGAGTGTGGGCGAGAGAGATTGTGTGGGAGAGAATGTGGGCGAGAGAGAGAGTGGGCGATAGAGAGTTTGGGTGAGAGAGAGTGTGGGTGAGAGAGAGAGTGGGTGAGAGAGTGTGTGGGTGAGAGAGAGTGTGGGCGAGAGAGAGTGTGGATGAGAGAGAGTGTGGGTGAGAGCGAGAGAGTTGGTGAGAGAGAGTGTGGGTGAGAGAGAGTGTGGGCGAGAGAGAGAATGGGCGAGAGAGAGTGGGTGAGAGAGAGTGTTGGTGAGAGAGAGTGTTGGTGAGAGAGAGTGTGGGCGAGAGAGAGTGTGGGCGAGAGAGAGTGTGGGCGAGAGCGTGTGGGTTAGAGAGTTTGGTTGAGAGAGTGTGGGAGAGAGAGAGAGTGTGGGTGAGAGAGAGTGTGGGCGAGCGAGAGTGTGGGCGAGAGAGAGTGTGGGCGAGAGAGAGTGTGGGCGAGAGCTTGTGGGTTAGAGAGTGTGTTTGAGAGAGTGTGGGAGAGAGAGAGAGTGTGGGTGAGAGAGAGTGTGGGCGAGAGAGAGTGTGGGCGAGAGAGAGAGAGTGGGCGAGAGAGTGTGGTTGAGAGAGACTGTGGGTCAAAGAGAGTGTGGGTGAGAGAGAGTGTGGGTGAGAGAGAGAGTGGGCGAGAGAGTGTGGTTGAGATAGACTGTGGGTCAGAGAGAGTGTGGGTGAGAGAGAGAGAGTGTGGGTGAGAGAGAGTGAGTGTGGGTGAGAGAGTGTGTGGGTGAGAGAGAGTATGGGTGAGAGAGTGTGTGGGTGTGAGAGAGTGCGTGAGAGAGAGAGTGGGTGAGAGAGAGAGTGGGTGAGAGAGAGAGTGGGTGAGAGAGTGTGGCTGAGACAGAGTGTGGGTGAGAGAGAGTGTGGGCGAGATAGTGTGGGCGAGAGAGTGTGGGTGAGAGAGTGAGTTGGCGAGAGAGAGTTTGGGTGAGAGAGAGAGTGGGCGAGAGAGAGTGCGGGCGAGAGCGTGTGGGTTAGAGAGTGTGGTTGAGAGAGTGTGGGATTGAGAGAGAGTGTGGGTGAGAGAGAGTGTGGGCGAGCGAGAGTTTGGGCGAGAGAGAGTGGAAGAGAGAGAGAGTGGGTGAGAGAGAGATTGCGCGAGAGAGTGTGTGGGCGAGAGAGATAGTGTGTGAAAATGAATGTGGGCGAAAGAGAGAGTGGGCGATAGAGAGTTAGGGTGAGAGAGACTAAGGGTGAGAGAAAGTGGGTGAGAGAGTGTGTGGGCGAGAGAAAGAGTGGGTGAGAGAGAGAGTGTGGGTGAGAGAGAGAGTGGGCGAGAGAGAGTGTGGGTGAGAGAGTGTGTGGTTGAGAGAGAGTGTGGGCGAGAGAGAATGTGAGAGAGAGTGTGGGCGAGAGAGAGTGTGGGTGAGAGAGAGTGTGGGTGAGAGAGATTTTGGGCGAGAGAGATAGTGGGTGAGAGAGAGTGGGCGTGAGAGAGTGTGGGTGAGAGAGAGTGTGGGCGAAAGAGAGTGGGCGAGAGAGATAGTGGACGAGAGAGAGTGTGGGTTAGAGAGAGTGTGGGTGAGAGAGAGTGTGGGTGAGAGAGAGTATGGGCGAGAGAGAGTGTGGGTGAGAGACAGAGTTTGTGTGAGAGAGTGTGGGCGAGAGAGAGTGTTGATGGGAGAGAGAGTGGGTGAGAGAGAGTGTTTGCGAGAGAGATTGTGGGCGAGAGAATGTGGGCGAGAGAGAGTGTGGGTGAGAGAGAGTGTGGGTGAGAGAGAGTGTGGGAGAGAGTGTGTGGGTGAGAACGAGTGGGGGAGGGAGAGTGTGGGTGAGAGAGAGTGGGTGAGAGAGAGTGTGGGTGAGAAAGAGTGTGGGTGAGAGAGTGTGTGGGTGAGAGAGTGTGGGTGAGAGAGAGTGTGGGTGAGAGAGAGAGTGGGTGAGAGAGAGTGTGGGCGAGAGAGTGTGTGGGTGAGAGAGAGTGTGGGTGAGAGCGAGAAAGTGGGAGCGAGAGAATGTGGGTGAGAGAGAGCGTGGGCGAGGGAGATTGTGGGTGAGAGAGAGTGAAGGTGAGAGAGATTGTGGGCGAGAGAGAGTGTGGGTGAGAGCGAGTGTGGGTGAGAGAGAGTGTGGGCGAGAGAGAGTATGGGCGAGAGAGAGTGGGTGAGATAGAGTGTGGGTGAGAGAGAGTTTGGGTGAGAGAGAGTATGGGCGAGAGAGAGTGTGGGTGAGAGACAGAGTTTGTGTGAGAGAGTGTGGGCGAGAGAGAGTGTTGATGGGAGAGAGTGGGTGAGAGAGAGTGGGTGAGAGTGTGTGGGTGAGCGAGAGTGTGGGCGAGAAAGAGTGTGGGTGAGAGAGAGTGTGGGCGAGAGAGAGTGTGGGCGAGAGAGTGTGAGTGAGAGAGAGTGTGCGTGTGAGAGAGTGTGGGCGAGAGAGAATGTGGGCGAGAGACAGTGTGGGCGAGAGAGAGTCTGGGTGAGAGAGAGTGTGGGTGAGAGAGAGTTTGGGCGAGAAAGAGAGTGGGCGAGAGAGAGTGTGGGTGAGAGAGAGTGTGGGTGAGAGAGAGCTTGGGCGAGAATGAGAGTGGGCGAGAGAGAGTGTGGCTGAGAGACAGTGTGGGTGAGAGAGAGTGTGGGTGAGAGAGTGTTTGGGCGAGTATGAGAGTGGGCGAGAGAGAGTGTGGGTGAGAGAGAGTGTGGGTGAGAGAGAGTGTGGGTGAGAGAGAGTGTGGGAGAGAGAGTGTGGGCGAGAGACAGTGTGGGTGAGAGAGAGTGTGGGTGAGAGAGAGTGTGGGAGAGAGAGTGTGGGAGAGAGAATGTGGGTGAGAGAGTGGGTGAGAGAGTGAGAGTGTGTGAGAGAGAGCGTGGGTGAGAGAGAGTGTGGGAGAGAGAGAGTGTGGGTGAGAGAGTGGGTGAGAGAGTTTGTGGGTGAGAGAGAGAGTGGGCGCGAGAGAGTGGGCGAGAGAGATAATTGGTGAGAGAGAGAGTGTGGGTGAGAGGGAGTGTGGGTGAGAGAGAGTGTGCGCGAGAGAGAGAGTGGGCGAGAGAGATAGTGGGTGAGAAAGAGAGTGGGTGAGAGAGAGTCTGGGCGAGAGAGAGTGTGGGTGAGAGAGAGTGTGGGCGAGAGAGTGTGGGTGAGAGTGTGTGGGTGAGCGAGAGTGTGGGCGAGAAAGAGTGTGGGTGAGAGAGAGTGTGGGCGAGAGAGAGTGTGGGCGAGAGAGTGTGGGTGAGAGAGAGTGTGGGTGTGAGAGAGTTTGGGCGAGAGAGAATGTGGGCGAGAGACAGAGTGGGAGAGAGAGAGTCTGGGTGAGAGAGAGTGTGGGTGAGAGAGAGTTTGGGCGAGAAAGAGAGTGGGCGAGAGAGAGTGTGGGTGAGAAAGAGTGTGGGCGAGAGAGAGAGTGGGCGAGAGAGAGTTTGGGAGAGAAAAAGAGCGGGCGAGAGTGAGTGTGGCTGAGAGAGAGTGTTGCTGAGAGAGAGCGTGGGTGAGAGACAGTATGGGCGAGAGAGAGTGTGGGTGAGAGAGTGTGGCAGAGAGAGAGTGTGTTTGAGAGAGTTTGTGGGTGAGAGAGACTGGGCGAGAGAGAGTGTGTGTGAGAGAGAGTGTGCCTGAGAGAGAGTTTGGGCGAGAATGAGAGTGGGCGAGAGAGAGTTTGGCTGAGAGAGAGTATGGGTGAGAGAGAGTGTGGGCGAGAGAGAGTGTGGGTGAGAGAGTGTGGGTGAGGAAGAGTGCGGGCGAGAGAGAGTGTGGGTGAGAGCGAGTGGGCGAGAGAGAGTGTGGGTGAGAGCGAGTGGGCGAGAGAGAGTGTGGGTTAGAGAGAGTGGGTGAGAGAGTTTGTGGGTGAGAGAGAGAGTGGGTGCGAGAGAGTGGGCGAGAGAGATAGTTGGTGAGAGAGAGAGTGTGGGTGAGAGGGAGTGTGGGTGAGAGAGAGTGTGCGCGAGAGAGAGAGTGGGCGAGAGAGATAGTGGGTGAGAAAGAGAGTGGGTGAGAGAGAGTCTGGGCGAGAGAGAGTGTTGGCGAGAGAGAGTGTGGGCAAGAGAGTGTGGGTGAGAGAGTGTGTGGGTGAGCGAGAGTGTGGGCGAGAAAGAGTGTGGGTGAGAGAGAGTGTGGGCGAGAGAGAGTGTGGGTGAGAGAGTGGGCGAGAGAGATTGTGGGTGTGACAGAGTTTGGGTGAGAGAGAGTATGGGCGAGAGAGAGTGTGGGTGAGAGACAGAGTTTGTGTGAGAGAGTGTGGGCGAGAGAGAGTGTTGATGGGAGAGAGTGGGTGAGAGAGAGTGGGTGAGAGTGTGTGGGTGAGCGAGAGTGTGGGCGAGAAAGAGTGTGGGTGAGAGAGAGTGTGGGCGAGAGAGAGTGTGGGCGAGAGAGTGTGAGTGAGAGAGAGTGTGCGTGTGAGAGAGTGTGGGCGAGAGAGAATGTGGGCGAGAGACAGTGTGGGCGAGAGAGAGTCTGGGTGAGAGAGAGTGTGGGTGAGAGAGAGTTTGGGCGAGAAAGAGAGTGGGCGAGAGAGAGTGTGGGTGAGAGAGAGTGTGGGTGAGAGAGAGCTTGGGCGAGAATGAGAGTGGGCGAGAGAGAGTGTGGCTGAGAGACAGTGTGGGTGAGAGAGAGTGTGGGTGAGAGAGTGTTTGGGCGAGTATGAGAGTGGGCGAGAGAGAGTGTGGGTGAGAGAGAGTGTGGGTGAGAGAGAGTGTGGGTGAGAGAGAGTGTGGGAGAGAGAGTGTGGGCGAGAGACAGTGTGGGTGAGAGAGAGTGTGGGTGAGAGAGAGTGTGGGAGAGAGAGTGTGGGAGAGAGAATGTGGGTGAGAGAGTGGGTGAGAGAGTGAGAGTGTGTGAGAGAGAGCGTGGGTGAGAGAGAGTGTGGGAGAGAGAGAGTGTGGGTGAGAGAGTGGGTGAGAGAGTTTGTGGGTGAGAGAGAGAGTGGGCGCGAGAGAGTGGGCGAGAGCGATAGTTGGTGAGAGAGAGAGTGTGGGTGAGAGGGAGTGTGGGTGAGAGAGAGTGTGCGCGAGAGAGAGAGTGGGCGAGAGAGATAGTGGGTGAGAAAGAGAGTGGGTGAGAGAGAGTCTGGGCGAGAGAGAGTGTGGGTGAGAGAGAGTGTGGGCGAGAGAGTGTGGGTGAGAGTGTGTGGGTGAGCGAGAGTGTGGGCGAGAAAGAGTGTGGGTGAGAGAGAGTGTGGGCGAGAGAGAGTGTGGGCGAGAGAGAGTGTGGGCGAGAGAGTGTGGGTGAGAGAGAGTGTGGGTGTGAGAGAGTTTGGGCGAGAGAGAATGTGGGCGAGAGACAGAGTGGGAGAGAGAGAGTCTGGGTGAGAGAGAGTGTGGGTGAGAGAGAGTTTGGGCGAGAAAGAGAGTGGGCGAGAGAGAGTGTGGGTGAGAGAGAGTGTGGGCGAGAGAGAGAGTGGGCGAGAGAGAGTTTGGGAGAGAAAAAGAGCGGGCGAGAGTGAGTGTGGCTGAGAGAGAGTGTTGCTGAGAGAGAGCGTGGGTGAGAGACAGTATGGGCGAGAGAGAGTGTGGGTGAGAGAGTGTGGCAGAGAGAGAGTGTGTTTGAGAGAGTTTGTGGGTGAGAGAGACTGGGCGAGAGAGAGTGTGTGTGAGAGAGAGTGTGCCTGAGAGAGAGTTTGGGCGAGAATGAGAGTGGGCGAGAGAGAGTTTGGCTGAGAGAGAGTATGGGTGAGAGAGAGTGTGGGCGAGAGAGAGTGTGGGTGAGAGAGTGTGGGTGAGGAAGAGTGCGGGCGAGAGAGAGTGTGGGTGAGAGCGAGTGGGCGAGAGAGAGTGTGGGTGAGAGCGAGTGGGCGAGAGAGAGTGTGGGTTAGAGAGAGTGGGTGAGAGAGTTTGTGGGTGAGAGAGAGAGTGGGTGCGAGAGAGTGGGCGAGAGAGATAGTTGGTGAGAGAGAGAGTGTGGGTGAGAGGGAGTGTGGGTGAGAGAGAGTGTGCACGAGAGAGAGAGTGGGCGAGAGAGATAGTGGGTGAGAAAGAGAGTGGGTGAGAGAGAGTCTGGGCGAGAGAGAGTGTTGGCGAGAGAGAGTGTGGGCAAGAGAGTGTGGGTGAGAGAGTGTGTGGGTGAGCGAGAGTGTGGGCGAGAAAGAGTGTGGGTGAGAGAGAGTGTGGGCGAGAGAGAGTGTGGGTGAGAGAGTGGGCGAGAGAGATTGTGGGTGTGACAGAGTGTGGGAGAGAGAGAGTGTGGTTGAGAGAGAGTGTGGGTGAGAGAAACTGGGCGAGAGAGAGTGTGGGTGAGAGTGAGAGAGTGGGTGAGAGAGAGTGTGGGCGAGAGAGAGTGTGGGCGCGAGAGAGAGTTTGTTTCAGAGAGCGTGTGGGTGAGGGGTGAGAGAGAGTGTGTGAGAGAGAGTGTGGGTGAGAGAGAGTGTGGGCGAGAGAGAGTGGGCGAGAGAGATAGTGGGCGAGAGAGAGTGTGGGTGAGAGAGAGTGTGGGTGAGAGAGAGTGTGGGCGAGAGAGAGTGTGGGTGAGAGAGAGTGGGCGGGAGAGAGTGTGGGTGAGAGAGAGTGGGTGAGAGAGAGTGCGTGAGAGAGTGTGTGTGTGAGAGAGTGTGGGTGAGAGAAAGTGTGGGTGAGAGAGAGTGTCGGCGAGATAGTGTGGGCGAGAGAGTGTGGGTGAGAGAGAGAGTGGGCGAGAGAGAGAGTGGGTGAGGGAGAGTGTGGGTGAGAGTGGGTGTGGGCGAGATAGTGTGGGCGAGAGAGTGTTGGTAGGAGAGAGTGTGGGCGAGAGAGACAGTGGGTGAGGGAGAGTGTAGGTGAGAGAGGGTGTGGGCGAGAGAGTGTAGGCGAGAGATATAGTCGGTGAGAGAGAGAGTGTGGGTGAGAGAGAGTGTGGGTGAGAGCGAGTATGCGCGAGAGAGAGAGTGGGCGAGAGAGATCGTGGGTGAGAGAGAGTGTGGGTGAGAGAGAGTGTGGGCGTGAGAGAGATTGGGCGAGAGCGAGTGTGGGTGAGGGAGAGTTTGGGTGAGAAAGAGAGTAGGCGAGAGACATCGTGGGTGAGAATGTGAGTGGGTGAGAGAGAGTGTGGGCAAGAGAGAGTGTTGGCGAGAGAGAGTGTGGGCGAGAGGGTGTGGGTGACAGAGTGTGTGGGTGAGCGAGAGTGTGGGCGAGAAAGAGTGTGGGTGAGAGATAGTGTGGGCGAGAGAGAGTGTGGGCGAGAGAGTGTGGGTGAGAGAGAGTGTGGGTGTGAGAGAGTGTGGGCGAGAGAGAGTGTGGGCGAGAGAGATTGTGGGTGAGAGAGTGTGGGAGAGAGAGAGTGTGGATGAGAGAGAGTGTGGGTGAGAGAAACTGGGCGAGAGAGAGTGTGGGTGAGAGTGAGAGAGTGGGTGATAGAGAGTGTGGGCGAGAGAGAGTGTGGGCGCGAGAGAGAGTTTGGTTCAGAGAGCGTGTGAGTGAGAGAGAGTGTGTGAGAGAGTGTGTGGGTGAGAGAGAGTGTGGGCGAGAGAGAGTGGGCGAGAGAGATAGTGGGCGAGAGAGAGTGTGGGCGAGAGAGTGTGGGAGAGAGAGTGTGTGGGTGAGCGAGAGTGTGGGCGGGAAAGAGTGTGGGTGAGAGAGGGTGTGGGCGAGAGAGAGTGTGGGCGAGAGAGTGTGGGTGAGAGAGAGTGTGGGCGAGAGAGAGTGTGGGTGAGAGAGTGTGGGCGAGAGAGTGTGAGTGAGAGAGTGTGTGGGTGAGCGAGAGTGTGGGCGAGAATAAGTGTGGGTGAGAGAGTGTGTGGGCGAGAGAGAGTGTGGGCGAGAGAGTGTGGGTGAGAGAGAGTGTGGGTGTGAGAGAGTGTGGGCGAGAGAGAGTGTGGGCGAGAGAGAATGTGGGCGAGAGACAGTGTGGGCGAGAGAGAGTGTTGGCGAGAGAGAGAGTCGGTGAGAGAGAGTGTGGGTGAGAGAGAGTGTGGGCGAGAGAGAGTTTGGGCGAGAGAGAGTGTGGGTGAGAGAGAGTGTGTGTGAGAGAGAGTTTGGGTGAGAAAGAGAGTGGGTGAGAGAGAGTGTGGGTGAGAGAGAGTGTGGGAGAGACAGAGCGTGGGTGAGAGACAGTGTGGGCGAGAGAGAGTGTGGGTGAGAGAGTGTGGGAGAGAGAGAGTGTGGGTGAGAGATTTTGTGGGTGAGAGAGACTTGTCGAGAAAGAGTGTGGGTGAGAGAGAGTATGGGTGATAGAGAGTTTGGGCAAGAATGAGAGTGGGCGAGAGAGAGTTTGGCTGAGAGAGAGTGTGGGTGAGAGAGAGTGTGGGCGAGAGAGAGTGTGGGTGAGAGAGTGTGGGTGAGGGAGAGTGTGGGCGAGAGAGAGTGTGGGTGAGAGCGAGTGGGCGAGAGAGAGTGTGGATTAGAGAGAGTGGGTGTGAGAGAGTGTGGGTGAGAGAGAGTGTGGGTGAGAGAGAGTGGGTGAGAGAGAGTGTGGGCGCGAGAGAGAGTGGGCGAGAGAGAGTTTGGTTGGCAGAGCGTGTGGGTGAGAGAGAGTGTGGGAGAGAGAGAGTGTGGGTGAGAGAGAGTGTGGGCGAGAGAGAGTGTGGGCGAGAGAGAGTGTGTGCGAGAGAGAGTGGGCGAGAGAGATATTGGGCGAGTGAGAGTGTGGGTGAGAGAGTGTGGGCGAGAGAGAGTGGGCGAGAGAGATAGTGGGCGAGAGAGAGTGTGGATGAGAGAGAGTGGGCGAGAGAGAGTGTGGGTGAGAGAGAGTGGGTGAGAGAGAGTCGGTGAGAGAGTGTGTGTGAGAGAGAGTGGGCGAGAGAGATAGTGGGCGAGAGAGAGTGTGGGTGAGAGAGAGTGGGCGAGAGAGATAGTGGGCAAGAGAGAGTGTGGGTGAGAGAGAGTGGGTGAGAGAAAGTGTGGGCGAGAGAGAGTGTGGGCGAGATAGTGTGGGCGAGAGAGTGTGGGTAGGAGAGTGTGTGGGCGAGAGAGACAGTGGGTGAGGGAGAGTGTGGGTGAGAGAGGGTGTGGGCGAGAGAGTGTGGGCGAGAGATATAGTCGGTGATAGAGTGAGTGTGGGTGAGAGAGAGTGTGGGTGAGAGCAAGTATGCGCGAGAGAGAGTGGGCGAGAGAGAGTGTGGGTGAGAGAGAGTGTGGGCGAGAGAGAGAGTGGGCGAGAGAGAGTGTGGGTGAGAGAGAGTTTGGGTGAGAGAGAGAGGAGGCGAGAGACATCGTGGGTGAGAAAGAGAGTGGGAGAGAGAGAGTGTGGGCGAGAGAGAGTGTTGGCGAGAGAGAGTGTGCCCGAGAGAGTGTGGGTGAGAGAGTGTGTGGGTGAGCGAGAGTGTGGGCGAGAAAGAGTGTGGGTGAGAGAGAGTGTGGGCGAGAGAGAGTGTGGGCGAGAGAGTGTGGGTGAGAGAGAGTATGGGTGTGAGATAGTGTGGGCGAGAGAGAGTGTGGGCGAGAGAGATTGTGGGTGAGAGAGTGTGGGAGAGAGAGAGTGTGGTTGAGAGAGAGTGTGGGTGAGAGAAACTGGGCGAGAGAGAGTGTGGTTGAGAGTGAGAGAGTGGGTGAGAGAGAGTGTGGGCGAGAGAGAGTGTGGGCGCGAGAGAGAGTTTGGTTCAGAGAGCGTGTGGGTGAGAGAGAGTGCGTGAGAGAGAGTGTGGGTGAGAGAGAGTGTGGGCGAGAGAGAATGGGCGAGAGAGATAGTGAGCGAGAGAGAGTGTGGGTGAGAGAGAGTGTGGGTGAGAGACAGTGTGCGCTAGAGAGAGTGTGGGTGAGAGAGAGTGGGTGAGAGAGAGTGCGTGAGTGAGTGTGTGTGAGAGAGAGTGTGGGTGAGAGAAAGTGGGGGCGAGAGAGAGTGTCGGCGAGATAGTGTGGGCGAGAGAGTGTGGGTGAGAGAGAGTGTGGGCGAGAGAGAGAGTGGTTGAGGGAGAGTGTGGGTGAGAGTGGGTGTGGGCGAGAGAGTGTGGGCGAGAGAGATAGTCGGTGAGAGAGAGAGTGTGGGTGAGAGAGAGTGTGGGTGAGAGCGAGTGTGCGCGAGAGAGAGAGTGGGCAAGAGAGCTCGTGGGCAAGAGAGAGTGTGGGCGAGAGAGAGAGTGGGTGAGAGAGAGTGTGGGCGAGAGAGAGTGTGGGTGAGCGAGAGTGTGGGTGAGAGAGAGAGTAGGCTAGAGAGATACTACGTGAGAAAGAGAGTGGGTGAGTGAGAGTGTGGGCGAGAGAGAGTGTTGGCGAGAGAGAGTGTGGGCGAGAGAGTGTGGGTGAGAGAGTGTGTGGGTGAGCGAGAGTGTGGGCGAGAAAGAGTGTGGGTGAGGGAGATTGTGGGCGAGAGAGAGTGTGGGCGAGAGAGTGTGGGTGAGAGAGAGAGTGGGCGAGAGAGAGTTGGTGAGGGAGAGTGTGGGTGAGAGAGGGAGTGGGCGACAGAGTGTGGGCGAGAGCGATAGTTGGTGAGAGAGAGAGTGTGGGTGAGAGAGTGTGTGGGTGAGAGAGAATGTGCGCGAGAGAGAGAGTGGGCGAGAGAGATAGTGGGTGAGAAAGAGAGTGGGTGAGAGAGAGTGTGGGCGAGAGAGAGTGTGGGTGAGAGAGAGTGTGGGCGAGAGAGTGTGGGTGAGAGAGTGTGGGAGTGAGCGAGAGTGTGGGCGAGAGAGAGTGTGGGTGAGAGAGTGTGGGAGTGAGCGAGAGTGTGGGCGAGAGAGAGTGTGGGTGAGAGAGAGTGTGGGTGAGAGAGAGTGTGGGCGAGAGAGAGAGTGGGCGAGAGAGAGTGTGGGTGAGAGAGAGTTTGGGTGAGAGAGAGTGGGTGAGAGAGAGTGTGGGTGTGAGAGAGTGTGGGCGAGAGAGAATGTGGGCGAGAGAGAGTGTGGGTGAGAGAGAGTGTGGGTGAGAGAGAGTTTGGGCGAGAAAGAGAGTGGGCGAGAGAGAGTGTGGGTGAGAGAGAGTGTGGGCGAGAGAGAGAGTGGGCGAGAGAGAGTGTGGGTGAGAGAGAGTTTGGGTGAGAGAGAGTTTGGGAGAGAAAAAGAGTGGGCAGAGTGAGTGTGGCTGAGAGAGAGTGTTGCTGAGAGAGAGCGTGGGTGAGAGACAGTGTGGTCGAGACAGAGTGTGGGTGAGAGAGTGTGGGAGAGAGAGAGTGTGGGTGAGAGAGTTTGTGGGTGAGAGAGACTGGGCGAGAAAGAGTGTGGGTGAGAGAGAGTGTGGGTGAGAGAGAGTTTGGGCGAGAATGAGAGTGGGCGAGAGAGATTTTGGCTGAGAGAGAGTGTGGGTGAGAGCGAGAGGGCGAGAGAGAGTGTGGGTTAGAGAAAGTGGGTGTGAGAGAGTGTGGGTGAGAGAGAGTGTGGGTTAGAGAGAGTGTGGGCGCGAGAGAGAGTGGGCGCGAGAGAGTTTGGTTGAGAGAGCGTGTGGGTGAGAGAGAGTGTTGGAGAGAGAGATCGTGGGTGAGAGAGAGTGTGGGAGAGAGAGAGAGTGGGTAAGAGAGAGTGTGGGCGAGAGAGAGTGTGGGCGAGAGAGAGTGTGGGCGAGAGAGAGTGAGCGAGAGAGATAGTGGGCGAGTGAGAGTGTGGGTGAGAGAGTGTGGGTGAGAGAGAGTGGGCGAGAGAGATAGTGGGCGAGAGAGAGTTTGGGTTAGAGAGAGTGGGCGAGAGAGAGAGTGTGGGTGAGAGATTGGGTGAGAGAGAGTCGGTGAGAGAGTGTGTGTGAGAGAGAGTTGGCGTGAGAGATAGTGGGCGAGAGAGAGTGTGGGTGAGAGAGAGAGGGCGAGAGAGATAGTGGGCGAGAGAGAGTGTGGGTGAGAGAGAGTGTGGGCGAGATAGTGGGGGCGAGAGAGTGTGGGTAGGAGAGTGTGTGGGCGAGAGAGACAGTGGGTGAGGGAGAGTGTGGGTGAGAGAGGGTGTGGGCGAGAGAGTGTGGGCGAGAGATATAGGCGGTGATAGAGTGAGTGTGGGTGAGAGAGAGTGTGGGTGAGAGCGAGTGTGGGTGAGAGAGAGTGTGGGCGAGAGAGAGAGTGGGCGAGAGAGAGTGTGGGTGAGAGAGAGTTTGGGTGAGAGAGAGAGTAGGCGAGAGACATCGTGGGTGAGAAAGAGAGTGGGTGAGAGAGAGTGTGGGCGAGAGAGAGTGTGGGGGAGAGAGAGTGTGGGCGAGAGAGTGTGGGTGAGAGAGTGTGTGGGTGAGCGAGAGTGTGGGCGAGAAAGAGTGTGGTGAGAGAGAGTGTGGGCGAGACAGAGAGTGGGCGAGAGAGTGTGGGTGAGAGAGAGTGTGGGTGTGAGAGAGTGTGGGCGAGAGAGAGTGTGGGCGAGAGAGAATGTGGGCGAGAGACAGTCTGGGCGAGAGAGAGTGTTGGCGAGAGAGAGAGTCGGTGAGAGAGAGTGTGGGTGAGAGAGAGTGTGGGCGAGAGAGAGTTTGGGCGAGAGAGAGTGTGGGTGAGAGAGAGTGTGGGTGAGAGAGAGTTTGGGCGAGAAAGAGAGTGGGTGAGAGAGAGTGTGGGTGAGAGAGAGTGTGGGCGAGAGAGAGTTTGGGTAAGAGAGAGTTTGGGAGAGAAAAAGAGTGGGCGAGAGAGAGTGAGGCTGAGAGAGAGTGTGGCTGAGCGAGAGTGTGGGTGAGAGAGAGTGTGGGCGAGAGAGAGAGTGTGGGTGAGAGAGTGTGGGAGAGAGAGAGTGTGGGTGAGAGAGAGTGTGGGTGAGAGAGAGTTTGGGCGAGAATGAGAGTGGCCGAGAGAGAGTGTGGCTGAGAGAGAGTGTGGGTGAGAGAGAGTGTGGGTGAGAGAGAGTGTGGGAGAGAGAGAGAGTAGGCTAGAGAGATACTACGTGAGAAAGAGAGTGGGTGAGTGAGAGTGTGGGCGAGAGAGAGTGTTGGCGAGAGAGAGTGTGGGCGAGAGAGTGTGGGTGAGAGAGTGTGTGGGTGAGCGAGAGTGTGGGCGAGAAAGAGTGTGGGTGAGGGAGATTGTGGGCGAGAGAGAGTGTGGGCGAGAGAGTGTGGGTGAGAGAGAGAGTGGGCGAGAGAGAGTTGGTGAGGGAGAGTGTGGGTGAGAGAGGGAGTGGGCGACAGAGTGTGGGCGAGAGCGATAGTTGGTGAGAGAGAGAGTGTGGGTGAGAGAGTGTGTGGGTGAGAGAGAATGTGCGCGAGAGAGAGAGTGGGCGAGAGAGATAGTGGGTGAGAAAGAGAGTGGGTGAGAGAGAGTGTGGGCGAGAGAGAGTGTGGGTGAGAGAGAGTGTGGGCGAGAGAGTGTGGGTGAGAGAGTGTGGGAGTGAGCGAGAGTGTGGGCGAGAGAGAGTGTGGGTGAGAGAGTGTGGGAGTGAGCGAGAGTGTGGGCGAGAGAGAGTGTGGGTGAGAGAGAGTGTGGGTGAGAGAGAGTGTGGGCGAGAGAGAGAGTGGGCGAGAGAGAGTGTGGGTGAGAGAGAGTTTGGGTGAGAGAGAGTGGGTGAGAGAGAGTGTGGGTGTGAGAGAGTGTGGGCGAGAGAGAATGTGGGCGAGAGAGAGTGTGGGTGAGAGAGAGTGTGGGTGAGAGAGAGTTTGGGCGAGAAAGAGAGTGGGCGAGAGAGAGTGTGGGTGAGAGAGAGTGTGGGCGAGAGAGAGAGTGGGCGAGAGAGAGTGTGGGTGAGAGAGAGTTTGGGTGAGAGAGAGTTTGGGAGAGAAAAAGAGTGGGCAGAGTGAGTGTGGCTGAGAGAGAGTGTTGCTGAGAGAGAGCGTGGGTGAGAGACAGTGTGGTCGAGACAGAGTGTGGGTGAGAGAGTGTGGGAGAGAGAGAGTGTGGGTGAGAGAGTTTGTGGGTGAGAGAGACTGGGCGAGAAAGAGTGTGGGTGAGAGAGAGTGTGGGTGAGAGAGAGTTTGGGCGAGAATGAGAGTGGGCGAGAGAGATTTTGGCTGAGAGAGAGTGTGGGTGAGAGCGAGAGGGCGAGAGAGAGTGTGGGTTAGAGAAAGTGGGTGTGAGAGAGTGTGGGTGAGAGAGAGTGTGGGTTAGAGAGAGTGTGGGCGCGAGAGAGAGTGGGCGCGAGAGAGTTTGGTTGAGAGAGCGTGTGGGTGAGAGAGAGTGTTGGAGAGAGAGATCGTGGGTGAGAGAGAGTGTGGGAGAGAGAGAGAGTGGGTAAGAGAGAGTGTGGGCGAGAGAGAGTGTGGGCGAGAGAGAGTGTGGGCGAGAGAGAGTGAGCGAGAGAGATAGTGGGCGAGTGAGAGTGTGGGTGAGAGAGTGTGGGTGAGAGAGAGTGGGCGAGAGAGATAGTGGGCGAGAGAGAGTTTGGGTTAGAGAGAGTGGGCGAGAGAGAGAGTGTGGGTGAGAGATTGGGTGAGAGAGAGTCGGTGAGAGAGTGTGTGTGAGAGAGAGTTGGCGTGAGAGATAGTGGGCGAGAGAGAGTGTGGGTGAGAGAGAGAGGGCGAGAGAGATAGTGGGCGAGAGAGAGTGTGGGTGAGAGAGAGTGTGGGCGAGATAGTGGGGGCGAGAGAGTGTGGGTAGGAGAGTGTGTGGGCGAGAGAGACAGTGGGTGAGGGAGAGTGTGGGTGAGAGAGGGTGTGGGCGAGAGAGTGTGGGCGAGAGATATAGGCGGTGATAGAGTGAGTGTGGGTGAGAGAGAGTGTGGGTGAGAGCGAGTGTGGGTGAGAGAGAGTGTGGGCGAGAGAGAGAGTGGGCGAGAGAGAGTGTGGGTGAGAGAGAGTTTGGGTGAGAGAGAGAGTAGGCGAGAGACATCGTGGGTGAGAAAGAGAGTGGGTGAGAGAGAGTGTGGGCGAGAGAGAGTGTGGGGGAGAGAGAGTGTGGGCGAGAGAGTGTGGGTGAGAGAGTGTGTGGGTGAGCGAGAGTGTGGGCGAGAAAGAGTGTGGTGAGAGAGAGTGTGGGCGAGACAGAGAGTGGGCGAGAGAGTGTGGGTGAGAGAGAGTGTGGGTGTGAGAGAGTGTGGGCGAGAGAGAGTGTGGGCGAGAGAGAATGTGGGCGAGAGACAGTCTGGGCGAGAGAGAGTGTTGGCGAGAGAGAGAGTCGGTGAGAGAGAGTGTGGGTGAGAGAGAGTGTGGGCGAGAGAGAGTTTGGGCGAGAGAGAGTGTGGGTGAGAGAGAGTGTGGGTGAGAGAGAGTTTGGGCGAGAAAGAGAGTGGGTGAGAGAGAGTGTGGGTGAGAGAGAGTGTGGGCGAGAGAGAGTTTGGGTAAGAGAGAGTTTGGGAGAGAAAAAGAGTGGGCGAGAGAGAGTGAGGCTGAGAGAGAGTGTGGCTGAGCGAGAGTGTGGGTGAGAGAGAGTGTGGGCGAGAGAGAGAGTGTGGGTGAGAGAGTGTGGGAGAGAGAGAGTGTGGGTGAGAGAGAGTGTGGGTGAGAGAGAGTTTGGGCGAGAATGAGAGTGGCCGAGAGAGAGTGTGGCTGAGAGAGAGTGTGGGTGAGAGAGAGTGTGGGTGAGAGAGAGTGTGGGAGAGAGAGTGTGGGTGAGACAGAGTGTGGGTGAGAGAGTGGGTGAGAGAGAGAGAGTGGGTGAGAGAGAGTGTGGGTGAGAGAGAGTGTGGGTGAGAGAAAGTGTGGGCGAGAGAGAGTGTGGGCGAGATAGTGTGGGCGAGAGAGTGTGGGCGAGAGAGTGTGGGTGAGAGAGAGAGTGGGCGAGAGAGAGAGTTGGTGAGGGAGAGTGTGGGTGAGAGAGGGAGTGGGCGACAGAGTGTGGGCGAGAGCGATAGTTGGTGAGAGAGAGAGTGTGGGTGAGAGAGAGTGTGGGTGAGAGAGAGTGTGCGCGAGAGAGAGAGAGTGGGCGAGAGAGATAGTGGGTGAGAAAGAGAGTGGGTGAGAGAGAGTGTGGGCGAGAGAGAGTGTGGGTGAGAGAGAGTGTGGGCGAGAGAGTGTGGGTGAGAGAGTGTGGGGGTGAGCGAGAGTGTGGGCGAGAAAGAGTGTGGGTGAGAGAGAGTGTGGGCGAGAGAGAGTGTGGGCGAGAGAGTGTGGGTGAGAGAGAGTGTGGGTGTGAGAGAGTGTGGGCGAGAGAGAATGTGGGCGAGAGAGAGTGTGGGTGAGAGAGAGTGTGGGTGAGAGAGAGTTTGGGCGAGAAAGAGAGTGGGCGAGAGAGAGTGTGGGTGAGAGAGTGTGGGCGAGAGAGAGAGTGTGGGTGAGAGAGAGTTTTGGAGAGAAAAAGAGTGGGCAGAGTGAGTGTGGCTGAGAGAGAGTGTTGCTGAGAGAGCGTGGGTGAGAGACAGTGTGGGCGAGAGAGAGTGTGGGTGAGAGAGTGTGGGAGAGAGAGAGTGTGGGTGAGAGATTTTGTGGGTGAGAGAGACTGGGCGAGAAAGAGTGTGGGTGAGAGAGAGTGTGGTTGAGAGAGAGTTTGGGCGAGAATGAGAGTGGGCGAGAGAGAGTTTGGCTGAGAGAGAGTGTGGGTGAGAGAGAGTGTGGGCGAGAGAGAGTGTGGGTGAGAGAGTGTGGGTGAGGGAGAGTGTGGGCGAGAGAGAGTGTGGGTTAGAGAGAGTGTGTGTGAGAGAGTGTGGGTGAGAGAGACTGTGGGTGTAATAGAGTGTGGGCGCGAGAGAGAGTGGGCGAGAGAGAGTTTGGTTGAGAGAGCGTGTGGGTAAGAGAGAGTGTGGGAGAGAGAGAGTGTGGGTGAGAGAGAGTGTGGGAGAGAGAGAGTGTGGGGAAGAGAGAGTGTGGGCGAGAGAGAGTGTGGGCGAGAGAGAGTGTGTGCGAGAGAGTGTGGGCGAGAGAGATAGTGGGCGAGTGAGAGTGTGGGTGAGAGAGTGTCGGTGAGAGAGAGTGGGCGAGAGAAATAGTGGGCGAGAGAGAGTGTGGGTGAGAGAGAGTGGGCGAGAGAGAGTGTGGGTGAGAGAGAGTGGGTGAGAGAGAGTCGGTGAGAGAGTGTGTGTGAGAGAGAGTGGGCGAGAGAGATAGTAGGCGAGAGAGAGTGTGGGTGAGAGAGAGTGGGCGAGAGAGATAGTGGGCGAGAGAGAGTGTGGGTGAGAGAGAGTGGGTGAGAGAAAGTGTGGGCGAGAGAGTGTGGGTAGGAGAGTGTGTGGGCGAGAGAGACAGTGGGTGAGGGAGAGTGTGGGTGAGAGAGGGTGTGGGCGAGAGAGTGTGGGCGAGAGATATAGTCGGTGATAGAGTGAGTGTGGGTGAGAGAGAGTGTGGGTGAGAGCGAGTATGCGCGAGAGAGAGTGGGCGAGAGAGAGTGTGGGTGAGAGAGAGTTTGGGTGAGAGAGAGTGGGTGAGAGAGAGTGTGGGTGTGAGAGAGTGTGGGCGAGAGAGAATGTGGGCGAGAGAGAGTGTGGGTGAGAGAGAGTGTGGGTGAGAGAGAGTTTGGGCGAGAAAGAGAGTGGGCGAGAGAGAGTGTGGGTGAGAGAGAGTGTGGGCGAGAGAGAGAGTGGGCGAGAGAGAGTGTGGGTGAGAGAGAGTTTGGGTGAGAGAGAGTTTGGGAGAGAAAAAGAGTGGGCAGAGTGAGTGTGGCTGAGAGAGAGTGTTGCTGAGAGAGAGCGTGGGTGAGAGACAGTGTGGTCGAGACAGAGTGTGGGTGAGAGAGTGTGGGAGAGAGAGAGTGTGGGTGAGAGAGTTTGTGGGTGAGAGAGACTGGGCGAGAAAGAGTGTGGGTGAGAGAGAGTGTTGGTGAGAGAGAGTTTGGGCGAGAATGAGAGTGGGCGAGAGAGATTTTGGCTGAGAGAGAGTGTGGGTGAGAGCGAGAGGGCGAGAGAGAGTGTGGGTTAGAGAAAGTGGGTGTGAGAGAGTGTGGGTGAGAGAGAGTGTGGGTTAGAGAGAGTGTGGGCGCGAGAGAGAGTGGGCGCGAGAGAGTTTGGTTGAGAGAGCGTGTGGGTGAGAGAGAGTGTTGGAGAGAGAGATCGTGGGTGAGAGAGAGTGTGGGAGAGAGAGAGAGTGGGTAAGAGAGAGTGTGGGCGAGAGAGAGTGTGGGCGAGAGAGAGTGTGGGCGAGAGAGAGTGAGCGAGAGAGATAGTGGGCGAGTGAGAGTGTGGGTGAGAGAGTGTGGGTGAGAGAGAGTGGGCGAGAGAGATAGTGGGCGAGAGAGAGTTTGGGTTAGAGAGAGTGGGCGAGAGAGAGAGTGTGGGTGAGAGATTGGGTGAGAGAGAGTCGGTGAGAGAGTGTGTGTGAGAGAGAGTTGGCGTGAGAGATAGTGGGCGAGAGAGAGTGTGGGTGAGAGAGAGAGGGCGAGAGAGATAGTGGGCGAGAGAGAGTGTGGGTGAGAGAGAGTGTGGGCGAGATAGTGAGGGCGAGAGAGTGTGGGTAGGAGAGTGTGTGGGCGAGAGAGACAGTGGGTGAGGGAGAGTGTGGGTGAGAGAGGGTGTGGGCGAGAGAGTGTGGGCGAGAGATATAGGCGGTGATAGAGTGAGTGTGGGTGAGAGAGAGTGTGGGTGAGAGCGAGTGTGGGTGAGAGAGAGTGTGGGCGAGAGAGAGAGTGGGCGAGAGAGAGTGTGGGTGAGAGAGAGTTTGGGTGAGAGAGAGAGTAGGCGAGAGACATCGTGGGTGAGAAAGAGAGTGGGTGAGAGAGAGTGTGGGCGAGAGAGAGTGTGGGGGAGAGAGAGTGTGGGCGAGAGAGTGTGGGTGAGAGAGTGTGTGGGTGAGTGAGAGTGTGGGCGAGAAAGAGTGTGGTGAGAGAGAGTGTGGGCGAGACAGAGAGTGGGCGAGAGAGTGTGGGTGAGAGAGAGTGTGGGTGTGAGAGAGTGTGGGCGAGAGAGAGTGTGGGCGAGAGAGAATGTGGGCGAGAGACAGTCTGGGCGAGAGAGAGTGTTGGCGAGAGAGAGAGTCGGTGAGAGAGAGTGTGGGTGAGAGAGAGTGTGGGCGAGAGAGAGTTTGGGCGAGAGAGAGTGTGGGTGAGAGAGAGTGTGGGTGAGAGAGAGTTTGGGCGAGAAAGAGAGTGGGTGAGAGAGAGTGTGGGTGAGAGAGAGTGTGGGCGAGAGAGAGTTTGGGTAAGAGAGAGTTTGGGAGAGAAAAAGAGTGGGCGAGAGAGAGTGAGGCTGAGAGAGAGTGTGGCTGAGCGAGAGTGTGGGTGAGAGAGAGTGTGGGCGAGAGAGAGAGTGTGGGTGAGAGAGTGTGGGAGAGAGAGAGTGTGGGTGAGAGAGAGTGTGGGTGAGAGAGAGTTTGGGCGAGAATGAGAGTGGCCGAGAGAGAGTGTGGCTGAGAGAGAGTGTGGGTGAGAGAGAGTGTGGGTGAGAGAGAGTGTGGGAGAGAGAGTGTGGGTGAGACAGAGTGTGGGTGAGAGAGTGGGTGAGAGAGAGAGAGTGGGTGAGAGAGAGTGTGGGTGAGAGAGAGTGTGGGTGAGAGAAAGTGTGGGCGAGAGAGAGTGTGGGCGAGATAGTGTGGGCGAGAGAGTGTGGGCGAGAGAGTGTGGGTGAGAGAGAGAGTGGGCGAGAGAGAGAGTTGGTGAGGGAGAGTGTGGGTGAGAGAGGGAGTGGGCGACAGAGTGTGGGCGAGAGCGATAGTTGGTGAGAGAGAGAGTGTGGGTGAGAGAGAGTGTGGGTGAGAGAGAGTGTGCGCGAGAGAGAGAGAGTGGGCGAGAGAGATAGTGGGTGAGAAAGAGAGTGGGTGAGAGAGAGTGTGGGCGAGAGAGAGTGTGGGTGAGAGAGAGTGTGGGCGAGAGAGTGTGGGTGAGAGAGTGTGGGGGTGAGCGAGAGTGTGGGAGAGAAAGAGTGTGGGTGAGAGAGAGTGTGGGCGAGAGAGAGTGTGGGCGAGAGAGTGTGGGTGAGAGAGAGTGTGGGTGTGAGAGAGTGTGGGCGAGAGAGAATGTGGGCGAGAGAGAGTGTGGGTGAGAGAGAGTGTGGGTGAGAGAGAGTTTGGGCGAGAAAGAGAGTGGGCGAGAGAGAGTGTGGGTGAGAGAGTGTGGGCGAGAGAGAGTGTGTGGGTGAGAGAGAGTTTTGGAGAGAAAAAGAGTGGGCAGAGTGAGTGTGGCTGAGAGAGAGTGTTGCTGA
Organism: Chiloscyllium punctatum; assembly: GCF_047496795.1. NCBI lineage: Eukaryota > Metazoa > Chordata > Chondrichthyes > Orectolobiformes > Hemiscylliidae > Chiloscyllium > Chiloscyllium punctatum. Next base: position 21,783,181 of record NC_092772.1, read on the forward strand.
GAGAGCGTGGGTGAGAGACAGTGTGGGCGAGAGAGAGTGTGGGTGAGAGAGTGTGGGAGAGAGAGAGTGTGGGTGAGAGATTTTGTGGGTGAGAGAGACTGGGCGAGAAAGAGTGTGGGTGAGAGAGAGTGTGGTTGAGAGAGAGTTTGGGCGAGAATGAGAGTGGGCGAGAGAGAGTTTGGCTGAGAGAGAGTGTGGGTGAGAGAGAGTGTGGGCGAGAGAGAGTGTGGGTGAGAGAGTGTGGGTGAGGGAGAGTGTGGGCGAGAGAGAGTGTGGGTTAGAGAGAGTGTGTGTGAGAGAGTGTGGGTGAGAGAGACTGTGGGTGAGAGAGAGTGTGGGCGCGAGAGAGAGTGGGCGAGAGAGAGTTTGGTTGAGAGAGCGTGTGGGTAAGAGAGAGTGTGGGAGAGAGAGAGTGTGGGTGAGAGAGAGTGTGGGAGAGAGAGAGTGTGGGGAAGAGAGAGTGTGGGCGAGAGAGAGTGTGGGCGAGAGAGAGTGTGTGCGAGAGAGTGTGGGCGAGAGAGATAGTGGGCGAGTGAGAGTGTGGGTGAGAGAGTGTCGGTGAGAGAGAGTGGGCGAGAGAAATAGTGGGCGAGAGAGAGTGTGGGTGAGAGAGAGTGGGCGAGAGAGAGTGTGGGTGAGAGAGAGTGGGTGAGAGAGAGTCGGTGAGAGAGTGTGTGTGAGAGAGAGTGGGCGAGAGAGATAGTAGGCGAGAGAGAGTGTGGGTGAGAGAGAGTGGGCGAGAGAGATAGTGGGCGAGAGAGAGTGTGGGTGAGAGAGAGTGGGTGAGAGAAAGTGTGGGCGAGAGAGTGTGGGTAGGAGAGTGTGTGGGCGAGAGAGACAGTGGGTGAGGGAGAGTGTGGGTGAGAGAGGGTGTGGGCGAGAGAGTGTGGGCGAGAGATATAGTCGGTGATAGAGTGAGTGTGGGTGAGAGAGAGTGTGGGTGAGAGCGAGTATGCGCGAGAGAGAGTGGGCGAGAGAGAGTGTGGGTGAGAGAGAGTTTGGGCGAGAGAGAGAGTGGGCGAGAGAGAGTGTGGGTGAGAGAGAGTTTGGGTGAGAGACAGAGTAGGCGAGAGACATCGTGGGTGAGAAAGAGAGTGGGTGAGAGAGAGTGTGGGCGAGAGAGAGTGTTGGCGAGAGAGAGTGTGGGCGAGAGAGTGTGGGTGAGAGAGTGTGTGGGTGAGCGAGAGTGTGGGCGAGAAAGAGTGTGGGTGAGAGAGAGTGTGGGTGAGAGAGAGTGTGGGCGAGAGAATGTGGGTGAGAGAGAGTGTGGGTGTGAGAGAGTGTGGGCGAGAGAGATTGTGGGTGAGAGAGTGTGGGAGAGAGAGAGTGTGGTTGAGAGAGAGTGTGGGTGAGAGAAACTGGGCGACAGAGAGTGTGGGTGCGAGTGAGAGAGTGGGTGAGAGAGAGTGTTGGTGAGAGAGAGTGTGGGCGAGAGAGAGAGTTTGGTTCAGAGAGCGTGTGGGTGAGAGAGAGTGTGTGGGAGAGAGTGTGGGTGAGAGAGAGTGTGGGCGAGAGATAGTGGGCGAGAGAGGGTGGGTGAGAGAGAGTGTGGGTGAGAGAGAGTGTGGGTGAGAGAGAGTGTGGGCGAGAGAGAGTGTGGGTGAGAGAGAGTGGGCGAGAGAGAGTGTGGGTGAGAGAGAATGGGTGAGAGAGAGTGCGTGAGTGAGTGTGTGTGAGAGAGAGTGTGGGTGAGAGAAAGTGTGGGTGAGAGAGAGAGTGGGCGAGAGAGAGAGTGGTTGAGGGAGAGTGTGGGTGAGAGTGGGTGTGGGTGAGAGAGATCGTGGGCGAGAGAGATAGTGGGTGAGAGAGAGTGGTTGAGAGAGAGTGTGGGCGAGAGAGAGTGTGGGTGAGGGAGAGTGTGGGCGAGAGAGAGTGTGGGTGAGAGCGAGAGGGTGAGAGAGAGTGTGGGTTAGAGAGAGAGTGGGCGAGAGAGAGAGTGGTTGAGCGAGAGTGTGGGTGAGAGTGGGTGTGGGCGAGAGAGTGTGGGCGAGAGAGATAGTCGGTGAGAGAGAGAGTGTGGGTGAGAGAGAGTGTGGGTGAGAGCGAGTGTGCGCGAGAGAGAGAGTGGGCAAGAGAGCTCGTGGGCGAGAGAGAGTGTGGGCGAGAGAGTGTGGGTGAGAGAGAGTGTGGGCGAGAGAGAGTGTGGGTGAGAGAGTGTGGGCGAGAGAGTGTGAGTGAGAGAGTGTGTGGGTGAGCGAGAGTGTGGGCGAGAATAAGTGTGGGTGAGAGAGTGTGTGGGCGAGAGAGAGTGTGGGCGAGAGAGTGTGGGTGAGAGAGAGTGTGGGTGTGAGAGAGTGTGGGCGAGAGAGAGTGTGGGCGAGAGAGAATGTGGGCGAGAGACAGTGTGGGCGAGAGAGAGTGTTGGCGAGAGAGAGAGTCGGTGAGAGAGAGTGTGGGTGAGAGAGAGTGTGGGCGAGAGAGAGTTTGGGCGAGAGAGAGTGTGGGTGAGAGAGAGTGTGTGTGAGAGAGAGTTTGGGTGAGAAAGAGAGTGGGTGAGAGAGAGTGTGGGTGAGAGAGAGTGTGGGAGAGAGAGAGCGTGGGTGAGAGACAGTGTGGGCGAGAGAGAGTGTGGGTGAGAGAGTGTGGGAGAGAGAGAGTGTGGGTGAGAGATTTTGTGGGTGAGAGAGACTTGTCGAGAAAGAGTGTGGGTGAGAGAGAGTATGGGTGATAGAGAGTTTGGGCAAGAATGAGAGTGGGCGAGAGAGAGTTTGGCTGAGAGAGAGTGTGGGTGAGAGAGAGTGTGGGCGAGAGAGAGTGTGGGTGAGAGAGTGTGGGTGAGGGAGAGTGTGGGCGAGAGAGAGTGTGGGTGAGAGCGAGTGGGCGAGAGAGAGTGTGGGTTAGAGAGAGTGGGTGTGAGAGAGTGTGGGTGAGAGAGAGTGTGGGTGAGAGAGAGTGGGTGAGAGAGAGTGTGGGCGCGAGAGAGAGTGGGCGAGAGAGAGTTTGGTTGGCAGAGCATGTGGGTGAGAGAGAGTGTGGGAGAGAGAGAGTGTGGGTGAGAGAGAGTGTGGGCGAGAGAGAGTGTGGGCGAGAGAGAGTGTGTGCGAGAGAGAGTGGGCGAGAGAGATATTGGGCGAGTGAGAGTGTGGGTGAGAGAGTGTGGGCGAGAGAGAGTGGGCGAGAGAGATAGTGGGCGAGAGAGAGTGTGGATGAGAGAGAGTGGGCGAGAGAGAGTGTGGGTGAGAGAGAGTGGGTGAGAGAGAGTCGGTGAGAGAGTGTGTGTGAGAGAGAGTGGGCGAGAGAGATAGTGGGCGAGAGAGAGTGTGGGTGAGAGAGAGTGGGCGAGAGAGATAGTGGGCAAGAGAGAGTGTGGGTGAGAGAGAGTGGGTGAGAGAAAGTGTGGGCGAGAGAGAGTGTGGGCGAGATAGTGTGGGCGAGGGAGTGTGGGTAGGAGAGTGTGTGGGCGAGAGAGACAGTGGGTGAGGGAGAGTGTGGGTGAGAGAGGGTGTGGGCGAGAGAGTGTGGGCGAGAGATATAGTCGGTGATAGAGTGAGTGTGGGTGAGAGAGAGTGTGGGTGAGAGCAAGTATGCGCGAGAGAGAGTGGGCGAGAGAGAGTGTGGGTGAGAGAGAGTGTGGGCGAGAGAGAGAGTGGGCGAGAGAGAGTGTGGGTGAGAGAGAGTTTGGGTGAGAGAGAGAGGAGGCGAGAGACATCGTGGGTGAGAAAGAGAGTGGGAGAGAGAGAGTGTGGGCGAGAGAGAGTGTTGGCGAGAGAGAGTGTGCCCGAGAGAGTGTGGGTGAGAGAGTGTGTGGGTGAGCGAGAGTGTGGGCGAGAAAGAGTGTGGGTGAGAGAGAGTGTGGGCGAGAGAGAGTGTGGGCGAGAGAGTGTGGGTGAGAGAGAGTGTGGGTGTGAGATAGTGTGGGCGAGAGAGAGTGTGGGCGAGAGAGATTGTGGGTGAGAGAGTGTGGGAGAGAGAGAGTGTGTTTGAGAGAGAGTGTGGGTGAGAGAAACTGGGCGAGAGAGAGTGTGGGTGAGAGTGAGAGAGTGGGTGAGAGAGAGTGTGGGCGAGAGAGAGTGTGGGCGCGAGAGAGAGTTTGGTTCAGAGAGCGTGTGGGTGAGAGAGAGTGCGTGAGAGAGAGTGTGGGTGAGAGAGAGTGTGGGCGAGAGAGAATGGGCGAGAGAGATAGTGAGCGAGAGAGAGTGTGGGTGAGAGAGAGTGTGGGTGAGAGACAGTGTGCGCTAGAGAGAGTGTGGGTGAGAGAGAGTGGGTGAGAGAGAGTGCGTGAGTGAGTGTGTGTGAGAGAGAGTGTGGGTGAGAGAAAGTGGGGGCGAGAGAGAGTGTCGGCGAGATAGTGTGGGCGAGAGAGTGTGGGTGAGAGAGAGAGTGGGCGAGAGAGAGAGTGGTTGAGGGAGAGTGTGGGTGAGAGTGGGTGTGGGCGAGAGAGTGTGGGCGAGAGAGATAGTCGGTGAGAGAGAGAGTGTGGGTGAGAGAGAGTGTGGGTGAGAGCGAGTGTGCGCGAGAGAGAGAGTGGGCAAGAGAGCTCGTGGGCAAGAGAGAGTGTGGGCGAGAGGGAGAGTGGGTGAGAGAGAGTGTGGGCGAGAGAGAGTGTGGGTGAGCGAGAGTGTGGGTGAGAGAGAGAGTAGGCTAGAGAGATACTACGTGAGAAAGAGAGTGGGTGAGTGAGAGTGTGGGCGAGAGAGAGTGTTGGCGAGAGAGAGTGTGGGCGAGAGAGTGTGGGTGAGAGAGTGTGTGGGTGAGCGAGAGTGTGGGCGAGAAAGAGTGTGGGTGAGGGAGATTGTGGGCGAGAGAGAGTGTGGGCGAGAGAGTGTGGGTGAGAGAGAGAGTGGGCGAGAGAGAGTTGGTGAGGGAGAGTGTGGGTGAGAGAGGGAGTGGGCGACAGAGTGTGGGCGAGAGCGATAGTTGGTGAGAGAGAGAGTGTGGGTGAGAGAGTGTGTGGGTGAGAGAGAATGTGCGCGAGAGAGAGAGTGGGCGAGAGAGATAGTGGGTGAGAAAGAGAGTGGGTGAGAGAGAGTGTGGGCGAGAGAGAGTGTGGGTGAGAGAGAGTGTGGGCGAGAGAGTGTGGGTGAGAGAGTGTGGGAGTGAGCGAGAGTGTGGGCGAGAGAGAGTGTGGGTGAGAGAGTGTGGGAGTGAGCGAGAGTGTGGGCGAGAGAGAGTGTGGGTGAGAGAGAGTGTGGGTGAGAGAGAGTGTGGGCGAGAGAGAGAGTGGGCGAGAGAGAGTGTGGGTGAGAGAGAGTTTGGGTGAGAGAGAGTGGGTGAGAGAGAGTGTGGGTGTGAGAGAGTGTGGGCGAGAGAGAATGTGGGCGAGAGAGAGTGTGGGTGAGAGAGAGTGTGGGTGAGAGAGAGTTTGGGCGAGAAAGAGAGTGGGCGAGAGAGAGTGTGGGTGAGAGAGAGTGTGGGCGAGAGAGAGAGTGGGCGAGAGAGAGTGTGGGTGAGAGAGAGTTTGGGTGAGAGAGAGTTTGGGAGAGAAAAAGAGTGGGCAGAGTGAGTGTGGCTGAGAGAGAGTGTTGCTGAGAGAGAGCGTGGGTGAGAGACAGTGTGGTCGAGACAGAGTGTGGGTGAGAGAGTGTGGGAGAGAGAGAGTGTGGGTGAGAGAGTTTGTGGGTGAGAGAGACTGGGCGAGAAAGAGTGTGGGTGAGAGAGAGTGTGGGTGAGAGAGAGTTTGGGCGAGAATGAGAGTGGGCGAGAGAGATTTTGGCTGAGAGAGAGTGTGGGTGAGAGCGAGAGGGCGAGAGAGAGTGTGGGTTAGAGAAAGTGGGTGTGAGAGAGTGTGGGTGAGAGAGAGTGTGGGTTAGAGAGAGTGTGGGCGCGAGAGAGAGTGGGCGCGAGAGAGTTTGGTTGAGAGAGCGTGTGGGTGAGAGAGAGTGTTGGAGAGAGAGATCGTGGGTGAGAGAGAGTGTGGGAGAGAGAGAGAGTGGGTAAGAGAGAGTGTGGGCGAGAGAGAGTGTGGGCGAGAGAGAGTGTGGGCGAGAGAGAGTGAGCGAGAGAGATAGTGGGCGAGTGAGAGTGTGGGTGAGAGAGTGTGGGTGAGAGAGAGTGGGCGAGAGAGATAGTGGGCGAGAGAGAGTTTGGGTTAGAGAGAGTGGGCGAGAGAGAGAGTGTGGGTGAGAGATTGGGTGAGAGAGAGTCGGTGAGAGAGTGTGTGTGAGAGAGAGTTGGCGTGAGAGATAGTGGGCGAGAGAGAGTGTGGGTGAGAGAGAGAGGGCGAGAGAGATAGTGGGCGAGAGAGAGTGTGGGTGAGAGAGAGTGTGGGCGAGATAGTGAGGGCGAGAGAGTGTGGGTAGGAGAGTGTGTGGGCGAGAGAGACAGTGGGTGAGGGAGAGTGTGGGTGAGAGAGGGTGTGGGCGAGAGAGTGTGGGCGAGAGATATAGGCGGTGATAGAGTGAGTGTGGGTGAGAGAGAGTGTGGGTGAGAGCGAGTGTGGGTGAGAGAGAGTGTGGGCGAGAGAGAGAGTGGGCGAGAGAGAGTGTGGGTGAGAGAGAGTTTGGGTGAGAGAGAGAGTAGGCGAGAGACATCGTGGGTGAGAAAGAGAGTGGGTGAGAGAGAGTGTGGGCGAGAGAGAGTGTGGGGGAGAGAGAGTGTGGGCGAGAGAGTGTGGGTGAGAGAGTGTGTGGGTGAGCGAGAGTGTGGGCGAGAAAGAGTGTGGTGAGAGAGAGTGTGGGCGAGACAGAGAGTGGGCGAGAGAGTGTGGGTGAGAGAGAGTGTGGGTGTGAGAGAGTGTGGGCGAGAGAGAGTGTGGGCGAGAGAGAATGTGGGCGAGAGACAGTCTGGGCGAGAGAGAGTGTTGGCGAGAGAGAGAGTCGGTGAGAGAGAGTGTGGGTGAGAGAGAGTGTGGGCGAGAGAGAGTTTGGGCGAGAGAGAGTGTGGGTGAGAGAGAGTGTGGGTGAGAGAGAGTTTGGGCGAGAAAGAGAGTGGGTGAGAGAGAGTGTGGGTGAGAGAGAGTGTGGGCGAGAGAGAGTTTGGGTAAGAGAGAGTTTGGGAGAGAAAAAGAGTGGGCGAGAGAGAGTGAGGCTGAGAGAGAGTGTGGCTGAGCGAGAGTGTGGGTGAGAGAGAGTGTGGGCGAGAGAGAGAGTGTGGGTGAGAGAGTGTGGGAGAGAGAGAGTGTGGGTGAGAGAGAGTGTGGGTGAGAGAGAGTTTGGGCGAGAATGAGAGTGGCCGAGAGAGAGTGTGGCTGAGAGAGAGTGTGGGTGAGAGAGAGTGTGGGTGAGAGAGAGTGTGGGAGAGAGAGTGTGGGTGAGACAGAGTGTGGGTGAGAGAGTGGGTGAGAGAGAGAGAGTGGGTGAGAGAGAGTGTGGGTGAGAGAGAGTGTGGGTGAGAGAAAGTGTGGGCGAGAGAGAGTGTGGGCGAGATAGTGTGGGCGAGAGTGTGTGGGCGAGAGAGTGTGGGTGAGAGAGAGAGTGGGCGAGAGAGAGAGTTGGTGAGGGAGAGTGTGGGTGAGAGAGGGAGTGGGCGACAGAGTGTGGGCGAGAGCGATAGTTGGTGAGAGAGAGAGTGTGGGTGAGAGAGAGAGTGGGTGAGAGAGAGTGTGCGCGAGAGAGAGAGAGTGGGCGAGAGAGATAGTGGGTGAGAAAGAGAGTGGGTGAGAGAGAGTGTGGGCGAGAGAGAGTGTGGGTGAGAGAGAGTGTGGGCGAGAGAGTGTGGGTGAGAGAGTGTGGGGGTGAGCGAGAGTGTGGGCGAGAAAGAGTGTGGGTGAGAGAGAGTATGGGCGAGAGAGAGTGTGGGCGAGAGAGTGTGGGTGAGAGAGAGTGTGGGTGTGAGAGAGTGTGGGCGAGAGAGAATGTGGGCGAGAGAGAGTGTGGGTGAGAGAGAGTGTGGGTGAGAGAGAGTTTGGGCGAGAAAGAGAGTGGGCGAGAGAGAGTGTGGGTGAGAGAGTGTGGGCGAGAGAGAGAGTGTGGGTGAGAGAGAGTGTGGGTGAGAGAGTTTGTGGGTGAGAGAGACTGGGCGAGAAAGAGTGTGGGTGAGAGAGAGTGTGGGTGAGAGAGAGTTTGGGCGAGAATGAGAGTGGGCGAGAGAGATTTTGACTGAGAGAGAGTGTGGGTGAGAGCGAGAGGGCGAGAGAGAGTGTGGGTTAGAGAAAGTGGGTGTGAGAGAGTGTGGGTGAGAGAGAGTGTGGGTTAGAGAGAGTGTGGGCGCGAGAGAGAGTGGGCGCGAGAGAGTTTGGTTGAGAGAGCGTGTGGGTGAGAGAGAGTTTTGGAGAGAGAGATCGTGGGTGAGAGAGAGTGTGGGAGAGAGAGAGAGTGGGTAAGAGAGAGTGTGGGCGAGAGAGAGTGTGGGCGAGAGAGAGTGTGGGCGAGAGAGAGTGAGCGAGAGAGATAGTGGGCGAGTGAGAGTGTGGGTGAGAGAGTGTGGGTGAGAGAGAGTGGGCGAGAGAGATAGTGGGCGAGAGAGAGTTTGGGTTAGAGAGAGTGGGCGAGAGAGAGAGTGTGGGTGAGAGATTGGGTGAGAGAGAGTCGGTGAGAGAGTGTGTGTGAGAGAGAGTTGGCGTGAGAGATAGTGGGCGAGAGAGAGTGTGGGTGAGAGAGAGAGGGCGAGAGAGATAGTGGGCGAGAGAGAGTGTGGGTGAGAGAGAGTGTGGGCGAGATAGTGGGGGCGAGAGAGTGTGGGTAGGAGAGTGTGTGGGCGAGAGAGACAGTGGGTGAGGGAGAGTGTGGGTGAGAGAGGGTGTGGGCGAGAGAGTGTGGGCGAGAGATATAGGCGGTGATAGAGTGAGTGTGGGTGAGAAAGAGTGTGGGTGAGAGCGAGTGTGGGTGAGAGAGAGTGTGGGCGAGAGAGAGAGTGGGCGAGAGAGAGTGTGGGTGAGAGAGAGTTTGGGTGAGAGAGAGAGTAGGCGAGAGACATCGTGGGTGAGAAAGAGAGTGGGTGAGAGAGAGTGTGGGCGAGAGAGAGTGTGGGGGAGAGAGAGTGTGGGCGAGAGAGTGTGGGTGAGAGAGTGTGTGGGTGAGCGAGAGTGTGGGCGAGAAAGAGTGTGGTGAGAGAGAGTTTGGGCGAGACAGAGAGTGGGCGAGAGAGTGTGGGTGAGAGAGAGTGTGGGTGTGAGAGAGTGTGGGCGAGAGAGAGTGTGGGCGAGAGAGAATGTGGGCGAGAGACAGTCTGGGCGAGAGAGAGTGTTGGCGAGAGAGAGAGTCGGTGAGAGAGAGTGTGGGTGAGAGAGAGTGTGGGCGAGAGAGAGTTTGGGCGAGAGAGAGTGTGGGTGAGAGAGAGTGTGGGTGAGAGAGAGTTTGGGCGAGAAAGAGAGTGGGTGAGAGAGAGTGTGGGTGAGAGAGAGTGTGGGCGAGAGAGAGTTTGGGTAAGAGAGAGTTTGGGAGAGAAAAAGAGTGGGCGAGAGAGAGTGAGGCTGAGAGAGAGTGTGGCTGAGCGAGAGTGTGGGTGAGAGAGAGTGTGGGCGAGAGAGAGAGTGTGGGTGAGAGAGTGTGGGAGAGAGAGAGTGTGGGTGAGAGAGAGTGTGGGTGAGAGAGAGTTTGGGCGAGAATGAGAGTGGCCGAGAGAGAGTGTGGCTGAGAGAGAGTGTGGGTGAGAGAGAGTGTGGGTGAGAGAGAGTGTGGGAGAGAGAGTGTGGGTGAGACAGAGTGTGGGTGAGAGAGTGGGTGAGAGAGAGAGAGTGGGTGAGAGAGAGTGTGGGTGAGAGAGAGTGTGGGTGAGAGAAAGTGTGGGCGAGAGAGAGTGTGGGCGAGATAGTGTGGGCGAGAGAGTGTGGGCGAGAGAGTGTGGGTGAGAGAGAGAGTGGGCGAGAGAGAGAGTTGGTGAGGGAGAGTGTGGGTGAGAGAGGGAGTGGGCGACAGAGTGTGGGCGAGAGCGATAGTTGGTGAGAGAGAGAGTGTGGGTGAGAGAGAGTGTGGGTGAGAGAGAGTGTGCGCGAGAGAGAGAGAGTGGGCGAGAGAGATAGTGGGTGAGAAAGAGAGTGGGTGAGAGAGAGTGTGGGCGAGAGAGAGTGTGGGTGAGAGAGAGTGTGGGCGAGAGAGTGTGGGTGAGAGAGTGTGGGGGTGAGCGAGAGTGTGGGCGAGAAAGAGTGTGGGTGAGAGAGAGTGTGGGCGAGAGAGAGTGTGGGCGAGAGAGTGTGGGTGAGAGAGAGTTTGGGCGAGAAAGAGAGTGGGCGAGAGAGAGTGTGGGTGAGAGAGTGTGGGCGAGAGAGAGAGTGTGGGTGAGAGAGAGTTTTGGAGAGAAAAAGAGTGGGCAGAGTGAGTGTGGCTGAGAGAGAGTGTTGCTGAGAGAGCGTGGGTGAGAGACAGTGTGGGCGAGAGAGAGTGTGGGTGAGAGAGTGTGGGAGAGAGAGAGTGTGGGTGAGAGATTTTGTGGGTGAGAGAGACTGGGCGAGAAAGAGTGTGGGTGAGAGAGAGTGTGGTTGAGAGAGAGTTTGGGCGAGAATGAGAGTGGGCGAGAGAGAGTTTGGCTGAGAGAGAGTGTGAGTGAGAGAGAGTGTGGGCGAGAGAGAGTGTGGGTGAGAGAGTGTGGGTGAGGGAGAGTGTGGGCGAGAGAGAGTGTGGGTTAGAGAGAGTGTGTGTGAGAGAGTGTGGGTGAGAGAGACTGTGGGTGAGAGAGAGTGTGGGCGCGAGAGAGAGTGGGCGAGAGAGAGTTTGGTTGAGAGAGCGTGTGGGTAAGAGAGAGTGTGGGAGAGAGAGAGTGTGGGTGAGAGAGAGTGTGGGAGAGAGAGAGTGTGGGGAAGAGAGAGTGTGGGCGAGAGAGAGTGTGGGCGAGAGAGAGTGTGTGCGAGAGAGAGTGGGCGAGAGAGATAGTGGGCGAGTGAGAGTGTGGGTGAGAGAGTGTCGGTGAGAGAGAGTGAGCGAGAGAAATAGTGGGCGAGAGAGAGTGTGGGTGAGAGAGAGTGGGCGAGAGAGAGTGTGGGTGAGAGAGAGTGGGTGAGAGAGAGTCGGTGAGAGAGTGTGTGTGAGAGAGAGTGGGCGAGAGAGATAGTAGGCGAGAGAGAGTGTGGGTGAGAGAGAGTGGGTGAGAGAAAGTGTGGGCGAGAGAGTGTGGGTAGGAGAGTGTGTGGGCGAGAGAGACAGTGGGTGAGGGAGAGTGTGGGTGAGAGAGGGTGTGGGCGAGAGAGTGTGGGCGAGAGATATAGTCGGTGATAGAGTGAGTGTGGGTGAGAGAGAGTGTGGGTGAGAGCGAGTATGCGCGAGAGAGAGTGGGCGAGAGAGAGTGTGGGTGAGAGAGAGTGTGGGCGAGAGAGAGAGTGGGCGAGAGAGAGTGTGGGTGAGAGAGAGTTTGGGTGAGAGACAGAGTAGGCGAGAGACATCGTGGGTGATAAAGAGAGTGGGTGAGAGAGAGTGTGGGCGAGAGAGAGTGTTGGCGAGAGAGAGTGTGGGCGAGAGAGTGTGGGTGAGAGAGTGTGTGGGTGAGCGAGAGTGTGGGCGAGAAAGAGTGTGGGTGAGAGAGAGTGTGGGCGAGAGAGAGTGTGGGCGAGAGAATGTGGGTGAGAGAGAGTGTGGGTGTGAGAGAGTGTGGGCGAGAGAGATTGTGGGTGAGAGAGTGTGGGAGAGAGAGAGTGTGGTTGAGAGAGAGTGTGGGTGAGAGAAACCGGGCGACAGAGAGTGTGGGTGCGAGTGAGAGAGTGGGTGAGAGAGACTGTGGACGAGAGAGAGTGTGGGCGAGAGAGAGAGTTTGGTTCAGAGAGCGTGTGGGTGAGAGAGAGTGTGTGGGAGAGAGTGTGGGTGAGAGAGAGTGTGGGCGAGAGATAGTGGGCGAGAGAGGGTGGGTGAGAGAGAGTGTGGGTGAGAGAGAGTGTGGGTGAGAGAGAGTGTGGGCGAGAGAGAGTGTGGGTGAGAGAGAGTGGGCGAGAGAGAGTGTGGGTGAGAGAGAATGGGTGAGAGAGAGTGCGTGAGTGAGTGTGTGTGAGAGAGAGTGTGGGTGAGAGAAAGTGTGGGCGAGAGAGAGAGTGGGCGAGAGAGAGAGTGGTTGAGGGAGAGTGTGGGTGAGAGTGGGTGTGGGTGAGAGAGATCGTGGGCGAGAGAGATAGTGGGTGAGAGAGAGTGGTTGAGAGAGAGTGTGGGCGAGAGAGAGTGTGGGTGAGGGAGAGTGTGGGCGAGAGAGAGTGTGGGTGAGAGCGAGAGGGCGAGAGAGAGTGTGGGTTAGAGAGAGTGTGTGTGAGAGAGTGTGGGTGAGAGAGAGTGTGGGTGAGAGAGTGTGTGGGCGCGAGAGAGAGTGGGCGAGAGAGAGTTTGGTTGAGAGAGCGTGTGGGTGAGAGAGAGTGTGGGAGAGAGAGAGCGTGGGTGAGAGAGAGTGTGGGAGAGAGAGAGTGTGGGTAAGAGAGAGTGTGGGCGAGAGAGAGTGTGGGCGAGAGAGAGTGTGGGCGAGAGAGAGTGGGCGAGAGCGATAGTGGGCGAGTGAGAGTGTGGGTGAGAGAATGTGGGTGAGAGAGAGTGGGCGAGAGAGATAGTGGGCGAGAGAGGGTGGGTGGGAGAGAGTGTGGGCGCGAGAGAGAGTTTGGTTCAGAGAGCGTGTGGGTGAGAGAGAGTGTGGGCGCGAGAGAGAGTTTGGTTCAGAGAGCGTGTGGGTGAGAGAGAGTGTGTGAGAGAGAGTGTGAGTGAGAGAGAGTGTGGGCGAGAGAGAGTGGGCGAGAGAGATAGTGGGCGAGAGAGGGTGGGTGAGAGAGAGTGTGGGTGAGAGAGAGTGTGGGCGAGAGAGAGTGTGGGTGAGAGAGAGTGGGCGAGAGAGAGTGTGGGTGAGAGAGAATGGGTGAGAGAAAGTACGTGAGTGAGTGTGTGTGAGAGAGAGTGTGGGTGAGAGAAAGTGTGGGCGAGAGAGAGTGTCGGCGAGATAGTGTGGGCGAGAGAGTGTGGGTGAGAGAGAGAGTGGGCGAGAGAGAGAGTGGTTGAGGGAGAGTGTGGGTGAGAGTGGGTGTGGGTGAGAGAGAACGTGGGCGAGAGAGATAGTGGGTGAGAGAGAGTGGGTGAGAGAGAGTGTGGGCGAGAGAGAGTGTGGGTGAGGGAGAGTGTGGGCGAGAGAGAGTGTGGGTAAGAGCGAGAGGGCGAGAGAGAGTGTGGGTTAGAGAGAGTGTGTGTGAGAGAGTGTGGGTGAGAGAGAGTGTGGGTGAGAGAGAGTGTGGGTGAGAGAGAGTGTGGGCGCGAGAGAGAGTGGGCGAGAGAGAGTTTGGTTGAGAGAGCGTGTGGGTGAGAGAGAGTGTGGGAGAGAGAGAGCGTGTGTGAGAGAGAGTGTGGGAGAGAGAGAGTGTGGGTAAGAGAGAGTGTGGGCGAGAGAGAGTGTGGGCGAGAGAGAGTGTGGGCGAGAGAGAGTGGGCGAGAGAGGTAGTGGGCGAGTGAGAGTGTGGGTGAGAGAATGTGGGTGAGAGAGAGTGGGCGAGAGAGATAGTGGGCGAGAGAGAGTGTGGGTTAGAGAGAGTGGGCGAGAGAGAGAGTGTGGGTGAGAGAGTGGGTGAGAGAGAGTCGGTGAGAGAGTGTGTGTGAGAGAGAGTGTGCGTGAGAGATAGTGGGCGAGAGAGAGTGTGGGTGAGAGAGAGTGGGCGAGAGAGATAGTGGGCGAGAGAGTGTGTGGGTGAGAGAGAGTGGGTGAGAGAAAGTGTGGGCGAGAGAGAGTGTGGGCGCGAGAGAGAGTGGGCGAGAGAGAGTTTGGTTGAGAGAGCGTGTGGGTAAGAGAGAGTGTGGGAGAGAGAGAGTGTGGGTGAGAGAGAGTGTGGGAGAGAGAGAGTGTGGGGAAGAGAGAGTGTGGGCGAGAGAGAGTGTGGGCGAGAGAGAGTGTGTGCGAGAGAGAGTGGGCGAGAGAGATAGTGGGCGAGTGAGAGTGTGGGTGAGAGAGTGTCGGTGAGAGAGAGTGGGCGAGAGAAATAGTGGGCGAGAGAGAGTGTGGGTTAGAGAGAGTGTGTGTGAGAGAGTGTGGGTGAGAGAGACTGTGGGTGAGAGAGAGTGTGGGCGCGAGAGAGAGTGGGCGAGAGAGAGTTTGGTTGAGAGAGCGTGTGGGTAAGAGAGAGTGTGGGAGAGAGAGAGTGTGGGTGAGAGAGAGTGTGGGAGAGAGAGAGTGTGGGGAAGAGAGAGTGTGGGCGAGAGAGAGTGTGGGCGAGAGAGAGTGTGTGCGAGAGAGAGTGGGCGAGAGAGATAGTGGGCGAGTGAGAGTGTGGGTGAGAGAGTGTCGGTGAGAGAGAGTGAGCGAGAGAAATAGTGGGCGAGAGAGAGTGTGGGTGAGAGAGAGTGGGCGAGAGAGAGTGTGGGTGAGAGAGAGTGGGTGAGAGAGAGTCGGTGAGAGAGTGTGTGTGAGAGAGAGTGGGCGAGAGAGATAGTAGGCGAGAGAGAGTGTGGGTGAGAGAGAGTGGGTGAGAGAAAGTGTGGGCGAGAGAGTGTGGGTAGGAGAGTGTGTGGGCGAGAGAGACAGTGGGTGAGGGAGAGTGTGGGTGAGAGAGGGTGTGGGCGAGAGAGTGTGGGCGAGAGATATAGTCGGTGATAGAGTGAGTGTGGGTGAGAGAGAGTGTGGGTGAGAGCGAGTATGCGCGAGAGAGAGTGGGCGAGAGAGAGTGTGGGTGAGAGAGAGTGTGGGCGAGAGAGAGAGTGGGCGAGAGAGAGTGTGGGTGAGAGAGAGTTTGGGTGAGAGACAGAGTAGGCGAGAGACATCGTGGGTGAGAAAGAGAGTGGGTGAGAGAGAGTGTGGGCGAGAGAGAGTGTTGGCGAGAGAGAGTGTGGGCGAGAGAGTGTGGGTGAGAGAGTGTGTGGGTGAGCGAGAGTGTGGGCGAGAAAGAGTGTGGGTGAGAGAGAGTGTGGGCGAGAGAGAGTGTGGGCGAGAGAATGTGGGTGAGAGAGAGTGTGGGTGTGAGAGAGTGTGGGCGAGAGAGATTGTGGGTGAGAGAGTGTGGGAGAGAGAGAGTGTGGTTGAGAGAGAGTGTGGGTGAGAGAAACTGGGCGACAGAGAGTGTGGGTGCGAGTGAGAGAGTGGGTGAGAGAGACTGTGGACGAGAGAGAGTGTGGGCGAGAGAGAGAGTTTGGTTCAGAGAGCGTGTGGGTGAGAGAGAGTGTGTGGGAGAGAGTGTGGGTGAGAGAGAGTGTGGGCGAGAGATAGTGGGCGAGAGAGGGTGGGTGAGAGAGAGTGTGGGTGAGAGAGAGTGTGGGTGAGAGAGAGTGTGGGCGAGAGAGAGTGTGGGTGAGAGAGAGTGGGCGAGAGAGAGTGTGGGTGAGAGAGAATGGGTGAGAGAGAGTGCGTGAGTGAGTGTGTGTGAGAGAGAGTGTGGGTGAGAGAAAGTGTGGGCGAGAGAGAGAGTGGGCGAGAGAGAGAGTGGTTGAGGGAGAGTGTGGGTGAGAGTGGGTGTGGGTGAGAGAGATCGTGGGCGAGAGAGATAGTGGGTGAGAGAGAGTGGTTGAGAGAGAGTGTGGGCGAGAGAGAGTGTGGGTGAGGGAGAGTGTGGGCGAGAGAGAGTGTGGGTGAGAGCGAGAGGGCGAGAGAGAGTGTGGGTTAGAGAGAGTGTGTGTGAGAGAGTGTGGGTGAGAGAGAGTGTGGGTGAGAGAGTGTGTGGGCGCGAGAGAGAGTGGGCGAGAGAGAGTTTGGTTGAGAGAGCGTGTGGGTGAGAGAGAGTGTGGGAGAGAGAGAGCGTGGGTGAGAGAGAGTGTGGGAGAGAGAGAGTGTGGGTAAGAGAGAGTGTGGGCGAGAGAGAGTGTGGGCGAGAGAGAGTGTGGGCGAGAGAGAGTGGGCGAGAGCGATAGTGGGCGAGTGAGAGTGTGGGTGAGAGAATGTGGGTGAGAGAGAGTGGGCGAGAGAGATAGTGGGCGAGAGAGGGTGGGTGGGAGAGAGTGTGGGCGCGAGAGAGAGTTTGGTTCAGAGAGCGTGTGGGTGAGAGAGAGTGTGGGCGCGAGATAGAGTTTGGTTCAGAGAGCGTGTGGGTGAGAGAGAGTGTGTGAGAGAGAGTGTGAGTGAGAGAGAGTGTGGGCGAGAGAGAGTGGGCGAGAGAGATAGTGGGCGAGAGAGGGTGGGTGAGAGAGAGTGTGGGTGAGAGAGAGTGTGGGCGAGAGAGAGTGTGGGTGAGAGAGAGTGGGCGAGAGAGAGTGTGGGTGAGAGAGAATGGGTGAGAGAAAGTACGTGAGTGAGTGTGTGTGAGAGAGAGTGTGGGTGAGAGAAAGGGTGGGCGAGAGAGAGTGTCGGCGAGATAGTGTGGGCGAGAGAGTGTGGGTGAGAGAGAGAGTGGGCGAGAGAGAGAGTGGTTGAGGGAGAGTGTGGGTGAGAGTGGGTGTGGGTGAGAGAGAACGTGGGCGAGAGAGATAGTGGGTGAGAGAGAGTGGGTGAGAGAGAGTGTGGGCGAGAGAGAGTGTGGGTGAGGGAGAGTGTGGGCGAGAGAGAGAGTGGTTGAGGGAGAGTGTGGGTGAGAGTGGGTGTGGGTGAGAGAGAACGTGGGCGAGAGAGATAGTGGGTGAGAGAGAGTGGGTGAGAGAGAGTGTGGGCGAGAGAGAGTGTGGGTGAGGGAGAGTGTGGGCGAGAGAGAGTGTGGGTAAGAGCGAGAGGGCGAGAGAGAGTGTGGGTTAGAGAGAGTGTGTGTGAGAGAGTGTGGGTGAGAGAGAGTGTGGGTGAGAGAGAGTGTGGGTGAGAGAGAGTGTGGGCGCGAGAGAGAGTGGGCGAGAGAGAGTTTGGTTGAGAGAGCGTGTGGGTGAGAGAGAGTGTGGGAGAGAGAGAGCATGTGTGAGAGAGAGTGTGGGAGAGAGAGAGTGTGGGTAAGAGAGAGTGTGGGCGAGAGAGAGTGTGGGCGAGAGAGAGTGTGGGCGAGAGAGAGTGGGCGAGAGAGATAGTGGGCGAGTGAGAGTGTGGGTGAGAGAATGTGGGTGAGAGAGAGTGGGCGAGAGAGATAGTGGGCGAGAGAGAGTGTGGGTTAGAGAGAGTGGGCGAGAGAGAGAGTGTGGGTGAGAGAGTGGGTGAGAGAGAGTCGGTGAGAGAGTGTGTGTGAGAGAGAGTGTGCGTGAGAGATAGTGGGCGAGAGAGAGTGTGGGTGAGAGAGAGTGGGCGAGAGAGATAGTGGGCGAGAGAGTGTGTGGGTGAGAGAGAGTGGGTGAGAGAAAGTGTGGCGAGAGAGAGTGTGGGCGAGATAGTGGGGGCGAGAGAGTGTGGGTAGGAGAGTGTGTGGGCGAGAGAGACAGTGGGTGAGGGAGAGTGTGGGTGAGAGAGGGTGTGGGCGAGAGAGTGTGGGCGAGAGATATAGTCGGTGATAGAGTGAGTGTGGGTGAGAGAGAGTGTGGGTGAGAGCGAGTATGCGCGAGAGAGAGTGGGCGAGAGAGAGTGTGAGTGAGAGAGAGTGTGGGCGAGAGAGAGAGTGGGTGAGAGAGAGTGTGGGTGAGAGAGAGTTTGGGTGAGAGAGAGAGTAGGCAAGAGACATCGTGGGTGAGAAAGAGAGTGGGTGAGAGAGAGTGTGGGCGAGAGAGAGTGTTGGCGAGAGAGAGTGTGGGCGAGAGAGTGTGGGTGAGAGAGTGTGTGGGTGAGCGAGAGTGTGGGCGAGAAAGAGTGTGGTGAGAGAGAGTGTGGGCGAGAGAGAGTGTGGGCGAGAGAGTGTGGGTGAGAGAGAGTGTGGGTGTGAGAGAGTTTGGGCGAGAAAGAGAGTGGGTGAGAGAGAGTGTGGGCGAGGAAGAGTGTGGGCGAGAGCGATAGAGTGGGTGAGAGAGAGTGTGGGTGTGAGAGAGTGTGGGCGAGAGAGAGAGTGGGCGAGAGAGAGTGTGGGTGAGAGAGAGTTTGGGTAAGAGAGAGTTTGGGAGAGAAAAAGAGTGGGCGAGAGAGAGTGAGGCTGAGAGAGAATGTGGCTGAGCGAGAGTGTGGGTGAGAGACAGTGTGGGCGAGAGAGTGTGTGTGAGAGAGTGTGGGAGAGAGAGAGTGTGGGTGAGAGAGAGTGTGGGTGAGAGAGAGTTTGGGCGAGAATGAGAGTGGCCGAGAGAGAGTGTGGCTGAGAGAGAGTGTGGATGAGAGAGAGTGTGGGTGAGAGAGAGTGTGGGAGAGAGAGTGTGGGTGAGACAGAGTGTGGGTGAGAGTGTGGGTGAGAGAGAGACAGTGGGTGAGAGAGACCGTGGGTGAGAGAGAGTGTGGGTGAGAGAAAGTGTGGGCGAGAGAGAGTGTGGGCGAGGTAGTGTGGGCGAGAGAGTGTGTGTGAGAGAGAGAGTGGGCGAGAGAGAGAGTTGGTGAGGGAGAGTGTGGGTGAGAGAGGGAGTGGGCGACAGAGTGTGGGCGAGAGCGATAGTTGGTGAGAGAGAGAGTGTGGGTGAGATAGAGTGTGGGTGAGAGAGAGTGTGCGCGAGAGAGAGAGTGGGCGAGAGAGATAGTGGGTGAGAAAGAGAGTGGGTGAGAGTGTGGGCGAGAGAGAGTGTGGGTGAGAGAGAGTGTGGGCGAGAGAGTGTGGGTGAGAGAGTGTGGGGGTGAGCGAGAGTGTGGGCGAGAAAGAGTGTGGGTGAGAGAGAGTGTGGGCGAGAGAGAGTGTGGGCGAGAGAGTGTGGGTGAGAGAGAGTGTGGGTGTGAGAGAGTGTGGGCGAGAGAGAATGTTGGCGAGAGAGAGTGTGGGTGAGAGAGAGTGTGGGTGAGAGAGAGTTTGGGCGAGAAAGAGTGTGGGCGAGAGAGAGAGTGGGCGAGAGAGAGTGTGGGTGTGAGAGAGTGTGGGCGAGAGAGAATGTTGGCGAGAGAGAGTGTGGGTGAGAGAGAGTGTGGGTGAGAGAGAGTTTGGGAGAGAAAAAGAGTGGGCAGAGTGAGTGTGGCTGACTGAGAGTGTTGCTGAGAGAGAGCGTGGGTGAGAGACAGTGTGGGCGAGAGAGAGTGTGGGTGAGAGAGTGTGGGAGAGAGAGAGTGTGGGTGAGAGAGTTTTTGGGTGAGAGAGACTGGGCGAGAAAGAGTGTGGGTGAGAGAGAGTGTGGTTGAGAGAGAGTTTGGGCGAGAATGAGAGTGGGCGAGAGAGAGTTTGGCTGAGAGAGAGTGTGGGTGAGAGAGAGTGTGGGCGAGAGAGAGTGTGGGTGAGAGAGTGTGGGTGAGGGAGAGTGTGGGCGAGAGAGAGTGTGGGTTAGAGAGAGTGGGTGTGAGAGAGTGTGGGTGAGATAAAGTGTGGGCGCGAGAGAGAGTGGGCGAGAGAGAGTTTGGTTGAGAGAGCGTGTGGGTGAGAGAGAGTGTGGGAGAGAGAGAGTGTGGGTGAGAGAGAGTGTTGGAGAGAGAGAGTGTGGGTAAGAGAGAGTGTGGGCGAGAGAGAGTGTGGGCGAGAGAGAGTGTGTGCGAGAGAGTGTGGGCGAGAGAGATAGTGGGCGAGTGAGAGTGTGGGTGAGAGAGTGTGGGTGAGAGAGAGTGGGTGAGAGAGATAGTGGGCGAGAGAGAGTGTGGGTGAGCGAGAGTGGGCGAGAGAGAGTGTGGGTGAGAGAGAGTGGGTGAGAGAGAGTCGGTGAGAGAGTGTGTGTGAGAGAGAGTGGGCGAGAGAGATAGTGGGCGAGAGAGAGTGTGGGTGAGAGAGAGTGGGCGAGAGAGATAGTGGGCGAGAGAGAGTGTGGGTGAGAGAGAGTGGGTGAGAGAAAGTGTGGGCGAGAGAGAGTGTGGGCGAGATAGTGTGGGCGAGAGAGTGTGGGTACGGGAGTGTGTGGGCGAGAGAGACAGTGGGTGAGGGAGAGTGTGGGTGAGAGAGGGTGAGGGCGAGAGAGTGTGGGCGAGAGATATAGTCGGTGATAGAGTGAGTGTGGGTGAGAGAGAGTGTGGGTGAGAGCGAGTATGCGCGAGAGAGAGTGGGCGAGAGAGAGTGTGGGCGAGAGAGAGAGTGGGCGAGAGAGAGTGTGGGTGAGAGAGAGTTTGGGTGAGAGAGAGAGTAGGCGAGAGACATCGTGGGTGAGAAAGAGAGTGGGTGAGAGAGAGTGTGGGCGAGAGAGAGTGTTGGCGAGAGAGAGTGTGGGCGAGAGAGTGTGGGTGAGAGAGTGTGTGGTTGAGCGAGAGTGTGGGCGAGAAAGAGTGTGGGTGAGAGAGAGTGTGGGCGAGAGAGAGTGTGGGCGAGAGAGTGTGGGTGAGAGAGAGTGTGGGTGTGAGAGAGTGTGGGCGAGAGAGAGTGTGGGCGAGAGAGATTGTGGGTGAGAGAATGTGGGAGAGAGAGAGTGTGGTTGAGAGAGAGTGTGGGTGAGAGAAACTGGGCGAGAGAGAGTGTGGGTGAGAGTGAGAGAGTGGGTGAGAGAGAGTGTGGGCGAGAGAGAGTGTGGGTGAGAGAGAGTGTGGGCGAGAGAGAGTGGGCGAGAGAGATAGTGGGCGAGAGAGGGTGGGTGAGAGAGAGTGTGGGTGAGAGAGAGTGTGGGTGAGAGAGAGTGTGCGCGAGAGAGAGTGTGGGTGAGAGAGAGTGGGCGAGAGAGAGTGTGGGTGAGAGAGAGTGGGTGAGAGAGAATGCGTGAGTGAGTGTGTGTGAGAGAGAGTGTGGGTGAGAGAAAGTGTGGGCGAGAGAGAGTGTCGGCGAGATAGTGTGGGCGAGAGAGTGTGGGTGAGAGAGAGAGTGGGCGAGAGATAGAGTGGTTGAGAGAGAGTGTGGGTGAGAGTGTGTGTGGGCGAGAGAGTGTGGGCGAGAGAGATAGTCGGTGAGAGAGAGAGTGTGGGTGAGAGAGAGTGTGGGTGAGAGCGAGTGTGCGCGAGAGAGAGAGTGGGCGAGAGAGATCGTGGGTGAGAGAGAGTGGGTGAGAGAGAGTGTGGGCGAGAGAGAGTGTGGGTGAGCGAGAGTGTGGGTGAGAGAGAGAGTAGGCTAGAGAGATAGTGGGTGAGAAAGAGAGTGGGTGAGTGAGAGTGTGGGCGAGAGAGTGTTGGCGAGAGAAAGTGTGGGCGAGAGAGTGTGGGTGAGAGAGTGTGTGGGTGAGCGAGAGTGTGGGCGAGAAAGAGTGTGTGAGAGAGAGTGTGGGAGAGAGAGAGTGTGGGCGAGAGAGAGTGGGTGAGAGAGAGTGTGGGTGTGAGAGAGTGCGGTTGAGAGAGAGTGTGGGTGAGAGAAACTGGGCGAGAGAGAGTGTGGGTGAGAGTGAGAGAGTGGGTGAGAGAGAGTGTGGGCGAGAGAGAGCGTTGGTGAGAGGGACTGTGGGTGAGAAAGTGTGTGGGAGAGAGAGTGTGTGTGAGAGAGAGTGTGGGTGTGAGAGAGTGTGGGCTAGAGAGAGTGTGGGTGAGAGAGAGAGTTTGTGAGAGAGAGTGTGGGCGAGAGAGAGTGTTGGTGAGTGAGAGTGTGGGTGAGAGAGAGTGGGCGAGAGAGAGTGTGTGTGAGAGTGAGAGAGTGGGTGAGAGAGAGTGTGGGCGAGAGAGAGACTTGGCGAGAGAGAGTGTGGGCAAGAGAGTGTGTGGCGAGAGAGAGTGTGGGCGAGAGTGATCGTGTGTGAGAGTGAATGAGGGCGAGAGAGAGAGTGGGTGATAGAGAGTTTGGGTGAGAGAGAGTGTGTGTGAGAGAGAGTGGGTGAGAGAGAGTGTGGACGAGAGAGAGAGTGGGTGAGAGAGAGTGTTTGTGAGAGAGGGGGACAGAGAGCCGGGGACAGAGAGAGCGTAGAGAGAGAGGAGGGTAGTGAGAGAGGTGGGTGTGAGGCGGAGGAATCAGAGAGAGGCGGGTGGGAGGGAGAGCGGGACAGAGAGAGGGAACAGAGAGAGAGGAGAACAAAGAGGAGTGATAGAGGGAGGCGGGTGGGAGAGAGGGGTTCATAGAGAGGGGGACTGAGATAGGGCGACAGAGAGAGTGCGACAGACAGGGGGCAGAGAGCGGGGGTGAGGGAGAGGCGGGTGGGAGAGAGGGGAGGTCATAGAGGGGGGACAGAGAGAGGGGGCAGAGAAAGGCGACAGAGAGAGGGCGACAGAGAGAGTGGGTCAGATAGAGGGGGGACAGAGAGAGAGGTGGACAGAGAGATTGGGGACAGAGAGACAGGGGACAGAGAGAGAGGGGGACAGAGAGACGGGGGACAGAGAGAGGGGGACAGAGAGACGGGGACAGAGACACGGTGGAACAGAGAGATGGGGGACAGAGAGATGGGGGACAGAGAGAGGGGGGACAGAGAGAGGGGTGACAGAGAGAGAGGGGGGACAGAGAGGGGGGGACAGAGAGAGAGGGGGACAGACAGAGAGGGGGACAGAGAGAGGGGGGGACAGACAGAAGGGAACAGAGAGAGACGGGAACAGAGAGGGACAGAGAGAGGGGGTCAGAGAGAGAGCGACAGAGAGAGTGGGACAGAGATTGTGTCAGATAGAGGGGGTCAGAGAGAGAGGGAAAGAGAGTGAGAGGGGATAAAGATTGAGGGGGCACAGAGAGGGCAACAGAGAGAGAGGGGGTCAGACACAGGCAGTGTCAGAGAGGGGACAGATAAGGGGGACAGAGAGAGAGGGACAGAGAGAGGGGTACAGAGAGAGAGAGGCGAACAGAGAGAGAGAGAGGGGACAGAGAGTGGGCGACAGAGAGGGGGGGACAGAGAGAGGCCGGCCAGAGAGAGGGGGGACAGTGAGAGGGGGTGGTGATGGGGGTCAGAGAGAGGGGAGATAGAGGGGGCAGAGAGTGGGGACAGAGAGTGGGGACAGAGAGTGGGTGACAGAGAGAGGGGTACAGAGTGGGGGTGAGAGAGGGGGTCAGAGAGTGGTGTGTTGAAGAGAGTGGGGGACAGAGAGAGGGGGGGACAGAGAGACAGAGGGGCAGAGAGAGGGGGGCAGAGATAGGGGGAGAGAGAGAGGGGGACAGAGAGAGAGAGGGACAAAGAGGGGGTTAGAGTGAGGCGGGTGGGAGTCAGAGGGGGGCAGAGCGAGGGGGACAGAGAGAGAGGGGTACAGCGAGAGAGGGGGACAGAGAGAGGGAGGTCAGAGCGCGGAGGGTCAGAGAGAGGGGGTTCAGAGGGGGGACGGGAGGAAAGAGAGAGAGGGAACAGAGAAATGGTGGACAGAGAAATGGGAACAGAGAGGGGGGACAGAGAGGGGGGACAGAGAGGGGGGACAGAGAGAGGCGGGGGACAGAGAGAGAGCGGGTCAGAGAGAGAGGGGGACAGAGAAAGGGGGACAGAGAGAGAGGCGACAGAGACAGGGGTACAGAGAGAAGGGAACACAGAGAGGGGGACCGAGAGGGACAGAGAGTGGGGTTCAGAGACAGAGTGTGGGGGACAGAAAGAAGGGTGATAGAGGGGGACAGAGAGAGAGGGGACAGAGAGAGGGGGACAGAGAGAGAGGCTTTCAGATAAAGGCCGACAGAGAGAAGCGGGGAAAGAGAGAGGGGGACAGAGAGAGGGGGAACAGAGAGGGGGGGGACAGAGAGGGGGGTACAGAGAGAGGGGGGACAGAGAGAGGGGGGACAGAGAGGGGGGGACAGAGAGAGGGGGGGACAGAGAGAGGGGGGACAGAGAGAGGGGGACAGAGAGAGGGGGGGACAGAGAGAAGAGGGACACAGAGAGTGGGGGACAGAGATAGGGGGGACAGTGAGAGTGGGGGACAGAGAGGGGGAAGAGAGAAGGGGTCAGAGAGAGGGGGGACAGAGAGAGGGGGGACAGACAGTGGGGGGGACAGAGAGTGGGGGAGGTAGAGGGGGTCAGAGACAGGGGAACAGAGAGAGTGGGGGACAGAGAGAGGAGGAGGGGGTTCAGAGAGGGTTGGGACAAAGAGGGTGGACAGATAGAGGCGGGATAGAGAGGGGGGACAGAGAGAGGGGGAATAGCTAGAGTGAGGGACAGAGAGAGAGAGAGGGGAACTGAGAGATGGTGACAGACAGGTTGCAGAGAGAGGACGACAGAGAGAGGGGGACAGAGAAAGGGGGAGAGAGAGAGGGGGGACAGAGAAAGGGGGGAGAGAGAGAGGGGGATAGAGAGAGTGGGAGAGAGGGAGGGGGACAGAGAGACGATGAAAGACATGGGGAGACATAGGGGAACAGAGAGAGGAGGGACACAGAGAGGGGGAACAGAGAGAGGGGGGCCAGAGAGACAGTGACAGAGAGGGGGCAGAGAGAGGGCGACATAGAAAGGGGGTCAGAGAGAGGGGGGCAGAGAGAGGGGACAGGGAGTGGGGGACAGAGAGAGAGGGGGACAGAGAGAGAAGGGCAGAGAGAGGGGGACAAAGAGAGGGCGTCAGAGAGAGGCGGGTGGGAGAGAGCGCGGGACAGAGAGAGAGGGACAGAGAGACGGGGACAGAGAGACGGGGAGATGGAGGGGGACAGAGAGAGGGGGTCAGAGAGAGGCGGGTGGGAGAGAGAAGGCATCAGAGAGAGGCGGGTGGGACTGAGCGTGGGATAGACAGAGGGGGACAGAGAGAGAGGGGGACAATGTGGGGGATAGAGGGAGATGGGTGGGAGAGAGAGGGGGACAGAGAGTGGGTCAGACAGAGGGGGTCAGAGAGAGTGGGACAGAGAGAGTGGGAAGAGAGGCTGACAGAGAGAGGGCGACAGAGAGAGGGGGACAGAGACAGGGGGAGAGAGAGAGGGGGATAGAGAGAGAGGTGGGTGTGAGAGAGAGGGGTCAGAGAGAGGCGGGTGGGAGAGAGAGGAGGGTCATAGAGAGGGAGACAGAGAGAGGGGGCAGAGAGAGGGCAACAGAGAGAGGGCGACAGAGAGAGGGGGACACAGATAGGGGGACAGGGAGTGTGGGACAGAGAGAGGGGGGACTGGTTGGGGGGGGAGAGAGAGGGGGACAGAGAGAGAGGGGGAAGATAGAGGGCGACAGAGAGGGGGAATAGAGGGAGGGTTACAGAGAGAGGGGGGAAAGAGGGAGGGGGACAGAGAGAGAGGGGGACATAGAGGGTGGAATAGAGGGAGATGGGTGGGAGAGGGGGGACAGAGAGTGGGCCAGATAGATGGGGTCAGAGAGAGGGAGACAGAGAGAGCGGGACACAGAGATGGGGACAGAGAGAGGGGGTCAGAGAGAGTGGGTGGGAGAGAGCGCGGGACAGAGAGAGAGGGGGACAGAATGAAGGTGACAGCGAGAGAGGCGGGTGGGAGAGAGAGGGGGTCAGAGAGAGGCGGGTGGGAGGGAGAGCGTGACAGTGAGAGGGGGCAGAGAGAGAGCGGGACAAAGAGGGGGGATAGAGGGAGGCGTGTGGGAGAGAGAGGGGGGCAGAGAGAGGGCGACAGGGAGAGGGCGACGCAGAGAGTGGGTCAGAGAGAGAGGGGGACAGAGAGAGAGGGGGACAGAGAGAGGGGTGTCAGAGAGATGGGCGTCAGAGAGAGGGGGGTCAGAGAAGGGGGGGAACAGGGGGGAACAGAGAGAGAGGGAACAGAGAAATGAGGGACAGAGAAATGGGGAGAGAGAGAGGGGGACAGAGAGAGAGGCGATAGAGACAGGGGGACAGAGAGAAGGGAACACAGAGAGGGGGACAGAGAGGGACCGAGAGAGGGGGTCAGAGACAGAGTGTGGGGGCAGAAAGAGGGGTGATAGAGAGGGACAGAGAGAGGGGACAGAGAGAGGGGTACAGAGAGAGAGGGGGTCAGATAAAGGCCGACAGAGAGAGGAGGGGGACAGAGAGGGGGGGGGACAGAGAGAGGGGGGACAGAGAGTGGGGGGGGACAGAGAGAGGGGGAGGTAGAGGGGGTCACAGACAGGGGAACAGAGAGAGAGGGGGACAGAGAGGGTTGGGACAAAGAGGGTGGACAGATAGAGGCGGGACAGAGAGGGGGGACAGAGAAAGGGGGGAGAGGGAGAGGGTGGACAGAGAGACGATGTCGGAAATGGGGGAGAGAGAGGGGGACAGAGAGAGGCGGGACACAGAGAGGGGGGACAGAGAGAGGGGGGACAGAGAGACAGTGACAGAGAGAGGGCACAGAGAGGGCGACATAGACAAGGGGACAGAGAGGGGAGGCAGAGAGAGGGGACAGGGAGTGGGGGACAGAGAGAGAGGTACAGAGAGAGGGGAACAGAGAGAGGGCGTCAGAGAGAGGCGGGTGGGAGAGAGCGCGGGACAGAGAGAGGGGACAGAGAGAGAGGGGGACAAAGAGGGAGGATAGAGGGAGACGGGTGGGAGAGAGAGGGGGTGAAAGAGTGGGTCAGACTGTGGGGGTCTGAGAGAGGGCGACAGAGAGAGGGGGACAGAGAGTGGAGAGAGGGGGCAGAGAAAGGGGACAAGGGGGTGCAGAGAGCGGAGGTGCGAAAGAGGCGGGTGGGAGAGAAAGAGTGGATCAGAAAGAGGCGGGGACAGAGTGAGAGGACAGAGAGTGGGGGAGATAGAGGTTATCAGAGAGTGGGGGGACATTGAGAGAGGGGGACAGAGACAGAGGGGGGTCAGAGAGAGGTGGGTCAGAGAGGGGGGGAACAGAGGGGGGGGGACAGAGAGAGAGGGAACAGAGATATGGGGGACAGAGAAATGGGGACAGAGAGAGAGGGGACAGAGAGAGGGGGGCCAGAGAGAAGGGAACACAGAGAGGGAGACAGAGAGGGACAGAGAGAGTGGGTCAGAGACAGAGTGTGGGGAACAGAAACAGGGATGATAGAGGGGGACAGATAGAGAGTGGACAGAGAGAGAGGGACAAAGAGAGAGGGGGTCAGATAAAGGCCGACAGATAGAGGGGGGCAGAGAGGGGGGACAGAGAGAGGGGGGATAGAGAGTGGGGGAGGTCGAGGGGGGTCATAGAGAGGGGAACAGAGAGAGAGTGGATCAGAGAGAGACGGGGACAGAGTGAGAGGCGTACAGAAAGAGGGGGACAGAGAGAGAGGGTGACAGAGAGAGGGGGGACAGAGAGAGGGGGGACAGAGAGAGGGGGGAACAGAGAGAGAGGGGTCAGAGAGAGGGGGCACAGAGGGAGGGGGGACAGAGGGAGGGGGACAGAGGGAGGGGGTCAGAGAGAGAGCGGGAGGTCAGAGAGAGAGGGGGTCAGACAGATGGGGACAGAGAGAGATGGCACAGAGACGGAGGGGACAGAGTGAGAGGACAGAGAGTGAGGGAGATAGAAGTGGTCAGAGAGAGGTGGGACAGAGAGAGGGGGAAGAGAGAGGGCGACAGAGAGAGGGCGACAGAGAGAGGGGGAACAGAGTGGGGGGACAGAGAGAGGGGAGACAGAGAGAGGGGTGACAGAGAGACCGACAGAGAGTGGGGGAGATAGAGGGGGTCAGAGAGAGGGGACAGAAAGAGGGGGAGGTAGAGGGGTTCAGAGAGGGGGACAGAGAGAGGGGGAGATAGAGGGTGTCAGAGAGAGGGGGACAGAGGGAGGGGCACAGAGAGTGCGGGAGGTAGAGGCGGTCAGAGAGAGAGGGACAGAGAGAGTGGCACAGAGAGTGGGAGAGATAGAAGGGGACAGAGAAAGACGGGACAGAGAGAGAGGGGCAGTGAGAGTGGGACAGAGTGAAGGGGGAGCAGAGAGAGAGGGGAAAGAGTGAGAGGGGAAAAAGAGAGAGGGGGAGATAGAGGGGGTCAGAGAGAGGGGGGACAGAGAGGGGGGGACAGAGAGAGGGGGACAGAGAGAGAGGGACAGAGAGGGGGGGCAGAGATGGGGGGGAAGAGAGAGAGCGGGGCAGAGAGAGAGGGGCAGAGAGAGATTGGGGCAGACAAAGGGAGACAGAGTGAGGGGGGGCAGAGTGAGGGGGCAGAGAGAGAGGGGCAGAGAGAGACGGAGCAGAGAGAGGGGGCAGAGAGCGGGGAAGAGATAGAGGGCGAGAGAGAGAGGGTGACAGAGAAAGGGCGACAGAGAGAGGGGGCAGAGAGAGGGGAGGACAGAGAGAGAGGGACAGAGAGAGGGGACAGAGAGAGAGGGACAGAGAGAGGGGGAACAGAGAGAGCTGGACTGAGAGAGAGGCGGGGACAGGGAGAGAGGGGCAGAGAGAGGCAAAGACGGAGGTGGTCAAAGGGAGGGGGACTTAGAGAGGGGCACAGAGAGTCGGGGAGATAGAGGAGACAGAGAGAGGGGGCACAGAGAGTGGGGAGGCAGGGGAGATACAGAGAGGGTGCAGAGAGGGGGGACAGAGAGAGGGGGGACAGAGAGAGGTGGGGACAGAGAGAGTGGGGGACAGAGAGCGACAGTGAAAGGGTTACAGAGAGTGGGGGAGATAGAGGGGGACAGAGAGAGGGTGATATAGAGGGGGACAGTGAGAGAGGGAGTCAGAGACAAAGGGGGACAGTGAGAGAGAGGGGCAGAGAAATGGCGACAGAGAAAGGGTGACAGAGAGAGTGGGGGACAGAGAGAGAGGGGGGCATAGAGAGGGCGACAGAGAGAGGGGGACAGAAAGAGAGAGGGGCAGAGAGAGATGGGGCAGACAGAAGGGGTCAGAGTGAGGGGGGCAGAGAGAGAGAGGGTCAGAGAGGGGGTCGGAGAGACGGGGATATAGAGGGGGACAGAGAGAGGGTACAGAGAGTGGAGGGACAGAGAGAGGGGTACAGAATGGGGGAGAGAGAGGGAATCAGAGAGAAGGGGGCACAGAGAGGGCGACAGAGAGACGGGGATAGTGAGTGGGGGGAACAGCGAGAGGTGGGGATGGAGAGAGGTGGGGCAGAGAGAGAGGGGAACAGAGAGAGGGGGACAGAGAGAGAAGGGGGCAGAGAGGGAGGGGGACAGAGAGGTGGGGACAGAGAGAGGGGGGCAGAGAGTGGGGGACAGAGAGAGAGAGGGAAAGAGAGAGGGGGAAGAGAGAGAGGCGGGTGTAAGGGAGAGGAGGTCAGAGAGAGGGCGACAGAGAGAGGAGCACAGAGAAGCGGGAGATAGCGGGGCACAGAGAGAGGGGGACAGAGAGAGGGGGGACAGAGGGGGGCAGAGAGAGTGGGGGAGAGAGAGGGGGGGACAGAGATAGAGGGACAGAGAGAGGGAGGGACAGAAAGAGGGGTGGACAGAAAGAGGAGGGGACAGAGAGAGGGGGACGGGGGGGACAGAGAGAGGGGGACAGAGAGAGAGTCGAGTGGGAGAGAGAGGGGGTCAGAGAGAGGCTGGTGGGAGAGAGAGGGGGACAGAGAGAGGGGGAACAGAGAGAGCCAGACTGAGAGAGATGGCGACAGAGAGAGGGGACAGAGAAAGGGAAGATAGATGTTGACAAAGGGAGGGGGACAGAGAGAGTGGCACAGAGAGAGGGGTAGATAGAGCGATTCAGAGCGAAGGGTACAGAGAGAGTGGCACAGCGAGTGGGGGAGATAGAGGGGAACAGAGAGTGGGACAAAAAGAGGGGGTGGTATTCGGGGTCAGAGAGAGGGCGAGATAAATGGGGACAGAGAGAGAGGGGAGGACAGAGGGGGGGACAGAGAGAGGGGGTACAGAGAAAGAGGGGACAGAGAGAGGGCGACAGAGAGAGGGGCACAGAGAGTGGAGGAGATAGAGGGGGTCAGAGAGAGGGTGATATAGAGGGGGACAGCAAGAGAGGGGGTCAGAGACGGAGGGGGACAGTGAGAGAGTGGGGCTGAGAAATGGCGACAGAGAGAGGGTGACAGGGAGAGAGAGGATAGAGAGAGAGAAGGGGAGAGAGAGAGGGTGGCAGAGGGAGGGGGAACGGGAGGAACAGAGAGATGAGTGGGACAGAGAGAGAGCGGGGCAGAGAGAGAGGGGGCAGAGAGAGAGAGGGGAACAGAGAGAGAGGGGCACAGAGAGAGGGGTACAGAGAGAGAGGGGGACAGAGAGAGAGGGGGGATGGAGAGAGTGAGGGACAGAGAGAGGGGGCGACAGAGAGAGGGGGACAGAGAGAGTGGGACAGAGAGAGATGGGAACAGGGAGGGGGGAACAGAGAGATGGGGGAAAGAGAGAGAGGGAAACAGAGAGAGGCGGGTGGAAGGGAGAGGAGGGCAGAGAGAGGGCGACAGAGAGAGGAGCACAGAGAGTGGGGGAGATAGCGGGGCTCAGAGACAGGGTAACAGAGAGAGAGGGGGTTATAGAGTGGGGGACAGAGAGAGAGGTACGGAGTGGAGGAGAAAGAGGGGGGTCAGAGAGAGGGGGTCAGAGAGGGGGACAGAGAGTGGGGGGATGAAGGGAGTGGGGGAGAGAGAGAGAGAGAGAGGGGGTGTGAGAAGGGCAGAGAGAGATGGAGCAGAGACAGGGCGACAGAGGGGGTTGCAGAGAGCGGGGGAGAGAAAGAGGGGACAGAGAGAGGGAGACAGAGAGAGGAGGGACAGGGGGTAACAGAGAGGGGGGACAGAGAGAGGGGGGACAGAGAGAGGGGGGACAGAGAGAGGAGGGGACAGAGAGAAAGAGAGAGGCGGGTGGGAGATAGCGGGGGTCCGAGTGATGCTGGTGGGAGAGAGAGGGGGACAGAGAGAGGGGGAACATGGAGAGCCGGACTGAGAGAGATGGGGACAGAAAGAGGGGGAACTGAGAGAGCTGGACTGAGAGAGGTCGGGGGGGGGAGAGAGAGGGGACAGAGAGAGGGGGAGATAGAGGTGGTCAAAGCGAGGGGGAGAGAGAGTGGGGCACAGAGAGTGGGGGAGATAGAGGGGGTCAGAGCGAAGGGTACAGAGAGTGTGGTCCAGACAGTGGGAGAGATAGAGGGGGACAGAGAGGGGGACAAAAAGAGGGGGAGATAGAGGACGTCAGAGAGAGGGGGACAGAGAGAGGTGCACTGAGAGTGTGGGAGATAAAGGGGGACATAGAGAGAGTGGGGGCAGAGGGGGGGTGACAGAGGGAGAGGACGGGGGGACAGAGGGCGGGGACAGAGAGGGGGGAGCAGAGAGAGGGCGACAGAGAGAGGAGCACAGAGAGTGGGGGAGATAGAGGGGGACAGAGAGAGGGTGATATAGAGGGGGAAAGCGATAGAGGGAGTCAGAGACAGAGGGGGACAGTGAGAGAGCGGGGGCAGAGAAATGGCTACAGAGAGAGGGTGACAGAGAGAGTGGGTAAGAGAGAGGGCGACAGAGAGAGGCGGGATACAGAGAGGGGGGACAGAGAGAGGGGGGACAGCGAGAGGGGGACAGAGAGAGGGGGATAGTGAGAAGGGGTCAGAGAGAGTGGGTGGGAGAGAGCGCGGGACAGAGAGAGAGGGGGACAGAGTGAAGGGGACAGCGAGAGAGGCGGGTGGGAGAGAGAGGGGGTCAGAAAGAGGCGGGTGGGAGGGAGAGCGGGACACAGAGAGGGGACAGAGAGAGAGGGGGACAAAGAGGGGGGATAGAGGGAGGCGAGTAGGAGAGAGAGGGGGGCAGAGAGAGGGCGACAGAGAGAGGGCGACGGAGAGAGTGGATAGGTTCGAGGGGCTCAGAGAGAGGGAGACAGAGAGAGAGGGGGACAGAGAGAGAGGGGGACAGAGAGAGGGGTGTCAGAGAGTGGCGTCAGAGAGAGGGGGGTCAGAGAAGGGGGGGAACAAGGAGGGTGGGCAGAGAGAGAGGGAACAGAGGAATGGGGGACAGAGAAATGTGGACAGAGTGAGGAGGACAGAGAGCGAGGCGACAGAGACAGGGGGACAGAGAGAAGGGAACACAGAGAGGGGGACAGAGAGGGACAGAGAGAGGGGATCAGAGACAGAGTGTGGGGGCAGAAAGAGGGGTGATTGAGGGGGACAGAGAGAGAGGGGACAGAGAGAGGGGGACAGAGAGAGAGGGGGTCAGATAAAGGCCGACAGAGAGTGGGGGGGACAGAGAGGGGGGGACAGAGAGAGGGGGGACAGAGAGTGGGGGGGACAGAGAGTGGGGGAGGTAGATTGGTTCAGAGACAGTGGAACAGAGAGAGAGGGGGACAGAGAGAGGAGGAGGGGGTTCAGAGAGGGTTGGGACAAAGAGGGTGGACAGATAGAGGGGGGACAGAGAGAGAGAGGGGGGGACAGAAAGAGGCGGAACAGCCAGAGGGAGGGAAAGAGAGAGAAAGGGGGATTGAGAGATGGTGACAGACAGGTTGCAGAGAGAGGGCGACAGAGAGAGGGGGGACAGAGAAAGGGGGAGAGAGAGAGAGGGGGACAGAGAGAGTGGGAGAGAGGGAGGGGGGACAGAGAGACGATGAAAGAGATGGGGGAGACAGAGGGGGACAGAGAGAGGCGGGACACTGAGAGGGGCGACAGAGAGAGGGGGGGCAGAGAGACAGTGACAGAGTGGGGGCAGAGAGAGGGCGACATAGAGAGGGGGACAGAGAGAGGGGGGCAGAGAGAGGGGACAGGGAGTGCGGGACAGACAGAGAGGGGTCAGAGAGAGAAGGGCAGAGAGAGGGGGACAGAGAGACGGCGTCAGAGAGAGGCGGGTTGGAGAGAGCGCGGGACAGAGAGAGAGGGGACAGAGTGAGTGGGACAGAGAGAGGGGGACAGAGAGACGGGGAGATAGAGGGGGACAGAGAGAGGGGGTCAGAGAGAGGCGGGTGGGAGAGAGAAGGCATCAGAGAGAGGCGGGTGGGACAGAGCGTGGGATAGAGAGAGGGGGACAGAGAGAGAGGGGGACAGAGAGAGAGGGGGACAAAGAGGGGGGATAGAGGGAGATGGGTGGGAGAGAGAGGGGGACAGAGAGTGGGTCAGACAGAGGGGGTAAGAGAGAGTGGGACAGGGAGAGTGCGAAAGAGAGAGAGGGGGACAGAGAAAGGGAGGGACAGAGAGAGGGGGATAGAGAGGGGGGATAGAGAGAGGGGGAAAGAGAGAGAGGTGGGTGTGAGAGAGAGGGGTCAGAGAGAGGCGGGTGGCAGAGAGAGGAGGGTCATAGAGAGGGAGACAGAGAGAGGGCGACAGAGAGAGGGCGACAGAGAGAGTGGGTCAGATAGAGGGGGGGACAGAGAGAGAGCGGGCAGAGAGAGGGGGAGCAACTATAGGTAGGGAAAGAGAGAGAAAAGGGGATTGAGAGATGGTGACAGACAGGTTGCAGAGAGAGGGCGACAGAGAGAGGGGAGACAGAGAAAGGGGGAAGAGAGAGAGGGGCACAGAGAGCGTGGGAGAGAGGGAGGGGGGACAGAGAGACGATGAAAGAGATGGGGGAGACAGAAGGGGACAGAGAGAGGCGGGACCCAGAGAGGGGGGACAGAGAGAGGGGGGCCAGAGAGACAGTGACAGAGAGGGGGCAGAGAGAGGGCGACATAGAGAAGGGGCAGAGAGAGGGGACAGGGAGTGGGGGACAGAGAGAGAGGGGGACAGAGAGAGAAGGGCAGAGAGAGGGGGACAGAGAGAGGGCGTCAGAGAGAGGCGGGTGGGAGAGAGCGCGGTACAGAGAGAGAGGGGACAGAGTGATTGGGACAGAGAGAGGGTGACAGTGAGACGGTGACAGAGAGACGGGGAGATAGAGGGGGTCAGAGAGAGGTGGTCAGAGAGAGGCGGGTGGGAGAGAGCGTGGGGTAGAGAGAGGGGGACAGAGAGAGAGGCGGACTGAGAGAGAGGGGGAAAAAGAGGGGGGATAGAGAGAGGCGGGTGGGATGGAGAGCGGGACAGAGAGAGGGGGAGAGAGAGAGAGGGGGACAAAGAGGGGGGATAGAGGGAGGAGTGTGGTAAGAGAGGGGAATAGAGAGGGGGGACAGAGAGAGGAGGAGAGAGAGACGGGGACAGAGAGTTAGGGACAGAGAGTGGGGAACAGAGAGAGGGGCTCAGAGAGAGGGGGACAGAGAGAGAGGGGGACAGACAGAGAGGGGGACAGACAGAGGGGTGTCAGAGAGAGGGGCGTCAGAGAGAGGGGGGTCAGAGAAGGGGGAAACAGAGGCGGGGACAGAGAAAGGGAAGAGAGAAATGGGGGACAGAGAAATGGGGACAGAGAGAGGGGGACAGAGAGAGAGGCGACAGAGACAGAGGGACAGAGAGAAGGGAACACAGAGAGGGGGACAGAGAGGGACAGAGAGAGGGGGTCAGAGACAGAGTGTGGGGGCAGAAAGAGGGGTGATAGAGGGGGACAGAGAGAGAGGGGACAGAGAGAGGGGACAGAGAGAGAGGGGGTCAGATAAAGGCCGACAGAGAGAGGAGGGGGACAGAGAGAGGGGGGGACAGAGAGAGGGGGGACAGAGAGTGGAGGGGACAGAGAGTGCGGGAGGTAGAGGGGTCAGAGACAGGGGAACAGAGAGAGAGGGGAACAGAGAGAGGAGGAGGGGGTTCAGAGAGGGTTGGGACAAAGAGGGTGGACAGATAGTGGCGGAACAGCTAGAGGGAAGGAAAGAGAGAGAAAGGGGGAATTAGAGATGGAAACAGACAGGTTGCAGAGAGAGGGCGACAGAGAGATGGGGGACAGAAAAAGGGGGGAGAGAGAGAGGGTGGACAGAGAGAGAGGGAGAGATGGAGGGGGGACAGAGAGACGATGACAGAAATGGGGGGGAGAGAGGGGGACAGAGAGAGGCGGGACACAGAGAGGGGGACAGAGAGAGGGGGGACAGAGAGACAGTGACAGAGAGAGGGCGGAGAGAGGGAGACATAGACAGGGGGACATAGACAGGGGGGGCAGAGAGAGGGGACAGGGAGAGAGGGACAGAGAGAGAGGGACATAGAGAGGGGGACAGAGAGAGGGCGTCAGAGAGAGGCGGGTGGGAGAGAGCGTGGGACAGAGTGAGAGGGGACAGAGAGAGAGGGTCACAAAGAGGGGGGATCGAGGGAGACGGGTGGGAGAGAGGGGGGTGGAAGAGTGGGTCAGACTGTGGGGGTCAGAGAGAGGGCGACAGAGAGAGGGGGACAGAGAGTGGGGGAGAGGGGGGGAGAGAAGGAGGCGGGAGGTCAGAGAGATAGGGGGTCAGAGAGAGGAGGCCAGAGAGAGATGGGACAGAGACGGGGAGGACAGAGTGAGAGGACAGAGAGTGGGGGAGATAGAGGTGGTCGGAGAGAGGGGGGACAGAGAGAGAGGGACAGAGAGTGGGGACAGAGTGAGGGGGTCAGAGAGAGAGGGGGACAGAGAGAGAGGGGGACAGAGAGAGAGGGGGAAGAGAGAGAGCGACAGAGAGAGGGCGACAGAGAGACAGGGGGAACAAGGAGGGGGGGACAGAGAGAGGGGAGACAGAGAGAGGGGGGACAGAGAGAGCGACAGAGAGTGGGGGAAATAGAGGGGGTCAGAGAGAGGGGACAGAAAGAGGGGGAGGTAGAGGGGTTCAGAGAGAGGGGGACAGAGAGAGGGGGGACAGAGAGAGCGACAGAGAGTGGGGGAAATAGAGGGGGTCAGAGAGAGGGGACAGAAAGAGGGGGAGGTAGAGGGGTTCAGAGAGAGGGGGACAGAGAGAGGGGGAGATAGAGGGGGTCAGAGAGAGAGGGACAGAGGGAGGGGCACAGAGAGTGCGGGAGGTAGAGGTGGTCAGAGAGAGAGGGACAGAGAGAGTGGCACAGAGAGTGGGGGAGATAGAAGGGGACAGAGAAAGACGGGACAGAGAAAGAGGGGCAGTGAGAGTGGGACAGAGTGAGGGGGAACAGAGAGAGAGGGGAAAGAGACAGAGGGGAAAAAGAGAGAGGGGGAGATAGAGGGGGTCAGAGAGAGGGGGGACAGAGAGAGATGGACAGAGAGAGGGGGGACAGAGGGGGGGGACAGAGACGGGGGAAAGAGAGAGAGAGCGAGGCAGAGAGAGAGGGGCAGAGAGAGATTGGGGCAGACAGAGGGAGACAGAGTGAGGGGGGCAGAGTGAGAGGGGCAGTGAGATAGGGGCAGAGAGAGACGGAGCAGAGAGAGGGGGCAGAGAGCGGGGAGAGATAGAGGGCGAGAGAGAGAGGGTGACAGAGAGAGGGCGACAGAGAGAGGGGACAGAGAGAGGGGGACACAGAGAGGGGGAACAGAGAGAGCCGGACTGAGAGAGAGGCGGGAACAGAGAGAGAAGGGGGCAGAGAGAGGGAAAGACAGAGGTGGTCAAAGGGAGGGGGACTTAGAGAGGGGCACAGAGAGTCGGGGAGATAAAGGGGACAGAGAGAGGGGCGACAGAGAGTGGGGAGGAAGGGGAGATACAGAGAGGGGGCAGAGATGGGGGGACAGAGAGAGGGGGGACAGAGAGAGGTGGGGACAGAGAGAGAGGGGGACAGAGAGAGGGGGGACAGAGAGAGAGCGACAGAGTGAGGGTCACAGAGAGTGGGAGAGATAGAGGGGGACAGAGAGAGGGTGATATAGAGGGGGACAGCGAGAGAGGGAGTCAGAGACAGAGGGGGACAGTGAGAGAGGGGTGCAGAGAAATGGCTACAGAGGGAGGGCGACAGAGAGAGGGGGACAGAGAGAGAGGGGCAGAGAGAGATGGGACAGACAGAAGGGGTCAGAGTGAGGGAAACAGAGAGAGAGAGGGTCAAAGAGGGGGACAGAGAAACGGGGATATAGAGGGGGACAGAGAGAGGGGACTGAGAGTGGGGGACAGAGAGAGGGGTACAGAATGGGGGAAAGAGAGGGAATCAGAGAGAAGGGGGCAGAGAGAGGCGACAAAGAGACGGGGATAGAGAGTGGGGGGGACGGCGAGAGGTGGGGACGGAGAGAGGTGGGGACAGAGAGAGAGGGGAACAGAGAGAGAGGGGGACACAGAGGGGGGGGACAGAGAGGGGGGACAGAGAGAGAAGGGGGCAGCGAGGGAGGGGGACAGATAGGGGGGGACAGAGAGAGATGGGGACAGAGAGAGAGGGGGACAGACAGAGAGGGAAAGAGGGGGGGGGAAGAGAGAGGCGGGTGGAAGGGAGAGGAGGGCAGAGAGAGGGCGACAGAGAGAGGAGCACAGAGAGGGGGAAACAGCGGGGCACAGAGAGAGGGGGACAGAGAGGGGGGGACAGAGAGAGGTGGGGACAGAGAGAGAGGGACAGAGAGAGAGGCGAGTGCGAGAGAGAGGGGGATAGAGAGAGACTGGTGGGAGAGAGAGGGGGACAGAGAGAGGGGGAACAAAGAGAGCCAGACTGAGAGAGAGGGGGACAGAGAGAGGGGGACAGAGAAAGGGAAGATAGATGTTGACAGAGGGAGGGGGACAGAGAGAGGAGCACAGAGAGAGGGGTAGATAGAGGGGTTCAGAGCGAAGGGTACAGAGAGAGTGGTACAGCGAGTGGGGGAGATAGAGGGGGACAGAGAGTGGGACAAAAAGAGGGGGTGGTAGAGGGGGTCAGAGAGAGGGCGAGATAGAAGGGGACAGAGAGAGAGGGGAGGACAGAGGGGGGACAGAGAGAGGGGGGTACAGACAAAGGGGGGACAGAGAGAGGGCGACAGAGAGGGGGACAGCAAGAGAGGGGGTCAGAGACGGAGGGGGACAGTGAGAGAGGGGGGCTGAGAAATGGCGACAGAGAGAGGGTGACAGGGAGAGAGGGGACAGAGTGAGAGAAGGGGGAGAGAGAGTGGGGGGCAGAGAGAGGGGGAACGGGAGGAAAAGACAGGTGAGTAGGACAGAGAGAGAGCGGGGCAGAGAGAGAGGGGCAGAGAGAGAGAGCGGGGCAGAGAGAGAGGGGGACAGAGAGAGAGGGGGGATAGAGAGAGGGAGGGACAGAGAGAGGGGGGGACAGAGAGAGAGGGACAGAGAGAGGGTGAGAGAGAGAGAGGGGAACAGGGAGGGGGGAACAGAGAGATGGGGGAAAGAGAGAGATGGAAAGAGAAAGAGGCGGGTGGAAGGGAGAGGAGGGCAGAGAGAGGGCGACAGAGAGAGGAGCACAGAGAGAGGGGGAGATAGCGGGGCTCAGAGACAGGGTGACAGAGAGAGAGGGGTTATAGAGTGGGGGACAGAGAGAAGGGTACAGAGTGGAGGAGAGAAGGGGGGGTCAGAGAGAGGGGATCAGAGAGGGGGACAGAGAGTGGGGGGATGGAGAGAGTGGGGGAGAGAGAGAGAGAGGGAGTGTGAGAAGGGCAGAGAGAGATGGAGCAGAGACAGGGCGACAGAGGGGGTTGCAGAGAGCGGGGGAGAAAAAGAGGGGACAAAGAGAGGGGGACAGAGAGAGGGGGGACGGGGGGGAACAGAGAGGGGGACAGAGAGAGGGGGGGACAGAGAGAGGGGGGACAGAGAGAGGAGGGGACAGAGAGAGAAGGATAGAGAGAGCGAGAGGCGGGTGAGAGATAGAGGGGGTCCGAGTGAGGCTGGTGGGAGAGAGAGGGGGACAGAGAGAGGGGGAACAGAGAGAGCTGGACTGAGAGAGAGATGGGGGGGGGGAGAGAGAGAGAGGGCGACAGAGAGAGGGGGAGATAGAGATGGTCAAAGGGAGGGGGACAGAGAGTGGTGCACAGAGAGTGGGGGGTGATCGAGGGGGTCAGAGAGAGGTGGACAGAGTGAGGCACAGAGCGTGGGGGGGATAGAGGGGGTCAGAGCGAAGGGTACAGAAAGAGTGGTCCAGACAGTGGGGGAGATAGAGGGGGACAGAGAGGGGGACAAAAAGACGGGGAGATAGAGGCCGTCAGAGAGAGGGGGACAGAGAGAGGTGCACAGAGAGTGGGGGAGATAAAGGGGGACAGAGAGAGGGGTAGCAGAGGTGGGGTGACAGAGGGAGAGGACTGGGGGACAGAGGGCGGGGACAGAGAGGGGGAACAGAGAGAGGGCGACAGAGAGAGGAGCACAGAGAGTGGGGGAGATAGCGGGGGTCAGAGAGAGGGTGATATAGAGGGGGACAGCGAGAGTGGGGGACAGAGACAGAGGGGGGCAGAGAGAGGGCGACAGAGAGAGGGGACAGTGAGGGAGGGGCAGAGAGAGATGGGGCAGACAGAAGGGGTCAGAGTGAGGGGGTAGAGAGAGAGAGGGTCAGAGAGGGGGACAGAGAGACGGGGATACAGAGGGGGACAGAGAGAGGGGACAGAGAGTGGGGGACAGAGAGAGGGGTACAGAATGGAGGAGAGAGAGGGAATCAGAGAGAAGGGGGCAGAGAGAGAGCGACAGAGAGACGGGGATAGAGAGTGGGGGGAGGACGGCGAGAGGTGGGGACGGCGAGAGGTGGGGACAGAGAGAGGGGGACAGAGAGAGAAGGGGGCAGAGAGGGAAGGGGACAGAGAGAGAGGGATAGAGGGAGATGGGGACAGAGAGAGAGGGGGACAGAGAGAGAGGGAAAGAGAGAGGGGGAAGAGAGAGAGGCGGGAATAAGGGAGAGGAGGGCAGAGAGAGGGCGAAAGAGAGAGGAGCACAGAGAGGGGAGAGATAGCGGGGCACAGAGAGAGGGGGACAGAGAGAGGGGGACAGAGAGAGGGAGAGACAGAAAGAGGGGTGGACAGAAAGAGGGGTGACAGAGAGAGGGGGGACAGAGGGGGCAGAGAGAGTGGGGGACAGAGAGGGGGGAACAGAGACAGAGGCACAGAGAGAGGGAGGGACAGAAAGAGGGGTGGACAGAAAGAGGAGGGGACAGAGAGAGGGGGGACAGAGTGGGGACAGAGAGAGGGGGCACAAAGATACAGGGGGCACAGAGAGGGCAACGGAGAGAGGGCGACAGAGAGAGGAGGACAGAGAGATAGGGACAGATAGAGAGGGGGACAGAGAGAGGGGAACAGAGAGAGAGGGAAAGAGAGAGGGGGGAAAGAGAGAGAGGCGGGTGTAAGGGAGAGGAGGGCAGAGAGAGGGCGACAGAGAGAGGAGCATAGAGAGGGGGGAGATAGCGGGGCACAGAGAGAAGGGGACAGAGAGTGGGGGACAGAGAGAGGGAGAGACAGAAAGAGGGGTGGACAGAAAGAGGGGGGACAGAGAGAGGGGGGACAGAGAGAGGGGGGGACAGAGAGGGGAGGGACAGAGAGAGAGGGACTGAGAGAGAGAGGGACAGAAAGAGGAGTGGACAGAAAGAGGAGGGAATAGAGAGAGAGGGGACAGAGGGGGGACAGAGAGAGGGGGGACAAAGATACAGGGGGCACAGAGAGGGCAACAGAGAGGTGGATGGAAGAGAGAGGGGTTCAGAGAGAGAGGCGGGTGGGAGAGTGCGTGGGACAGAGCGAGAGGGGAACAGAGAGAGAGGGGGACAAAGAGGGGGGATAGAGGGAGACGGTTGGAGAGAGAGGGGGACAGAGAGTGGGTCAGACAGAGGTAGACAGAGAAATGGGGACAGAGAGAGGGGGATAGAGAGAGGGGGATAGAGAGAGGGGGACAGAGAGTTAGGGACAGAGAGTGGGGACCAGAGAGAGGGGGACAGAGAGAGAGGGGGACATAGAGGGGGGAATAGAGGGAGATCGGTGGGGGGGGACAGAGAGTGGGCCAGATAGATGGGGTCAGAGAGAGGGAGACAGAGAGAGCCGGACAGAGAGAGGGGGATAGAGAGAGGGGTCAGAGAGAGTGGGTGTGTGAGAGGGCGGGACAGAGAGAGAGGGGGACAGAGAAATGGGGGACAGAGAGAGGGGGACAGAGAGAGAGGCGACAGACACAGTGGGACAGAGAGAAGGGAACACAGAGAGGGGGACAGAGAGGGACAGAGAGAGAAGGGGGCAGAAAGAGGGGTGATAGAGGAGGACAGAGAGAGAGGGGACAGAGAGAGGGGGACAGCGAGAGAGGGGGTCAGATAAAGGCTGACAGAGAGAGGAGGGGGACAGAGAGAGGGGTGACAGAGAGTGGGGGGAGAGAGAGTGGGGGAGATAGAGGGGGTCAGAGACAGGGGAACAGAGAGAGGTGGGGACAGAGAGAGGAGGAGGGGGTTCATAGAGGGTTGGGACAAAGAGGGTGGACAGATAAAGGCGGGACAGAGAGGGGGGACAGAGAGAGGCGGAACAGCTAGAGGGAGGGAAAGAGAGAGAAAGGGGAATGAGAGATGGTGACAGACAGGTTGCAGAGAGAGGGCGACAGAGAGAGGGGGGACAGAGAAAGGGGGGAGAGAGAGAGTGTGGACAGAGAGAGAGGGAGAGAGGGAGGGGGGACAGAGAGACGATGACAGAAATGGGGAGAGAGAGGGGGACAGAGAGAGGCGGGACACAGAGGGGGGGAAAGAGAGAGGTGGGATGAGAGACAGTGACAGAGAGAGGGCAGAGAGAGGGCGACATAGACAGGGGGACAGAGAGGGGGGCAGAGAGAGGGGACAGGGAGTGAGGGACAGAGAGAGAGGGACAGAGAGAGAGGGACAGAGAGAGGGCGTCAGAGAGAGGCGGGTGGAAGAGAGCGCGGGACAGAGAGAGAGGGGACAGAGAGAGCGGGGGACAAAGAGGGGGTGATAGAGGGAGACGGGTGGGAGAGAGAGGGGCTGAAAGAGTGGGTCAGACTGTGGGGGTCTGAGAGAGGGCGACAGAGAGAGGGGGTCAGAGAGAGATTGGGGCAGACAGAGGGAGACAGAGTGAGGGGGGCAGAGTGAGGGGGGCAGAGAGAGACGGAGCAGAGAGAGGGGGCAGAGAGTGGGGAGAGATAGAGGGCGAGAGAGAGAGGGTGACAGAGAGAGGGCGACAGAGAGACGGGGATAGAGAGTGGGGGCAGAGAGAGTGGGGGACAGAGAGAGGGGGACAGAGAGAGGGGACAGAGAGAGGAGGACAGAGAGAGGGGGAACAGAGAGAGCCGGACTGAGAGAGAAGCGGGGACAGAGAGAGCGGGGCAGAGAGAGGGAAAGACAGAGGTGGTCAAAGGGAGGGGGACTTAGAGAGAGGCACAGAGAGTCGGGGAGATAGAGGGGACAGAGAGAGGGGGGGACAGAGAGTGGGGAGGCAGGAGAGATACAGAGAGGGGAAGAGGGGGGGACAGAGAGGGGCGGGGACAGAGAGAGGTGGGGACAGAGAGAGGGGGGGACAGAGAGAGAGCGACAGAGAGAGGGTCACAGTGAGTGGGGAAGATAGAGGGGGACAGAGAGAGGGTGATATAGAGGGGGACAGCGAGAGAGGGAGTAAGAGACAGAGGGGTACAGTGAGAGAGGGGGTGCAGAGAAATGGCTACAGAGAGAGGGTGACAGAGAGAGTGGGGGACAGAGAGAGAGGGGGGCAGAGAGAGGGCGACAGAGAGAGGGGGACAGAGAGAGAGGGGCAGAGAGAGATGGGGCCGACAGAAGGGGTCAGAGTGAGGGGGGCAGAGAGAGAGAGGGTCAGAGAGGGGGACAGAGAGACGCGGATATAGAGGGGTCAGAGAGGGGGGAGCACAGAGAGAGGCGGGTGGAAGGGAGAGGGGGCAGATGTAGGGCGAAAGAGAGATGAGCACAGAGAGTGGGGGACAAAGAGGGGGTCAGAGAGAGAGGGACAGAGAGTGGGGGACAAAGAGTTGGGAGATGGAGAGAATGGGGGACAGAGAGAGAGAGGGGGTCAGAGAGGGGGCTAGTGAGAGACGGAGCAGAGAGAGGGCGACAGAGAGGGGGTCAGAGAGCGGGGTAGAGATAGAGGGGACAGAGAGGGGGGGACAGAGAGAGGCTGACAAAGAGAGTGGACGGAGAGAGAGGGAGACAGAGAGAGGGTGGACAGAGAGAGGGGAGGACAGAGAGAGCGGGACAGAGAGAGGGGGACAGAGAAAGATGCGGTGGGAGAGAGAGGGGGTTTGAGAGAGGCGGGTGGGAGAGAGAGGGGGACAGAGATAGGGGGAACAGAGAGAGCCGGACTGAGAGAGATGGGGACAGAGAGAGAGGGGGACAAAGAGGGGGTTCAGCGAGGAGGGTGGGAGAGAGAGAGGGGGACAGAGAGAGCGGGACAGAGAGAGGGTCAGAGAGAGAGGGGGACAAAGAGTGGGGAGATGGCGAGAGTGGGGGACAGAGAGAGAGAGGGGGTCAGAGAGGGGGATACTGAGAGTGGGGGAGATAGAGGGGGACAAAAGAGGGGGACAAAAAGAGGGGGAGGTAGAGGGGGTCAGAGGGAGGGGGACAGAGAGAGGTGCACAGAGAGTGGGAGAGAAAGAGGGGGACAGAAAGAGGGGTAGATAGAGGGGGCCAGAGAGAGGTGGACAGATAGAAAGGCACAGAGTGGGGGATATAGAGGACAGAGAGAGAGGGGACAGAGTGAGGGGAGGGGGACAGAGAGAGAGAGAGAGAGGCCGGTGGGAGAGAGAGGGTGTCGGGAAGAGGCTTGTGGGAGAGAGGGGGTCAGAGAGAAGGGGAACAGAGAGAGGGGGAGATAGATGTGGTCGAAGGGAGGGGACAGAGAGAGACGGAGCAGAGAGAGAGGGCGACAGAGAGGGGGGCAGAGAGCGGGGTAGAGATAGAGGGGACAGAGAGAGAGGGACAGAGAGAGGGGGACAGAGCGAGGGGGACAGAGAGAGGGGACAGAGAAAGGAGGACAGAGCGAGGGGGACAGAGAGGGGACAGAGAGGGGGTGCTCAGAGAGGGGGTTACAGAGAGGGGGGTACAGAGGGGGGGACAGAGAGGGGGGGCACAGAGAGAGAGAGAGCGGGACAGAGAGAGCGGACAGAGAGAGAGAGGGGCAGAGAGAGATGGGGGCAGAAGGATGGGGACGGAGGGAGGGGGCAGAGAGAGAGGTGGGACAGAGAGAGGGGGGACAGAGAGAGAGAGAGGCAGAGAGAGAAGGGGCAGAGAGAGAAGGGGCAGAGAGAGGGGAAAGATGAGAGGGGACAGACAGACAGAGGAGGACAGAGAGAGAGGGGAGAGAGAGAGAGGGTGACAGAGAGAGGGGAGGGACAGAGAGAGGGGAGACAGAGAGGGGGGACAGGGGGGGACAGAGGGTGGGGGGACAGAGATGGGGGGACAGAGAGAGGGTGGACAGAGAGAGAGGGGCACAGAGAGAGAGAGGGGTACAGAGAGAGGGTAACAGAGAGGGGGGACAGAGAGAGGGGAGACAGAGTGTGGGGGTACAGAGAAGGGGGGGACAGAGAGAGGGGGACAGAGAAGGGGGTACAGAGAGTGGGATACAGAGAGAGGGGGGACAGAGACGGGGGGGACAGAGAAGGGGGGACAGAGAGAGGGGGACAGAGAAGGGGGTACAGAGAGGGGGATACAGAGAGAGGGGGGACAGAGGGGGAACAGAGAGAGAGAGGACTGAGAGAGAGGGGACAGCGAGTGGGGGAGATAGAGGGGGTGAGAGAGAGGGGGGTTTAGAGAGAGGGGGAACAGAGAGGGGGGCCAGAGGGAGGGGGAAAGAGAGAGGGGGAACACTGGGAGAGCGCAGTGAGGGGGTACAGAGAGAGGCGGGTGGGAGAGAATGGGGGCAGAGAGAGGAGGACAGAGAGAGGGGGGCAGAGAGACGGGGACAGACAGTGGGGGAGATAGATAAGGACATAGAGAGAGGGGGACAGAGAGAGGGGGGACAGAAAGAGGGGGGTCAGATAGAAAGGGGGACAGAGAGGGGGGCATAGAGGAGGGGCAGAGGGAGGGGCAGAGGGAGGGCAGAGAGGTGGGAGCAGAGAGGGGGGGCAGAGAGAGGGGGCAGTGAGAGACGGGGGCAGAGAGGGGGGCAGAGAGAGGGGGTTGGCGGGGAGAGAGAGAGAGGGGGA
Organism: Chiloscyllium punctatum; assembly: GCF_047496795.1. Lineage (NCBI taxonomy): Eukaryota > Metazoa > Chordata > Chondrichthyes > Orectolobiformes > Hemiscylliidae > Chiloscyllium > Chiloscyllium punctatum. The sequence continues at coordinate 21,827,012 of NC_092772.1, forward strand.
CAGAGAGAGGGGGGACAGAGAGAGGGGTCAGAGAGTGGGGGACAGAGATAGTGGGACAGAGAGAGGGGACAGAGAGAGAGGAGAAAGAGAGAGGCGGGTGGAAGGGAACAGGGGTCAGAGAGAGGGACAGAGAAGGGGGGAAAGAGAGAGGCTGACAGAGAGAGTGGACAGAGAGAGGGGAGACAGAGAGAGGGTGGACAGAGAGAGGGGAGGACAGAGAGAGGAGGACAGAGAGAGGGGGACAGAGAGAGGGGGACAGAGAGAGATGCGGTGGGAGAGAGAGGGGGTCTGAGAGAGGCGGGTGGGAGAGAGAGGGGGACAGAGATAGGGGGAACAGAGAGAGCCGGACTGAGAGAGAGATGGGGACAGAGAGAGAGGGGGACAAAGAGGGGGTTTAGCGAGGCGGGTGGGAGAGAGAGGGGGACAGAGAGAGTGGGACAGAGAGAGAGTCACAGAGAGAGGGGGCAAAGAGTGGGGAGATGGCGAGAGTGGGGGACAGAGTTAGAGAGGGGGTCAGAGAGGGGGATACTGAGAGTGGGGGAGATAGAGGGGGACAAAAGAGGGGGACAAAAAGAGGGGGAGGTAGAGGGGGTCAGAGGGAGGGGGAGAGAGAGGGCAGTACAGAGAGTGGGGGAGATAGATGGGGACAAAAAGAGGGGGAGGTAGAGGGGGTCAGAGGGAGGGGGACAGAGAGAGAGGTGCACAGAGAGTGGGAGAGAAAGAGGGGGACAGAAAGAGGGGTAGATAGAGGGGGTCAGAGAGAGGTGGACAGATAGAAAGGCACAGAGAATGGGGGATATAGAGGACAGAGAGAAAGGGGACAGAGAGAGAGGGGGGGACAGAGAGAGAGAGCCCGGTGGGAGAGAGAGGGTGTCGGGAAGAGGCTTGTGTGAGAGAGGGGGACAGAGAGAAGGGGAACAGAGAGAGGGGGAGATACATGTGGTCAAAGGGAGGGGGACAGAGAGAGACGGAGCAGAGAGAGGGCGACAGAGAGGGTGGCAGAGAGCGGGGTAGAGATAGAGGGGACAGAGAGAGAGGAACGCAGAGAAGGGGACAGAGCGAGGGGGACAGAGAGAGGGGACAGAGAAAGGGGGACAGAGCGAGAGGGACAGAGAGGGGACAGAGAGGGGAGTGCTCCGAGAGGGGGATACAGAGAGGGGGGTACAGAGGGGGTACAGAGAGCAGGGGTACAGAGAGGGTGACAGAGAGAGAGAGGGGCACAGAGAGAGAGAGAGCGTGACAGAGAGCGCGGGACAGAGAGAGAGAGGGGCAGAGAGAGATGGGGGCAGACGGATGGGGACAGAGGGAGGTGGGACAGAGAGAGGGGGGACAGAGAGAGAGAGAGGGGGGGACAGAGAGAGAGAGAGAGAGAGGGGCAGAGAGAGAAGGGGCAGAGAGAGAAGGGGCAGAGAGAGGGGAAAGATGAGAGGGGACAGACAGAGAGAGAGAGGAGGACAGAGAGGCGGGTGACAGAGAGAAGGTGACAGAGAGAGGGTGACAGAGAGCAGGTGACAGAGAGGTGGTCAAACGGAGGGGGACAGAGAGTGGGGGAGATAGAGGGGATCAGAGAGAGGGGGGACAGAGAGAGCGGGAATAGAGAGGGGGGCCAGAGAGAGGGGGAAAGAGAGAGGGGGGACACGGGGGTGGGCGCAGTGAGGGGTACAGAGAGAGGCGGGTGGGAAAGAGTGGGGACAGAGAGAGGAGGACAGAGAGAGGGGGGCAGAGAGACGGGGACAGACAGTGGGGGAGATAGATGAGGACAGAGAGAGAGGGGGACAGATAGAGAGGGGGACAGAGAGAGGGGGGACAAGGTAGGGGGCGACAGAGAGTGGGGGTGACAGAGGGTGGCAGGAGGGGGTTCGGGGGGGCAGAGAGGGGGGTCAGAGGGGAGGACGGGGAGGCAGAGAAGGGGGGACAGATAAGGGGGGGACGGGCGGGCAGAGGGGGGGTACAGAGGGGGTGTACAGAAAGGGGATTACAGAGAGGGGGGTACAAAGAGGGGGGTATAGAGAGATGGGGGACAGAGAGGGGGGACAGAGAGAGCGCGGGACAGAGAGAGAGCGGTTCAGAGAGAGAGGGGCAGAGAGTGATGGGGGCAGACGGAGGGGGAACAGAGTCAGGGGGGCAGAGAGCGAGGGGGACAGAGAGAGAGCGGGACAGAGAGAGAGGGGCAGAGAGAGATGGGCGCCGATGAAGGGGGACAGAGTGAGAGGGACAGAGGGAGAGGGGGCAGAGAGAGACGGGAAAGAGAGAGGGGGCAGAGAGTGGACGACAGAGAAAGGGAGACAGAGAGAGGGGGGACAGAGAGAGGGGGGACAGAGAGCGGGGGGTCAGAGAGAGGGGGGGACAGAGAGAGAGAGGGGGGGACAGAGAGAGGGGGCAGAGAGAATTGGGGGCAGACGGAGGGGGACAGAGTGAGGGGGAAAAGGGGGGAAGATATAGAGGAGAAAGAGGAGAGGGGGCAGAGAGTAGGCGACAGAGAGAGGGGACAGAGAGAGGGGTACAGAGAGAGTGTGATATAGAGGGGGACAGAGAGAGGGGGCAGAGAGAGGGGTGAAGACAGAGAGAGGGGGGCAGAAAGAGGCGTCAGGGAGAGGGGGATAGAGAGAGAGGAGGACAGAAAGAGAGGGGGGGGCAGAGAGAGGGCGACAGAGGGGGGACACAGAGAGAAGGAGCAGAGAGGGATGGGGACAGAGAGAAGGGGGCAGTGAGAGAGGGAGTCAGAGAGAGGTGTACAGAGAGTGGGCGACAGAAAGAGTGGGGTCAGATAGAAAGGGGGACAGACAGTGGGGGCAGAGACGGATGTCAGAGGAGGTCAGAGAGGGGGGAGCAGAGAAGGGGGACAGAGAGAGGGGGGCAGTGTGAGGGGGGGCAGAGGGGTGGCAGAGTGAGGGCGTGGCAGAGGGGGGGCAGAGAGAGGGAAGGCAGAGGGGGGCAGATAGGGGGGCAGAGAGAGGGGGGACAGAGAGAGGGGGGACAGAGATAGAGGGGTACAGAGTGTGGAGGAGATAGAGGGGGACAGAGAGAGAAGGGGAGAGAGAGAAGAGAAAGAGAGAGGCGGGTGGAAGGGAACAGGGGTCAGAGAGGTGGACAGAGAGAGGGGGGACAGAGAGAGGGGGAACAGAGAGAAGGGGGATAGAGAGAGAGGCGGTTGGAAGGGAGAGGGGGCCAGAGAGAGGGCGACAGAGAGAGGGGCACAGAGAGTGGGGGCAGAGAGAGGGGGGGTCAGGGACAGAGGCGGGTGGAAGAGAGAGGGGCACAGAGAGAGGGGCACGGAGAGGGGGGCACGGAGAGGGGGACAGAGAGTGGGACAGAGAGGGGGGTACTGAGAGTCGGGGAGATAGAGGGGGACAAAAAGAGGGGGAAAAAGAGGGGGAAGTAGAGATGGTCAGAGGGAGGGGGCAGAGAGTGGGGTACTGAGAGTGGGCGAGATAAAGGGGGACAAAAAGAGGGGGAGGTAGAGGGGGTCAGAGGGAGGGGTATAGAGAGGGGGGTACTGAGAGTGGGGAAGATAGAGGGGAACAAAAAGAGGGGTCCAAAAAGAGGGGGAGGTAGAGGGGGTCAGAGGGAGGGGGACAGAGAGAGGGGCACAGAGACTGGGGGAGATAGAGGGGGACAGAGAGAGAGGGGGGACGGGGGGGTACAGAGAGGGGGGACGGGGGGACAGAGGGGGGGCAGAGGGGTGGACGGGGATACAGAGAGAGGGGAGCACAGAGAGAGGCGGGTGGAAGGGAGAGAGGGGCAGAGGTAGGGCGACAGAGAGATAGGCACAGAGAGTGATGAGAGGGGACAGAGAGAGAGAGAGGAGGACAGAGAGAGAGAGGGGAGAGAGAGAGGGTGACAGAGAGAGGGGAGGGACAGAGAGAGGGGAGACAGAGAGGGGGGACAGGGGGGGACAGAGGGTGGGGGGACAGAGATGGGGGGACAGAGAAGGGGATACAGAGAAGGGGGGACAGAGAAGGGGGGGACAGAGAGGGGGATACAGGGGGGGGGCAGAGAGAGGGGGGACAGAGAGAGAGGGGGATAGCAGAGAGAGACAGAGCGTGACAGAGAGTGCGCGGGACAGGGAGAGAGAGAGGGGCAGAGAGAGATGGGGCAGACGGAGGGGTTCAGAGTGAGAGAGTGGGACAGAGGGAGAGCGGGACAGAGAGAGAGAGGAGCAGAGAGAGATGGGGGCAGACGAAGGGGGACAGAGTGAGAGGGGCCGAGAGAGGGGGGGGGGACAGAGAGAGGGGGGTCACAGAGAGAGAGGCGACAGAGAGAGACGGGGCAGAGAAAGAGGGGAAAGAGGAGAGGGGACAGAGAGAGAGAGAGAGAGAGAGGGGACAGAGTGAGAGGGGCAGAGAGAGAGGGGGAAAAGATGGGGGGAAAGAGAGAGGTGGGGGGACAGAGAGAGGGGGTGACAGAGAGAGGGGCGACAGAGAGAGTGGGGCAGAGAGAGAGGAGCACCGAAAGAGGGGCACAGAGAGGGGGGCACAGAGAGGGGGGCACAGAGAGGGGGACAGAGAGGGGGCTACTGAGAGTGGGGGAGATAGAGGGGGACAAAAGGAGGGGGAGGTAGAGGGCGGCACAGAGAGTGGGGGAGATAGAGGGGGACAAAAAGTGGGGTCAAAAAGAGGGGAGGTAGAGGGGGTCAGCGGAAAGGGGACAGATAGAGGGGCAAAGAGAGTGGGGGAGATAGAAGGGGACAGAGAGAGAGAGGACAGAGAGAGGGTGGACAGAGAGAGAGAGGAGACAGAGAGAGAGGGGCAGAGAGAGAGAGGGGGCAGAGAGAGACGGGGCAGAGACAGAGGGGAAAAAGGAGAGGGGACAGAGAGAGAGAAGGGGGTACAGAGTGAGGGGGCAGAGAGAAACGGGGCAGAGAGAGAGGGGAAAGAGATGGGGGGAAAGAGAGAGGTGGGACAGAAAGAGACAGAGGGGACAGAGAGAGAGAGGGGGACAGAGAGGGGGGACAGGGAGAGTGGGGGACAGAGAGAGATGGGACAGAGTGTAGAGCAGAGAGACGGAGTCAGAGAGAGGGGGTCAGAGAGAGGGGGAGCAGAGAGAGGAGCACAGAGAGTGGGGGCAGAAAGAGGGGGGTCAGGGACAGAGGGGTACAGAGAGAGGGTGATATAGAGGGGGATAGAGAGAGGGGGGCAGAGAGAGGGGTGGAGACAGAGAGAGGGGGGGGGCAGAAAGAGGCGTCAGGGAAAGGGGGATAGAGAGAGAGGAGGACAGAGGGAGAGAGGGGGGCAGAGTGAGAGGGGTGGCAGAGGGGGGCAGAGAGGGGGGGCAGAGAGAGGGGGACAGAGAGAGGGGGGACAGAGATAGAGGGGTACAGAGTGTGGAGGAGATAGAGGGGGACAGAGAGAGAAGGGGAGAGAGAGAGAAGAGAAAGAGAGAGGCGGGTGGAAGGGAACAGGGGTCAGAGAGGGGGACAGAGAGAGGGGGGACAGAGAGAGGGGGACAGAGAGAAGGGGGATAGAGAGAGCGCGGGTTGGAAGGGAGAGGGGGCCAGAGAGAGGGCGACAGAGAGAGGGGCACAGAGAGTGGGGGCAGAAAGAGGGGGGTCAGGGACAGAGGGGGATATAGAGGGGGACAGAGTGAGGGGGACAGAGAGTGGGGACAGAGAGAGGGAGACAGAGAGAGGGGGACAGAGAGGGGAGGACAGAGAGAGCGGTCCAGAGAGAGAAGCGGGTGGGAGAGAGAGGGGGTCCAAGAGAGGCGGGTGGGAGAGACAGGGGGCCAGAGATAGGGGGAACAGAGAGATCCGGACTGAGAGAGGGGGGGACAGAGAGAGAGGGGGACAAAGAGGGGGGATAGAGAGGCGGGTGACAGAGAGAAAGTGACAGAGAGAGGGTGACAGAGCGCGGTTGACAGCGAGGTGGTCAAACGGAGGGGGACAGAGAGTGGGGGAGACAGAGGGGGTCAGATAGAGAGGGACAGAGAGAGGGAGAACACAGAGTGGGGGAGATAGAGGGGTTCAGAGAGAGGAGTCAGAAAGAGGGGAAGGTGGAGGGCATCAGAGAGAGGGGGGGACAGAGAGAGAGGGGGACACAGAGAGAGGGGACAGAGAGAGGGACAGAGTGAGGTGCAGAGAGAGGGGCGTCAGAGAGAGAGGGGGCAGAGAGAGGTGGGGACAGAGGGAGAGGGGGACAGAGAGAGGTGGGACAGAGAGAGGGGGACAGAGAGGGCGGGTTGGGGGGACAGAGAGGGGGTGACAGAGTGGGAGGAAACAGAGAGAGGTTGGGACAGAGAGAGGGGAAGATAGATAGGGGGACAGAGAGAGGGGGGGCAGAGAGGGGGGAAACAGAGAGTTTGGGACAGAGAGTGGGGGGGACAGAGAGAGGGGGGAAAGAAAGTGGTGGGACAGAGAGAGAGGGATACAGAGAGAGATGGGGACCGAGAGAGGGGGAGGTAGATGGGGGGAACAGAGAGAGGGGGAAAAAGAGGTGGACAGAGTGGGGGGAAAGAGAGAGAAGTTGGGACGGAGAGAGGTGGGACAGAGAGAGGTGGGACAGAGAGAGGTGGGACAGAGAGAGGGGGAGATAGATGGGGGGAGCAGAGAGGGGGGACAGAGAGAGGGGGACAGAGAGAGGGGGTCAGAGAGAGAGGGGGATGGACTGAGTGGGGGACAGAGGGGGGAGCAGGGATGGACAGAGAGGGAGTGGACAGAGAGAGGAGGGATAGAGAGGGAGGACATAAAGACATGGGGACAGAGAGCATAGGGACAGATAGAGAGAGGGAACAGAGAGAGTGGGGACAGAGAGACGGGGACACAAGAAGAGGTGACGGAGAGGGGGCAGAGAGAGAGGGAGGGATAGAGAGAGGCGGGTGGGCGAGAGAGGGGCAGAGAGAGGCGGGTGGGAGAGAGAGGGGGACAGAGAGATGGGGGAGAGAGAGAGGGGGGACAGAGAGAGAGGGGGACAGAGAGAGTGGGGGACAGAGAGGGGGGACAGAGAGGGGGAGGAGAGCGGGGGACAGAGAGAGAGGGGAGACGGGGGGGAACAGAGAGGGGGAGAGAGAGAGGGGGGAAAGAGAGACGGAGACAGAGAGACGGGGACGGGAGGGGGAACAGAGGGAGGGAGGAACAGAGGGAGGGTGGATAGAGGGAGGGAGACAGGGAGCGGGGGACAGAGGGGGGTAACAGAGAGGGGGGACAGGGAGGGGGTATAGAGAGGGGGGCAACAGAGGAAGTGGGGGAGAGGGAGAGGGGGACAGAGAGAGAGGGGACAGAGAGAGAGAGTGGGAGAGAGGGGGGACAGAGAGAGGGGACGTAGAGGGGGGTCAGAGGGAGGGTGAACAGAGAGTAGGGGAGACAGAGGGGGACAGAGAGAGAGGGGGACAGAGAGACGGGGACAGACAGAAGGGGACAGACAGAAGGGGACAGAGAGATGGGGACAGAGAGACGGGGACAGAGAGACGGGGACAGAGAGAGAAGGGGACAGAGAGTGGGGGGATGGAGAGAGTGGGGGACAGATGATGGGCGGGGGGGACGGAGAGGGAGAGGACAGAGAGAGAAGGGACAGAGAGAGATGGGGGCAGAGTGAGAGGAACAGAGAGAGGGGGACAGAGAGAGGGGATTGACTGATTGGGGGACACGGGGGGCGCAGGGATGGACGGAGAAGAAGTGGACAGAGAGAGGAGGGAGAGGGGGGGACAGAAAGAGATGGGGACAGAGAGACGGGGACACAGAGAGAGGTGACAGAGAGGGGGCAGAGAGAGCGCGATAGAGAGCGAGGCACAGAGAGAGAGAGAGATAGAGAGAGGGGGACAGAGAGGTGGGGACAGAGAGAGAGGGGGACAAAGAGAGAGGGGGACAGAGGGCGGGGGACAGAGAGAGAGAGGGGGACAGAGAGAGAGAGTGGGGACAGAGAGACGGGGACAGAGAGAGAGGTGACAAAGAAGGGGCAGAGAGAGCGCGACAGAGAGAGGGGCACAGAGAGAGAGAGGGCTAGAGAGAGGGGGACAGAGAGGTGGGGACAGAGAGAGGTGGAGACAGAGTGAGAGGGGAACAGAGAGAGTGGGGGAACAGAGAGAGTGGGGGACAGAGAGAGAGGGGGACAAAGAGAGAGGGGGACAGAGAGCGGGGGGACAGAGAGAGAGGGGGACAGAGAGAGAGTGGGGACAGAGAGACGGGGAGACAGAGAGAGGTGACAGAGAAGGGGGCAGAGAGAGCGCGACAGAGAGAGGGGCAGAGAGAGAGAGGGATAGAGAGAGGGGGACAGAGAGGTGGGGACAGAGAGAGGTGGGGACAGAGTGAGAGGGGAACAGAGAGAGTGGGGGAACAGAGAGAGTGGGGGACAGAGAGAGAGGGGTACAAAGAGAGAGGGGGACAGAGAGCGGGGGACAGAGAGAGAGGGGGACAGAGAGAGAGGGGGACAAAGAGAGAGGGGGACAGAGAGCGGGGAAAAGAGAGAGAGAGGGGGACAGAGAGAGAGAGTGGGGACAGAGAGACGGGGACACAGAGAGAGGTGACAGAGAGGGGGCAGAGAGAGCGCGACAGAGAGAGGGGCAGAGAGAGACAGGGATAGAGAGAGGGGGACAGAGAGGTGGGGACAGAGAGAGGTGGGGAAAGAGTGAGCGGGAACAGAGAGAGTGGGGGGACAGAGAGAGTGGGGGACAGAGAGAGAGAGAAGGGGACAAAGAGAGAGGGGGACAGAGAGCGGCGGACAGAGAGAGAGGGACAGAGAGTGGGGGACAGAGAGGGGGGGACAGAGAGAGAGGGGGACAGAGAGTGGGAGACAGAGAAGGGAGGACAGAGAAGGGAGGACAGAGAGAGGGGCACAGAGAGTGGGGGAGATAGAGGGGGTCAGAGAGAGGGGGAGATAGAGGGGGTCAGAGAGAGGGGGACAGAGAGCGGGGGACAGAGAGAGGAGGACAGAGAGTGGGGGACAGAGAGAGAGAGAGGGGACAGAGAGAGAGGGGGACAGAGAGAGAGGGGGACAGTGAAGGGAGGACAGAGAGAGAATCACAGAGAGTGGGGGAGATTGAGGCGGTCAGAGAGGGGGGAGATAGAGGGGTTCGGAGAGGGGGGGGACAGGGAGAGGGGGACTGAGAGATGGGGTCAAAGGGAGTGGGGACAGAGAGAGGGGTACAAAGTGGGAGAAAGAGAGTGGGTCAGAGAGAGGGGGACAAAGAGAAGGGGACAGAGAGAAGGGGACAGAGAACGGGGAGATGGAGAGAGTGGGGAACAGAGGGTGGGCGGGGGGGACAGAGAGGGAGAGAACAGAGTGGGGAAGAGAGAAGGGGTCAGAGAGAGGGGGACAGAGAATGGGGGATGCAGAGAGTGGGGGACAGAGGGGTCAGGGGGATGGGAGGGAGAGGACAGAGCGATGAGGCACGGAGAGGAGGCACAGAAAGAGAGGCGGAACAGAGAGGCGGGACAGAGGGGTGACAGAGGGGAGGGGCAGAGTAGGAAGGGACAAAGAGGGGGACACAGAGAGGGCGGACAGAGAGAGAGGAGGGACAGAGAGAGTGGGGACAGAGAGGGGGGACAGAGAGAGAGGGGGACAGATAGAGGGGGGACAGAGAGGGGGGGACAGAGAGAGGGGGAGGACAGAGAGAGCGGGAGGACAGAGAGAGGGGGGACAGAGAGAGGGAGGGAACAGAGAGAGTGGGGGACAGAGAGAGAGGGGTACAAAGAGAGAGGGGGACAGAGAGCGGGGGACAGAGAGAGAGGGGGACAGAGAGAGAGTGGGGACAGAGAGACGGGGAGACAGAGAGAGGTGACAGAGAGGGGGCAGAGAGAGCGCGACAGAGAGAGGGGCAGAGAGAGAGAGGGATAGAGAGAGGGGGACAGAGAGGTGGGGACAGAGAGAGGTGGGGACAGAGTGAGAGGGGAACAGAGAGAGTGGGGGAACAGAGAGAGTGGGGGACAGAGAGAGAGGGGTACAAAGAGAGAGGGGGACAGAGAGCGGGGGACAGAGAGAGAGGGGGACAGAGAGAGAGGGGGACAAAGAGAGAGGGGGCAGAGAGCGGGGGACAGAGAGAGAGGGGGACAGAGAGAGAGTGGGGACAGAGAGACGGGGACACAGAGAGAGGTGACAGAGAGGGGGCAGAGAGAGCGCGACAAAGAGAGGGGCAGAGAGAGAGACAGGGATAGAGAGAGGGGGACAGAGAGGTGGGGACAGAGAGAGGTGGGGACAGAGTGAGCGGGAACAGAGAGAGTGGGGGGACAGAGAGAGTGGGGGACAGAGAGAGAGAGAAGGGGACAAAGAGAGAGGGGGACAGAGAGCGGGGGACAGAGAGAGGGGGACAGAGAGTGGGGGACAGAGAGGGGGGGACAGAGAGAGAGGGGGACAGAGAGTGGGAGACAGAGAAGGGAGGACAGAGAGAGGGGCACAGAGAGTGGGGGAGATAGAGGGGGTCAGAGAGAGGGGGACAGAGAGCGGTGGACAGAGAGAGGAGGACAGAGAGTGGGGGACAGAGAGAGAGAGAGAGGGGACAGAGAGAGAGGGGGACAGAGAGAGAGGGGGACAGTGAAGGGAGGACAGAGAGAGAATCACAGAGAGTGGGGGAGATTGAGGCGGTCAGAGAGGGGGGAGATAGAGGGGGTCGGAGAGAGGGGGACAGGGAGAGGGGGACTGAGAGATGGGGTCAAATGGAGTGGGGACAGAGAGAGGGGTACAAAGTGGGAGAAAGAGAGTGGGTCAGAGAGAGGGGGACAGAGAGAAGGGGACAGAGAGAAGGGGACAGAGAGCGGGGAGATGGAGAGAGTGGGGAACAGAGGGTGGGCGGGGGGGACAGAGAGGGAGAGAACAGAGTGGGGAAGAGAGAAGGGGTCAGAGAGAGAGGGGACAGAGAAAGGGGGATGCAGAGAGTGGGGGACAGAGAGGGGGGGACAGAGAGAGAGGGGGACAGAGAGTGGGAGACAGAGAAGGGAGGACAGAGAAGGGAGGACAGAGAGAGGGGCACAGAGAGAGGGGGAGATAGAGGGGGTCAGAGAGAGGGGGACAGAGAGCGGGGGACAGAGAGAGGAGGACAGAGAGTGGGGGACAGAGAGAGAGAGAGAGGGGACAGAGAGAGAGGGGGACAGAGAGAGAGGGGGACAGTGAAGGGAGGACAGAGAGAGAATCACAGAGAGTGGGGGAGATTGAGGCGGTCAGAGAGGGGGGAGATAGAGGGGGTCGGAGAGAGGGGGACAGGGAGAGGGGGACTGAGAGATGGGGTCAAAGGGAGTGGGGACAGAGAGAGGGGTACAAAGTGGGAGAAAGAGAGTGGGTCAGAGAGAGGGGGACAGAGAGAAGGGGACAGAGAGAAGGGGACAGAGAACGGGGAGATGGAGAGAGTGGGGAACAGAGGGTGGGCGGGGGGGACAGAGAGGGAGAGAACAGAGTGGGGAAGAGAGAAGGGGTCAGAGAGAGGGGGACAGAGAAAGGGGGATGCAGAGAGTGGGGGACAGAGGGGGACAGGGGGATGGGAGGGAGAGGACAGAGCGATGAGGCACGGAGAGGAGGCACAGAAAGAGAGGCGGAACAGAGAGGCGGGACAGAGGGGGGACAGAGGGGAGGGGCAGAGTAGGAAGGGACAAAGAGGGGGACACAGAGAGGGCGGACAGAGAGAGAGGAGGGACAGAGAGAGTGGGGACAGAGAGGGGGGACAGAGAGAGAGGGGGACAGATAGAGGGGGGACAGAGAGGGGGGGACAGAGAGAGGGGGAGGACAGAGAGAGCGGGAGGACAGAGAGAGGGGGGACAGAGAGAGGGAGGGACAGAGAGGGGGGGACAGAGAGGGGGGGACAGAGAGAGGGGGAGGACAGAGAGAGCGGGAGGACAGAGAGAGGGGGGACAGAGAGAGGGAGGGACAGAGAGGGGGGACAGAGAGAGGGGGAGGACAGAGAGAGGGGGAGGACAGAGGGAGGGACAGAGAGGGGGTGGACACAGAGGGGGGGACAGAGAGAGGGAGGGACAGAGAGAGGGAGGGACAGAGAGGGGGGACAGAGAGAGGGGGGACATAGAGAGAGAGGGGGACATATGGGGGGGACAGAGAGAGGGGGAGGACAGAGAGAGGAGGAACAGAGGGGGGACAGTAAGAGATGGGGACACAAAGAGCACGGGGACAGAGAGACGGGGACAGAGGGAGTGGTGACAGAGATGGGGCAGAGAGAGAGCAACAGAGAGAGGGGGACAGAGAGTGGGGGGATGGAGAGAGTGGGGGACAGAGGGTGGGGGACAGAAAGAGGGGTACAGAATGGAAGAGATAGAGGGAGTCAGAGGGAGGGGGGACAGAGAGTGGGGGACAGAGAGAGAGGTACAGAGAGGGGATCAGAGAGAGGGGGAACAGTGAGAGCAGGACAGAGAGAGAGGGGGACAAAGAGGGGGGATAGCGTGAGGCAGGGGGACAGAGAGAGGGGGAACAGAGGGGGGGGACAGAGAGAGGGGAGGACAGAGAGGGGGGAACAGAGGGGGGGACAGAGAGGTGGGGACAGAGAGAGGGGGGACAGAGAGAGAGGCACAGAGAGAGGTGGGACAGAGAGGGGGGAGATAGACAGGAGGAACAGAGAGGGGGGACAGAGAGTGGGGTACAGATAGAGGGGGAGAGAGGGGGGTAACAGAGAGAGGGGCGGACAGAGAGAGGAGGACAGAGAGAGCTGGACAGAGAGTGGGGGGTCAGAGTGAGAGGGGAACAGAGTGAGAGGGGAACAGAGAGAGGGGGACAGAGAGAGGGGGACAGAGAGAGGGGGGACAGAGAGAGGGGGGCCAGAGAGAGAGAGGGGGCACAGAGAGAGAGGGGCACAGAGAGAAAGGGGGACAGAGAGAGAAAGGGGACGGAGAAAGAGGGGGCAGAGAGAGGGGGCAGAGAGTGAGGGGGCAGAGAGTGTGGGGAGCAGAGAGAGAGAGGGGGTGACAGAGAGAGGGGAGCAGAGAGCGGGGGATACAGAGACAGATGGGGACAGAGAGAGGGGGACAGAGAGAGGGGGACAGAGAGAGAGGGGTCAGAGGATCAGAGAGGGGGACAGAGAGATGTGGGCAGAGAGAGAAGGACAGAGAGAGAGGGGGAGATAGAGGGGGACGGAGAGAGGGGGACAGAGAGAGGGGGACAGAGTTGGGGAGAGAGAAGGAGTCAGAGAGAGGAGGGACAGAGAGGGGGGCACAGAGAGACGGGGACAGAGAGACGTTGACAGAGAGAGGGGGACAGAGAGAGAGGGGGACAGAGAGTGAGTGGGACAGAGAGAGGGGGCACAGAGTGAGAGGGGCACAGAGAGAGAGGGACAGAGAGAGGGGGGCCGAGAGAGAGTGGGGCAGAGTGCGGGGGGTAGAGAGCGGTGGGTACAGAGACAGATGGGGACAGAGAGAGGGGGGCAGAGAGAGAGGGTCAGTGAGAGGGGGGACAGTGGGGGGGGGGGGCAGAGAGACGGCGACAGAGAAAGGTGGCAGAGAGCGGGGGAGAGAGAGGGAGACAGAGAGACGTTGACAGAGCGAAAGGGGGCAGAGAGGGAGGGGAACAGAGAGAGGGGGACAGAGAGAGAGGGGAACAGAGAGAGTGCGTCAGAGAGAGGGGCACAGAGAGTGGGGGAGATAGAGGGGGACAGAGAGAGGTGGACAGAGAATGGGGGATGCAGAGAGTGGGGGATAGAGGGGGACGGGGGGATGGGAGGGAGAGGACAGAGAGATGAGGCACGGAGAGGAGGCACAGAAAGAGAGGCGGAACAGAGAGAGGCGGGACAGAGGGGGGACAGAGGGGAGGGGCAGAGTAGGAAGGGACAAAGAGGGGGGCACAGAGAGGGGGACAGAGAGAGGGGGGACAGAGAGAGAGGGGGGACAGAGAGGGGGGGACAGAGAGAGGGGGACAGTGAGAGAGGGGGACAGATAGAGGGGGGACAGAGAGGGGGGGACAGAGAGAGGGGGAGGACAGAGAGAGGCGGAGGACAGAGAGAGGGGGGAAAGAGAGAGGGAGGGACAGTGAGGGGGGACAGAGAGAGGGGGGACAGAGAGAGAGAGGGGGACAGATGGGGGGGACAGAGAGAGGGGGAGGACAGAGAGAGGGGGAGGACAGATGGAGGGACAGAGAGGGGGTGGACACAGAGGGGGGACAGAGAGAGGGGTCAGAGTGAGGGGTGTCAGAGGGGGGTACAGAGAGGGGGGGAACAGAGAGAGGGGGGCAGAGAAGCGGTGGGCAGTGAGAAAAGGCACCATCCCTCTGACTGTATCCATCACTTCCCTTTGTAACCAATAAAAATGTTGATTAAAGCGTGCCGAGCAGCAGACTGACCGATGTTGTTGTGTGTCTTTGTGTTGGAGAAGCTGAGCTGGAGAGAGACAGACTCAGCCCCAAGTCCTGGTTCTCAGGGAAGGAGAGGGCACCGCGCCCTGAGCTCATGAGATGGGTTTACCTCCCTCTGTTCCCCCCATTCCAACCTGACCACCACATTTCCTCTCTCCTTCTCTTCCTCCTCAATTCTCTCCCTCTCTCTCGATCTGCACACTCTCTCTTTCTCACCACCTCTCCCTTTTACTCTCCATCATCTCCCTCTCTCTCACCCCGCCTCCCCAACCCCGGTCTCTCCATCTGGCTTCACTCCTCCCTGTCCCCCTCCCCCCCCCCCCCGCCGTCTCTATCTCCCTCCCACAATTCCGTCTCGACCCAATGTTCCATCCTCCCACGTTTCACATCCCACCCCCAGCCCCCACACGCAGCCTCACCACCACAAACCCCCCAGACTCTGTGTCAGAGGGAGAGGGAAGAACCAGGGAGACAGAGTATGTCAGAGAGAGATGGAGGGAAGGAGAGAGATTCAGTCAAAGAGAAACGATGGGAGCTGGGGGGAGAGAGAGAGAGAGATACCGAGGGAGGGGGATCGAGAGTGAGAGAAGGTGGAGAGAGAGTGAAGGAGGTGGGAGAGAGAGAGGGGCAAGAGAGAGAGAGGGTGAGAGTGAGAGAGAGAGAGAGACAGGGGAGGAGATAATGAGAGGGGTGAGAGAGAGGGACGAGAGAGGGAGGGTGAGACAGGGGGAAGAGAGGGGAAGAGAGTGTGGACAGAGACAGAGTGGGGGGAGAGAGAGTTCGGGGAGAGAAAGAGGGGAAGGAGAGAGAGAGGGGGGAGAGCGCAGAGAGAGAGAGAGAGAGGGAAGAGAGAGACGCGAAGAGAGAGGAGGGGGAGAGAGGAGGGCGAAAGAGGAGGGGTAGCGAGAGGAGGAAAGAGAGAGGAGGGGAGATAGGAGGGTCAGAGAGGAAGGAAGAGATAGGAGGGAGGAGAGAGAGGAGGGGTTGAGGAGGGCGTGAGAGACGTGAGAGGGGGAGGGGGTAGAGACAAGAGGGGAGAGAGAGGGTGGGAGAGAGAGGGGATGCTGAGCAAGTGGAGGGCGAGAGAGAGGGGAGGGAGAGTGAGAGGGGAGGGAGAGTGAGAGGGGAGGGAGAGTGGGAGGGAGGGGAGGGCGAGAGAGGGGAAGGGGAGTGAAGGGGAGGGAGAGAGGCGGGAGGGCCGGAGAGGGGAGGGCGAGAGAGAGGGGGCAGGTAGAGAGAGGGGAGAGCAAGTGAGGGGAGGGCGAGTGACAGGGGAGTGTGAAAGAGGGGAGGGCGAGAGAGGGGAGGGAGAGAGAGTGGGGAGGGTGAGAGAGAGGGGAGGGCGAGAGAGAGGGGAGGGCGAGAGAGGGGGGAGCGAGAGAGGGGAGAGAGCGGGAGGCGGGGAGAGAGAGGGTGTGTGTGAGAGAGAATGGGTGTGAGAGAGTGAGATGGGATGGAGAGAGAGAGGGTGAGAGACAGAGGGAGATGGAGAGGGAGAGGGAGGGGTGCAGAGAGGGGGAGAAAGGGGGTTAGGGGTAAGAAGGGGTTGAGAGAGAAGGGATCATTGAGAGAGAAAGTGGAGGTTAGGAGAGAGAGTGGCGTGAGTTGGAGAGGGTGTGAGAGAGAGAGTGGGTGAGAAAGAGGGGTGAGCGAGAGGGGGAGGGGTTAGAGAGACAGCGAGGGGTAAGAGAGAACGGATGTGAGAGAGGAAGGGGGTGAGGTGGTAGGAGGGGTGCGAGGGGGTGAGAGAGAGAGAGGGGTGAGAGACAATGAGTGATTGAGAGAGAGAAAGTGGGGAGTGAGAAAGAGAGAGTGGAATGAAAAGGAGAGGATGTGATTGAGAGAGTGTGTGAGAGAGGGGGTGAAAGAGAGGGGTGGGGGCGAGGGGTTAGAGAGAGCGTGGGTAAGAGCGAAAGGGTGTGAGAGGCCATGAGAGAGAGGGGTGAGAGAGGGTGGTGAGAGAGAGAGAGAGGGTTTGAGAAAGAGAGAGGGCGTGAGCGATTGAGGGCGTGAGAGAGTGAGGGGATGAGAGAGTGAGGGGATGAGAGAATGAGGGGGTTTGAGAGGGGGGTGGTGAGAGAGAGAGGGAGTGAGAGAGAGGGAGTGTGGCAGAGAGGGGTGAGAGAGCGTGGGGTGAGAGAGGGGGTTGAGAGAGAGAAGGGGGTGAGAGAGACAGAGGGTTGAGAGAGAGGGAGGTGGGAGAGAGAGAGGGGTGAGAGCGTGAGAGGATGGAAAAGAGGGGGTGGGAGAGAGAGGAGGTGAGAGAGAGGGAGCGAGAAGGAGAGAGAGGCGATGAGAAAGAGGCAGAGAGTTGGTGGGAGAGAGGGAGGGGTGAGAGAGCGAGGGTGTGTGAGAGTGTGCGCGAGAGAGGGGGATGTGAAAGAGATTGGGGTGGGAGAGAGAGGGGTGACGGAGAGAGAGGGGAGAGAGAGAGGGGGGAGTGAGAGAGAGATGGATGTGTGAGAGAGAGGGGTTGAGAGAGAGTGGTGTGAGAGACTGAGGGGGTAGGAGAGTGAGGGGATGAGAGATTGAGGTGGGTTCTGAGAGGGGGTGGTGAGAGGGGGCAGTGAGAGAGAGATGGAGTGAGAGAGAGAGGGGTGAGAGAGAGGGGTTGACAGAGAAAGAGAGGTCTGAGAGAGACAGGGGTGAGAGAGAGAGTGGTGAGAGAGACAGAGATTGAGAGAGGAAGAGAGGGGTGAGAGAGAGACTGAAAGAGAGAGGGGGGTGAGCGAGAGGGGTGAGAGGGGGAGGGGTTAGAGAGAGAGAGCGCGGGGTAAGAATGAAAGGGAGAGGGGTGAGGGTGTGAGAGAGGGAGGAGGGGTGAGAGGGGGAGAAAGAGAGAGGGGTGAGAGAGTGGGGATGAGAGAGTGAGGGGTTTGAGAGAGGTGGTGGTGAGAGAGGGGTGGTGAGAGACACAGGGAGTGAGAGAGAGGTGTGCAAGAGAGGGGGTGAGAGAACGAGGGGTAAGAAAGAGGGGTTGAGAGAGAGAGGGGGTGAGAGAGAGAGAGGGGGTTGAAAGTAAGAGGGGTGGGGGGTGAGAGAGAGGGGTGAGAGAGTGAGAGGGTGGAAGAGAGGGGCTGTGGGAGAGAGAGGGAAGAGCGAGTGAGGGGAGGGCGAGTGAGAGGGGAGTGTGTGAGAGGGGAGGGCGAGAGAGGGAAGAGCGAGAGGGGGGAGAGCGAGAGAGGGGAGAGAGCGGGGGGGAAGAGAGAGAGGGTGTGTGTGAGACAGTGGGTGTGAGAGAGAGACAGAAGGGGTGTGAGAGAGAGACAGAAGGGGTGTGAGAGAGAGTAGGGGTGTGAGAAATAGGGGGTGGAGAGAGAGAGAGAGAGACGTGGGATGAGCAGAGAGAGTGGGGTGAGAGAGTGAGATGGGATGGAGAGAGAGGGGGTGTGAGAGACAGAGGGAGATGGAGAGGGAGAGAGAGGGGGGCAGAGAGAGGGGACGAGAGAGGTGGGTGGGGGTAAGAAGGGGTTGAGAGAGAAGGGGCGATTGAGAGAGAATGTGGGGATAAGAGAGAGAGTGGAGTGAGAAGGAAAGGCTGTGAGAAAGAGTGGGTGAGAGAGAGGGGGTGAGTGAGAGAAGTGAGAGAGGGAGGGGTTAGAGAGAGAGAGCGCTGGGGCAGAGAGAAAGGGTGTGAGAGAGGAAGTGGGTGAGGGGGTGAGAGAGGGGTGAGAGGGGGTGAGAGAGAGGTTTGAGAGAGAGGGATGAGAGAGTGGGGGGGTTTGAGAGAGGTGTGGTGAGAGGGGGTGAGAGACAATGGGTGATTGAGAGAGTGAAAGTGGGGAGGGAGTAAGAGAGAGAGTGGAGTGAGAAGGAGAGGGTGTGATTGAGAGAGTGTGTGAGAGAGAGGGGTGAGAGAGGGGATGAGAGAGAGGGGGTGAGAGAGAGAGGGTGAAAGAGAGAGGAAGTGAGAGAGAGGGGGTGAGAGATTGAGGGTGTGAGAGAGTGAGGGGATGAGAGAGTGAGGGGGTTTGAGAGAGGGGGTGGTGAGAGAGAGAGGGAGTGAGAGAGAGTATGTGGCAGAGAGGGGTGATAAAGCGAGGGGTGAGAGAGAGGGGTTGAGAGAGAGAGGGTGTGAGAGAGAGAGGGGGATGAGAGAGAGGGGTTTAGAGAGAGAGGGGTGAGAGAGAGGGGGTTAAGGGAGAGGGTGGTGGGAGAGAGAGAGGGGTGAGAGAGGGGTGAGACAGTGAGAGGATGGAAGAGAGGGGGTGGGAGAGAGAGGGGGTGAGAGAGAGCGCGATGGGTGAGAGGGAGATGTGGGAGTGAGTGACAGAGAGGGTGTGGGAGAGAGAGGGGTGAAAGAGAGGAAGCGAGAAGGAGAGAGAGGGGATGAGAAAGAGGCAGAGAGATGGTGGGAGAGAGGGAGGGATGAGAGAGCGCTGGTGTGTGAGAGTGTGCGAGAGAGGGGGATGTGAAAGAGATTGATGTGGGAGAGAGAGGGGTGACAGAGAGAGAGGGGAGAGAAAGAGGGGAGTGAGAGAGAGATGGATGTGAGAGAGAGAGAGGTTGAGAGAGAGTGGGGTGAGAGACTGAGGGGGTAGGAGAGTGAAGGGATGAGAGATTGAGGTGTGTTCTGAGAGGGGGTGGTGAGAGGGGAGGTGAGAGAGAGGGAGTGAGAGAGAGGGGTGAGAGAGAGTGGTTGACAGGGAAAGAGAGGTGTGAGAGAGAGGAGTGAGAGAGGGGTTGAGAGAAAGGAAAGTGGGAGAGAGAGGGGCGTGAGAGGGAGGGTGTGAGAGACTGATGGGGTGAGAGAGTGAGGGAATGAGAGATTGAGGGTGGTTCAGAGAGGGGGTGAAGAGAGAGAGGGGGGTGAGAGAGAGATGGATGTGAGAGAGAGAGAGACGGTTTTGGGGGTGAGAGACTGAGGGGGTTAGAGAGTGAGGGGATGAGAGATTGAGGGGTGTTGAGAGAGGGGGTGGTGAGAAGGGGGTGGTTAGAGAGACAGGGAGTTAGAGGGGGGGTAGAAGAGAGGGGTTGACAGAGAAAGAGAGAGTGTGTGAGCGAGAGTGGTGAGAGAGAGAGGTTAAGAGAGAAAGAGAGGGTTGAGAGAGAGAGAGGGGGTGAGCGAGAGGGGTGAGAGGGGGAGGGGTTCGAGAGAGAGTGCGGGGTAAGAGAGAAAGAGTGAGGGGTGAGGGGGTGATAGAAGGAGGAGGGTGAGAGTGGGTGAGAGAGAGGGGTGAGAGAAAGGGGATAAGAGAGTGAAGGGGTTTGAGAGAGGGGGTGGTGAGAGACGGGTGGTGAGAGACACAGGGAGTGAGAGGTGTGAGAGAGAGGGGGTGAGAGACAAGAGGTGTTTGAGAGAGAGAAATTGGGGAGTGGGTAAGAGAGAGAGTGGAGTGAGAAGGAGAGGGTATGAGAGAGTGAGTGGGTGAGAAAGAGCGTGACTGAGAAAGAGAGAGGGGGTAGAGAGTGGGGGAAAGAGAGGGGGTAGCTAGAGGGGGAGAGAGAGGGGAGAGAGAGATGGAGAGAGAGGAGTTGAGAGAGTGCGTGAGAGAGAGTGGTGAGAAAGAGAGAGTGAGTGAAAAAGACAGAGTGTAAGTGAGAAAGAGAGAGCGTGAGTGAGAAAGAGAGATTGGGTGAGGTGAGAAGGAGTTGAGAGAGAAGGGGTGAGAGACAGAGGGGATGGGACAGAGAGAGAGAGACTGTGGTGAGAGAGAGAGGGGGTGAGAGAGTGAGATGGGAGTGAAAGGAGGTGTGAGAGAGGGCTAAGAGAGAGAGGGAGTGAGAGAGAGGGAGGTGGGAGAGAGAGGGGGTGAGAGACAAGGGGTGATTGAGAGAGAAAGTGGGGAGGGGGTAAGAGAGAGTGGAGTGTGAAGGAGAGGGTGTGAGAGAGTGTGGGTGAGAGAGAGGGGTGAGAGAGCGAGGGGTTCAGTGAGAGGGGTTGAGAGAGAGGGTGTGAGAGAGGGGGGTGGGAGAGAGAGGGGGGGTGAGAGACTGAGAGGTGATAGAGTGAGGGGGTTGAGAGAGGGGGTGGTGAGAGAGAGGGGGAGTGAGAGAGAGGGGGAGTGAGAGAGAGAGAGCAAGAGACAGAGTGGTGAGAGAGAAGGGTTGACAGAGAAAGAGAGGTGTGTGAGAGAGAGGGTGTGAGAGAGAGTGGTGAGAGAGGGATTGAGAGAGAAAGAGAGGGGTGAGAGAGAGAGGGGAAGAGACAGAGGATGTGAACGAGAAGAGTGAGGGGGAGGGGTTAGAGAGAGAGCACGCGGGGTAAGAGAGAAAGGGAGATGGGTGAGGGGTGAAAGAGGGAGGAGGGTTGAGAGGGGGTGACAGAGAGAGGGGTTGCGAGAGGGGGTGGTGAGAGAAACAGGGAGTGAGAGAGAGGTGTGCGAGAGAGTGGTGAGAGCGCGAGGGGTGAGAAAGAGGGGTTGAGAGAGAGGGGGGTGAGAGAGGTGGGGGTTGAGAGTGAGAGGGGTGGGGGGTGAGAAGGAGAGGGCTTGGGGGGTGAGAGGGAGAGGAGGTGAGAGAGTGAGAGGGTGGAATGCAGGGGGGTGCGGGAGAGAGAGGGGTGAGAGAGAGGATTAGAGAGAGACGGGAGAGAGAGGGGTTGAGAAAGATGGGTTGAAAGAGAGAGGAGGTGAGGGGGAGGACTGAGAGAGAGAGAGAGATGGAGAGAGAGCGACAGACAGAGAGAGATAGAGCAAGAGTGAGAGTGACAGACAGAGAGAGCATGAGCGACAGAGAGAGAGAGCACGAGTGGGAGAGAGCGAATGAGAGAGACCGTGAGATAAGAGAGAGTGGGAGGCAAGAGAGAGGGAGAGAGGCAGGGAGAGAGAGAGAGAGCGTGAGAAGAGGGTGAGAGAGAGAACGCAAGAGGAAGAGAGCGATCGGAAGAGTGAGAGAGAGAGAGGATGTGAGAGAGAGAGAGGGGGTGAGAGGGGTGCAAGACAGAGGGGCGAGAGAGGAGCGGAGACAGGACGAGAGAGAGGGTGCGAGGGAGGGGGAGGGAGGAGGAGAGGGAGAGGGGGTGGGATTGGGGGAAGAGAGAGGGCGCAGAGAGGTGGTAGAGAGATGGCGGAGAGAGGGGGAGAGAGTGGAGGATGGGGAGAGATGGGGTGAGAGAGTGGGGGAGAGAGGGGGAGGGGGGAGAGAGGGGGGTGAGAGAGAGGTGTTGAGAGAGAGGGGGTGATAGAGAGAGGGGGTGAGAGAGAGGAATTGAGAGATAGGGGTGAGAGAGAGAAATTGAGAGAGAGGGCGTGAGAAACAGGTGTGTGAGAGAAAGAAGGGGTGTGAGAGAGAAAGGGTGGTCGACAGAGGGGGTGGGAGAGACAGAGAGACGTGGTCTAATAGAGAGAGAGTGGGGGAAAGAGTGAGAGTGGGATGAGAGAGTGAGATGGGAGTGAGAGTGAGGGGGTGTGAGAGACGGGGAAAGACGGGGTAGAGTGGGGGGCAAGAGAGGGGAGAGAGAGGGGAGAGAAAGAGAGAGAGTGAGTGAAAAAGAGAAAGCGGGTGAGAGAGAAGGGGTGAGAGAGAGGGGGTGGGGTGATAAGGAGGTGAGAGAGAAGGGGTGTGAGACAGTGGAGGTGGGACAGAGAGAGAGATTGTGGTGAGAGAGAAAGGGGTGAGAGAGTTAGATGGGAGTGAGAGAGAGGGGGTGTGAGAGAGGAGTAAGAGAGAGAGGGAGTGATAGAGGGGGAGTGTGAGACAGAGTGTTAAGAGAGCGGGGGTGAGAGAGGGGTGGAGAGAGAGAGGGGTTGAGAGAGAGAGGGGGTGAGAGAGAGAGGGGTGAGAGAGAGGGGGGTGAGAGAGAGGGGATGAGAGAGAGGGGATGAGAGAGTGAGGGGTTGAGAGAGAGATGGGGTGAGAAAGAGAAGGCTGATAGAGAGGGGGATGAGACAGAGGGGGGTGAGAGAGAGGGGAGAGAGAGAGTGGTTGAGAGAGAGAGGAGTTGAGAGAGAGGGGGTGAGAGAGAGTGGAAAGGAAGGGGTGAGAGAGAGAGAGGGTTAGAGAGAGAGGGGAGGGGGTTTGATAAAGATGGGTTGACAGAGAGGAGGTGAGGGGGTGGACTGAGAGAGAGACGGAGAGAGAGCGCGACAGACAGAGAGAACGATAGAGCAAGAGTGAGAGAGAAGAGGTGAGAGAGGTAGGGTGGAGTAAGAGAAAGGGAGAGAGAGAGAGACAGACAGAGAGAGCATGAGCGAAAGAGAGAGAGAGAGCGAGAGAGACCATGAGATAAGAGGGAGAGAGGGAGGCAAGTGGCAGGGAGAGAGAGAGCGTGAGAGAGAGAGATCTTGAGACAGAGAGAGCGTGAGACAGAGAGGGGATGCGAGAGAGGGGGGGCGAGAGAGGGGCGAGAGAGAGGGGGCAGAGATGGGGGCGGAGAGAGGGGGGAGTTAGGAGGGGAGGGAGGAGGGGAGAGAGGAGTGGAGAGAGGAGGGGAGAGAAGAGGGTGAGAGAGGGGAGAGAGAGAGGGAAGAGAGAGAGGGGAGAGAGTGACGGGGAAGGAGAGGGGGAGAGAGAGGGGGATGAGAGAGGGGGGTGAGAGAGGGGATGAAAAAATTGGGCAGAGAGAGGGGAGAGAGAAGGGGAGAGAGAGGGGGAGAGAGAGGGTTTGAGAGAGGAGGTGAGAGAGAGGGGGTGAGAAAGAGAGAGAGTGAGTAAAAAAGAGAGAGAGTATAAGTGAGAAAGAGAGAGTGAGTGAGAAAGAGAGAGCAGGTGAGTGGGGGGCTGAGAGAGAGGGAGTGGGAGTGAGAGGCGGGTGAGAGAGAAGGGGTAATTGAGAGAAAGAAAGTGGGGAGGGGATAAGAGAGAGAGTGGAATGAGAAGGAGAGGGTGAGAGAGAGAATGGGCGAGAGAGGGGTTGAGCGAGAGGGTTGAGAGGGGGAGGTGTTAGAACGAGAGAGCGAGGGGTAAAAGAGAACGGGTGTGAGAGAGGGAGTGGGTGAGGGGGTGAGGGGGGGTGAGAGAATGAGGGGTGAGAGAGTAAGGGTTGGAGAGAGTGAGGGGATGAGAGAGTGAGCTGGGTTGAGAGAGGGGGTGGTGAGAAAGAGGGGGGAGAGAGGGAGTGAGAGAGATGGTGAGAGAGAGAGGAATGAGAGAGAGATTGGGTGAGAGAGAGAGGAGGTTGGGTGAGAGAGAGAGAGGGGTGAGAGAGAGAGGTTTGAGAGAGAGAGGGTTGAGAGAGAGAGGGGGTGAAAGAGTGAAGGTGTGAGAGAGTAAGTGGATGAGAGAGTGAGGGTGGTTGAGAGGGAGGGAGTGAGAGAGAGATGGGGCGAGAGAGAGGGGGGTTAGAGAGAGAGGGGTTGAGAGAGAGGAGTTGAGAGAGAAGGGTTGAGAGAGAGAGGAGTTAAGAGAGTGGTTTGAGGGAGAGAAGGGGGTGAGAGAGAGTGGAGAAGTGTGAGAGAGGGGTAGAGAGAGAGGGGTGAGATAGAGATGGGGTGAGAAAGAGACAGGGGGTTGAGAGAGGGGGGGTGAGAGAAGGGGGTGGGTGAGAGAGTGGGGTGAGTGAGAGAGGGCGATGTGAGGGGGTTGAGAGAGGGGGGGGGTAAGAGAGAGTGAGCGGGTGATTGAGAGAGGGCGATATGAGGGGGTGAGAGGAAGGGGAGAGACAAAGGGGGAGAAAGAAAGGGGGAGTGACAGTGGGTCAGAGAAAGATTGGACGTGAGACAGAGAGGGGGTTGGGAGAGAGGAGAGAGAGAGGGGGTGAGAGAGAGAGGGGGTGAGAGAAAGGGGTTCAGAGAGAGTGGGGGAGAGTGAGAGAGGGGTTGAGAGAGAAGGGGGTAGAGAGAGGGGTTGAGAGAGGGAGAGAGGATGAGAGAGAGGCGTTAGAGAGAGGGGGTGAGAGTGAGATGGGGTGAGAGAGAGAGGGAGTGAGAAGAAGAGAGAAGGGATGAGAAAGAGACAGAGAGAGGGTGGGAGAGAGGGAGGGGGTGATAGAGAGAGGGGTAAGAGAGAGGGGGGGTGTGAGAGAGAGTGCGGGTGAGGATGGAAGAGAGAGAGAGTTTGGGAAAGAGAGAGAGAGGAGTGAGAGAGCGCGGTTGAGGGGGTGAGAGAGAGGTGGTGAGAGAGAGAAGGGTGTGAGAGAGATGGGTGAGACAGAGAGAGAGTAAGGGGTGAGAGACGGGGGGTTTAAAGAGAGAGGGTGAGAGAGAGCGAGAGAGAGGAGGATGAGGGAGTGAGAGAGAGAGGGTGAGAGAGAGGGGTTGAGAGAGAGGGGGTGAGAGAGAAAGGGGTGAGAGAGAGAGGGGTGAGAAAGGGAGAGAGGTCTGAGAAAAGGAGAGAGGGGAGAAAGAGAGAGGGGGAGAGAGAGAGAGAAGGTCAGAGAAAGAGTGAATGTGAGGGGGTGAGAGAGAGGAGATGGGAGAGAGAGTGGGAGAGAGAGGGGGTGAGAGAGCGGGATTGAGAGAAAGGGGGAGAGATAGAGAAAGGGTTAGAGAGAAAGGGGGACAGCGAGAGAAAGAGGGATGAGAGAGATGGGACGCGAGAGAGAGAGAGTTAAAGAGGTGAGAGAGAGGGTGAGATAGACAGTGAATGATGGGTTGAGAGAGAGAGAGAGACAGAGAGAGAGAGTGAGTGAACAGATTGGACAGTTAGAGGGGTGTGAGGGAGATGGGATGAGAGAGTGGGCGCTAGAGAGAGACAGAGCGAGAGCAAGGAGGAGGGCGGAAGAAAGGGGTCAAAAGAGATAGAGAAATGGGGCGAACGAGAGAAAGAGGGTGCGATAGAGGGGGTATACAGAGAGAAAGAGAGCGGGAGTGTGAGGCAGAGCGTGAGAGGGAAGGGGAATGAGAGAGAGAAAAAGGGAGGGAGAGACAAGAGGGGAGAGAGAGAGGGCGGGGGAGATAGAGGGTGTATAGGGGAGAGAGGGTGAGGGATGACAGAGGGAGGGGTGAGAGTGAGAGAGCAGGGTGGAGAGAGAGGGGGTGAGAGAGTGTGAGGGGGAGAGAGATAACAAGGTGAGAGAGAAAAGGGGTGTGAGAGAGAGGCAGTGAGAGAGAAGGGGGTGAGAGAGATAGGGGGTGCAAGAGAGGGTGGGTGAGAGCGGGAGGGGCTGAGAGAGAGAGGTGAGATAGGGAGAGTGTGAGAGAGGAGGGATGAGAGTGGGAGGGGGAAGAGGGACGGGATGAGAGAGGGAGGGTGAGAGAGGGGTGTGAGAGAGAGGGGTGAGAGATAAGGGTGAGAGAGGGAGTCTTAAGAGAGGGTCACAGCATTTGGGTTTTAATTACACCCTAAGAGAGTCCTACCTCGCAGATCCTGGGGATTGACAAACTTTAACCCCAGGCTTCAAACCAGTTTTAAAAATGACAGGGCCACAATCTGACAGGAGCCAGTTACCCAGAGGCCCCTAAAACCCAGGGTCCCCCAGAGGAGATTAAACCTCGGGGTAAATAAACACACAACTCACGTGGGCCCCCACGGGGTGCAGCCTGTCGACCAGGCCTCAGGCCTCAGGCCCGTGCTCCCCCTCTGGAGGTTGTTCTTTCCTGGCCTCGAACATTTTGGATCTTCACGTTGCAGCTTTCCAAACAAAGGTTCCTCGGGATAAAAGAGGGAAAAGATTAGTTGAAAGGGGGAGCAAGAGCATTTTGGAGGCAAGTTACACAGCAAGATCCCAGGGTTAAAAGCACTTCTGCCCAGCTCCAATGTATTAATGTATGTAACACAGTCAGCAGTTGGGATGGAACATGGTGTGGGAGCAGATCTTCCCAGGGATTGGAGGGGGATAGTTAGGGAAAGGCATCAGATTCTTACACTCTGTCGTGACCTGGGATCAGTTGCCTTTTACTGAAAACAGTTCCCAACTTGTATGTGCCTGTAGCTTCCTCCAGTCTGAAACCCTCATTTCCCTCTATCCTGTCTCCTCTCTCTGAGCCAATGGTGTCTTCATTCTGCTCCTGACCCTTCAGTCCCATTGGGATCATTTTTTTCCCACCTTCTCTCATCCACGTGAAGGAATTGGACCCTGACAATTCCATTTACACTGTCTCCCATCAATCTTCATGGGATCCATATCACAGAGGTTAGACAGTGTTCCCAGCAAACACTCCCAGGGCAGAGGGAGCACAGGGTTCCATACAAAATAAAGCTCCCATTAAACTGTCCTCATTTAAATTCCCAGGGCAGGTAGAGAATGGGGTCAGATACAGAGTAAATCTCCCTGTACACTGCAGCATTTCAAATTCCCAGGCCATTTTGAGCTCGGTGTTAGGTACTGAATAAATCTCCCACTTCCCCCATCCTGTTCACATCAAACTCAATCAGGAGAGCTCCATCACTGGGTTAGACACAGAGTATGTGTCTGTTTGGATTTCAGCTCCAATCCAGTTGGTGATGATCACGGCCTTGTTAAGTGTGTTTGGGAATGGGGAGGGAGCTGCTTGCAGGGTGATGGTGGGATATTGGGGAGCAGAGCTGCCTTCCAAGCAGTTGACCCGGGTCCGA
Source organism: Chiloscyllium punctatum (assembly GCF_047496795.1). Lineage (NCBI taxonomy): Eukaryota > Metazoa > Chordata > Chondrichthyes > Orectolobiformes > Hemiscylliidae > Chiloscyllium > Chiloscyllium punctatum. Next base: position 21,853,591 of record NC_092772.1, read on the forward strand.
TTCCCGGCCATTGCAGTGTTGTGGTTTGGAAACAGCCTTTTAAAGGTAAGGCACTGGGATAAATCGAGGAAATAAATCTTTCATTCTGTGGTAAACCGGATCTGTCAGATTGCTCCTTGCTTTTCCTGGCGATGGTTCCTGTGAATTGCAGTGTGGAACCGGGCAGCATTGCTCGGCATCTCGGAAGCTTTCCCCTCTGCTGCTTCCCATTTCTTACTGAAATATTGGTTGCTGCACAAGGATGGGTTTGTTTTGTTCGAAAAGTGAGAGACTGCTCCCGTCAGGAACCTGAAATAATTACAGAAGCCGCTGGAAACACAGAACAGTTCCAACAGCTTCTGTAGTGTTGAGGAGGGAGGGTGAATGTGTCAAATCTACACAAGGATAAAATAAACTCCAGCCTCAAAACAATCAGAAATCCCGATTCTGCAAACATCCTTGTAAATCTTTTCTGAATCATTACAAGTTTCACACCATTCTCCCGATAGCAGAAAGACCAGAATTGTGTGGTTTATGGAATATTACGATATCCGAACAGTTGCTGTTTATAGTTAAATAATGTTCATTTAGTTCAGGTTTCCAATCGAGTTCGGTTTGTCCAATCTTTCTTCCTTATGTTTGTGTTACAACGATAGTGTGGAGTAAAGTGTGTTTTGCCTCAAGCCTGGCAGTTTGACCAATCACATTGTAACGCCTTATACTTCCCTTCAGGAAATCAGGAAAAGGGGTCTAGACCATTTTCTTAAGGCAGAGGAGTTTGGTCTGGTGCATAACATCCTCAATGTCATCAATCCATGTCCCTCCAGCCCTGAGCAATGATGTTTACAGATTAATGGAGGATACACAGACACATTCATCGGTATTATCTTGGACAGGAGTCATTTGGGAATGATATTCCTCAGACCATCAACACTCAGCTCGGCCAAGGATAAAGGCCAGGAAACCGGCACAATTGGGAAACAGCCCATTTCCAGGGAGACTGAGAGGTCACGAAAAGAATGGGAGCTGGAGAGTCAGGAACAGAATAACAGGGACAGTCCGCTCTGTTCACTGACCCTTCACCCCTCAGTGAATCCAGTGCCAGGAATGACTGTTATTAGTCAGACGGACAGAATGTGATCGGAATGTGATCGAAACACTGCCCTTGCACATCATCAATATCGCCCAGCTCCCACCCTGTCTCAGCTCATCTGTCCCTCTGACATCTTCAATATTTTAATCGGGGCAGCATTAAGTGGCGTGCTTTGAGCTGAGCGGTCTTATCTTCTGTACTCTCTTTAAACGGCTCCAATTCCACCAGATCCCTCTCTGGTTTAAGATGCTCCTTGACATCGGCCCCAATGAATGAGGTAGACCGTCACCTGACCCACTCAGGGAAGAGCAGACCGACACCACTCTGTTAATGTAACAAACCCAGGGAGGAGCAGATTGACCTCACTCTGTCAATGTAACACACACAGGGAAGAGCAGAATGACCCCACAATGTCAATGTAACACACCCAGGGAAGAACAGACGGACCCCACTCTGTCAATGTAACACAGCCAGGGAAGAGCAGACTGACCCCACTCTGTCAATGTAACACACCCAGGGAAGAACAGACTGACCCCACTCTGTCAATGCAACACACCACGGGAAGAGCAGACTGAGCCCACTCTGTCAATGTAACAAACCCAGGGAAGAGCAGACTGACCCCACTCTGTTAATGTAAAACACCCAGGGAAGAGCAGACTGACCCCACTCTGTCAATGTAACACACCTGGGGAAGAACATACTGACCCCATTCTGTCAATGCAACAAACCCAGGGAAGAGCAGACTGACACTACTCTGTTAATGTAACACACCCAGGAAAGAGCAGACGGACACCACTCTGTCAATGTAACACACCCAGGGAAGAGCAGACTGACCCCACTCTGTCAATGTAACAAACCCAGGGAAGAGCGGACTGACCCCACTCTGTTAATGTAACACACCCAGGGAAGAGCAGACTGACCCCCAACTGTCAATGTAACACACCCAGGGATGAGCAGACTGACCCCACTCTGTCAATGGAACACACCCAGGGAAGAACAGACTGACCCCACTCTGTCAATGTAATACACCCAGGGAAGAGCAGACTGACCCCACTCTGTCAATGGAACATACCCAGGGAAGAGCAGACTGACACCACTCTGTCAATGCGACACACCCAGGGAAGAGCAGACTGACCCCACTATGTCAAAGTAACACACCCAGCGAAGATCAGACTGACCCCACTCTGTCAAAGTAACACATCCAGGGAAGAGCAGACTGACCCTACTCTGTCAATGGAACATGTGCGAGATAAGTGGCTGTCCAGCCCCATCTACGGCACTTTTTATTTCCCTTCCCAGGAACAAAGACACGGAGGAGTCTGTCCAAAACTTTTTCATTCAACTTTGCAAAGTCGGGTGCTGTTCCCAAAGGTACACACACACAAGCATAGTAATCTCCACACATTATATACATGTATATGTGGGCTGGGTCTACTACAGCTGCCTTGACCAACGAGTGCTCAGATTCCCCACTGTTTTCCTTATTTGGGTTCTGGTGCCTGCGATTCTTTTATTATTCACTTGGCCAATCAGTGTTTGAGCTTCCCATTCTTCCCTTATATGGATGATGTTGTACAACTGTGGTTAAGGGCGGCCTCTCAACTATCGAAGAAAGCTGTAACAACTGTTTCATTCATATAAACGTGGGGGAGGTCAGGCAACAGTTGAGTGTCTGCTTGTGTTTACTATGAGGTAGAAAAGACTAAAAGGCAGCTAACCGTTTAAAAATTACACTACCCTCTACAAACACACCAAGGGAAGAGCAGACTGACCTCACTCTGTCAATGTAACACACCCAGGGAAGAGCAGACTGACCTCACTCTGACAAAGTAACACACCCAGGAAGATCAGACTGACCACTTTCTGCCATTTTAACACCACCAGGGAAGAGCAGAATGACCCTCTCTGTCAATGTAACATTCCCAGGGACGACCAGACTGAACCCACTCCGTCAATGTAACACAATCAGGGTAGAGCAGAATGACCCCACTCTGTCAATGTAACCCACCCAGCGAATAGCAGACTAACCCCACTCTGTCAATGTAACACACCCAGGGAAGATCAGACTGACCCAAACTGTCAATGTAACGGACCCAGGGAAAAGCAGACTGACCCCAATCTGTCAATGTAACCCACACAGGGAACTGGAGACTGAACCTTCTCTGTCATTGCAACACACCCAGGGAAGAGCAGACTGACCCCACTCAATCAATGTAAACCACCCAGGGAAGAGCAGACTGACATCACTCTGTCAATATAACACACCCCGGGTAGAGCAGACTGACCACACTCTGTCATTGTAACACTCCCAGGGAAGAGCAGACTGACTCCACTCACTCAATGTAAACCACCCAGGGAAGAGCAGACTGACCCCACTCTGTCAATGTAAAACACCCAGGGAAGAGCAGACGGACCCCACTCTGTCAATGTAACACACCAAGTGAAGGGCAGACTGATCCCACTCTTTCAATGTACCACACCCACGGAAGATCAGACTGACCCCATTCTGTTAATGTTACACACCCAGGGAAGAGCAGACAGACCCCCTACAGTCAATGTAACACACCCAGGGATGAGCAGACTGACCCCACCCTGTCAATGAAACACACCCAGGGAAGATCAGACTGACCCCACTCTGTCAAAGTAACACACCCAGGGAAGAGCAGACTGACGCTACTCTGTCAATGGAACACTCCAAGGGAAGAGCAGACTGAACTCACTCTGTCAATGTAACCCACACAGCGAATAGCAGACTAACCCCACCCTGTCAATGTAACACACCGAGGGAAGATCAGACTGACCCAACTCTGTCAATTTAACCCACACAGGGAACTGCAGACTGAACCCTCTCTGTCATTGCAACACACCCAGGGAAGAGCAGACTGACCCCACTCACTCAATGTAAACCACCCAGGGAAAAGCAGACTGACATCATTCTGTCAATGTAACACACCAAGTGAAGGGCAGACTGACCCCACTCTTTCAATGTAACACACCCACGCAAGTTCAGACTGACCCCACTCTGTCAATGTAACACACCCAGGGAAGAGCAGACTGACCCCACTCTGTCAATGTAAGACACGCAGGGAAGAGCAGACTGACCACACTCTGTAAATATAACACACCCAGGGAAGAGCAGACTGACCCCACTCTGTAAATGTAACCAACCCAAGGAGGAGCAGACTGACCACACTCTGTCAATGTAAGTCACCCAGGGAAGAGCAGACTGACCTCACTCTGTAAATGTAACACACCCGGGGAAGATCAGACTGACCCCACTCTGTCAATGTAATACACCCAGGGAAGAGCAGACAGACCCCACTCTGTCAATGGAACATACCCAGGGAGGTGCACACTGACCCCACTCTGTCAATGTAACAAAGCCAGGGAAGAGCAGACTGACCCCACTCTGTCAATGAAACACACCAAGGGAAGAGCAGACTGACCTCACTCTGCCAATTTAACACACCCAGGGAAGATCAGACTGAACCGACTCTGTCAATGTAACCCACTCAGCGAATAGCAGGCGAACCCCACTCTGTCAATGTAACACACCGAGGGAAGATCAGACTGACCCCACTCTGTCAATGTAAGACACCCAGGGAAGAGCAGACTGATCTCACTCTGACAATGTAACACACCCAGGTAAGATCAGACTGACCCCACTCTGTCAATGTAACAGACCCAGGGAAAAGCAGACTGACTCCACTCTGTCAATGTAACCCACACAGGGAACTGCAGACTGAACCCTCTCTATCATTGCAACACACCCAGGGAAGAGCAGACTGACCCCACTCACTCAATGTAAAACACCCAGGGAAAAGCAGACTGACCCCACTCTGTCAATGTAACCCACACAGGGAACTGCAGACTGAACCCTCTCTGTCATTGCAACACACCCAGTGAAGAGCAGACTGACACCACTCACTCAATGTAAACCACCCAGGGAAAAGCAGACTTACATCACTCTGTCAATATAACACACCCCGGGTAGAGCAGACTGACCACACTCTGGCATTGTAACACACGCAGGGAAGAGCAGACTGACTCCACTCACTCAATGTAAACCACCCAGGGAAGAGCAGACTGACTCCACTCTGTCAATGTAAAACACCCAGGGAAGAGCAGACGGAACCCACTCTGTCAATGTAACACACCAAGTGAAGGGCAGACTGACCCCACTCTTTCAATGTAACACACCCACGGAAGATCAGACTTACCCCACTCTGTTAATGTTACAAACCCAGGGAAGAGCAGACAGACCCTCTACAGCCAATGTAACACACCCAGGAATGAGCAGACTGACCAACCCTGTCAATGTAACACACCCAGGGATGAGCATTCTGACCCCACTCTGTCAATGTAACACACCCAGGGAAGAGCAGACTGACCTCACTCTCTCCATGTGACACACCCAGGGAAGAGCAGACTGACACCACTCTGTCAAAGTAACACACCCAGGGAAGAGCAGACTGACCTCACTCTGACAAAGTAACACACCCAGGAAGATCAGACTGACCACTTTCTGCCATTTTAACACAACCAGGGAAGAGCAGAATGACCCTCTCTGTCAATGTAACATTCCCAGGGACGACCAGACTGAACCCACTCCGTCAATGTAACACAATCAGGGTAGAGCAGAATGACCCCACTCTGTCAATGTAACCCACCCAGCGAATAGCAGAATAACCCCACTCTGTCAATGTAACACACCCAGGGAAGATCAGACTGACCCAAACTGTCAATGTAACAGACCCAGGGAAAAGCAGACTGACCCCAATCTGTCAATGTAACCCACACAGGGAACTGGAGACTGAACCTTCTCTGTCATTGCAACACACCCAGGGAAGAGCAGACTGACCCCACTCAATCAATGTAAACCACCCAGGGAAGAGCAGACTGACATCACTCTGTCAATATAACACACCCCGGGTAGAGCAGACTGACCACACTCTGTCATTGTAACACTCCCAGGGAAGAGCAGACTGACTCCACTCACTCAATGTAAACCACCCAGGGAAGAGCAGACTGACCCCACTCTGTCAATGTAAAACACCCAGGGAAGAGCAGACGGACCCCACTCTGTCAATGTAACACACCAAGTGAAGGGCAGACTGATCCCACTCTTTCAATGTACCACACCCACGGAAGATCAGACTGACCCCATTCTGTTAATGTTACACACCCAGGGAAGAGCAGACAGACCCCCTACAGTCAATGTAACACACCCAGGGATGAGCAGACTGACCCCACCCTGTCAATGTAACACACCCAGGGAAGAGCAGACTGACCTCACTCTGTCAATGTGACACACTCAGGGAAGAGCAGACTGACCCCACTCTGTCAAAGTAACAGACCCAGGGAAGATCAGACTGACCCCACTCTGTCAAAGTAACACACCCAGGGAAGAGCAGACTGACGCTACTCTGTCAATGGAACACTCCAAGGGAAGAGCAGACTGAACTCACTCTGTCAATGTAACCCACACAGCGAATAGCAGACTAACCCCACCCTGTCAATGTAACACACCAAGTGAAGGGCAGACTGACCCCACTCTTTCAATGTAACACACCCACGGAAGTTCAGACTGACCCCACTCTGTCAATGTAACACACCCAGGGAAGAGCAGACTGACCCCACTCTGTCAATGTAAGACACGCAGGGAAGAGCAGACTGACCACACTCTGTAAATATAACACACCCAGGGAAGAGCAGACTGACCCCACTCTGTCAAAGTAACACACCCACGGAAGATCAGACTGACCCCACTCTGTAAATGTAACCAACCCAAGGAGGAGCAGACTGACCACACTCTGTCAATGTAAGTCACCCAGGGAAGAGCAGACTGACCTCACTCTGTAAATGTAACACACCCGGGGAAGATCAGACTGACCCCACTCTGTCAATGTAATACACCCAGGGAAGAGCAGACAGACCCCACTCTGTCAATGGAACATACCCAGGGAGGTGCACACTGACCCCACTCTGTCAATGTAACAAAGCCAGGGAAGAGCAGACTGACCCCACTCTGTCAATGACACACACCAAGGGAAGAGCAGACTGACCTCACTCTGCCAATTTAACACACCCAGGGAAGATCAGACTGAACCGACTCTGTCAATGTAACCCACTCAGCGAATAGCAGGCGAACCCCACTCTGTCAATGTAACACACCGAGGGAAGATCAGACTGACCCCACTCTGTCAATGTAAGACACCCAGGGAAGAGCAGACTGATCTCACTCTGACAATGTAACACACCCAGGTAAGATCAGACTGACCCCACTCTGTCAATGTAACAGACCCAGGGAAAAGCAGACTGACTCCACTCTGTCAATGTAACCCACACAGGGAACTGCAGACTGAACCCTCTCTATCATTGCAACACACCCAAGGAAGAGCAGACTGACCCCACTCACTCAATGTAAAACACCCAGGGAAAAGCAGACTGACCCCACTCTGTCAATGTAACCCACACAGGGAACTGCAGACTGAACCCTCTCTGTCATTGCAACACACCCAGTGAAGAGCAGACTGACCCCACTCACTCAATGTAAACCACCCAGGGAAAAGCAGACTTACATCACTCTGTCAATATAACACACCCCGGGTAGAGCAGACTGACCACACTCTGGCATTGTAACACACGCAGGGAAGAGCAGACTGACTCCACTCACTCAATGTAAACCACCCAGGGAAGAGCAGACTGACTCCACTCTGTCAATGTAAAACACCCAGGGAAGAGCAGACGGAACCCACTCTGTCAATGTAACACACCAAGTGAAGGGCAGACTGACCCCACTCTTTCAATGTAACACACCCACGGAAGATCAGACTTACCCCACTCTGTTAATGTTACAAACCCAGGGAAGAGCAGACAGACCCTCTACAGCCAATGTAACACACCCAGGAATGAGCAGACTGACCAACCCTGTCAATGTAACACACCCAGGGATGAGCATTCTGACCCCACTCTGTCAATGTAACACACCCAGGGAAGAGCAGACTGACCTCACTCTCTCCATGTGACACACCCAGGGAAGAGCAGACTGACACCACTCTGTCAAAGTAACACACCCAGGGAAGAGCAGACTGACCTCACTCTGACAAAGTAACACACCCAGGAAGATCAGACTGACCACTTTCTGCCATTTTAACACAACCAGGGAAGAGCAGAATGACCCTCTCTGTCAATGTAACATTCCCAGGGACGACCAGACTGAACCCACTCCGTCAATGTAACACAATCAGGGTAGAGCAGAATGACCCCACTCTGTCAATGTAACCCACCCAGCGAATAGCAGACTAACCCCACTCTGTCAATGTAACACACCCAGGGAAGATCAGACTGACCCAAACTGTCAATGTAACAGACCCAGGGAAAAGCAGACTGACCCCAATCTGTCAATGTAACCCACACAGGGAACTGGAGACTGAACCTTCTCTGTCATTGCAACACACCCAGGGAAGAGCAGACTGACCCCACTCAATCAATGTAAACCACCCAGGGAAGAGCAGACTGACATCACTCTGTCAATATAACACACCCCGGGTAGAGCAGACTGACCACACTCTGTCATTGTAACACTCCCAGGGAAGAGCAGACTGACTCCACTCACTCAATGTAAACCACCCAGGGAAGAGCAGACTGACCCCACTCTGTCAATGTAAAACACCCAGGGAAGAGCAGACGGACCCCACTCTGTCAATGTAACACACCAGGTGAAGGGCAGACTGATCCCACTCTTTCAATGTAACACACCCACGGAAGATCAGACTGACCCCATTCTGTTAATGTTACACACCCAGGGAAGAGCAGACAGACCCCCTACAGTCAATGTAACACACCCAGGGATGAGCAGACTGACCCCACCCTGTCAATGAAACACACCCAGGGAAGAGCAGACTGACCTCACTCTGTCAATGTGACACACTCAGGGAAGAGCAGACTGACCCCACTCTGTCAAAGTAACAGACCCAGGGAAGATCAGACTGACCCCACTCTGTCAAAGTAACACACCCAGGGAAGAGCAGACTGACGCTACTCAGTCAATGGAACACTCCAAGGGAAGAGCAGACTGAACTCACTCTGTCAATGTAACCCACACAGCGAATAGCAGACTAACCCCACCCTGTCAATGTAACACACCGAGGGAAGATCAGACTGACCCAACTCTGTCAATTTTACCCACACAGGGAACTGCAGACTGAACCCTCTCTGTCATTGCAACACACCCAGGGAAGAGCAGACTGACCCCACTCACTCAATGTAAACCACCCAGGGAAAAGCAGACTGACATCATTCTGTCAATGTAACACACCAAGTGAAGGGCAGACTGACCCCACTCTTTCAATGTAACACACCCACGCAAGTTCAGACTGACCCCACTCTGTCAATGTAACACACCCAGGGAAGAGCAGACTGACCCCACTCTGTCAATGTAAGAAAAGCAGGGAAGAGCAGACTGACCACACTCTGTAAATATAACACACCCAGGGAAGAGCAGACTGACCCCACTCTGTCAAAGTAACACACCCACGGAAGATCAGACTGACCCCACTCTGTAAATGTAACCAACCCAAGGAGGAGCAGACTGACCACACTCTGTCAATGTAAGTCACCCAGGGAAGAGCAGACTGACCTCACTCTGTAAATGTAACACACCCGGGGAAGATCAGACTGACCCCACTCTGTCAATGTAATACACCCAGGGAAGAGCAGACAGACCCAACTCTGTCAATGGAACATACCCAGGGAGGTGCACACTGACCCCACTCTGTCAATGTAACAAAGCCAGGGAAGAGCAGACTGACCCCACTCTGTCAATGAAACACACCAAGGGAAGAGCAGACTGACCTCACTCTGCCAATTTAACACACCCAGGGAAGATCAGACTGAACCGACTCTGTCAATGTAACCCACTCAGCGAATAGCAGGCGAACCCCACTCTGTCAATGTAACACACCGAGGGAAGATCAGACTGACCCCACTCTGTCAATGTAAGACACCCAGGGAAGAGCAGACTGATCTCACTCTGACAATGTAACACACCCAGGTAAGATCAGACTGACCCCACTCTGTCAATGTAACAGACCCAGGGAAAAGCAGACTGACTCCACTCTGTCAATGTAACCCACACAGGGAACTGCAGACTGAACCCTCTCTATCATTGCAACACACCCAGGGAAGAGCAGACTGACCCCACTCACTCAATGTAAAACACCCAGGGAAAAGCAGACTGACCCCACTCTGTCAATGTAACCCACACAGGGAACTGCAGACTGAACCCTCTCTGTCATTGCAACACACCCAGTGAAGAGCAGACTGACCCCACTCACTCAATGTAAAACACCCAGGGAAAAGCAGACTGACCCCACTCTGTCAATGTAACCCACACAGGGAACTGCAGACTGAACCCTCTCTGTCATTGCAACACACCCAGTGAAGAGCAGACTGACCCCACTCACTCAATGTAAACCACCCAGGGAAAAGCAGACTTACATCACTCTGTCAATATAACACACCCCGGGTAGAGCAGACTGACCACACTCTGGCATTGTAACACACGCAGGGAAGAGCAGACTGACTCCACTCACTCAATGTAAACCACCCAGGGAAGAGCAGACTGACTCCACTCTGTCAATGTAAAACACCCAGGGAAGAGCAGACGGAACCCACTCTGTCAATGTAACACACCAAGTGAAGGGCAGACTGACCCCACTCTTTCAATGTAACACACCCACGGAAGATCAGACTTACCCCACTCTGTTAATGTTACAAACCCAGGGAAGAGCAGACAGACCCTCTACAGCCAATGTAACACACCCAGGAATGAGCAGACTGACCAACCCTGTCAATGTAACACACCCAGGGATGAGCATTCTGACCCCACTCTGTCAATGTAACACACCCAGGGAAGAGCAGACTGACCTCACTCTCTCCATGTGACACACCCAGGGAAGATCAGACTGACCCCACTCTGTCAAAGTAACACACCCAGGGAAGAGCAGACTGACGCTACTCTGTCAATGGAACTCTCCAAGGGAAGAGCAGACTGAACTCACTCTGTCAATGTAACCCACACAGCGAATAGCAGACTAACCACACCCTGTCAATGTAAAACACCGAGGAAAGATCAGACTGACCCCACTCTGTCAATTTAACCCACACAGGGAACTGCAGATGAACGCTCTCTGTCATTGCAACACACCCAGGGAAGAGCAGACTGACCCCACTCACTCAATGTAAACCACCCAGGGAAAAGCAGACTGACATTACTCTGTCAATGTAACACACCAAGTGAAGGGCAGACTGACCCCACTCTTTCAATGTAACACACCCACGGAAGTTCAGACTGACCCCACTCTGTCAATGTAACACACCCAGGGAAGAGCAGACTGACCCCACTCTGTCAATGTAAGACACCCAGGGAAGAGCAGACTGACCTCACTCTGTAAATGTAACACACACAGGGAAGAGCAGACTGACCCCACTCTGTCAACGTAACACACCCACGGAAGATCAGACTGACCTCACTCTGTAAATGTAACACACCCAGGGAAGAGCAGACTGACCCCACTCTGTCAACGTAACACACCCACGGAAGATCAGACTGACCTCACTCTGTAAATGTAACACACCCGGGGAAGATCAGACTGACCCCACTCTGTCAATGTAACACACCCAGGGAAGAGCAGATTGACCTCATTCTGTAAATGTAACACACCCAGGGAAGAGCAGACTGACCCCACGCTGTCAATGGAACATACCCAGGGAGTTGCACACTGACCCCACTCTGTCAATGTAACAAAGCCAGGAACGATCAGACTGACCCCACTCTGTCAATGTAAAACCCCAAGGGAAGAGCAGACTGATCTCACTCTGACAATGTAACACACCCAGGAAAGATCAGACTGACCCCACTCTGTCAATGTAACAGACCCAGGGAAAAGCAGACTGACTCCACTCTGTCAATGTAACCCACACAGGGAACTGCAGAATGAACCCTCTCTATCATTGCAACACACCCAGGGAAGAGCAGACTTACCCCACTCACTCAATGTAAAACACGCAGGGAAAAGCAGACTGACCCCACTCTCTCAATGTAACCCACACAGGGAACTGCAGACTGAACCCTCTCTGTCATTGCAACACACCCAGTGAAGAGCAGACTGACCCCACTCACTCAATGTAAACCACCCAGGGAAAAGCAGACTTACATCACTGTCAATATAACACACCCCGGGTAGAGCAGACTGACCACACTCTGGCATTGTAACACACGCAGGGAAGAGCAGACTGACTCCACTCACTCAATGTAAACCACCCAGGGAAGAGCAGACTGACTCCACTCTGTCAATGTAAAACACCCAGGGAAGAGCAGACGGAACCCACTCTTTCAATGTAACACACCCACGGAAGATCAGACTTACCCCACTCTGTTAATGTTACAAACCCAGGGAAGAGCAGACAGACCCCCTACAGCCAATGTAACACAGCCAGGGATGAGCAGACAGACCCAACCCTGTCAATGTAACACACCCAGGGATGAGCATTCTGACCCCACTCTGTCAATGTAACACACCCAGGGAAGAGCAGACTGACCTCACTCTCTCCATGTGACACACCCAGGGAAGAGCAGACTGACACCACTCTGTCAAAGTAACACACCCAGGGAAGATCAGAATGACCCCACTCTGTCAAAGTAACACACCCAAGGAAGAGCAGACTGACGCTACTCTGTCAATGGAACACTCCAAGGGAAGAGCAGACTGAACTCACTCTGTCAATGTAACCCACACAGCGAATAGCAGACTAACCACACCCTGTCAATGTAACACACCGAGGAAAGATCAGACTGACCCCACTCTGTCAATTTAACCCACACAGGGAACTGCAGACTGAACCCTCTCTGTCATTGCAACACACCCAGGGAAGAGCAGACTGACCCCACTCACTCAATGTAAACCACCCAGGGAAAAGCAGACGGACATCACTCTGTCAATGTAACACACCAAGTGAAGGGCAGACTGACCCCACTCTTTCAATGTAACACACCCACGGAAGTTCAGACTGACCCCACTCTGTCAATGTAACACACCCAGGGAAGAGCAGACTGACCCCACTCTGTGAATGTAACACACACAGGGAAGAGCAGACTGACCCCACTCTGTCAACGTAACACACCCACGGAAGATCAGACTGACCTCACTCTGTAAATGTAACACACCCGGGGAAGATCAGACTGACCCCACTCTGTCAAAGTAACACACCCAGGGAAGAGCAGATTGACCTCATTCTGTAAATGTAACACTCCCAGGGAAGATCAGACTGACCCCACTCTGTCAATGTAACACACCCAGGGAAGAGCAGACTGACCCCACGCTGTCAATGGAACATACCCAGGGAGTTGCACACTGACCCCATTCTGTCAATGTAACAAAGCCAGGGAAGAGCAGACTGACCCCACTCTGTCAATGGAACACACCAAGGGAAGAGCAGACTGACCTCACTCTGCAAATTTAACACACCCAGGGAAGAGCTGACAGACCCCACTCTGTCAATGTAACCCAACCAGGGACGACCAGACTGAACCCACTCATTCAATGTAACACAACCAGGGTGGAGCAGACTGACCCGACTCTGTCAATGTAACCCACTCAGCGAATAGCAGACTGAACCCTCTCTGTCATTGCAACACACCCAGGAAAGAGCAGACTGACCCCACTCACTCAATGTAAAACACCCAGGGAAAAGCAGACTGACCCCACTCACTCAATGTAAAACACCCAGGGAAAAGCAGACTGACATCACTCTGTCAATATAACACACCCCGGGTAGAGCAGACTGACCACACTCTGTCATTGTAACACTCCCAGGGAAGAGGAGACTGACTCCATTCACTCAATGTAAACAACCCAGGGACGAGCAGACTGACTCCACTCTGTCAATGTAACACTCCAAGTGAAGGGCAGACTGACCCCACTCTTTCAATGTAACACACCCACGGAAGATCAGACTGACCGCACTCTGTCAATGTAACACACCCAGGGAAGAGCAGACTGACACCACTCTGTCAATGTAACAAACCCAGGGAAGAGCAGACTGACCCCACTCTGTCAATGGAACACACCAAGCGAAGAGCAGACTGACCCGACTCTGTGAAAGTAACACACCCAGGGAAGAGCAGACTGACCCTACTCTGTCAATGGAACACACCAAGGGAAGAGCAGACTGAACTCACTCTGTCAATGTAAATCACCCAGGTAAGAGCAGACTGACGTTACTCTGTAAATGTAACACACCCAGGGAAGAGCAGACTGACGTCACTCTGTAAATGTAACACACCCAGGGAAGAGCAGACTGACTTCACCCTGTCAATGTAACACACACATTAAAGAGCACACTGACCCACTCTGACAATGTAACACACTCTGGCAAGAGCAGACTTACCCCACTCTGTCAATGTAACACACCCAGGGGAGAGCAGACAGACCCCACTCTGCCAATTTAACACACCCAGGGAAGAGCTGACTGACCCCACTCTGTCAATGTAACCCACCCAGGGACGACCAGACTGAACCTACTCTGTCAATGTAATACAGCCAGGGTAGAGCAGACTGACCCCACTCTGTCAATGTAACACACCCAGGGAAGAGCAGACTGACCCCACCATGTCAAAGTAACACACCCAGGGAAGAGCAGACTGACCTCACTCTGACAAAGTAACACACCCAGGAAGATCGGACTGACCACTTTCTGCCATTTTAACACAACCAGGGAAGAGCAGACTGACCCTCTCTGTCAATGTAACAAACCCAGGAACGACCAGACTGAACCCACTCCGTCAATGTAACACAATCACGGGAGAGCAGAATGACCCCACTCTGTCAATGTAACCCACCCAGCGAATAGCAGACTAACCCCACTCTGTCAATGTAACACACCCAGGGAAGATCAGACTGACCCAAACTGTCAATGTAACAGACCCAGGGAAAAGCAGACTGACCCCACTCTGTCAATGTAACCCACACAGGGAACTGGAGACTGAACCTTCTCTGTCATTGCAACACACCCAGGGAAGAGCAGACTGACCCCACTCAATCAATGTAAACCACCCAGGGAAGAGCAGACTGACATCACTCTGTCAATATAACACACCCCGGGTAGAGCAGACTGACCACACTCTGTCATTGTAACACTCCCAGGGAAGAGCAGACTGACTCCACTCACTCAATGTAAACCACCCAGGGAAGAGCAGACTGACTCCACTCTGTCAATGTAAAACACCCAGGGAAGAGCAGACGGAACCCACTCTGTCAATGTAACACACCAAGTGAAGGGCAGACTGACCCCACTCTTTCAATGTAACACACCCACGGAAGATCAGACTTACCCCACTCTGTTAATGTTACAAACCCAGGGAAGAGCAGACAGACCCCCTACAGCCAATGTAACACACCCAGGGATGAGCAGACTGACCGAACCCTGTCAATGCAACACACCCAGGGATGAGCATTCTGACCCCACTCTGTCAATGTAACACACCCAGGGAAGAGCAGACTGACCTCACTCTCTCCATGTGACACACCCAGGGAAGAGCAGACTGACACCACTCTGTCAAAGTAACACACCCAGGGAAGATCAGACTGACCCAACTCTGTCAAAGTAACACACCCAGGGAAGAGCAGACTGACGCTACTCTGTCAATGGAACACTCCAAGGGAAGAGCAGACTGAACTCACTCTGTCAATGTAACCCACACAGCGAATAGCAGACTAACCACACCCTGTCAATGTAACACACCGAGGAAAGATCAGACTGACCCCACTCTGTCAATTTAACCCACACAGGGAACTGCAGACTGAACCCTCTCTGTCATTGCAACACACCCAGGGAAGAGCAGACTGACCCCACTCACTCAATGTAAACCACCCAGGGAAAAGCAGACGGACATCACTCTGTCAATGTAACACACCAAGTGAAGGGCAGACTGACCCCACTCTTTCAATGTAACACACCCACGGAAGTTCAGACTGACCCCACTCTGTCAATGTAACACACCCAGGGAAGAGCAGACTGACCCCACTCTGTCAATGTAAGACACCCAGGGAAGAGCAGACAGACCTCACTCTGTCAATGTAACACACCCAGGGAAGAGCAGACTGACACCACTCTGTCAATGTAACAAACCCAGGGAAGAGCAGACTGACCCCACTCTTTCAATGTAACACACCCACGGAAGATCAGACTGACCGCACTCTGTCAATGTAACACACCCAGGGAAGAGCAGACTGACACCACTCTGTCAATGTAACAAACCCAGGGAAGAGCAGACTGACCCCACTCTGTCAATGGAACACACCAAGCGAAGAGCAGACTGACCCGACTCTGTGAAAGTAACACACCCAGGGAAGAGCAGACTGACCCTACTCTGTCAATGGAACACACCAAGGGAAGAGCAGACTGAACTCACTCTGTCAATGTAACACACCCAGGGAAGAGCAGACTGACCCCACTCTGTCAATGTAAATCACCCAGGGAAGAGCAGACTGACGTCACTCTGTAAATGTAACACACCCAGGGAAGAGCAGACTGACTTCACCCTGTCAATGTAACACACACATTAAAGAGCACACTGACCCACTCTGACAATGTAACACACTCTGGCAAGAGCAGACTTACCCCACTCTGTCAATGTAACACACCCAGGGGAGAGCAGACAGACCACACTCTGCCAATTTAACACACCCAGGGAAGAGCTGACTGACCCCACTCTGTCAATGTAACCCACCCAGGGACGACCAGACTGAACCTACTCTGTCAATGTAATACAGCCAGGGTAGAGCAGACTGACCCCACTCTGTCAATGTAACACACCCAGGGAAGAGCAGACTGACCCCACCATGTCAAAGTAACACACCCAGGGAAGAGCAGACTGACCCCACTCTGTCAATGTAACACACCCAGGGAAGAGCAGATTGACCTCATTCTGTAAATGTAACACACCCAGGGAAGATCAGACTGACCCCACTCTGTCAATGTAACACACCCAGGGAAGAGCAGACTGACCCCACGCTGTCAATGGAACATACCCAGGGAGTTGCACACTGACCCCACTCTGTCAATGTAACAAAGCCAGGGAAGAGCAGACTGACCCCACTCTGTCAATGGAACACACCAAGGGAAGAGCAGACTGACCTCACTCTGCAAATTTAACACACCCAGGGAAGAGCTGACAGACCCCACTCTGTCAATGTAACCCAACCAGGGACGACCAGACTGAACCCACTCATTCAATGTAACACAACCAGGGTGGAGCAGACTGACCCGACTCTGTCAATGTAACCCACTCAGCGAATAGCAGACTGAACCCTCTCTGTCATTGCAACACACCCAGGAAAGAGCAGACTGACCCCACTCACTCAATGTAAAACACCCAGGGAAAAGCAGACTGATATCACTCTGTCAATATAACACACCCCGGGTAGAGCAGACTGACCACACTCTGTCATTGTGACACTCCCAGGGAAGAGGAGACTGACTCCATTCACTCAATGTAAACAACCCAGGGACGAGCAGACTGACTCCACTCTGTCAATGTAACACACCCAGGGAAGAGTAGACGGACACCACTCTGTCAATGTAACACTCCAAGTGAAGGGCAGACTGACCCCACTCTTTCAATGTAACACACCCACGGAAGATCAGACTGACCGCACTCTGTCAATGTAACACACCCAGGGAAGAGCAGACTGACACCACTCTGTCAATGTAACAAACCCAGGGAAGAGCAGACTGACCCCACTCTGTCAATGGAACACACCAAGCGAAGAGCAGACTGACCCGACTCTGTGAAAGTAACACACCCAGGGAAGAGCAGACTGACCCTACTCTGTCAATGGAACACACCAAGGGAAGAGCAGACTGAACTCACTCTGTCAATGTAACACACCCAGGGAAGAGCAGACTGACCCCACTCTGTCAATGTAAATCACCCAGGAAAGAGCAGACTGACGTCACTCTGTAAATGTAACACACCCAGGGAAGAGCAGACTGACTTCACCCTGTCAATGTAACACACACATTAAAGAGCACACTGACCCACTCTGACAATGTAACACACTCTGGCAAGAGCAGACTTACCCCACTCTGTCAATGTAACACACCCAGGGGAGAGCAGACAGACCCCACTCTGCCAATTTAACACACCCAGGGAAGAGCTGACTGACCCCACTCTGTCAATGTAACCCACCCAGGGACGACCAGACTGAACCCACTCTGTCAATGTAATACAGCCAGGGTAGAGCAGACTGACCCCACTCTGTCAATGTAACACACCCAGGGAAGAGCAGACTGACCCCACCATGTCAAAGTAACACACCCAGCGAAGAGCAGACTGACCTCACTCTGACAAAGTAACACACCCAGGAAGATCAGACTGACCACTTTCTGCCATTTTAACACAACCAGGGAAGAGCAGAATGACCCTCTCTGTCAATGTAACAAACCCAGGGACGACCAGACTGAACCCACTCCGTCAATGTAACACAATCAGGGTAGAGCAGAATGACCCCACTCTGTCAATGTAACCCACCCAGCGAATAGCAGACTAACCCCACTCTGTCAATGTAACACACCCAGGGAAGATCAGACTGACCCAAACTGTCAATGTAACAGACCCAGGGAAAAGCAGACTGACCCCACTCTGTCAATGTAACCCACACAGGGAACTGGAGACTGAACCTTCTCTGTCATTGCAACACACCCAGGGAAGAGCAGACTGACCCCACTCAATCAATGTAAACCACCCAGGGAAGAGCAGACTGACATCACTCTGTCAATATAACACACCCCGGGTAGAGCAGAATAAGGCTTATTTATCCCGACTCTTTGCTTCCTGTTAGTCAACCAATCTTCTATCCACGCGAATACTCTATCCCATGCACCCTTATGTAATGCAACAGCCACATGCGTGGCACCTTGTTGAAGGCCTTTTGGAAATCCAGGTACACCACATCCACTGGGTCCCCGTTGTCCACCTTGTTCGAAATGTCTTCATAGAATTCCAAACGATTTGTCAAGCATGACCTGCCCTTCATGAATCCATGCTCTGTCTGCCCAATGGGACAATTTGTATCGGGATTCCATGCTATTTCTTCCTTGATAATAGATCCAAACATCTTTCCAACTACAGAGAATAAACTAACTGGTGTAGAATTCCCTATCTTTTGTCCACCGCCTTTTCTTACATTCCTTCCATTTCGCTGGAATATGCCTTTGCTGAGCACTTCCGAAAATGTCTTTGAAAATCTTTCACTGCTCATCAACTGTCCCACCATAAAATCTTTGTTTCCAGTCTACTTTATCCAGGTTCTCCCTCATTCTATTTTAGTTCCCCGTGTTCAAGCACAGGACCAAGGTATTAGATTTTATCTTTGCACTGGAGGAGAAAGTGAGGATGGCAGATGCTGGAGATCAGAGCTGAAAATGTGTTGCTGGAAAAGCGCAGCAGGTCAGGCAGCATCCAAGGAACAGGAGAATCGACGTTTTGGGCATAAGCTCTTCTTCAGGAATGAGGAAAGTGTGTCCAGCAGGCTAAGATAACAGGTAGGGATGAGGGATTTGGGGGAGGGGCGTTGGAAATGCGATAGGTGGAAGGAGGTCAAAGTGAGGGTGATAGGCCGGAGTGGGGTTGGGGGCGGAGAGGTCAGGAAAAAGATTGCAGGTTAGGAAGGCGGAGCTGAGTTCGAGGGATTTGACTGAGACAAGGTGGGCGAGGGGAAATGAGGAAATTGGAGAAATCTGAATTCATCCCTTGTGGTTGGAGGGTTCCTAGGCGCAAGATGGGGCACTCTTCCTCCAACTGTCGTGTTGCTATGGTCTGGTGATGGAGGAGTCCAAGGACCTGCATGTCCTTGGTTGAGTGGGAGGGGGAGTTGAAGTGTTGAGCCACGGGGTGGTTGGGTTGGTTGGTCCAGGTGTCCCAGAGGTGTTTTCCGAAATGTTCCGCAATTAGGCGGCCTGTCTCCCCAATATAGAGGAGGCCACATCGGGTGCAGTGGATGCAATAAATGATGTGTGAGGAGGTGCAGGTGAATTTGTGGTGGATATGGAAGTATCCCTTGGGGCCTTGGAGGGAAGTAAGGGGGGAGGTGTGGGCGCAAGTTTTGCATTTCTTGCGGTTGCAGGGGAAGGTGCCGGGAGTGGAGGTTGGGTTGGTGGGGGTATGGACCTGACAAGGGAGTCACGGAGGGAGTGGTCTTTTCGGAACACTGATAGGGGAGGGGAGGGAAATATATTCCTGGTGGTGGGGTCCATTTGGAGGTGGCTGAAATGACGACGGATGATACGCTGTATATGGTGTTTGGTGGGGTGGTAGGTGAGGACCAGCGGGGTTCTGTCCTGGTGGCGGTTGGAGGGGCGGGGCTCAAGGGCGGAGGAGCGGGAAGTGGAGGAGATGCTGTGTAGGGCATCGTCGACCACGTCTGGGGGGAAATTGCGGTCTTTGAAGAAGGAGGCCATCTGGATTGTATGTTATTGGAACTGATCCTCCTAGGAGCAGATACGGTGGAGACGAAGGAATTTGGAATATGGGATGGCGTTTTTTACAAGGGGCAGGGTGGGAGGAGGTGTAGTCTAGGTAGCTGTGGGAGCCGGTCGGTTTATAGTAAATGTCCGTGTTGATTCGGTCACCCGAGATAGAAATGGAAAGATCTAGGAAGGGAAGGGAGGAGTCTGAGACGGTGAGGGTGAATTTGAGGTCGGGGTGGAAGGTGTTGGTAAAGTGGATGAACTGTTCAACCTCCTCGTGGGAGCATGAGGCAGCGCCGATACAGTCATTGATGTAGCGGAGGAAAAGGTGGCGGGTGGTGCCAGTGTAGTTGCGGAAGAAGTTCCACATAGCCTATGAAGAAGCAGGCATAGCTGGGGCCCATGCGGGTGCCCCTGGCTACTCCTTTGGTTTGGAGCAAGTGGGAAGATTGGAAAGAGAAGTTGTTCAGGGTGAGGACCAGTTCAGTCAGTCGAAGGAGGGTGTCAGTGGAAGGATACGGGTTGGTACAGTGGGAAAGGAAGAAGCAGAGGGTTTTGAGTTCTTCATGATGGGGGATGGAGGTGTATAGGGACTGGTGAAGATAAGGCGTTGGGGGCCGGGGAAACGAAAATCATGGAGGAGGTGGATGGCGTGGGTGGTGCCCCGAATGTAGGTGGGGGGTTCTTGGACTAAGGGGGACAAGACCGTGTCGAGGTATGCAGAGATGAGTTCGGTGGGGCAGGATCAAGCTGAGACAATGAGTCGGCCGGGGCAGTCACGTTTGTGGATTTTGGGTAGGAGGTAGAAACTGGCGGTGCAGGGTTGAGGGACTATGAGGTTGGAGGTGGTGGATGGGAGATCCCCTGAGGTGATGAGGTTATGGATGGTCTGGGAGATGATGGTTTGGTGGTGGGAGGTGGGGTCATGGTTAAGGGGGCAGTAGGAGGAGGTGTGCGCGAGCTGGCGTTTAGCCTCAGCGGTGTAAAGGTTGGTGTGCCAAACTACTACTGGGCCTCCCTTGTCTGCCAGTTTGATCGTGAGGTTGGGGTTGGAACGGATGCAGTGGAGGGCTGTACGTTCCGAGGGTGAGAGATTGGAGTGGGTGAGAGTGGTGCAGAAGTGGACGCGGTTAATTTTGTTTTATTTCAAAAATATACTTTATTCATAAAATGATTTGATGGTCTGTACATTTGGTCATGCCATACATATGTCCACATTTACAAACACAGATTCGAATTTATCATTTATACAGGTCTGTGCATTTCTCAGTCTTATGCATATATTTAGCTGAGGCATCAGCAGAGCCCAAAAAAACGTCCGCATGGGCCCCCTGTTCTTCTTTAGGCAGGCCGATCTTACATGGTGGTCTTTCCCCACCGCGCCTTGGCGGCAGCTGCCCCAAGCTGCAGCGCGTCCCTCAACACGTAGTCTTGGACCTTGGAATGTGCCAGTCTGCAACACTTAGTCGGGGTCAACTCCTTCAGCTGGAAGATCAACAGGTTTCGGACCGCCCAGAGAGCATCCTTCACCGAGTTGATGATCCTCCAGGCGCAGTTAATGTTCGTCTCGGTGTGAGTCCTGGGGAACAGACCGTAGAGCACGGAATCCCGCGTCACGGTGCTGCTCGGGACGAACCTCGACAAGCACCACTGCATTCCTCTCCAGACTTCCTCTGCATAGGCACATTCCAGAAGGAGGTGTGTGACAGTCTCGTCCTCACCGCAGCCACTTCGAGGGCAGTGTGCGGTGCGGCAGAGAGTCCGGGCATGGATGAAGGATCTCACAGGCAGAGCCCTTCTCACCACCAGCCAAGCCACGTCTTGGTGCTTGTTGGAAAGTTCTGGCGATGAGGCATTCTGCCAAATGGCTTTGACAGTCTGCTCAGGGAACCGCTCAACAGGATCCGCCCTCTCCTTTTCCCGAAGGGTCTCAAGGACACTACGTGCTGACCACTTCCTGATGGACTTGTGGTCAAAGGTGTTTTTCCTCATAAATTTCTCCATGAAGGACAGGTGATACGGAACAGTCCAACTACTCAGAGCGTTCCGCGGCAGCGAGGCCAGGCCCATCCTTCACAACACCGGGGACAGGTAGAACCTCAGTACGTAGTGACACTTGGTGTTTGCGTACCGGGGGTCCACGTACAGCTTGATGCAGCCACACACAAAGGTGGCCATCAGGGTGAGAGTGGCATTGGGCGTGTTTTTTCCCCCATTGCACCGGTCTTTGTACATTGTGTCTCTTCGGACCCGGTCCATCTTTGATCTCCAAATGAATTGGAAGATGGCTCGGGTGACTGCGGCGGCACAGGTCCTGGGGATAGGCCAGACCTGTGCCGCATATAGCAATACTGAGAGTATCTCACACCTGATGACCAGGTTTTTTCCCGCGATGGAGAGCGACCGTTGCCCCCATCTGCCTAGTTTCTGTCTCATCTTTCTGATCCGGTCCGCCCAGGTCTTGGCGCACGCCCCAGCCCCCCCGAACCAAATACCCAACACCTTCAGGTGGTCAGTCCTGACGGTGAAGGGGATAGAGGATTGGTCTGCCCAGTTCCCGAAGAGCATGGCCTCGCTCTTGCCTCGGTTTACCTTGGCCCCCGAGGCCCGTTCGAGCTGGTCACAAATGCACATGAGTCTGTGCATGGACAGCGGATCCGAGCAGAAAACAGTGACGTCATCCATGTACAGGGAGGCTTTAACCTGTAGGCCCCCGCTGCCAGTAATAGTCACACCTCTCAGGCTCGCATCCTTCCTGATGGATTCGGCAAATGGCTCTATGCCACACACGAACAAGGCGGGTGAGAGGGGGCATCCCTGCCTGACTCCAGATCTTACAGGGAAGCTATCTGATTCCCACCCATTGATTGAGACTGCACTGACAATTTTGGTGTAGAGCAGTCTGATCCAATTTCAGATTCCCTCCCCAAAGCCCATTTTTGAGAGGAGATCCCTCATATATGTATGCGATATCCTTTCAAAGGCTTTCTCCTGGTCCAGGCTGATGAGGCAGGTGTCCACCCCCCTGTCCTGCACGTAGGCGATCGTATCCCTGAGGAGTGCAAGACTCTCAGAGATCTTCCTGCCCGGTACAGCACAGGTTTGGTCTGGGTGGATCACCGATCCCAGAGCAGACCTGACCCGGTTGGCGATGACTTTTGACAAGATTTTGTAGTCTGCATTTAACAGTGAGATCGGTCTCCAATTTCTAATTTCCTCCTTCTCCCCCTTCCGCTTGTAGATGAGGGTGATGATGCTTTTCCTCATGGATTCACTCATGGTACCTGCCCGAAGCATACTGGCATACACCTCCAGCAGGTCCTGGCCGATCAAGTCCCAAAGAGCGGAATAAATCTTGACCGGTAAGCTGTCGCTTCCGGGAGTTTTATTCTTTTCGAAGGACTCGAGGGCTTTGGTCAGCTCATCCAGAGATAGCGTCTGGTCCAGCCTCTCTCGTGTTCCATCATCTCGGACCTCCGTGATAGAGGACAGGAACGACTGGGAGGCCGCGCTGTCGGTTGGCTTCGAGTCATACAGGCTGGTGTAGAAGGATTTGCTGATCCTATGACGTCAGCCTGAGATGACGTTACCGAGTCATCTTCTTTCTTCAGGCTGCTGAGCACTGAGCTCTCTTTGTGCACCTTCTGGAAGAAGAAACGTGAGCACGTCTCATCCTGCTCCACCGAGCGGACCCTGGACACGAAGATTATCTTGGCGGCCTCCGAGGCAGACAGCGAGGCTTGCTGGCCCTTCACCTCCTTGAGGTCCTCCGTGACATCGACCCCCTTCGTCTGCAGCAGGAGCAGGTTCTGCATACTTTCCTGGAGCTGGGACAGTTTTCCCCGCCTCTCTCTCGCCTCCTGGAAACCTTTGAGGATAAAGAACCTCTTGATGTTCCCTTTTACCGTTTCCCACCAGTCCGCTGGAGACTCAAAGAGGGGCTTCACGGTTCTCCAACCTGCGTAATCCCTCTTGAGCTCTTCGATGTTTCCCGGGGTCAACAGCTTAGTGTTCAGTTTCCACGTTCTCTTGCCCGCCCGCTGTTCGTCCTGTAGGTGACAGTCGGCCAGCAGGAGGCAGTGGTCAGAGAAGAACACCGGTTTGACGCCGGTGGATCTGACGGAAGTTGAGGCGGTTAATGTGACAGCGGCAGTTGGCTATGAAGAGATCGAGGGCAGGTAATTTATCTTCACACTCTCCATCTGTATTCTAACTTCAACCATACAGTGATCACTTCTTCCAAGAGGATCCCTAACTCTGAGGTCATTAATTATTCCTGTCTCATTGCACAGGGGCCAGATCTTGGATAGCTTGCTCCTTGTCGGTTACATTTCATGCTGTACAAAAAAAACTATCATGGGTACATTTAATGAATTCCTCAAGGCTACCCTGACTGAGCTGGTTCGACCAATCTACGTGTAGATTAATATCACCCATGGTAATAGACATGCCATTTTTACAGGCATTAGTTATTTCTTTGTTTATTGTCCATCCCAATGTGATGTTATTATTTAGCCTATACACTGCGCCTATCAGTGACTTTCTTGTTAGATTTTTGAAAGCATCATTCCTGTTTCTCCTCATGTTGAGCAATAACAACAACTAATTGCTTTGTATGGAATCTTTCATAATGGCAAATCTCCTAAGGTGTTTCATGGATGATCAAAACATTGATTAAGGAGAATGATTTTAAAATACATCTTAAAAGAGGTTAGAGAAGGTTAGGGAGGGTATTCCACAGACTTCTACCCTTGACAGCTTTAATTGTGGAGTGATGCAGGTGGGGTGGAATGGGGTGGGTTGAAAAGGGAACGTGCAAAGGGGAAATGGAGGAGCATAGGCAGTGTATAAGGTCTTAAAGATAGAGGAGGTTCCAGACTGAGTCTATCTGTCATAGACAGTATGGCTGCCTCATGGAATTTGAAGCACCGCAATGGGCCCATTCATGTCATGTTAGTCAAGGATAGTATAACGGTGGCTGAGAGAACATTTGATGAGGACTTTTCTACTGAAGTAGTGTGGGCTGAGGTTAGAAACAGGAGTGGGGAGGTCACACTGCTTGGATTTTTTTTAGGCCGCCACAGAGTTCCAGGGAGGGGGAAGAGAGTATTAGCAAAATTACTCTGGGTAGGAGTGAAAGTAACATGGTGGTCATTATGGGGTCTTTAACTTCCCCAACATTGACTGGAAATGCTATAACTCTCGTACATTGGATAGATCAGTTTTTATCCAATGTGTACAGGAGGGTTTCCTGACACAGTATGTCAAAGGGCCGACAAGAGGGGAGGCCACATTGGATCTGGTGCTTGGTCATGAACCGGACTAGGTGTTTGATTTGTTGTAGGTGAGCACTTTGGAGACAGTGATCGTAATTCAGTTATGTTTAGTTTGGCGATGAAAAGGGATAGGTACATGCCAAGGTGAAGACTTATCGATGGGGCAGTGGCAATTATAATGCGATTCAGCAACAATTAGGATGCATAGTGCTAGCGGGCATCAGAGCCGCCCCGCATTTGCCACGGGACTATGCCTACATCGGTAAAACTATAGGAATTCATTTTGTGTTTAAAAAAAAACAGCAGTTGCTGCTTAAACCAACAGAACTCAGCAGCTGCTGGTCCACTCACGTGACCGGGAGATGGGAGCCAGAGGACAGATCAAATCCACACGAGGCCAGACACTAACCATGACTCATAGACCGAAACTCCGGAGCTAATTAATATGGAGACCCATCTCCTAATCAAATCTGACTGACTGAAACACCCATAATCATCAATACAGAACCATCCTGACACAAAGGACAGGCATCCACCAGACAGGAACGGACAGACTAATACACACCAGCACCCCAAGGGAATAAAGGGGGGTGCTAGCCTCCAGCCCTCACAGAGAGAGACAAGCAGATAGTACCCAGACCCGTTTACATAATCCAATTTGCACCCTATTGTGTGTACACTGCAACTCTACTGGGACGGCAGGAAACCCACCATTTGCACCTACTCCAGCGATGATGGGGAACTATCATCCCATTCATACTCAAAATCCTCACATCCTGACAAAGAAAGGTATATAATGTGTAGCAGCGCGCGGGAACAGCAGAACAGCCGAGATTCGGACCTCGGTTGGTCTCCGCCGGTGTTACTGTATCAATAAACGTTACGGATTGGTGAACCGCACTCTGGGCTCGGACTGATATCATTTCATCCGCGCTAACAGATTGGGGGTTTCGTCCTGGTTAACGACGGCTGCTGGATCCCTGCGACGGCGCTGGGTGAGTATCTTTACTCTTTTACTTCTCATGTAAAGGTCTCCCAGTGCCCCACGAGGGACTTCACTGCCGGCCGTTATCTGAACCTGTGAACAGAGTGAGTCCGGCAGTCGTGTAACGGTAGAGTACTCTTTAAAAGTGTGTGTGAGTGAGTGATCCTTCGCGGGTGGGCGATTGGGGTCGCGGAACACTAGTAAATGTGTGCGCGATTATTATTATTGTCGTTTATTGTTAATGTGTTACTGTGACTGACGGACTATCCTTGGACCGACGTCTTTAGGTACGAGACCCCGACAGATTGACCCCCCCGGTGTTTAAAAACCGACTAAACAAGCCTTCCTGGTTGACCTCTGCAGTGGGAGATAGGGGACCCCATTGTACGTTGAGCCCGGTTTTAGCGTCTTCCTTGCGTATGCGGTAGAGGCTGGGAGGTCTACGCGCACTACAAGAAGGGAAGTCCTCCAAACCAGCCCGAGACGCAGAGCCACTGGGCCAAGCGATGGTTACACACTCTGTCCATTGACTTTGCGGTCCCGAGGTGTTGGCCTCTTCAGGATCAGGCGCGGTTAGGTCTGAGTTCACAGCCCCCCCTTGCACCCGGGCCCCTGGTTCACACCCCCCCCCCCTTGTACTCGGGCCCCTGATTCACGCCCAGTGTTCGCGGGGTACACACGGCCGCTGAATGTCAGGCGGTGAGAGAGAGACTCACGGTAACCCGGGGTCACACGCTCAGCAATCGACACGCACCCCGTCTGTAACTATCCCCACCCCTGCCCAGGTTGACCCGCGGGGCTAGGGTTCAACTAACAGGGAGTGGGCTCCCCGAATGGGAGATTAATAAGTTTAGTGCTCGCGACATCCCGTAGCACACCTGCTAGCTTTACTGTAGTTTAGCTTCTGTCAAGTTACACCCGCTGCGCCCCTACCAGGGGTGGAAGCGCGGCTGAAGACCTAGATTGGGGACCGGATGGTTCCCTTACCCGTTTTATAGCCAACGTAAATATAAAAGTTATTAAGGCTATGCTTCGCTCAGGCTGGCGACCCCTGACCCGCTGGATGTACAGCGCGAGTGGTGGGCCCACCAGAAGAAAGATAGGTACGAGAAAGCTTGCGTCCTGGTGCTACAGGCACACGTTAAAGCTGAACCTTGCCAGCAAACCGATGTCCAAGACAAGAAAAAGCAGCCCACAGAGCACCTAGAAGCCCAGGCGCTTGGTGCCCGTACGGTTTTACCGACCTTATCCGATGCGCCCAGTGCCCCGCAGTCCCCCAGATGGGACTGGGAGGGTCTCACGGACAATTCGGACACCCGGGAATCGCGCACGGGCTATGCCCTTGCAGCCCCTGTGAAAGTTGAATATACCTCCGGGGAGGGGAGAGGGGACGGGCTACGACCCTTACCCATAACCCCCACCTTACGATGACCTACGTCTCCCTGACCCCAGGCGACACCATGAAACTTCTGGACAGGCTCCCTGCCCTTAAGCCTAGGCACAATAATACTGAATTTTGGCAGAGGCTTAGGGAAATGCAGATCTGCCACAACATCCACAATAGGGACGTGGCCGGCCTGGTCCGGACCAAACTCCCAGAGAACCTGTGGTCCAGGCTCCAGCCAGTGCGCCAGAATGGGTCCTGGTGCACTGACCTCAGCGACAGCCGTCGCAAACAGGAGGTTGCCATCGCCGACTTCAAGGCTGATGTCAGCGAGGCACTTGGCTCGACTGGATCTCCATTGTGGGTATCACTTAGAAACCTGGGGAGGGTGCCCAGGAATATGGGGTCCGCAAGTTTGAGGCATTCTGAGCACACAGCGGGGTTCCTGACGCTGATAGGCAGAACCCCACATTCGTCCAATTATGCAAAGATGGCCTGAGCCCCGGGCACCAGGCAGTCCTACGGACGGGCCTGGTGCCCTATATCACCTTTGCGGAGTTTGAGAACAGGGCCATGTCCCTTGCCAACCGAGCGGCACCTGCCATTGCGGCAGTTTCGACGGACGTTTGCTTGTGCTGCAAACAGACGGGTCACCGCAAAGCCCAATGCCCGCTCTCTTACCGACGCCCCTGGGGTCTGGGTCTGAAGGGGGGCCAGCCACCTTCACAGCCGCACTCCTCGCGCCCCCACGACCAGGATCGCCCCAGACAAGGGGTCAACAGCGACCCCAGCCCCCACAAACCCCAAAGCCCAAGCTGGAAACCCATTGCCCCCGACTGGGATCAACTCAGTCGGGACCAGCTGCTCGAGCTTTTACAGCTGCTCGCCCGACGCAAAGACTGAGTAGCGTCGGCCCCCGTCCCGGGAGCCGACCCCCGTATCTGGGTTTCCGCATCACTAGGGGGCCGCCGATGCAAGATTCTGATCGATACGGGGGCGTCGGTCTCCCTCACCGACCTCGACCTTCCCTCAACCCACCACTCTATTTCCACTAAAGGGGTTGGGGGGAAGCTCGGGTATTGCGCGCCGAAGCGAGGCCGTCCTCCTAGAGGTAGATAACATTTTACTTCCCGTGCATTTCTGGGTTTGCCCAAACTCAGAAGGGACGATTATGGGTATCGATCTCCTGGGCGAACTGGGGGTCGTGGTGGACGCGTTCCACTGCCGCCTCCTGTGGACATCCCACAAATTTCACAAGAGCGCCCACGAGGGTAGATGTGTGCTCACTAAATCCGTCGCTGCGCTTGCACCCAGTGTGCCCATCTCCCGGGACTGGGCCAAGGACGATGCCTTTGGGGCCGTCTGCCAACTAGTCCTGGAGATGTGAGCCACGAGCAAGCAGGACTGTGGCCTTGTCCGCTCCCCTCCTGAGCGGATACCCGGTCCCATACACACCCCGCACCAACAATACCCGACCAAACATTAGGCGCTGCCCGCCACTGAGGCAATCGTTGCCGAGCTCACCCGGCACGGTGCGTCCACGGACACGTACCACCACCTGGGAGGCCTGGCCGCCGTCCTGCGAACCCTTGGCCGGGCAGGATTCAAAATAAGCCCCATGAAGGCCCAGGTTGGACTGGCTAAAGTCCAGTACCTGGTACACGACATCAGCCAGAGAAGTAAGACCCTACCCCCCCGACCGCAAGTCGGCCATCGCCGACATGCCGCGGCTGGATACAGTCAGGAGAATCCGCCATGTCTTGGGGCTTTTTAACTACTGCCGCTCTTTCATTGCACATTTCGCCACTACCGCCGAACCCACTCAGCGCCTAGTGAGGGGGGTGGGGGGGCGGGCCAGGAGCGGAGAGGGTGGTATGGCGACCCGAACAGGACGACGCTTATTCAAAGTTAAAGTCCCATCTCCTCAGTGCCCCGGCCCTGCGCCTCCCGGACCTATCAAAGCCCATCTACATCTTTTACGGCCTCGAAGGGGGGTTTTACAGCGCTGTTGTCACCCAAACCTCAGGTGACCACATGAGACCAGTGGGTTACTACTCCACAAAGGAGTTCCCGGTTGTGAAGGGCATGCACTGCTGCATGGCAGCGCTGGATTGCGCCACATGGGCGGACCGGGTGTGTGAGCCAGTCACCATGTCCGGCCAGATAATTTTACACACTAGACACACGATAGTCAAACTCCCGAATACGGGCCGCCTCCGGACGGTCTCAGATGCCCGCAGGGCAATTTGGGCGGCGGTTCTCCTCCCCCGGGACCAGTGCATTCAGATCGTTCGGGACACAGGGACAAACCCTGCCGACAGGATTATCGCGGTAGGGGAGCCCCACCATTGCCAGGCCGCCATCAACTCGGCAGAGGGGGACTGCGTGGCCGGTCCCTGATCCCGACCTGACCTTGTATGTGGACGGCTCATGTAGGCTTGTCGAGGGGTCCTATCAAACGGGATGGGCGGTGTTCGACCATACCGGGGCCACCCGAGAACAGGGTATGATGGTATGAGGCGACACCTCTGCCCAGGTCGCGGAGCTGGTCGCACTCACTGCCGCACTCCGACTGGGAACAGGCAAGTGGGTAAACATCTTTACCGACAGCCAGTACGCTTTCGGGGTAGTCCATGATTACATGGCAGCGTGGAGCCACCGGGGCTTTATACGGCCGGCGGTGGCCAGACTAAACACGAAAATACGGTCCGCGACCTGGTGGCGGCCGCATGCCTCCCCCTGCTCGCCGCGGTGGTGAAAAATCAAAGCACACCAGGGGTCCACCACCGCTGAACAGCGAGGGAATCATTGGGCAGACCTGGCCACCAAGGCCTCTGCGGGCGCGGCGCTACCACCCGTGCATGCAGCACCGGCTACTGAGGTCTGGGACGTGGACGTCCAGAATTGAGCACTATCTGAGATTTTGAGGGAGCACTTTCTGAGGTATTGAGAGAGCGCTATCTAAGGTATGGGGAGCACGGAGGTATTGAGGGAGCACATTCTGAGGTATTGAGGGAGCATTATCTGTGGTACTGAGGGAGCACTTTCTGAGGTACTGAGGGAACACTTTCTGAGGTACTGAGGGAGCACTTTCTCAGGTACTGAGGGAATACTTTCTGAGGTATTGAGGTGGCGCAATCTGAGGTGTTGGAGAAGCATTTTTTGAGGATCTGAAGAAGCGCGATCTGAGATATTGAGGGAGCACTATCTGAGGTATTGAGGGAACATTATCTTAGATACTGTGGGAGCGCTTTCTAAGGTACTGAGGTAGCACTATCTGAGGTACTGAGGGAACATTATCTGAGGTACTGAGTGAGCACTTTCTGAGGTACTGAGGAAGCACTTTCTGAGGTATTGAGGGAGCTCCTTCTGAGATATTGAGGTAGCAATTACTGAGGTATTGAGGGAGCACTATCTGAGGTATTGAGGGAGCTCCTTCTGAGATATTGAGGAAGCACTATCTGAGGTACTGAGGGAGCACTTTCTGATGTATTGAGGAAGCACTGTCCGATGTTTTAAGGAAGCACTGTCCAAGGTACTGAGGGAGCACTTTCTGAGGTACTGAGGGAGCACCGTCAAAGTATTGAGGAAGCACTGCCTGAAGTACAGAGTGTGCACTATCTGAGGTATTGAGGGAGCACTTTCTGAGTTATTGAGTGAGCATTATCTAAAGTATTGAGTGTGCACTTTCTGAGGTATTGAGGGAGCACCTTCTGAGGTACTTCGGGAGCACAATCTGAGGTATTGAGGGAGAACTTTCTGTGGTACTGAGGGTGTACTATCTGAGGTATTGATGGAGCATTTTCTGAGGTACTGAGGGTGCGCTGGCTATGGTATTCAGGAAGCACTATCTGAGGAATTGAGAGAGCACTTACAGAAGTAATGAGGCACGTACTATCTGAGGTACTGAGGGAGCCCTGTATGAGGTATTGGGTGTTCACTATCTGAGGAAATTAGGAAGCACTATCTAAGGTACTGAGGGAGCACTTACTGAGGTATTGAGGAAGCACTTTTTGATTTGCTGAGGAAGCACTATCTGAGGTACTGAGGGAGCACTTTCTGAGATATTGAGGAAGAACTATCTGAGGTACTGAGGGAGTACTTTTTGAGGTATTGAGCAAGCACTATGTGAACTACTGAGCGAGCAATATTTCAGGTATTGAGGGAGCACTTTCTGAGGTATTGAGGAACCACTGCCTGAGGTACTGAGGAAGCATTATCTGACATACTGAGGGAGCACTCTCTGAGGTATTGAGGGAGATCTATCTGAGGTATTGAGGAACACTCTCTGAGGTATTGAGGGAGCACTCTCTGAGGTATTGAGGGTGCTCCTTCAGAGGTATGGAAGAAGCTCTTTCTGAGGTATCGAGGGAGCAATATCTGAGGAACTGAGGAAACACTATCTGAGGAAATGTGGGAACACTATCTAAGGTATTGAGGGAGCACTTTCTGAGGTTGTGAGGAAACACTATCTGAGGTACTGAGGGAACATTATCTGAGATACTGCGGGAACGGTTTCTAAGGTACTGTGGAAGCACTATCTGAGGTACTGAGAACGCACTATCTGAGGTATTGAGGGAGCATTACCTGAGGAACTGAGGGAGCACTTTCTGAGGTACTGAGGAAGCAATATCTGATGTACAGAGGAAGCATTATCTGACATATTGAGGGAGCAATATCTCAGGGATTGAGGGAGCACTTTCTGAGGTATGGAGGGAGCACTTTCTGAAGTATGAAAGGAGATCTTTTTGAGGTATTGAGGGAGCACTATCTGAGGTATGGAGGGAGGACTTTCTGAGGTATTGAGCAAGCACTATTTGAGCTACTGAGGGAGCAATATCTCAGATTTTGAGGGAGATCAATCGGAGATATTGAGGAACACTATCTGAGGTATTGAGGAACGCTTTCTGAGGTATTGAGGAGGCACCTATCTGATGCACTGAGGAAGCACTCTGAGGTACTGAGGGAGCACTCTCTGAGGTATTTAGGGAGATCTATCTGTGGTATTGAGGAACATTTTCTGAGGTATTGAGGAAGCACGACCTGAGGTACTGAGGGAGCACCCTCATTGGTATTGAGGAAGCACTATCTGAGGTATTGAGGGAGCAATTTTCTGAGGTACTGAAGGAGCACTTTCTGAGGTATTGAGTGAACACTTTTGGAGATATTGAGGGAGCATTATCTGAGGTACTGAGGGAGCACTTTCTGAGGTGTTGAGTGAACATTTTCTGATGTATTGAGGGAGCACTATCTGAGGTATTGAGGGAGCACTATCTTAGGTACTGAGGGAGCACTTTCTGATGTATTGAGGGAGCATTATCTGAGGTACTGAGGGACCACTTTCTGAAGTATTGAGGGAGCACTTTCTGAGGCATTGAGGGAGAACTTTCTGAGGTACTGAGGAAGCACTATCTGAGGTACTGAGGAAGCATTATCTGACATACTGATGGAGCATTATCTGAGGTACTGAGAGAGCACGATCTGAGGTAGTGAAGGAGCCCTTTCTGTGGTACTGAGGGAGTACTTTCTGTGGTATTGAGGGAGCAATTACTGAGGTAATGAGGGAGCTCCTTCTGAGGTATTGGGCGAGTATTTTCTGAGGCATTGAGGAAGCACTATCTGAGGTACTGAGGGAGCACTTTCTGACGTATTGAGGAAGCACTGTCTGAGGTATTAAGGAAGCAATGTCTGAGGTATTCAAGGAGCACTTTCTGAGGTACTGAGTGAGCATTATCTAAAGTATTGAGTGAACACTTTCGGAGGTATTGAGGGAGACCTTCTGAGGTACTTAGGAAGCACTATCCAAGGTATTGAGGGAGCACTTTCTGTGGTAGTGCGGGAGCACTTTCTGAGGTACTGAGGGTGAACTATCTGAGGAATTGATGGAGCATTTTCTGCGGTACTGAAGGTGTGCTGGCTAAGGTATTCAGAGAGCACTATCTGAGGTATTGAGGGAGCACTTACTGAGGTAATGAGGGACGTACTATCTGAGGTACTGAGGGAGCCCTTTCTGAGGAATTGGGTGTGCACTATCTGAGGAACTAAGGAAGAACTATCTGAGGTGTTGAGGAAGCAATTTTCTGAGGTACTGAGGGAGCACTTTCTGAGGTCGTGCGGAAGTGCTATCTGAGGTACTGAGGAAGCAATATTTGAGGTATTGGGGAGAATTATCTGAGGTATTGAGGGAGCACTTTCTGAGGTATTGAGGGTGCACATTCTGAGTTATTGAGAGAGCACTTTCTGAGGTGTTGAGGAAGCACTATCTGAGCTATTGAGGGATCATTATCTGGGGTACTGAGGAAGCACTTTCTGAGGTATTGAAGGTGCACTTTCTGAGGTATTGAGGGTACACTATCGGAGGTATTGAGGAAACACTTTCTGAGGTATTGGGTGACCACTTTTTGAGGTATAAAGGGAGCACTATCTGAGGTATTGAGGGTGCACATTCTGTGTTATTGAGAGAGCACTTTCTGAGGTGTTGAGGAAGCACTATCTGAGCTATTGAGGGATCATTATCTGTGGTACTGAGGAAGCACTTTCTGAGGTATTGAGGGTGCACTTTCTGAGGTATTGAGGGTACACTATCGGAGGTATTGAGGAAACACTTTCTGAGGTATTGCGTGACCACTTTTTGAGGTATAAAGGGAGCACTATCTGAGGTATTGAGGGTGCACATTCTGAGTTATTGAGAGAGCACTTTCTGAGGTGTTGAGGAAGCACTATCTGAGCTATTGAGGGATCATTATCTGTGGTACTGAGGAAGCACTTTCTGAGTATTGAGGGTGCACTTTCTGAGGTACTGGGAAAGCATTATCTGACATACTGATGGAGCATTATCTGTGGTACTGAGGAAGCAATTTCTGAGGTATTGAGGATGCACTATCCGAGGTATTGAAGGAGCACTTTCTGAGGTATTGAGGGAGCATTATCAGAAGTATTGAGGGAGCACATGCTGCAGTACTGCGGGAGCACCTTCTGAGGTACTTAGGAAGAACTATCTGAGGTACTGACGGTGCACTATGTAAGGTATTGAGGGAGCACTTTCTGAGGTATTGAGGGTGCTCCTTCTGAGGTATTGAGGGAGCACTTCCTGAGGTATTGAGGGTGCTCCTTCTGAGGTATTAAGCGAGTGCTTTCTGAGGTATTGAGGGAGCACTATCTGAGCTATTGAGGGTGCGCTACCTGTGGTACCGAGGAAGCACTTTCTGATGTATTGAGGAAGCAGAATGAGAGTACTGAGGGAGCATTTGCTGAGGTATTGAGGGAGCATTTTCTGAGGTACTGACGGTGCACTATCTGAGGTACTGAGGGAGCTATTTCTGAAGTATTGTGTGTGCACTATCTGAGGAACTGTGGAAGCAATAAGTGAGGAATTAAGGGAGTACTTTCTGAGGTACTGAGGGAGTACTTTCTGTGGCATTGAGCAAGTGCGATCAGAGGTACTGAGGAAGTACTATCTGAGGTATTGAGGGAGTACTTTCAGAGGTATTGAGGAAGCACTATCTGAGGTACTGAGGGAGCATTATCTGACATACTGAGGGAGCATTATCTGATGTACTGAGGGAGCACTTTCTGTGGTACTGAGGAAACACTTTCTGAGGTATTGAGGGTGCACTATCTGAGGTATTGAGGGAGCACTTTCTGTGGTACTGAGGAAGCACTTTCTGAGGTATTGAGTGAGCACTATCTGAGACATTGAGGGAGCATTTTATGAGGTATTGAGAGAGCAATTACTGAGGTATTGAGGGAGCACTATCTGAGGTATTGAGGGAGCATTGTCTGAGCTACTGAGGGAGCACTTACTGACGTATTAAGGAAGCACTGTCTGAGGTACTGAGGGTGTACATTCGGAGGTATTGTGGGAGCACATTCTGAGGTAATGAGGAAGCACGTTCTGAGGTATTGAGGGAGCATTATCTGTGGTACTGAGGAAGCACTTTCTGAGGTATTGAGGGTGCACTTTCTGAGGTATTGAGGGAGCACTATCAGAGGTACTGAGAAAGCATTTTCTGTGGTACTGAGGAAGCAATTTCTGAGGTATTGAGGGTGCAATATCTGAGGTATTGAGGGAGCAGTTTCTGAGGTATTGAGGGAGCAATTACTGAGGTATTGAGGGATCACTATCTGAGGTATTGGGGAGCTCCGTCTGAGGTATTGAGCGAGTATTTTCTGAGGTATTGAGGAAGCACTATCTGAGGTACTGAGGGAGCACTTTCTGACGTATTAAGGACGCACTGTCCGACATATTGAGGGAGCAATTTCTGAATTGTGAGGAAGCACTGCCTGAAGTACAGAGTGTGCACTATCTGACGTATTGAGGGGGCACTTTCTAAGGTATTGAGTGAGAACTATCTGAGGTATTGAGGGAGCACTTTCTGCGGTATTGAGGAAGCCATTTTCTGAGGTATTGAGGGAGCACTTCCTGAGGCATTGAGGGAGTACTATCTGAGGTATTGATGGAGTACTATCTAGGTACTGAGGGAGCAGTTTCTGAAGTATTGATTGAGCACTTTCTGAGGTAATGAGGGAGCATTATCAGAGGTATTGAGGGAGCACATGCTGCAGTACTGCGGGAGCACCTTCTGCGGTATTGACGGTGCACTATGTAAGGTATTGAGGGAGCTTTTTCCGAGGTATTGAGGGAGCACTTTCTGAGGTATTGACGACGCACTATCTGAGGTACTAAGGGAGCATTATCTGACATACTGAGGGAGCATTATCTGATGTACTGTGGGAGCACATTCTGTGGTACGGAGGAAGCACTTTCTGAGGTATTGAGGGTGCACTATCGGAGGTATTGAGGGAGCATTATCTTAGGTATGGGGGAGCACTATTTGAGGTATTGAGGGAGCACTTACTGAGGTAATGAGGGACGTACTATCTGAGGTACTGAGGGAGCCCTTTCTGAGGTATTGGGTGTGCACTATCTGAGGAACTAAGGAAGCACTACCTGAGGTGTTGAGGAAGCAATTTTCTGAGGTACTGAGGGAGCACTTTCTGAGGTACTGAGGAATCACTATTTGAGGTATTGGGGTGCATTATCTGAGTTAGTGAGGGAGCACTTTCTGAGGTACTGAGGCTGCTCCTTCTGAGGTATTGAGAATGCTCCTTCTGATGTATTGAGCGAGTGCTTTCTGAGGTATTGAGTGAGCACTATCTGAGCTAATGAGGGTGCACTACCTGTGGTACCGAGGAAGCACTTTCTGATGTTTTGAGGAAGCAGAATGAGAGTACTGAGGGAGCATTTGCTGAGGTTTTGTGGGAGCATTTTCTGAGGTACTGACGGTGCACTATCTGAGGTACTGAGGGAGCTATTTCTGAGGTATTTTGTGTGCACTGAGGAACTGAGGAAGCACTAAATGAGGAATTGAGGGAGTACTTTCTGAGGTACTGAGGGAGTACTTTCTGTGGCATTGAGCGAGCACTATCAGCCATACTGAAGAAGTACTATCTGAGGTATTGAGGGAGCACTTTCTGAGGTATTGAGGAAGCACTATCTGAGGTACTGAGGGAGCATTATCTGACATACTGACCGAGCATTATCTGATGTACTGAGGGAGCACTTTCTGTGGTACTAATGAAACACTTTCTGAGGTATTGAGGTTACACAATCGGAGGTATTGAGGAAACACTTTCTGAGGTATTGCGTGAACTCTTTTTGAGGTATAAAGGGAGCACTATCTGAGGTATTGAGGGAGTACTATCTTAGGTATGGGGTAGCACTGTCTGAGGTATTGAGGGTGCACATTCTGAGTTATTGAGAGAGCACTTTCTGAGGTGTTGAGGAAGCACTATCTGAGCTATTGAGGGAGCATTATCTGTGGTAATGAGGGAGCACTTTCTGAGATACTGAGGGAGCACTTTCTGAGATACTGAGAGAGCATTTCCTGAGGTACTGAGGAAGCACTATCTGAGGTACTGAGAAAGCATTATCTGACATACTGATGGAGCATTATCTGAGGTATTGTGGGAGCACTTTCTGTGGTACTGAGGAAGCACTTTCTGAGGTATTGAGGGTGCACTATCTGAGGTATTGAGGGAGCACTTTCTGTGGTACTGAGGAAGCACTTTCTGAGGTATTGAGTGAGCACTATCTGAGACATTGAGGGAGCATTTTATGAGGTATTGAGAGAGCAATTACTGAGGTATTGAGGGAGTACTATCTGAGGTATTGAGGGAGCATTGTCTGAGCTACTGAGGGAGCACTTACTGACGTATTAAGGAAGCACTGTCTGAGGTACTGAGGGTGTACATTCGGAGGTATTGTGGGAGCACATTCTGAGGTATTGAGGAAGCACGTTCTGAGGTATTGAGGGAGCATTATCTGTGGTACTGAGGAAGCACTTTCTGAGGTATTGAGGGTGCACTTTCTGAGGTATTGAGGGAGCACTATCAGAGGTACTGAGAAAGCATTTTCTGTGGTACTGAGGAAGCAATTTCTGAGGTATTGAGGGTGCAATATCTGAGGTATTGAGGGAGCAGTTTCTGAGGTATTGAGGGAGCAATTACTGAGGTATTGAGGGATCACTATCTGAGGTATTGGGGAGCTCCGTCTGAGGTATTGAGCGAGTATTTTCTGAGGTATTGAGGAAGCACTATCTGAGGTACTGAGGGAGCACTTTCTGACGTATTAAGGACGCACTGTCCGACATATTGAGGGAGCAATTTCTGAATTGTGAGGAAGCACTGCCTGAAGTACAGAGTGTGCACTATCTGACGTATTGAGGGGGCACTTTCTAAGGTATTGAGTGAGAACTATCTGAGGTATTGAGGGAGCACTTTCTGCGGTATTGAGGAAGCCATTTTCTGAGGTATTGAGGGAGCACTTCCTGAGGCATTGAGGGAGTACTATCTGAGGTATTGATGGAGTACTATCTAGGTACTGAGGGAGCAATTTCTGAAGTATTGATTGAGCACTTTCTGAGGTAATGAGGGAGCATTATCAGAGGTATTGAGGGAGCACATGCTGCAGTACTGCGGGAGCACCTTCTGCGGTATTGACAGTGCACGATATATGGTATTGAGGGAGCTTTTTCCGAGGTATTGAGGGAGCACTTTCTGAGGTAATGACGACGCACTATCTGAGGTACTAAGGGAGCATTATCTGACATACTGAGGGAGCATTGTTTGATGTATTGTGGGAGCACCATCTGTGGTACGGTGGAAGCACTTTCTGAGGTATTGAGGGTGCACTATCGGAGGTATTGAGGGAGCATTATCTTAGGTATGGGGGAGCACTATTTGAGGTATTGAGGGAGCACTTACTGAGGTAATGAGGGACGTACTATCTGAGGTACTGAGGGAGCCCTTTCTGAGGTATTGGGTGTGCACTATCTGAGGAACTAAGGAAGCACTACCTGAGGTGTTGAGGAAGCAATTTTCTGAGGTACTGAGGGAGCACTTTCTGAGGTACTGAGGAAGCACTATTTGAGGTATTGGGGAGCATTATCTGAGGTAGTGAGGGAGCACTTTCTGAGGTACTGAGGCTGCTCCTTCTGAGGTATTGAGAATGCTCCTTCTGATGTATTGAGCGAGTGCTTTCTGAGGTATTGAGGGAGCACTATCTGAGCTAATGAGGGTGCACTACCTGTGGTACCGAGGAAGCACTTTCTGATGTTTTGAGGAAGCAGAATGAGAGTACTGAGGGAACATTTGCTGAGGTATTGTGGGAGCATTTTCTGAGGTACTGACGGTGCACTATCTGAGGTACTGAGGGAGCTATTTCTGAGGTATTTTGTGTGCACTGAGGAACTGAGGAAGCACTAAATGAGGAATTGAGGGAGTACTTTCTGAGGTACTGAGGGAGTACTTTCTGTGGCATTGAGCGAGCACTATCAGCCATACTGAAGAAGTACTATCTGAGGTATTGAGGGAGCACTTTCTGAGGTATTGAGGAAGCACTATCTGAGGTACTGAGGGAGCATTATCTGACATACTGACCGAGCATTATCTGATGTACTGAGGGAGCACTTTCTGTGGTACTAATGAAACACTTTCTGAGGTATTGAGGTTACACAATCGGAGGTATTGAGGAAACACTTTCTGAGGTATTGCGTGAACTCTTTTTGAGGTATAAAGGGAGCACTATCTGAGGTATTGAGGGAGTACTATCTTAGGTATGGGGTAGCACTGTCTGAGGTATTGAGGGTGCACATTCTGAGTTATTGAGAGAGCACTTTCTGAGGTGTTGAGGAAGCACTATCTGAGCTATTGAGGGAGCATTATCTGTGGTAATGAGGGAGCACTTTCTGAGATACTGAGGGAGCACTTTCTGAGATACTGAGAGAGCATTTCCTGAGGTACTGAGGAAGCACTATCTGAGGTACTGAGAAAGCATTATCTGACATACTGATGGAGCATTATCTGAGGTATTGTGGGAGCACTTTCTGTGGTACTGAGGAAGCACTTTCTGAGGTATTGAGGGTGCACTATCTGAGGTATTGAGGGAGCACTTTCTGTGGTACTGAGGAAGCACTTTCTGAGGTATTGAGTGAGCACTATCTGAGACATTGAGGGAGCATTTTATGAGGTATTGAGAGAGCAATTACTGAGGTATTGAGGGAGTACTATCTGAGGTATTGAGGAAGCACCTCCTGAGGTATTGAGAAAGCACCATCTGAGGTACTGAGGGAGCACTTTCTGTGGTACTGACGAAGCACTTTCTGAGGTATTGAGTGAGCACTTTCTGTGGTACTGAGGAAGCAATTTCTGAGGTATTGAGGCAGCACTTTCTGTGGTATTGAGTGAGCACTATCTGATGTATTGAGGGAGCACTTTCTGAGGTATTGAGTGAGCACTATCTGATGTATTGAGGGAGCACTTTATGAGGTATTGAGAGAGCAATTACTGAGGTATTGAGGGAGCACTATCTGAGGTATTGTGGGAGCACTTCCTGAGCTAATGTAAAAGCACCATCTGAGGTACTGAGGCAGCACTTTCTGACATATAAAGCACGCACTTTCTAAGGTATTGAGTGAGCACTATCTGAGGTATTGAGTGAGCATTGTCTGAGGTCTTGAGGGGGCAATTACTGAGGTATTGAGGGAGCACTATCTGAGGTAATGTGGGATCTCCTTCTGAGGTATTGAGTGAGTATTTTCTGAGGTATTGACGAATCACTACCTGAGCTACTGAGGGAGCACTTTCTGATGCATTAAGGAAGCACTGTCTGACGTATTGAGGGAGCAATTTCTAAGGAATTGAGTGAGAACTATCTGAGGTATTGAGGGAGCACTATCTGAGTATTGAGGAAGCATTATCTGACATACTGAGGGAGCATTATCTGACATACTGAGGGAGCATTAACTGAGGTACTGAGGGAGCACATTCTTTGGTACTGAGG
This sequence comes from Chiloscyllium punctatum, assembly GCF_047496795.1. NCBI lineage: Eukaryota > Metazoa > Chordata > Chondrichthyes > Orectolobiformes > Hemiscylliidae > Chiloscyllium > Chiloscyllium punctatum. The sequence goes on from NC_092772.1 coordinate 21,895,183, forward strand.
AAGCCCTTTCTGAGGTATTGAGGGTGCACGATCTGAGGTATTGAGGGGCACTATCTTAGGTATGGGGGAGCACTATCTGAGGTATTGAGGGAGCACATTCTGATGTATTGAGAGAGCACTTTCTGAGGCGTTGAGGAAGCACTATCTGAGCTATTGAGGGAGCATTATCTGTGGTAATGAGGAAGCACTATCTGAGCTACTGAGGGAGACACTTTCTGGTGTATTAAGGAAGCACTGTCCGACGTATTGAGGGAGCAATTTCTAAGGAATTGAGTGAGAACTATCTGAGGTATTGAGGGAACACTTTCTGAGGTATTGCGGGTGTACTATCTGAGGTATTGAAGGGCACTTCCTGAGGTATTGAGAAAGCACCATCTGAGGTACTGAGGGAGCACCTTCTGACATATAGAGGGCGCAATTTCTAAGGTATTGAGTGAGCACTATCTGAGGTATTGAGGGAGCACTTTCTGAGGTATTGAGGGAGCACTCCCTGAGGTATTGAGAAAGCACCATCTGAGGTACTGAGGGAGCACTTTCTGACATATAGAGGGCGCACTTTCTAAGGTATTGAGTGAGCACTTTCTGAGGTATTGAGGGAGCACTTTTTGAGGTATTGAGGGAGTACTATCTGAGGTATTGATGGAGCACTATCTAGGTACTGAGGAAGCAGTTTCTGAGGTATTGAGTGAGCACCTTCTGATGTAATGAGGGAGCATTCCAGAGGTATTGAGGGAGGACTTGCTGCAGTACTACGGGAGCACCTTCTGAGGTACTTAGAAAGCACTATCTGATGTACTGACGGTGCACTATGTGAGGTATTGAGAGAGCCTTTTCTGAGGTGTTAAGGGTGCGTTTTCTGAGGTGCTGAGGGTGCACGATCTGAGATATTGAAGGAGCATTTTCTGATATATTGAGGGAGCATTTTCTGAGATACTGATGGTAAACTATCTGAGGTAATGAGGGAGCCCTTTTCTGAGGTATTGAGTGAGCACTATCTGAGGTATTGAGGAAGCAATTACTGAGTTATTGAGGGAGCACTATCTGAGGTATTGAGGGAACATTTTCTGAGGTATTGAGGAAGCATTATCTGACATACTGAGGGAGCATTAACTGAGGTACTGAGGGAGCACTTTCTTTGGTACTGAGGAAGCACTTTCTGAGGTATTGATGGTGCACTATCTGAGGTATTGAGGGAGCACTATCTTAGGTATGGGGGAGCACTATCTGAGGTATTGAGGGAGCACATTCTGATGTATTGAGGAAGCACTATCTGAGCTACTGTGGGAGCAATTTCTGATGTATTAACGAAGCACTGTTCGACGTATTGAGTGAGCAAATTCTAAGGAATTGAGTGAGAACTATCTGAGGTATTGAGGGAGCACTTTCTGAGGGATAGCGGGAGTACTATCTAAGGTATAGAGGGAGCACTTCCTGAGGTATTGAGAAAGCACCATCTGAGGTACTGAGGAAGCACTTTCTGACATATAGAGGGCGCACTTTCTAAGGTATTGAGTGAGTAATATCTGAGGTATTGAGGGAGTACTTCCTGAGGTATAGAGGGAGTACTATATGAGGTATTGATGTAGCACTATCTAGGTACTGAGGAAGCAGTTTCTGAGATATTGAGTGAGCACTTTCTGAGGTAATGAGGGAGCATTATCAGAGGTATTGAGGGAGCATTTTCTGCAGTACTGCGGGAGCACCTTCTGAGGTACTTAGAAAGCACTATCTGAGGTACTGACGGTGCACTATGCACTAGGTATTGAGAAAGCCTTTTCTGAGCTATTAACGGTGCATTTTCTGATGTGCTGAGGGTGCATGATCTGAGTTATTGAAGGAGCATTTTCTGAGGTATTGAGGGAGCATTTTCTGAGATACTGATGGTACACTATATGAGGTACTGAGGGAGCCCTTTCTGAGGTATTGAGGGAGTACTTTTTGAGGTACTGAGGGAGTAGTTTCCGAGGTATTGAGCAAGCACTATTTGATTTACTGAGGAAGCACTCTCTGAGGTACTGAGGGAGCACTTTCTGAGGCATTGAGAAAGCACTATGTGAGGTACTGAGGGAGCACTATGTGAGATATGGAGAGAGCACTTTCTGAGGTATTGAGCAAACATTATCTGAGCTACTGAGGGAACAATGCCTCAGGCATTGAGGGAGTATTTTCTGAGGTATTGAGCAAGCACTACCTGAGGTACTGAGGGAGCACTCTCTGAGGTATTGAAGGAGATCTATCTGAGGTATTGAGGAACGTAATCTGAGGTATAGAGGAAACACTTTCTGAGGCATTGAGGGTGCACTTTCTGAGGTATGGAAGGAGCTCGTTTTCAGGTATTGAGGGACACTATCTGAGGTACTGAGGGAGCACTTTCTGAGGTATTGAGGAAACAATTTTCTGAAGTACTGAAGTACTGAAGGTGCACTTTCTGAGGTATTGAGTGAATACTTTCTGAGATATTGAGGGAGCATTATATGAGGTACTGGAGGGAGCACTTTCTGAGGTAATGAGGGACCACTATCTGAGGTATTGTGGAAGCACTTTCCGAGGAATCGAGGGAGTGCTATCTAAGGTATGGGGAGCATGGAGGTATTGAGGGAGCACATTCTGAGGTATTGTGGGAGTACTTTCTGAAGTATTGAGGGAGCATTATCTGTGGTACTGTGGAAAAACTTTCTGAGGTATTGAGGGAGCACTATCTGAGGTATCGGGGGAGCTCCTTCTGAGGTATTAATCGAGTATTTTCTGAGGTATTGAGAAAGCACTATCTGAGGTACTGAAGGAGCACTTTCTGACGTATTAAGGAAGCACTCTCTGACGTATTGAGGGAGCAATTTCTGAGTTGTGAGGAAGCACTGCCTGAAGTACAGAGTGTGCATTATCTGATGTATTGAGGGGGCACATTCTGAGGTATTGAGGGAGCAATTGCTGAGGTATTGAGGGAGCACTATCTGAGGTATTGAGGGAACACTTTCTGACATACTGAGGGAGCATTAACTGAGGTACTGAGGGAGCACTTTCTTTGGTGCTGAGGAAGCACTTTCTGAGGTATTGAGGTTGCACTATCAGAGGTATTCCGGGAGCACTTTCTGAGGTATTGCGTGAACACTTTTTGAGGTATAAAGGCAGCACTATGAGGTCTTGAGCGAGAACTATCTTAGGTATGGGGGAGCACTATCTGAGGCATTGAGGAAGCAATATCTGAGCTATTGAGGGAGCATTATCTGTGGTAATGAGGGAGCACTTTCTGAGGTACTGAGGGAGCACTTTCTGAGGTATTGAGGAAGCGCTATCTGAGGTAGTGATGAAGCACTCTCTAAGGTACTGAGGGAGCATTATCTGAGGTACTGAGGGATCACTTTCTGAGGTACTGAGGAAGCACTATCTGAGGTACTGAGAAAGCATTATCTGACAAACTGATGGAACATTATCTGATGTACTGAGGGAGCACTTTCTGTGGTACTGAGGAAGCACTATCTGAGATATTGAGGGAGCAATTTCTGAGGTATTGAGGGAGCACTTTCTGGGGTATTGAGGTAGCGATTTCTGAGGTATTGAGCAAGCACTGTCTGAGGTACTGAGGAAGCACTTCCTGAGGTATTGGAGAAGCACTATGTGAGGTATTGAGGGAGCAGTTTCTGAGGTACTGAGAGAGAACTTTCTGAGTTATTGAGGGAACACTTTCTGAGGTATTGACCGAGCTCCTTATCAGGTATTGCTGAGGTACTGAGGGTGCACTATCGGTTGTACTGAGGGAGCACTATCTGAGGTACTGAGGGAGCACTATCTGAGGTATTGAGGAAGCACTATCTGAGGTACTGAGTGAGCATTATCTGAGGTACTGAGGGAACACTTTCTGAGGTACTGAGGTAGCGATTTCTGAGGTACTGAGGAAGCACTTTCTGTGGTATTGATGGTGCACTATCTGTGGCATTGAGGGAGCACTTTCTGTGGAATTGAGGGTGCACTATCTGTGGCATTGAGGGAGCACTTTCTGAGGTATTGAGGGTGCACTATCTATGGAACTGAGGAAGCACTATCTCAGTTTTTAAAGGCGCACTTCCTCAGGTTTGAGACAGCACTTTCTGTTGTACTGTGAGTGCACTTTCTGTGGTATTGAGGGAGCTCTTTCTCAGTTATTGAGCGACTATTTTCTGATGTATTGAGGGAGCACTATCTGACGTTTTGAGTGTGCATTATCTGTGGTACTGAGGGAGCACTATCTGAGATATTGAGGGAGCACTATCTGACGTATTGAGGGTGTAATATCTGAAGTACTGTGGAAGCACTACCTGAGGTATTCAGGGCACACTTTCTGAGGTATTTAGGAAACACTATCTGATGTACTGACAAAGCACTAACTGAGGTACTGTGGGAGCACTATCTGTGATATGGATTGAGCAATATCTGAGGTACTGAGGGTGCACTATCTGAGGTACTGAGGGAGCACTTTCTGAGGTATTGAGGGAGCACTACCTGTGGTACTGAGGATGCACTTTCTGAGCTATTGTGGAAGCACCTTCTGAGTACTGAGGGAGCCCTATCTGAGGTACTGAGGCAGCACTGTCTGAGCTGTTGACGGAGCACTTTCTGAGGTCCTGAGGAAGCACTACCTTCGGTACTGAGGGAGTATTATCTGAGGTACTGATGGAGGAATTTCTGATATACTGAGGGAGCACTTTCTCTGGCACTGAGGAAACATTTTCTGCAGTATTGAAGGTGCACTATCTGAGGTATTAAGGGAGCACTTTCTGAGATATTGAGGGAGCCAGTTCTGAGGTACTGAGGGTGCACTTTCTGAGGTATGGAGGGAGCAATCTCTGAGGTACGGAGGGTGCACTTTCTCAGGTATTGAGGGAGCACTATCTGAGTTATTGTGGCAGCCATTTCTGAGGCATTGAGGGAGCTCCTTCTGAGGTATTGAAGAAGTAGTTTCTGAGGCATTGAGGGAGCACTATCTGCGGTATTGAGGGTGCACTATCTGTGGTAATGAGGAAGCACTATCTGAGGTACTGCGGGAGCAATTCCTGAAGTATTGAGGAAGCAGTGTCTGAGTTAATAATGAAGCACTATCTGCGGTATTGAGGGATCATGTTCTCAGGTATTGAGGAAGCGCTTTCTGAGGTATTGAGTGCGCACGTTCTGAGCTACTTAGGAAGGACTATCTGAGTTATTGAGGGTGCACTTTCTGAGGTATTCAGGGAATACTATCTGGGGTATTGATGGATCACTATCTGAGGTACTGAGAAAGCAGTTTCTGAGGTATTGAGGGAGCACCTTCTGACGTATTGAGGATGCATTAATCTGAGATACTGTGGAAGCACTATCTGACATATTCATGAGCACTTTCTGAGGTATTGTGGAATCATTATTTGATGTACTGACAAAGCACTATCTGAGGTCCTGAGGGATCACTAACTGAGGTATTGAGGAAGCACTTTCAGAGGTAGTCAGGCAGCACTTGCTGAGGTATTGAGGGAGCACTTTAAGAGGTACTGAGGAAGCACTATCTGAGGTATGGAGGGAGATCTATCTGCGGTATTGAGGAAGCACTATCTCAGTTATTGTGGGAACAATTTCTAAGGCACTGACAGAGCACTTTCTGAGGTATTAAGGGATCACTTTCTCAAGTATTGAGAGAGCAATTTCTGAGGTACTGAGAGAATTTTCTGAGGTATTGAGGGAGCACTTTCTGAGGTATTGAGGAAGCACTATCTGATCTACTGAGGGAGGACTTTCTGAGGTACTGAGGGAGCACTTTCTGAGGTATTGAGGAAGCACTATCTGAGTTATTAGGGAGCACTTTCTGAGGTACTGAGGGAGCACTTTCTGAGGTATTGAGGAAGCACTATCTGAGTTATTAGGGAGCACTTTCTGAGGTATAGAGGGAGCACTTTCTGAGGTATTGAGGGAGCATTATCTGAGGTATTGAGGGAGCACTTTCTGAGGTATTGAGGAAGCACTATCTGATGTACTGAGGAAGCACTATTTGAGGTACAGAGGGAGCACTTTCTGAGGTATTGAGGGAGCTATTTCTGATGTACTGAGGGTGCACTATCTGAGGTATTGAGAGAGCACATTCTGAGGTATTGAGTGAGCTCCGTCTGAGGTATTGAGCAAGTAGTTTTTGAGGTATTGAAGGAGCACTATCTGAGGTACTGAGGGAGCACTTTCTGAGGTATGGAGGGATCACGGCTGAGGTATTGAGGAAGCACTATCTGAGGTACTGAGGGAGCACTTTCTGAGGTATGGAGGGAGCACTCTCTGAGGTATTGAGGAAACACTATCTGAGGTATTGAGGGATCACGGCTGAGGTATTGAGGAAGCACTATCTGAGGTCCTGAGGGAGCACTTTCTGAGGTATGGAGGGAGCACTATCTGAGGTATTGAGGAAACACTATCTGAAGTACTGAGAGAAAACGTTCTGAGGTATTGTGGGAACACTTTCTGAGGTACTGACAGAGCACTTTCTGATGTATTAAGGGAGCAGTTCCTGAGGTACTGAGGGAGCAATTTCTGAGGTATGGAGGGAGCACTCTCTGAGGTATTGAGGGAGCACTATCTGAGGTATTGAGGCAGCACTTTCTGAGGCATTGAGGGGGCATTTACTGAAGTATTGAGGGATCACTTTCTGAGGTATTGAGGGAGCACTATCTGAGGAATTGAGGGAACACGATCTGAGGTACTGACAGAGCACATTTTGAGGTATTGCGGGAGCACTTTCTGTAGTATTGAGGCAGAAATTATCTGAGGTATTGAGGGAGCACTGTCTCAGGTAGTGGGGCAGAGCTTCCTAAGGTATTGGAGAAACACTATGTGAGGTATTGACGGAGCAGTTTCTGAAGTACAGAGAGAGCTCTTTCTGATTTCTGAGGGAGCACTTTCTGAGAAATTGTGTTTGCACATCTGAGGTATTGAGGAAGCACTATCTGAGTTATTGTGGCAACACTTTCTGAGGTTCAGACAGAGCACATTCTGAGGTATTTAGGAAGCACTTTCTGAGGTGTTGAGAGAGCAGTTTCAGAGGTACTGACAGAGAACTTTCTGAGGTGTAGAGGGAGCACCTTCTGAGGTATTGAGGAAGCCCTATCTCAGGTATTGAGGGATCATGACTGAGGTATTGAGGAAGCACTATCTGAGGTAATGAGGAAACACTATCTAAGGTAGTGAGAGAAAATGTTCTGAGGTATTGAGGGAACACTTTCCGACAGAGCACTTTCTGAGGAATTGAGGGATCACTTTCTGATGTATTGAAGGAGCAGTTTCTAGGGTTCTGAGGGAGCACTTTCTAAGGTATTGAGGGAACACTTTCTGAAGTATTGAGGGAGTACTATCTGAGGTATTGAGGGCACACTAACTGAGATATTGAGGGAAACGTTTCAAAGGTATTGAGGGAACACTATCTGAGGAATTGAGGGAACACTTAGTGTGGTATTGAAGGACAACTTTGCATGGCATTGAGGAAGCACTTTCTGACGTATTAATGAAGCACCAGCTGAGCTACCGAGGAAGCACTATCTGAGGTATTGAGGGAGCACTTTCTGAGGTATTGTGGGAGAATTATCTAAAGTATTGCGGGAGCAATTTCTGAGGTATTGAGGGATCAAGCTCTGAGGTATTGAGGAAGCACAATATGAGGTATTGAGGAAATACTATCTGAAGTACTGAGAGAAAACGTTCTGAGGTATTGTGGGAACACTTTCTGAGGTACTGACAGAGCACTGTTTGAGGTATTGAGGGATCACTTTCTGATGTATTGAGGGAGCAGTTCCAGAGGTACTGAGGGAGCAATTTCTGAGGTATTGTGGGAACACTTTCTGAGGTATTGAGGGAGCACTATCTGAGGTAGTGAGGGAGCCGTTCCTGAGGTACTGAGGGCCAATTTCTGATGTATTGAGGGAGGACTACCTGAGGTATTGAGGCAGCACTTTCTGAGGCATTGAGGATGCACTATCTCAGGTATTGAGTGAGCACTTTCTGAGGTATTGAGGAAACCCTATCTCAGGTATTGAGGGATCACGTCTGAGTTATTGAGGAAGCACTACCTGAGGTACTAAGGAAACACTATCTGAGGTAGTGAGAGAAAACGTTCTGAGGTATTGAGGGAACACTTTCTGAGATACTGACAGAGCACTTTCTGAGGTATTGAGGGATCACTTTCTGAGACATTGAGGGATCACTTTCTGATGTATTGAGGGAGCAGTTACTGAGTTTCTAAGGGAGCACTTACTGAGCAATTGAGGGAGCACTAACTGAGCTATTGAGGGAGCACTAACTGAGGTATTGAGGGAGCACTTTCTGAACTATTGAGGGAGCTCCTTCTGATGTATTGAGCAAGTAGTTTCTGAGGTATTGAGGGAGCACTTTCTCAGGTATTGTGGAAGCACAATCTGATGTACTGAGGAAGGTCTATCTGAGGTAGAGAGGGAGCACTTTCTGAGGTAGTGAGGAAGCACCATCTGTGTACTGAAAGAGCACTACCTGAGGTACTGAGGCGGCACTATCTGAGGTACTGAGGGTGCATTTTCTGAGTTATTGAGGGAGCACTTTCTGAGGTATGAGGGTGCACTATCTGAGGTATTGAGGGAGCATTTCCCGAGGTATTGAAGGAACTCCTTCTGAGGTACTGAGGGAGTACTTTCTGACCTTTTGAAGGTGCACTTCCTGAGGTTTGAGAGAGCACTTTCTGAGGTATTGAGGGAGTACATTCTGACGTATTGAGGGAACACAATCTGTGGTACTGTGGAAGCACTATCTGAGATACTGAGGAAGCACTATCTGAGGTACTGAGGGAGCACTTTCTGAGGTTTTGAGGCAGCACTTTCTGAGGAATTGAGGGAGCACTTTCTGATGTATTGAGGGAGCTGTTTCTGTGGTACTGAGAGAGCGCTTTCTGAGGTATAGAGTGAGCACTTTCTGAGGTATTGAGGGAGCACTATCTGAGGAACTGAGGGAGCAATTTCTGTGGTACTGAGGAAGCACTATCTGATGTACTGAGGAAGCTCTGAGGTATTGAGGGAGCACTATCTGAGGTACTGAGAGTGCACTATCTGAGCTGTTGTGGAAGCACTATCTGAGTACTAAGGGAGCACCATCTGAGGTATTGAGGGAGCACTTTCTGAGGTATTCGGGGGGACTATCTGAGGTATTGGGGGAGCACATTCTGAGGTATAGAGGGCGCACTATCTGAGGTACTGAGGAAGCACTATCTGAGGTATTGAGGGAGCATTTTCTGACATATAGAGTGTGCATTTTCTAAGGTATTGAGGGAGCACTTTCTGTGGTATTGTGGGAGCATTATCTAAAGTATTGAGGGAGCACTTTCTGAGGTACTCATGGGGCACCTTCTGAGGTATTGGGTGTGCACCATCTGAGGGAGAGAGGAACCACTATCTGAGGTATTGTGGGTGCACTTTCTGAGGTATTCAGGGAGCACTTTCTGAGATACTGAGGGAGCACTTTCTGAGGTATTGAGGAAGCTCTACCTGAGGTACTGAGGAAGCACTATTGGAGGTACTGAGTAAGTACTATCTGAGGAAATTGGGGAGCACTTTCTGAGGTAATGAGGAAGCACTTTCTGAAGTACTGAGGCAGCACATTCTGAGGTATTGATGGAGCACTACCTGAGGTACTGAGGAAGCACTTTCTGTGTTATTGAGGGAGCATTGTCTGAGGTATTGAGTGATCACTTTCATCAGTACTATGGGAGTACCTTCTGAGGTATTTAGGATGCCCTTTCTGATGTGTTGAGGAAGCACTATCTGAGAAATTTGGAGAGCACTTTCTGAGGTAATGTGGGAGCACTATCTGAGGTATTGCGGGACCAGTTCAGTGGTACTGAGGCAGCGCGTTCTGAAGTATTTAGGGAGCACTTTCTGAGGAACTGAGGGAGCACTATCTAAGGTACTGAGGAAGCACTGTCTGAGCGCTGAGGGAGCACTATCTGAGGTATTGCGGGAGCACTTTCTGAGGTACTGAGGCAGCACATTCTGAAGTATTGAGGGAACACTTTCTGATGTATTGAGGGAGCATTTTATGAGGTATTGAGGGATGGACTATCTCAGGATTGAGGGAGCAATTTCTGACTTATAGAGTGTCCATTTTCTAAGGTATTAAGTGAGCACTATCTGAGGTATTGAGGGAGCACTTTCTGTGGTATTGTGCGAGCATTATCTAAAGTATTGAGGGAGCACTTTCTGAGGTATTGAGGGAGCACCTTCTGAGGTATTGGGTGTGCACTATCTGAGGGACAGAGGAGGCATTATCTGAGGTATTGAGGGAGCACTTTCTGAGCTATTGGGTGTGCACTATCTGACAAACGGAGGAAGCACAATCTGAGGTACTGAAGGAGTACTTTCAGAGGTAGTGGGCAAGCACCATCGGAGGTACTGAAGGAAGCAGTATCTGAGGTATTGAGGGAGCACTTTCTCACGTATTCAGGGAGTACTAACTGAGATATTGATGGAGCACTATCTGAGGTACTGAGGAAGCACTTTCTGTGGTATTGAGGGAGCATTATCTGAGGTATTGAGGAAGCACTTTCATCGGTACTGTGGGAGCACTTTCCGAGGTACTTAGGAATCACTTTCTGAGGTGTTGAGGAAGCACTATATGAGGAATTTGGGGAGCACATTCTTAGGTAATGAGGGAGCACTTTCTGAGGTATTGAGGCAGCACATTGTGAAGTATTGAGTGAGAACTTTCTGAGGTATTCAGGGAGTACTATCTGAGGTATTGAGGGAGCACTTTCTGTGATATTGAGAGAGCATTATCTGAGGTATTGAAGAAGAACTTTCTGTAGTACGGTGGGAGCACTTCTGAGGTACTTAGGAAGCACTATCTGAGGTATTGAGGGTGCACTATCTGAGGTATAGAGGCAGCACATTCTGAGGTATTGGGGAAACACTATGTGAGGTATTGAGGGAGATGTTTCTGAGGTACTGGGAGAGAACTTTCTGAGATACGGAGGGAAGGCTTTCTGAGGTACTGGGGGAACACTTCCTGAGGTATTGAGGGAGCACTATCTGAAGTTTTGTGGAAGCACTGTCTGATGTACTGGGGAAGCACTATCTGAGTTATTGCGGGAACAATTTCTGAGGTACTGACAGAACACTTTCTGAGGTATTAAGGGATCACATTCTGATGTATTGAGAGAGCAGTTTCTGAGGTAATGAGAGAGCACTTTCTGAGGTACTGAGGGAGCACTTTCTGAGGTATAGAGGGAGCACTTTCTGAGGTATTGAGGGAGCAGTTTCTGAGGTATTGAGGGAGCATTATCTGATGTACTGAGGAAGCACTATCTGAGGTACTGAGGGAGTACTTTCTGAGGTATTGAGCAAGCACGATCTGATGTATTGAGGGAGCACTTTCTGAGGTAATGAGGATGGACTATCTGAGGTATGGAGGGAGCACTTTCTGAGGTATTGGGTGTGCACTATCTGAGAGACTGATGAAGCACTCTGTGAGGTATTGAGGGAGCACTTTCTGAAGTACTGAGAAAGCCTTATCTGAGGTACTGAGGGAGTACTTTCTGAGGTATTGAGGGTGCACTATCTGAGGTATTGAAGGTGCACTATCGGAGGTATTGAGTGTGCACTATCTGAGGTATTGAAGGAGGACATTCTGAGGTAGTGAGGGAGAACTTTCTGAGGTATTGAGGGTGCACTATCTGAGGTATTGAGGGAGCATTTTCTGAGGTACAGAAGGTGCACAACCTGAGATATTGAGTGAGCACTTTTGGAGGTATTGAGGGAGCACTTTCTGAGGTATTGAGGAACACTGTCTGAGGTACTGAGGAAGCAATTCCTGAGGTATTGGGGAAGCACTATATGAGGTATTGAGGGAGCACTGTCTGAGGTAGTGAGGGAGCACTTCCTGAGGTACTGAGGAAGCACTTCCTGAGGTATTGGAGAAGCACTATGTGAGGTATTGAGGGAGCAGTTTCTGAGGTACTGAGAGAGAACTTTCTGAGTTATTGACCGAGCTCCTTATCAGGTATTGAGAGAGTGCTTGCTGAGGTACTAAGGGTGCACTATCGGTGGTACTGAGGGAGCACTATCTGAGGTACTGAGGGAGCACTTTCTGACGTATTGAGGGTGCAATATCTGAGGTATTCAGGGTGCACTTTCTGAGGTATTGAGGATACACTATCTGATGTACTGATGAAGTACTATCTGAGGTATTGAGGGGTGCACTATCTGAGGTATTGAGGGAGTACTATCTGAGGTATTGAGGGAGCAGTTTCTGAGGGACTGAGAGAGCACATTCTGAGATACTGAGGGAGCACTTTCTGAGGCATTGAGATAGCAAATCTGAGGTACTGTGGAAGCACTATCTGAGGTATTGAGGAAACACTATCTGATGTACTGATGAAGCACTATCTGAGGTACTGAGGGAGCACTATCTGAGGTATTGAGGAAGCAATTTCTGAGTGTTGAGGAAGCACTATCTGAGGTATTGAGCGAGCACTTTCTGAGGAATTGAGGGTGCAATATCTGAGGTTTTGAGGGAGCACTTTCTGAGGTATTGAGGGTGCTCCTTCTGAGGTATTGGGCAAGTAGTTTCTGAGGTACTGAGGGAGCACTTTCTGAGGTATTGAAGGAGCACTTCCTGAGGTATTGAGGAAGCGCTATCTGATGTACTGATGGAGCACTTTCTGAGGTATTGAGGGATTACGTCTGAGGTATTGAGGAAGCACTATCTGAGGTACCGAGGAAACACTATCTGATGTACTTAGGGAGCACTATGTGAGGAATGGGGGGAGATCGATCTGTGGTATTGAAGAAGCACTATCTCAGGTCCTGAGGAAGCACTACCTGATGTATTGAGGGAGCACTTTCTGAGTTACTGAGGGACACTTTCTGAGGTATTGTGGGAGCATATCTGAGGTATTGAGGAAGCATTATTTGTGTTGTTGGGGGAACACTTTATGAGGTACTGAGAACAATTTCTGAGGTATTAAGGAAGCACTATCTGATGTACTGAGGAAGCATTTTCTGAGTTACTGAGGCAGCACTTTCTGAAGTATTGAGGGAACACTTTTTGAGGTATTCAGGGAAGGACTATCTGAGGTATTGAGGGAGCACTTTATGAGGTATAGATGGTGCACTATCTGACGTACTGAGGAAGCACTACCTGAGGTATTGAGGGAGCAATTTCTGAGGTATTGCACATGCATGATGTGAGGTACTGAGGGAGTAATGTCTGACATATAGAGTGTGCACTTTCTGAGGTATTGAGGGAGCACTTTATGAGGTATAGAGGGTGCACTATCTGAGGTATTGAGGGAGCAATTTCTGAGGTCTCTCTTGTCGTCCCCGGTGTCTCTCGCCCCTGCTCTCTCCTCAAACCCGGTCTCTCTCGCTCCCTGTTTCTCTTGCCCCCGGTCTCTCTCGTCACCCCCAGTCTCTCTCGCCTCCGGTCTCTCTCTCGCCCCCTTTCCCTCCCGCCCGCAGGCTCTCTCGACCCCGGTCTCTCTCGTCACCCCTGGTCACTCTCGCACACAGTCTCTCTCATTGCCCCCTGTCTCTCTCATTGCCTCCGGTCTCTTTCGCCCCCGGTCTCTCTCACCCCTCGTCTGTCTCGTCGCCTCTGGACTCTCTCACCCCTGGTCTCATTCGCACCAGGTCTATCTCGAACCCGGTCTCTCTCTTGCTCCTGTTCTCCTTCTTGCCCCCGGTTTCTCTCTCGCCCCCAGTCTCTCTCTCGCTCCTGTTCTCTCTCTTGCCCCCGGTTTCTCTCTCGCCCCCAGTCTCTCTCTCGCTCCCGTTCTCTCTCTTGCCCCCGGTTTCTCTCTTGCCCCCAGTCTCTCTCTCGTCCCCGGTCTCCCTCGCTCCCGTTCTCTCTCTCGCCCCCGGTCTCTCCCTCGCTCCCGTTCTCTCTCTTGCCCCCGGTTTCTCTCTTGCCCCCAGTCTCTCTCTCGCCCCTGGTTTCTCTCTCGCCCCCAGTCTCTCTCTCGCCCTTGGTTTCTCTCTCGCCCCCAGACTCTCTCTCGCCCTTGGTTTCTCTCTCGCCCCCAGACTCTCTCTCTTGCCCCCGGTCTGTTTCGTCACTCCTGGTCTATTGTCACCCCCGGTCTCTCATCAACCCCGGTCTCCCTCGCTCCCAGTCTCCCTCGGCCTCAGTCTCTATCGTCCCGGGTCTCTCTCTTCACCATTGGTCTCACTCCCCCCCGGTCTCTCTTGTCGCCCCCGGTGTCTCTCGCCCCTGGTCACTCGTCAAACCTGGTCTCTCTCGCTCCCAGTTTCTCTTGCCTCCAGTCTCTCTCATCACCCACAGTCTCTTGTCACCCCCTGTCTCTCTCACCTCCAGTCTCTCTCGTCCCCGATCTCTCAGGTGCCTCCAGTCTCTCTCGCCCGCCCCCCGGTCTCTCTCACCCCCGGTCCCTCATCACCCCCCGGTCTCTGTCGTCACTTCCTCTCTCTCTCGCCCTCGGTATCTCTCATCACCCTGGTCTTTCTCGCCCCTGGCCTCCCTCATCTCCCCCGGTCTCTCTCATCCCCGGTCTCTCTCACTCCCGCTCTCTCTCGCTCCCGGTGTCTCTCTCACACCCCAGTCTCTCTCGCCCCACCAGGTCTCTCTCGATTCCAGACTCTCTCATCCCCGGACTCTCTCACCGTCCCCAGTCTCTCTTGCCCCCAGTCTCTCTCGTCGCCCCCGGTCTCGTGTCCCCCCCAGTCTCTCTTGCATACCCGGTCTCTCTCTTGCCCCCGATCTCTCTCTCTTGTACCTGGTCTCTCTTTTGCCCCCAGTCTCTCTTGTCACCCCTGGTCTCTCGTCGCCCCCGGGCTCTCTTGCCCCTCCGTCTCTCTCATCGACCCCAGTCTCTCATCGTCCCTGGTCTCTCGTTGCCCCTGGTCTCTCTCGCCTCCTGTCTCTCTCATCGCCCACGGTCTCTCTCTCGCTCCTGGTATCTCTTGCCCCCGGCTTCTCCCGTTGCCCCTGGTCTCTCCCCTAGGTCCCGGTCTCTCTCTCTATCACCCCCGGTTTCTCTTATCTCTCCCAGTCTCTCTTGCCCCCAGTCTCCCTCGCCCCTGGCCTCTCTCACCCCCCGGTCTCTCTTGTCGCCGTCACTCTCACACCCCGATCTCTCTTGGCCCCGGTCTCTCTTATTGCCCCGGTCTCTCTCGTCAACCCCCTCTCTCTCATCAGGCCCGGTCTCTTGTTGCCCCCGGGCTCTTGCCCCTGGTCACTCTCATACCCGGTCTCTCGCAACCTCCCTGGTCTCGCCCCCGGTCTCTCACCCCCCTGGTCTCATTTGACCCCGGTCTCTCTCGCCCCTGGTCTCTCTCTTGCGCTCGGGCTCGCTCGCCCCCAGTCTCTCTCATCTCCGGTCTCTTTTGTCCCCGGTCTCTCTCGTCGTCCCCGGTCTCTCTTGCCCCCGGTCTCTCTCGCCTCCAGTCTCTCTCGCTCCCCCCCCTCGTCTCTCTCGCACCTCACCGTCTCTCTCGCACTCCCCCGTCTCACTCGCATGCGGTCTCTCTCGTCATCCCCTCTCTCTTGACCCCAGTCTGTCTCTCTCGCCCCTTTTCCCTCTCGCCCCCCCGATCTCTCTCGCCCCTGGTCTCTCTCGCCCCTCGTCTCTCTTGTCGCTCCCGGTCTCTCTCGCCCCGGTCTCCCTCGTGCCCGGTCTCTCTCGTCATCCCCAGTGTCTCTCGCTCCCAGTCTCTCTCACCCCCGGTCTCTCTCACCCCCGGTCTCTCTCTCTCTCTCTCTTGCCGCGGTCTCTCTCACCCGTGGTCTGTCACATCACTCCCGGTCTCTCGCCACCCCCGGTCTCTCATCAACACTGGTCTCCCTCACCCTCAATCTCTATCGCCCTCGGTCTCTCTCTTCACCATTGGTCTCTCTAGCCCCCCGTCTTTCTTGTCGCCCCCAGGGTCTCTCGCCCCTGGTCTCTCTCGCCTCTCGAGGTCTTTCTCGACCCCAGACTCTCTTGTCCCCGGTCTCTCTCATCGTCCCCGGTCTCGCGTCCCCCCGGTCTCTTTTGCCCACCCCATCTCTCTCTTGCTCCCGGTCTGTCTATCGCCCCCGGTCTGTCTCATCGCCACCGGTCACTCTTGCCCACAGTCTCTCTTGTCACCCCTGGTCTCTCGGCGCCCCCGGGCTCTCTTGCTCCTCCCTCTCTCTCATCAACCCTGGTCTCTCATTGCCCCTGGCCTCTCGTCGTCCCCGGTCTCTCTCTCGACTCTGGTCTCTCTCTCGCCCCAGTCGCTCTTGCCCACAGTCTCTCTTGTCACCCCTGGTCTCTCATCGCCCCCAGACCCTCTCGCCCCTCCGTCTCTCTCATCAACCCTGGTCTCTCATTGCCCCTAGCCTCTCGTCATTCCCGGTCTCTCTCTCTCGCACATGGTCTCTCTATTGCCCCCGGTCACTCTTGCCCGCAGTCTCTCTTGTCACCCCCTGGTCTCTCTCACCCCCGTTCTCTCTCGCCGCCCCTGGTGTCTCTCCCTGCCGGTATTTTGTCGCCCCCGGTCTCTCTCTCGCCCCCGGTCTCTCACGTCGATCCGGGTCTCTGTCGACCACCCTGTCTCTTGTCGCCACCAGTCTCTCTCGCACTCGGTCTCTCATCACCCCGGTCTCTCACCCACGGTCTCTCTTGCCCCCCAATCTCTCATTTGTGCCCGGTCTCTCTCGCCCTCCGGTCTCTCAACCCCAATCTCTCTCGCCCCCGATGTCTTTCACCCCCCCCCCGGTCTATTTTCGCGCTCCCCGCCACGGTCTCTCTCGGCCCCCGGCCTCTCTCGCCGCCCTCGGTCTCTCTCACCCAGTCTCTCTTGCCCCCGGTCTGTCTCGTCGCTTCCTGTCTCTCTCGCACACAGCTTCCCTCGCTTCTCGGCCTCTCTCGCCCCCGGTCACTCTCACCCCCGGTCATTCTCACCCCCGGACTTTCTCACCCCCGACCTCGTTCGCTCCCAGCCTCTTTCGGCCCCGGTCTCTCTCTCGCCCCCGGTCACTCTCACCCCCGGTCTTTCTCACCCCCGGTCTCTCTCGGCCACAGTCTCTCTCGCCCCCGGTCACTCTCATCCCCTGTCTCTCGTCATCCCTGGTCTCTCTCGCTGCCCCCAGTCTCTCACACCCCCGTCTCTCTTTGCCCCCGGTCTCTCTCACTCCCTGGTCTCTCTTGTCACCCATTCTCTCTAGCCCCAGGATTCTCTCTTGCCCCCGGTCTCTCACACCGTCGGTCTCTCTCGCCCACAGTCTCTCTCTAGCCCCTGGTCTCTCTCGCTGCTCCCAGTCTCTCACACCCCCGTCTCTCTTTGCCCTCGGTCACTCTCACCCCCGATCTTTCTCACCCCCGGTCTCTCTCGGCCACAGTCTCTCTCGCCCCCGGTCACTCTCACCCCCGGTCTCTCGTCACCCCTGGTAACTCTCGCCCACAGTCTCTCTCTAGCCCCTGGTCTCTCTCGCTGCTCCCAGTCTCTCTCGCCCCAAGTCTCTCTTTGCCCCCAGTCTCTCTGACCCCCCGGTCTCTCTTGTCACCCCCTCTCTCTCGCCCCAGGACTCTGTCTCGCCCCCTGTCTCTCTCACCTTCTGTCTCTCTTGCCCACAGTCTCTCTTGTCGCCCCCGGTATCTCGCCACCGGTCTCTCTTGTCGTCCCCGGTCGCTTGTCACCCCCGGGTCTCTCTCCACCCCAGTCTCTCTCGCCCCCGCTCTCTCTCGCCCACAGACTCTTTGCCCCCAGTCTGTCTCATCACTTCCTGTCTCTCTTGCACCCGGCTTCTCTCGCTTCTCGGCATCTCTTGCCCCCAGTCTCTCTCTCGCCCCCGGTCACTCTCACCCCCGGTCTTTCTCACCCCCGGCCTCTCTCGCCCCCGGTCTCTCTCTCTCCCCCGGTTACTCTCACCCCCAGTCTTTCTCACCCCCGGCCTCTCTCGCCCCTGGTCACTCTCACCCCTGGTGACTCTCACCCCCAGTCTTTCCCAGCCCCGGCCTCTCATCACCCCCGGTCTCTCTCGCGCACAGTCTCTCTTGCCCCCGGTGTGTGCCGTCGCCCCCTTTCTCTTTGGGAACCCGGCCTCTCTCACTTCTCGGTCTCTCTCTTGCCCCCAGTCTCTCTCTCGCTGTCCCTGGTCTCTCCTGCCCCCTGTCTCTCTTTGTCCCCGTCTCTCTCTCTTGCCCCCGGTCTGTCTCTTGCTTCCGGTCTCTCTAGCCCCCCAGTCTCTCTTGCAAACCCGTCTCTCGCTCCCCAGTCTCTGTCTTGCCCCTGGTCACTCTCACCCCCCGGTCCTTCTCACTCCCGGTTTCTCGTCACCCTCGGTGTCTCGCCCCCGGTCTCTCTCGCCCACAGTCTCTCTTGTCGCCCCCGGTCTCTCGTCACCCCTGGTGTCTGGCCCCCGGTCTCTCTCGCCCACAGTCTCTCTCGCCCCCGGTCTGTCTCATTGCTCGCTGCCTCTCTCGCTCCCTGGCCTCTCTCACTCCCGGTCTCTCTCTCGCCCCCCAGTCACTCTCGCCCCCAGTCTCTCTCGACCCCACTTTCTCTTGCCCCCAATCTCTCTCATTGCCACTGGTGTCTCTCGTCTCCCCCTGTCTCTCGCCCCGTTCTCTCTCACCCCAGGTCTGTTTTGCATCCTGGTCTCTCTTGCCCCCGGTCTCTCTCTCTCACCCCCGGTCTCTGTCGCCCCCGGTCACTCTCAACCCCGGTCTCTCTCGTCACTTCGTCTCTCTCGCCCCGGTACCTCTTGCTCCCGGTCTCTCTCGTGACCCCCTCCCTCTCACCCCCGGTCTCTTTCTCGCCCCCGGTCTCACTCTCGTCCCCTGTCTCTCTCGCCCCCTGGTCTTCCTTGTTGCCCCCCAGTCTCTCTCGCCCCCGGTCTCTCTCATTGTCCCTGGTCTCTCGTCACCCTCGGGTCTCTCTCCACCCCCAATCTCTCTTGTCCCCGGAGGCTTTCACCCCCTCAGTCTCTTTCGCCCCCGGTCTCTCTCTCTCTCTCTCGCCCCCGGTATCTTGCCCCCGGTCTCTCTCGTCACCCCCTCCCTCTCACTCTCGGTCTCTTTTACGCCCCCGGTCTCTCTTCACCCCAGGTCTCACTCTCTCATCCCCTGTCTCTATTGTCGCACCCGATCTCTTGTCACCCCCGTTTCTCTCTCGCCCCCGTCTTTCTCGCCCCTGGTCTTTCTCGCCCACAGTCTCTCTCACTCCTGGTCTGTCTCATTGCCCCCCGTCCCTCTCGCCCCCCCCGGTCTCTCTCACAAACCCCTCTCTCTCACCCCCTCGGTCTCTCTTCATCCCCGGTCTCTCTCTCTCGCCTCCAGTCTCCCTCATCCCCGGTCTCTCTTGTCACCCTGTCTCTCTCGCCCCTGGTCTTTCTCACCCCGGTCTCTCTCACCCCCGGTCTCTATTGTCGCACCCGGTCTCTTGTCACCCCCGGTTCTCTCTCGCCCCCTGTCTTTCTCGCCCCTGGTCTCGCTCCCCCCCTGACTTTCTCGCCCCTAGTCTTTCTCGCCCACAGTCTCTCTCACTCCTGGTCTGTCTCATTGCCCCCCCGTCCCTCTAGCCCCTCTGTCTCTCTCGCAAACCCCTCTCTCTCACCCCCTCGGTCTCTCTTCATCCCCGGTCTCTCTCTCTCACCTCCAGTCTCTCTCATCCCCGGTCTCTCTTGCCACCCTGTCTCTCTCGTCCCTGGTCTTTCTCACCCCCGGTCTCTCTCACCCCCGGTCTCTCTCAACCCCACTTTCTCTCGCCCCCAATCTCTCTCGTCACCCCCGGTCTCTCTCGTCTCCCCCTGTCTCTCGCCCCTGGTCTCTCTCACCCCAGGTCTCTCTTGCCCCACCTTTCTCTCTCACTCCCCACTCCGGTCTCTCTCGACTGCCCCCGGTCTCTCTCGCCCCCGGTCTCTCTCGTCATCCCGGTCTCTTGTCACCAATGGGTCTCTCTCCACCCCAATCTCTCTTGCCCCCAGTGTCTTTTGCCCCCCACCCCGGTCTCTCTTGCCTCCCCTGGTCTCTCTTGCCTGCCCCGGTCTCTCGCCCCCGGTCTCTCTCACCCCCAGTCTCTTGTCACCCCTGGGTCTCTCTCGCTCCCAGTCTCTCTTGCCCCGGTCTCTCTTGCTTCCCCCGGTCTCGCTTGGCCCGCCCAGTCTCTCTCAACCCCCAGTCTCTCTTGTTGCACCCGGTCTCTTGTGACCCCCGGTTCTCTCTCGCCCCCGGTCTCTTTCGCCACCAGTCTCTCTCGTTGTCCCCGGTCTCTCATTCCCTGGGTCTCTCTCCATCCCAATCTCTCTTGCCCCGGTGTCTTTCGCCCCCCACCACCCCAGTCTCTTTCGTCCCCGGTCTCTCTTGTTGCCCCCAGTCTCTCGTCACCCCCAGTGTCTTGCCCCCAGTTTCTCGCCCACAGTCTCTCTCGCCCCCGGTCTGTCTTGTCTCTCACTGTCTCTCTCACACCTGGCCTCTCTCCCTCTCCGGCCTCTCTCGCTCCCGGTCTCTCTCTCGCCCCTTGTCTCTCTCGACCCCACTTTCTCTCGCCCCCGGTCTCTCTCGTCACCCCCAGTCTCTCTCACCCCAGGTCTCTTTTGCGCCCCAGTCTCTCTCTCCCCCGGTCTCTCTTGCCCCTTCTATCTTCTCGCTCCCCCCCACGCCGGTCTCTGTCCCCCCCCCCGGTCTCTCTTCACCCCCAGTCTCTCTGTCTCGCACCCAGTGTCTCTCGTCACCCCCTCTCTCTCACCCCCGGTCTATCGCCCCCCCAGTCTCTCTCGCCCCCAGTCTCGCTCACCCCTGGTCTCTTGCCCCCAGTCTCTCACCTCCGATATGTCTCGTTGTTCCCAGTCTCTCTTGACAACCTTATCTCTCGCCCCCCCTCCCCTGTCTCTCTCACCCAGGGTCTCTCTTGCCCCTGCTCTCCTGTCGCCCCCTGCCACCTCTTGTTGCCCACGGTCTCTCTCGTCGCCGCCGGTCTCTTCTCACCCCCTTTCTCTCACCCCCAGTGTCTCTCGCCCCCGGCCTCTTTCGCCAACCGGTCTCTCTCGCCCACCCCCACACCCCACCCCGGTCTCTCTCACTCCCCCGGTGTCACTCGACCCCGTTCTCTCTCGTCCCTGGTCTCTCTCGTCACCCCGTTTTTCTCGCCCCCAGTCTCTCTTGCCCCCAGTCTCTTTTGAAACCCCGTCTCTCTCACCCCCAGTCTCTCTCGCCCCCTGATCTGTTGCCCCCCCACCCCAGTCTCTCTCGCCCCGGCCTCTTTCCCAACCGGTCTCTTTCGTCTCCACCCCCACCACCCGGTCTCTCTCGCCCACCCCCCCACCCCAGTCTCTCTCATCCCCCTTGTGTCTCTCGACCCCGTTCTCTCTCGTCCCTGGTCTCTCTCGTAACCCCGTCTCTCTCACCCCCAGTCTCTCTCGCCCCCTGATCTCTCGCCCCCCCAGTCTGTCTTGCCCCTCAGTCTCTCTTGCCCCCTGATCTCTCGCCCTCCCAGTCTGTTTTGCCCCTCAGTCTCTCTTGCCCCCTGATCTCTCCCCCCCCCAGTCTCTCTTGCCCCTCAGTCTCTCTCAGTCCACCGGTCTCTCTCACCACTGGTCTCTCGCCTCCAGTCTCTCTCTCCCCCGGTCTCTCTCGCCCCGGGTCTCTCTTTCCCCCGGTCTCTCTTGCCCCCGGTCTCTCTCACTCCTGGTCTCTCTCCCACCCAATCTCTCTTGTCTCCTCTGGTCTCTCGTCGCCCCCAGTCTCTCTCGCCTCCGGTCCCTCTCGCCCCCGGTCTCTTTTTAGTTGTCCCCGGTCTCTCTCGTCACCCCCTCCCTCTCGCCCCCGGTCTCTTTTGTTGCCCCCGGTCTCTTGACACCCCCGATTTCTTGCCCCCTGTCTCCCTTCTCCCTTGGTCTGTCTCGCCCCCAGTCTCCCTTGCCCCTGGTCTCTCTCGTCCCTCGTCTCTCTTGTCACCCTCTCTCTCACCCCCCCCCCCCGATCTCTGTCGCCCTCAGTCTCTCTCACCGCATGTCTCTTTCATCCTTGGTCTCTGTCACCTCTCACCCCTTGGTGTCTCATCGCCCTCAGTCTCTCATCGACCCGGTCTCTCGTCACACACAGTCTCTCGCATCCTGTCTCTAAACCCGGTCTTTCTCGCCCCCGGCCTCTCTCTCTCGCCACCCCTGGTCTTTCTCTCGCCCCCCGGTCTCTCTCTCGCACCCCCCCCCACCCCCCGTCTCTGTCTCTCTTGCTCCCGTGCTGTCTCGTTGCCCCGGTCTCTCTTGTGAACCCCTCTCTCACCCCCTGTCTTTCTCGCCCCCGGTCTCTCTTCACCCCCCCAACCCGGTCACTATTCCCCTCCCCCGGTCGCTCTCTCGCCACCGGTCTCTATCACCCCTGGTCTTTATTGCCCCGGTCTCTCTCTCTTGCCACAGTCTCTCTCTCTCACCCCCGGTTTGTCTCATCACCCCGGTCTCTCTTGTGAACCCCTCTCTCACCCCGGTCACTCTCACCCCAGACTCTCTCTCTCATCCCCCAGTCTCTCTCTTGCTCCCTGTCTCTCATTGCCCCCGCTCTCTCATTTCCCCCGGTCTCTCTTGCCCCCGATCTTTTTTGTTGCCCCCAGTCTCTTGTCGCCCCAGTCTCTCTTGCCCCCGATCTTTTTTGTTGTCCCCGGTCTCTCGTTGCCCCCAGTCTCTTTTCAACCCCGGTCTCTCTTGTACCCAGTCTTTCTAGCCCCCCGGTCTGCATTGTCACCCCTGGTCTCCCTCGGCCCCGGTCTCCCTCTTCACCCCAGTCTCCCTCTTCACCCCTGGTCTCCCTCGCTTACGGTCTCCCTCTTCACTCCTGGTCTCTCTCGTCCCGGTCTCTCTCCCCCCTGGTCTCTCCCTCGCCCCCACAGTCCCTCTCACCCCCCCCCCACCCCCCGCCAATCGATCTCACCCCCGGTCTCTCTCTCGTCCCCGGTCTTTCTTGCCCCTGGTGTCTCTCGTCCCCGGTCTCTCGCCACCTCCCGCGCCCCCTCCCCCCGGCCTCTCTCGGATCGGTCTGTCTCGTCACCCCCTCTCTCTCGCCCCCGGTCTCTCTCGCCCCCATTCTGTCTTGTTGCCCTCGGTCTCTCTCGCCTCTGGTCTCTCGTCTCTCTCGTCGCCCCTGGTCTCTAGTCACACCAGGTCTCTCGATCCCCGATCTCTCGCCTCCCCCAGTCTCTCTGGCCCCTGGTCTCACTTGCCCCTGGTCTCTCATCACCCTCGGTCTTTCTTGCCCTCAGTCACTCTCTCTCCCCGGTCTCTCTTGCCCCCTTGCCCCCCGTATCTCTCTCGCCCCCAGTCTCTAACTCTCCCTGGTCTCTCTCGCCACCGGTCTCTCTCACCTCTGGTCTCTCATATCTCCGGGTCTCTCCCTCTCCCCTCGATCTCTCTCACCCCCCAGGTCTCTCTTGTCCCTGTTCTCTCTCGCCCCTGGTCTCTCTTGCCCCTGGACTCTTTCACCCTCCCCCCCACTGTCTCTCTCAACCCCCCCACCCCCACCCCGCGCTCTCTTGCCTCTGTTCTCTCTCGCCCCCAGTCTCTCTCGTCAGCCCCTCTCACTTGCCCCCGGTCTCTCTCGCCCCCAGTCTCTCTCGTCGACCCCGGACTCTCTCTCATCCTCCGGTCCCTCTCGCCCCAGTCTCTCTCATTGCCTCCCCAGCTCTCTCTCGCCCCCCCGTGTCTCTCACCCCTGATCTCTCTCACCCTCCCTGGTCTCTCGTTGCACTCCCCACCCCCCGTCTCTCTCTCGCCTCTGTTCTTGCTCGTCTCCCCCCAGTCTCTCTCGACCCCTGGTCTCTCTCGACCCCTGGTCTCTCTCGCCCCCGGTCACTCGTCACCCCTGGTCTCTCTCTCCCCTTGGTCTCTCGCCCCAGTCTCTCTCGCCCCCCTCAGTCTCTCTCATCCCCCGGTCTCTCTCGTCACCCCCGGTGTCTCTCGTCACCCCCAGTCTCTCTCCCCACCAGTCTCTCGTCATTCCTGGTCTCATTCGTGCCCAGTCTCACTTGCCCCCGGTCTCTCTTGCCCGGTCTCGCTCGCCCCCGGCCTCTCACGTCAACTCCTCTCTCTCACTCCCGTTCTCTCTCTCACCCCTGGTCTCTCTTGCCCCCGGTCTCTCTCTTTCCCCCATTCTCTCTCGTCACGCCCAGTTTCTCATTGCCCCAGGTATCTCTCGTCCCTGGTCTCTCTCGCCCCTGGTCTGTCTCGTCGGCTCCTGTGTCACTCGCCCCCGGTCTCTCTCACACCTTGTATCTCTCTCGCCCCCAGTCTCTCTCACCCCCGATCTCTTTCGCCCCCCAAGTGTCTCTTGCCCCTGTTCTCTCTTGCTACTGGTCTCTCTCACCCCCAGTCTCTCTTGTCACCCCCGGTCTCTCGTCACCCCCTCTCTCTTGCCCCAGGTCTCTCTCACTCCCGGTCTCTCTCATCGCCTCTGGTCTCCCTTGCCCCAGTCTCTCTCACCAACCTCCCCCCCCGCACCGGTCTCTCTCACCCCCCGAGTCTCTCATGATCCTGGTTTCTCTCGTCACACCCGATCTCTCTTGCCCACGGTCTCACACGTCCCCGGCTTCTCTCGTCGCCCCCAGTCTCTCTCTCTCGTCCCCCTCTGTCTCGCCCCCCTCTCTCTCTCGCACCCCCTCCCTCTCTCGCCCCCCCACTCTCTCGCCCCCCTCTCTCTTGCCCCCTTTTCTCTTGCCCCCCCACCCGACCCCCTCTCTTTCTCACCGCCTCTCTCTCTCTCGCTCCCCTCTCTCTCGCTCCCCTCTCTCTCTCGTCACCCCCTCTCTCTCGCCCCCGGTCTCTCTCGACCACCGGTCTCTTTCATCGTCCCCGGTCTCTCGTCGCTCCCCCTCTCTCTTGCCCCCCTCGCCCCCACTCTGTCTCGCCCCCTCTCTCTCTCGCTCCCCTGTCTCTCTCAGCCCCCCTCTCTTGCCCCCTTTCTCTCGCCCCTCTCTCTCTCTTTCTCACTGCCTCTCTCTCTCTCTCTCTCTCTCTCTCTCACTGGCTCACTCTCTCTCGTCACCCCTCTGTCTCGCACCCCCCCTTCCGGTCTCTCACAGCTCTGGTTTCTCTTGTCATCCCCGGTCTCTCTCGCCCCCGGGCTCTCACGGCCCTGGTTTCTCTCGTTGCTCCCGTTCTCTCTCTTGTCCATGGTCTCTTTCGTCACCCCCAGTCTCTCGTCGCCCCCCTCTCTCTCACCCCCTCTGTCTCTCTCGCGCCCCTCTCTCTCGCCCCCTCTCTCTCGCCCCCCCTCTCTCGCACCCCTGTCTCTCTTGCCTCCTCTCTCTCACCCGCCTCTCTCGGCCTCCCTTCTCTCGCCCCCCCTCTCTCGGCCTCCCCTCTCTCGCCCCCCTCTCGCAGCCCCCGTTTCTCCCACCCCTTTTGTCCGTCCCCCTCTCTCTCTCGCCTGCCTCCTCTCTCTCTCTTGCCCCTCTCTCTCACCCCCCTGTCTCTCGTCCCCCACCCTGTCTTTCCCTGCTCTTTCACACTCTCTCGAATCATTGTCATCTCATCTCCCTTTCTCTCCTCCCTCTCTCTCTCGTTCTCGCCCCTGTCTCTCTCTCTTTCTCTTGCTGCAATCTCCCTCCCTCTCTTACCCCCTCTGTTTTCCCCCTCGCGTTCCATCTCTCAACTCCATCCCTCTCTCCTCTCTCTCTCGCCCTCACTCTCAGGGAGGGAGAGAGGGAAGAGTGGAGGCAGGTGGAGAAACCGGGATTGTGTGTGTGTGTGCTAGAGACGGGGGAATGAGTGAGAGTGAAAAGGAGAGGTGTTGAGAAGGAAAGAGTATGCAGAGATAGAGTAGGAGAGCAATGAGGAGAAAGGGTAGGGGAGAGGAAATGGGGAGCCCAGGTTGGAGGGGGGGTACAGAGGGAGTTAAACCCAGCTCCTGAGCTCAGGCCGCGGTGTCCTCCCCTTCCCTGAGGACCAGGACTTGGGGCTGAGTCTGTCTCTCTCCAGCTCAGCTTCTCCAACACAAAGACACACAACAACATCGGTCACTCTGCTGCTCGGCACGCTTTAATCAACATTTTTATTGTTTACAAATGGAAGTGATGGATACAGTCAGTGGGATGGTGCCTTTTCTCACTGGCCCCTGAGTTGTGAGAAACATTGAAATGTTTCCCTGTAACCCCCCTGTGGGATAAGGATGGATAAACCAGCGCTACCCTCAGTCTGTTACCATAGCGACAGGCTGCTCCATCGCTGAAACACTGTACTAAAATGAGAAAATCCCGGATGGATTGATTAATGAGGGAATTTGATTGATGGATGGATTTGGGTAACGGGATATTTCAGCACAGCCTTCAGCTGCTGCCTGAACTTAGTCTGGGTCACAGCATAAATCGCGGTGTTTGTGCAGTAACTGATGAGCTGCAGCATGAAGCCCAATTCCCCCACAAAGGGATGGAGATACAGAGGGGAATACGCAATATCAATCATCCGGTACCATATAGAATACAGCATTAACGTTGACCATAACAGGATGAAATTGGCAGAGATCACAAACAGTAAAATGATGGATTTTTTTCGGTTTCTCATTTCAGTGTCAGACTGAGCGTCCCCATTGGTGTGAGCGCGGAGTCTCCTGCGGGCTCTGCTGGTCACTAAAATGTGTTTGACGGTGAGAACATTGAGCAGCAGAATCAGGAGAAATGGGACACACGGGGTTAGAATGTGGTGGAGGAACTCGATTGTGACCCAGTCAATGGAGTATAGAACAGCGTCTGTTCCATCACAAAACCAGGGCGTGTTCACCAGCCGATACCGAGCCTCGAGCATAAAATACCAGAAAATGTTCTTCAAACAGCTCAGCACAGTCACTGCTCCCAGAACCACAGCCGCCGTTTTCTCACTGCAATATTTACTTTTCAGCTTCTGGCAACAAATGGCCACAAACCGATCAAAGGTGAAAGTGACGGTGAACCAGACAGAGCAGTCATTGGCTGCATAAAGCAGGACCCCGTGGATATTACACACGGGGACGGAGTCCCTCAGGAAATAAAACTGTTCTTTCTAAACAGTGGGAATGTGTCTCAGGATCAGGTCGAGAATAATGACCAGGAGATCCGCCGCTGCCATAGCCCCAGGTAAAGTCTGACACATGGAGACAATCCACAATCTTTTTCAAGCAGGACGTAGATGGTCACTACGTTAACTGTGAGGAAAGAAAACAAACCCATTATCCATCAGCCTGGAGGCAAAGGGACCGGTTTGTTCGGGGACCCAGTGAGATTTACAAATGTGTCCCTGTATTCAGGGATTTATTGAAATAATTGGAGCTGGAATAACAAATGGGAAGCTGGGAATTACTGACAAAAATGTGATATAAACCACAAGAATCCCTCCCTCCCCAAACACACAGAGACACATCCATCAGGACAGATGGTTTCTCGAACATTCCCACACACTCGATCACTCGAGAGCAGACACAGGTCACTCCTTCCCAGTTCCTAATACAGTGGGTGGGAACCATCCCCGTGTGTGTATCTGTGTGTCTCTGTGTGGGGCAGGTCTGGCAGTCTTTGTGGTGCTTAAAGTGATGCAATGCCACCCTCTGCTGGCCTCCACACGCCACTGCACAGGCATTGGCAGAGGGTGAAAACCAACAGGGATTCATTCAGAGTGGGGGAGGGAGAGGGCAGGTGCTCACAGCACCATCCAAACTGATGTCCTATCCATGGACTGATCTAAACGTCCTTTAAACGTTGTAACTGTCCCTGCTTTCATCACATCCTCTGGAGGTTCATTCCACACACAAGCCAGACTCTTTCTAACATAATTACCTCTCATGACTTTTGTAAATCTTTTTTCCTCACCCCTTAAAAATCCCTCAGTTTTGAATCCCCAACTCTAGAGAAAAGACATCAGCCCTTCAGCTTCTCTGTAACCCTCATTATTTTATAAACCTCTGTAATGTTACTGCTTAATCTCATATTCTTCAGTGAAAAAAGTCCCAGCCGATCCAGCCTCTCCTTATAGCTCACTCCCTCCTTTCCCAGCAACATCCAGGTTAATCGCTTCTCAACCCTCTCCAGCTTAATAATATCAAGGTCAATAATATCAAAGTGAATAGTGAAGGTATTTTCTAAGGGTATGGGGAGTCCAAAACTAGAGGACATAGGCTTAAGGTGAGAGGGGAAACATTTAAAAGTGACCTATGGGGCAGCATTTTCACACAGAGGGTGGTGTGCCTATGGAATGAGCGGGCAGGATGACCAGACTGGACACAGTATTCCGGAAAAGGTCTCACCAATGTCCTGTACAACCACAACATGACATCCCAATTCCGATACTCAAACATCTGTCCTATGAAGACAAGTGTGTTAAACACCTTCTTAAATGCACTATCTATATGAGATGCAAATTTTAAAGAATTAAACCTGACGGCCTAGGTTTCTGTACTACAGCACTGCCAAAGGCTCTACTTTTACTTGTATAGGTCCTGCTGTTGTTTGATTTACCAAATCCAGTGCCTCGCATTAATTCAAACTAAACTCCATCAGCCACCCCTCTGCCCGTTGTGTGATATTACTGCCACCTCCCCCTCCCCCTTCAATTTTAAAACGCCCATCCCTCTCCAGGAGGCCTGCACAATCCGGCCTTGATTTTCACAAAGACCCTGAGCTTGGCTTGCCTTGTGTGGTTAGGGAGAGGAGGGACAGATTGCAGACACAGTCAGTGGGGAGGAGAGGCTGGACAGTAATCAGCGGCCTGGTGTCATTTCATGGGTTCAGGAAAAGGGGAGTTGCACGTGGGAGGTGGGTAAGAGTGATTGGTGTTTTGGGGTCAGAACTTAAGCTCTTCCTTCGTCTCTGGTGTTCAGTAATAAATATATATTTGAAACCCTTCATTGGGCAGAGTTTGTCTGCAGGATTTCTTTCCTTAATATTGCAGACTACAGGTAATAGCGATTAAAGATGTTTACAGTTAACTTCGATGGCACAGCACGTACACTCAATATCCTTGCATTTGTTTAACAATACAAAGTATTGTTTGTAATACAGTAATGGTAACCTGATTATAATAAATCCACACCAAGCACTAAAGTGGGCACTAAAATATGACTCAATATCTGGGTATGGTAGTGTGGTGGGTAGTGTCCCTGTCTCTGAGCCAGAACTCTGGATTTGATTCCAATTCCTGAACTTGTGTGTTCCTAACTCTGGACCAGAAGGCCAGGATTCAAGTCCTGCCTGTTGCAGATGTATGTCACATCATGTCAGAACAGGCTGATGAACAAACACACAGGAGAATACTGTTACAGCTTTATGGGTATTGCTGAGTGATGCTAGTCCCTACTTCCGTGCACAAAGGTCTAGGTGTAAAGCCCACAGAAGTGTCTCAGGATACATCTGAACAAACTGATTAAAATGGATTTAGAATTGTGACTTGATGGAGAAGGAAGAGGTATCAATATTGTATTTCAGAATTTAGGCCCAGGATGACTGAAAGTACAGCCATTCGTGTTGATTGGAGTCACATTTTGCAGCCGTAAAGGTTTATAAAATCAAAATGGCCATAGATAGGGTGAGTAGTCAGGGGTTTTTCACCAGGTTAGGGGCGTCCAAAACTAGAGGGCATTGGTGGAAAGTGAGAGGGGAAAGGTTTTGACGAGACCTAAAGGGCACCATTTCACACAGAGGGTGGTGTGCGTATGGAATGAGCTGCCAGAGGAAGTGGTGGAGGCTGGTACAACTACAGCATCTGGGTACTGAGAGACCTGGCGAGCTTTTCCAGCAATTTCTGCATTTCTTTAAAAAGTGCATTCATTTTAACACAGGTATTCTGAATAAATTAAACATTTTTATTTTTTAATGACGCAGGGACATAAAAACGTATCTTCAAATTGACTGAGACCATTTTCTGCTACGGGTCTGTCTCTGTGTATGACAGCAGCAATGATGCACCGACATGGAGCAGGGAATGTGATGGAGACATAGTTTGGACAATGTACAAGGAGACCTCACATGGTCCAGTTTGGGAGAGGATGACATTATTGTGTGATTCAACTCAGAGAGGGAGAAAATGTAATCTTCCCGAGAAGGAACGGCCTATTGCACTCTCTCTCCTTCATTGTTCCTCATCACAGCAATGTGTGCGAGCTAAAACAAACTCTACAGTCATCGTTACCATTCTTATTTTTACAGAATCCCTGCAGTGTGGAAACAGGCCCTTCGGCCCAACAAGTCCATACCAACCTTCCCAACACTTACCCCTGACTATTGCACATAACCTAGAAATCCCTGAACACTACGGACAATTTAGCATGACCAATCCACCGAACCTACAAAGTTTGTGGTAGGAAACAGGATCACCCATTAGAAGCTCACACAGACAAGGGGAGAATGTGCAAACTCCAGACAGACAGTCACCCAAGGCTGGAATCGAACCCAAGTCCCTGGTGTTATAAGGCAGCAGCGCTCACCACCGTGCTACACTTTGGATGATCCCGAACCAGAATTCACTGGAATCTACTCACTGCCTAAAGCAAAGGGAATTCAGTCAAATCCAAACTCTCCCAGGATGAAATCCCATTTCTAGCAGCTTGTGTGAGTACAATATCTTCAGAAGCAGAATAACGTTTTGGACAATCTCACAATTTATACTTTGCCATGAGTTCCAATAATATTTGGACCAAGTTATTTCAAGTTAAAATTGTAGAGATTTTGTGTGTGTGTGTGTTTGTGTGTCAGAGTGTGTGTGTGTGTGTGTGTGTGTGTGTATATGTGCGTGTGTGTGTGTGTGTGTGTGTGTGTGTGTGTGTGTGTGTGTCAGCATTTTTAGAAAGGGAACTATTGATTATATAATTGCAATACCCAAACAGTTTGCCATTCATCTTAAAAATCATAGTTTGAGTAACATTGCTCTGGATCATAAACGTGTTGTTTTAGCAGATTAAAGAAACTAGCCTGACTTGTTCCTAAAACTGACCCTGACCCAGTCTGAGACTGATATCATCGGCCACATCACCGACCTGGTTACATTTCACATTTGTTGTGAGCAGTGGAGTAGTGGGACTAGAAAAGGAAACAGTGACCCAAAAAGCTGGGGAACTATAGACCGGTGAGCCTGATGTCAGTGGTGGGTAAGTTGTTGGATGGAATTCTGAGGTACACGATTTACATACATTTGGGAAGGCAAGGGCTGATCGGGGTAGATAACGTGGCTTTCTGCATGGGAAATCATGCCTCATTAATTTGGTTGAGTTTTTTGAAGAGGTGACAAAGAAGATTGATGAAGGCAATTTGGTAGACATTGTCCATATCGACTTCAGCAAGGTGTTCATTTAAAGAACAAAGACCAAAGAAAATTTACAACCCAGGAACAGGCCCTTCGCCCTCCAAGCCTGAGCCGATCCAAATGTACAGTCTAAATCTATCAGTCAATTCTTAAGCATCTGTCTTCCTCTGCTCCCCACCTACTCATGCATCTGTCCAGACGCATCTTAAGTGAATCGACCGTGCCTGCCTCTTCCACCTCTGCGAGCAACGTGTTCCAAATGCCCACCACCCTCTGTGTGAAGTACTTACCGAGTGTATTCCCCCTTAAACCTTCCACCTCTCACTTTGAAAACACAACCTCTCATTATTGAATCTTTCAACCTGGGAAAAAGCTTGTCTCTATCCACCCTGGCTATTCCCTTCATGAATTTGCAAACCTTAATCAGGTGTCCCACCATCTCCTTTTATCTCGTGAAAATAAACCGAACCTACTCAGCCTCTCTTCATAGCTAGTATTTCATTCTGATTGGGAGACAGATTAGTAAGTTTCAGTCACATAAGATACAGAAGATGCTAGTCACAATTGGCTTGAAGGAAAAGGGATATTTTTCAGACTGGAGGCTTGTGAGCAGCAGTGTGCTGTAAGAATCAGTACTGAGTTCACTGCATTTCATCATTTATGTAAAGGATTCAGATGTGAATATTGGGGCCATAGTTAGTAAGGTTACAGATGACATCAGAAAGGTGGTGTGGTAGATTATCTCAGAGTACAACAAGACCACAATTAGATGGGACAAAGGGTCAAAGAGTAACAGATGAAGTTTAATTTAGATAAATATGATGCTTTGAATTTTGGGAAGGCAAATCAGGGCAAAAATTATATACTTCATGTTCAGGTCCTGGGCATGTTGTGAAACAAAGGGACATAGGACTGCAGGTACATTGTTCCTTGAAAGTGGAGTTGCAGGTAGACAGAGTGGTGCTGAACACATTTGGCACATTTGCCTTAATCAGTCAGAGCGTTGAGTATAGGGGTTGTGGTGGTATGTTGTATCTGTACAGGACGTTGGTGAGGCCACTTCAAGAATACTGCGTACAACTCGGTTATCTGCAGAAATGACTTACACAGATGTCCCAGGACTGGAGGTTTGAGCTTTAGGGAGAGGCTGGTTAGGTTGAGGTGTTTCCCGCTGGAGTGTCAGAGGTTGAGGGGTGACATTATAGAGGTTTATAAAACCATCAGAGGCATGGATATTCTGAACAGCCATGTTCTGCTCTCCAGGGTAGGGGGGGTCCGGAACAAGAGGGCATAGGTTGAAGGTGACGGGGATTGATTTAGAAAGGACTTGAAGATAAATGTTTCACACAGAGAGTGGTGTGTGTACAGAGAGTGGTGTGTGTACAGAAATGCTGTCAGAGGAAGTGGTGAAGTTGGTTACAATCGCACATTTAAAAAGTATCTGAGAGAGGAGGGATATTTACCAAATGCTGGCAAATGGGACTGGATCAGATTTGATATCTGATCGGAGTGAACAGATTGGATTAATGGGTCTGTTTCCATTCTGCATGACTCTCTGATTCTATAAGAGGGATGATGAAAAATTCTGAAAGGTCCTTTCAAGTCGGAATTCTCTTCACTGGAAGGTTATCGTGTCTCTATGTTCACATTGATTGAAAGCTGCGTTCGTTAAATATTTGACAAAGAAGTGAGTCACAGATAATGGGACACAGACAGGAAAGTGGGGCTGAGACCACAACCTGATCAGCCACAATTTTAGTGCCTGGTGGAGAAGGCTCAAAGTATCTAATGACCCAACCCTGCTCCTCAGTCCCATGTTCCTGTGTTCCATTCAGCCCCTCAAACCTGCGAGACAGGAGCAGTTGGAGACTACTTACTCCTATAACCTGTTGCACAGAAACACGGGAGACCACTCAGTCCCTCAGTACTGTCCCACACGGTTTGAGATGATTTGGGAAATGTAATTGGAAAATCCAGGCACAGGTATGAAAGAGGCCCCTCATCTCTCTTTAGAAATCTTCCCCTCTCTGCAGCTTGTGCTCCATTTGTTGGTCATGTTGTAGACCCAGATTCACTGTGAATACAGCCCACATACCTCACCCAGAGATGGCACAAAAAAATCATCTGGTCTCCCTGACTGCAATATGCAATACCAGAACAAAAATAACACCCACTAACTTTCCAATAACAGAATGTGGGAACATCAGAAACAGGGGCAGGTCATTCACTCCCCAAACCTGCCTTGCCCTTCACTAAGATCGTGGCTGATCTGCTCCTGGCCTCAAATCCTCTATCATACCCAACTCTTCATAGCCCTCAACTCTCTGACATGTCAATATCCATCTATTTCCTCTTCAAATACTTTCAGTCATCTAGCTCCCCGAACACGTTTGAGAAGAGAAATCCTGACATTCAATCCCACCTGTTTGAAGAAAACACTTGCTGCTCCTATATCATGGCTTATTGATGCGAACAAAAGAGGTTGAGACAAGGGTTCAGATAAAAATGACTGGCCCTGATATCAAGGCAGTGGTTGACTTCTGTTGGCATCAAGGAGCTGGACTTAATGGGAATCAGAGTAAACTCTCCAGTATTTGGGGTCAAACATGGCACAAAGAAAGATGTTCATCGTCTCAGTCCTGGGTCACCTCTGTGGGAGATCCTCAGGGTAGCTTCCTCTTCACAAACATCTTTAGCTGCTTCATCAATGTCTCCCCAACCTCACCCTGCTCACCATAAGAACAGAAGTGGGGATGGTCTCTGAAGATTCCACAATGTGCAGAACATTTTGTCACCTGTCAGCTCCTGAATTGGTCTGTGTCTGTGTGCAGCAAGACCCAGACTCCGTTGAGGCTTGTGCTGTTAAAGTATAGTCACATTCAAGTACCAGCACTGCCTGACACTGCACATTGCCACAGTAAAACAAGAGTTCATTCAGCACCTCACTCTGGTTTCACAGGAATATGAGGAAGTCGTTCAGCCCATTGACGTTACTGGAGATGAACTGGGATAGCCCATTCAGTGCCTCGAGCCTATTACTCAGGAAGGGAAGGAGTCTAGTGTGATGGACCATACCAGAGCCCCTCGAAAATATTTGACGGCAATAGCCTAGACTTTTATGCTTTCTTATTTCTAAGGAAATGGAAAGTTCTGTTCCAGATACAATGTGACTGGTCAAACTAATCGGTGTGAAGCAAAACACCATCTATTTCAACACGACAGAAGAAATAACACCACAGAAAGAGGAATTGTATTGACAGCTTAACGGAATAATAGATCTAGGAACTATTACTAATGAACTGTTCCAATATAGGGAAATCCCATAAACACAGCCCTTGGCAAAAAGAAATATTCAGACACAGAATGTCACAAATATTTCTCCAATCCAGGAATTAAAAACAGCATCAAGAGAAAATTCAGAGAGTGTAGCAACCAGGAAACATTCCCTGAAGCTTCCAACTCTGTGGAGACCCCAATAGTTTCTGATGTTACTGAGAAACCAAAACCCAGAGATCCTAATCTGTGAGAGCTGGCCACACCCATTCAGGCTGCATTAAAATTAACCCAAGGCCTCCCTAGCAGTTACCCAAGTGGTCTTAACTAGCCAGCTTGGTAACGATCGTTCAATCTGTCTCATAAAAGAAACCAGGACAAAATAACCTATTAAAGCTGCAGCACCATCACACTTGTCAGCACATTGAGCTGTCAAACAGGAACCAGGGGTAACCCAGTCAGGCCCTTGGCCCTGTCCAATTGAACGAGGAAGAAGCCAATCAGTCCCTTGAGTCACTTATACAAGAACAGTAGGAGGCCATTCCCACCTCAA
This sequence comes from Chiloscyllium punctatum, assembly GCF_047496795.1. Lineage (NCBI taxonomy): Eukaryota > Metazoa > Chordata > Chondrichthyes > Orectolobiformes > Hemiscylliidae > Chiloscyllium > Chiloscyllium punctatum. Next base: position 21,930,173 of record NC_092772.1, read on the forward strand.
TGCACTTACACGGGGGCAGAATGAAATAATTGATGCTGATTCCTGATGAATGTCTTATGCCCAATATGTCGATTCTGCTGCTTCAAGGATGTTGCCTGACCTGCTGTGCTTTTCCAGCAATCGACGCTCTACTCTGATCTCCAGCATCAGCAGTCCTCACTGTCTCCAGATTGATGCTCCAACATGATGAACAAGTGGGGCAGAGGCTGCACAGACAGACTGCTCCACATTGTTCCTCTTGGCTCCGTTGTTTATGATACACACGTCGGACTTCAACGTGGTTTTCTAGTGGTGAGGAGGGAAGCCATATGTCTTGTGTGAAGTCTCAAGAAGGCACCTTCCATCTCTGAGAAGCCAGCCTGGTGTTCTCTATGTAAGACGGAAGCTGGTGGGAATTGTTACCTGTTTCAGATGGAAGGTATTGTGGCTGCTGTTGGGGATTGTGAGCAACCTGACGTTCAGTACAGGGTTCACACGCCGACTACACAATAACATGGGGAGAGTTAATTTAGGCATATAAACTATTAGGAAAGTCATGATAGACTGATGAATGGACTCTCTAAGTTCAATTAATGGTGATCTTGTGCATGTTGATCTTGTCGAGTGCACGTCCTGTTCAGTGTAACGTGTATGACTTACTCTGTCCAAGTCTATTTCCACCCTATGATCTGTCTGGCCATGCTTACTATGATCTGTCTCCACTGCTCATAAACAAAGTGTTTCCCTGTACTGAGGTACACGTGACAATAAATCAAACCAATCAATCCTGGGTAAAGTATGGAATTTCTCTCCCTGTCAATGTCTGATTTGGAAATAAGTGATCGCTGCCACTCCTTGTGTTTCAGCGTCACCATTTCTTCGTCTCTCACAGCTCTACAGATTAAACACTCAGCTTATTCACTCTATCCTCATGTTAGCATCACCCGTGTCTGTGGTAAGGAGATCATTCCTTACAAAGGACATCAAATCTGTAGAGAGTGCCCCAAATGCTCTCTCAGCAAGGCTCTACAACAGCAGGAAGATGGCTTTACTTATGTACTCGAATCATCTTACAATGAAGCACAGCATACCATTGACTGCACCCATTACTTACACAGGGTTTGATTCAGAGCAGTCAGCACAGACTTGTGAGTGGAAGATCATGCTTCCCAAATTTCTTGGAGTCCTTTGATGAAGTTACCGGGACGTTTGATGAGGGCAGAGTGATAGATGTAGTCTCTATGGATTTCAATAAGGCCTTTGATAAATTTCCTCATGGCAGGCTGCTCAGGAAGGTTACATCATGTGGAATGAGGTTGGGGGGAGCTGGCCAATCGGATTCACAGTTGGGTTGATGGGAGGCAGCAGAGGGTTTAGTGGAAGGATGTTTGTCAGACAGGAGGCTGGGTCCATTGCTGTTTGTTATCTATGATTTGGTTGAGAATGTACAAGGTATGATTAGCAAATTTGCAGATGACACTAAAGTAAGTGGGAGCATGGTCAGTGAGTAAGTTTATCAGAAATTGCAGCAGGACCTTAATCAGGTGGGAAATGGGCCGAGAAATGGCAAACGGAATTTAATATAGAAGCATGAGGTCTTGCATTTTGGAAACTCACATCAAGGTAGGAGTTTCATGGTGAATGGGAGGGTCTTAAGGGGTGTAGTGGGCAGAGAGACCTTGGAGTTCAGGTGCACGGTTCTCTAAGAGTAGAGTCACAGGTAGACAGGGCAGTGAAGAAGGCTTTTGGCACATTGGCCTTCATCAGGCAGGATATTGTGTATTGAAGTTGGGACGTTATGTTGCAGTTACACAGGACTTTGGTAAGGCTGCACTTGGAGTATTGTGTTCAGTCTTGTCACCTTGTTATGGGGAGGATGTTATTAAATTAGAAAGAGTGCAAAAGAAATTTACAAAGACGTAGCCAGGACCCAATGGTCTGAGTTATAGGGAGAGGTTGGACAAGCTAGGACCTTTTCTTTAGCGTGTAAGAGACTGAGGTAGTCCTTATAGAGCTGTATAAAATCACGAGGGGTATGGATAGGGTTAATGCTCTCAGTCTTTTTCCAAGGTGTAGAGAATCGAGGATTAGAGGGGGTCAGTTTAAGGTTAAAGGGGAAGGAATAAAAGGGAACCTGAGGGGCCACCTATTTACATAGAGGGCTGGTACGTGGATGAGTTGCCAGCAGATGTGGTTGAGGGAGTTACATTAACAACATTTCAAAAACATTTGGATAAATATGTGGATAGGAAAGGACTGGAAGCATATGGGCCAAGTGCAGGGAAATGGGGTTAGTGTGGATGGATATTTACAAGGTGGATTTGTACCCCTCTGTTAATTAAAACCAATCACCCAGAAAAGTTCGCCTCACCTTGTAATCTGTTAAAATACGAGGGACACAGATCTCCTACATTCCACTATTTAAACAAAAATTATCAAGTTAGTTTCTTAACTTTAATAGTGAACACTAAGCTACAAGTATTCACAAATACAAGCCCATCTTTTCTTAGCTACTTACTATCTGACTCCAACTCTGTAAAGATATGCTGTTCCAACAACCCACATATGAAACATTAAAATCTTAAGACCATACAGTCTCTATCTTCCCCACTGTGTTCACTCATTCAGCTGCTGATCTCACTGGGTCATGTTTTTTTTTATTGCAAGTAGGTTTACATGAACATGTGTCTTTGATAGAGAGTGTTTGAGATGGTCAGTTAGCACTCCTGCTCTACAGCAGTTGCTCTACTGTTGGATGGCAGCAGCTCTCCCTCTAGTGTTCAAAATGCTGAGTTTATATAATCCCCATGATATAATAATTTTCATAATTTGATTGCTGCCCAGGTGTCCAAACAATAATATTCAAATTCTGTTGGTTTCTGGTATCCTTAGCGTTATTTAAACTCTTTGGTTGCATTTGAATGGCTGTCAAAACAGCAACCAAAATTTAGGTATCCATTTCTCAGCTAATGGTGACATGTGGAACAGTGTGACCTTTAGCTGGCATCTGTGACTTTAATTTCTATTCAACAAAACCCGTTCTGTCTTAAAGTGCCCATACATGTTTTTGGCTTCATAACATTTTGCCACTTCAGAAAATAAAATGAACCAGCAGAATGAAAAGATGTCATCATTCCTTTTCCTCTAATTCTTAATCCAAATTATATGAAATACAAAAGTATTAATCTCAGTTATATCATTCATATTAATTCTGCACACCAATACAACACTGGAATAAGTCAAATCTTATCTCCACTGCTTTCCTTTAAATCCGCGAAAACCCATCTGCTATCACATTGTAGGAGCCGCAGCATGTACATTTTGTGAGTTTAAACTCGGAGACATAAGACACCAATTAAATAGTCTCATATTCTGGTCTTTAAATATTCCAAAAAATGTGAGAGATTTGTCGTTGTCCACAACTATCCCCGACAATTTGTTTGTCATATACACATTAAAATATTGTCAGGCCAGTGTGAACCATATTCATTCTTGTTCAATAATGGAGATTTTGTATTTTTTCTCTGGTGGATATTGAGTTTTTTCGACAAGTAGCCAATTAACCATTCAATTCCACCATCCTCTTTCTGTAGCAAGACATCGCCGACCCGGATATCCCGAGCGTAAAACACAATTTTCAAAGGGTTTCAGAATATTTGGTGTAGCTAAAGCTGGTGTGGTGATTAATACTGCTTTAAAATTCTCAAACGCCTCCTGGCATTGTTCTGTCCACCACAATTCTGTGTTCTTCTTTAGTAAATCCATCAGTGGTGCCAATACGCTGCGGAAGGTTGGAACAACGTTCCGATAGAATCCACTCAATTCCAAAAATCGAAGCACCTCTTTCTTCCAGGATGGTTGTGGAAATTCCTTAAAACCCTTCGTCTTTGTGTTCCATGGGGTCAACCTTCCATGTCCAATGTAATGTCCCAAGAATGTCAACTCTGCCTTCGCGAATTCTGTATTCTTTAAGTTTATTACCAAGTTTGCTTCTTAAAATCGTTCAACATGCTCTGCCAACTGTAACATGTGAACTTTCAATCACTTGCTAAAGATCACTACATCATACAGATAAGCTGCACAATTTGTTCATATGGCCACAACTCTGTTTCTGAGTCTTAAATGTGGCTGGTGCATTATTTGTTCGTATGAAATACTCGATAACGTTTTTTTTTGTCATCTCTGGTATCTTTACTAGATAGTTTAACTGACTCCACATTTTTTTTAATTTGAAAGGGGCCACTAAACCTGGCTTTGAAGAGATTTCTTACCACTGGTGGCAATACAAATACGTCATCCCCACGGGAAATCTTCAACGTTTCAGTGTTTTTATCTGCCACCTGCTTCACTCTATGTTGTGCTCTTCAGATACTGTTTAGTAAACTCACCTACTCCATCTACTCTCTCCTTCGCCTCACACACATAATCCAGGTGTGAGATTTCTGACTTCGGTCCTGTCAATTTTTATTTAATTAATTTCAAAGGACCTCTCACTTCATGTATGAATATTAACTCAAAGGAAGGAAAGTGAGTAGATTTATTTGGGGCATCTTTGATGATAAGCAATTTAATGGGGCACCTTTATCCCAATCATTTGGCCAACCCTGACAGTACGCTGTTAACATAGTCTTCAGCATCTGATGCTAACTTTACAAGGCTCCCTGGGATTCAGGACGGGACGCCCTTGATTTGAAGTGCTGTATGCCTAAGCTATCCATGACTTCCTTAAACAGCTGAGCGGTAAAATGAGAAACTTGGTCTGACTGAATCTCTCTGGGCAGCCCACAGCGAGTAAAGAAAGCTACCAACTCCTCCACCACCCTTTTTGCCTTGACACTCCAAGAATGGAATTGCCTCTGGAAATCTGGTAGACACATTCATTATGGTCAGCAAGTATTAGTTTCCACTTTTACTTTAGAAAGGGGAGCTACACAATTAATCATAATCCACGTGCAAGGTTCTTCGACTGCAGGAATTGGCAAGAAAGGTGCTGGTTTTATCACTACCTGTTATTTACCTACCATTTGGGATGTATGTCACGTACAAAAAAATAACCACGTCCTTGTGCATTCCAGGCCCCTAGAAATGCCTCTGTACCTTAGCCTGAGTCTTCTGTACACCTAGGTGACCCCCTGCAGTTAGTTTATGAGCTACCCATAACATTGCATGCTACCGGTAACACTATCTGGTGCACTTCAGCCCATTTCCCTTCTGCAGTAACCTATCGGGGTCTCCATTTTAATTTTATGATTCTATCTTTAAGTTAATAACGTTCAACAATATATTCTGATTCCTTTTCTGTGTGTGTGCATGTGTATGTGTGTGTGAATGTGTGTGTATATATCTGTTGTAAGTCCATTAGCCTTTCTGGACTAAACCCCTCTGCCTGATCCTCTGCCTGTTCAGGTTTATCCTGCACCGTTACATCAAACAGGGGGTCAGTTCACTGAGCATCAATTCATTTGTCTTTTCGTTCGTTTTTCCTTCCTGCTGGAACTTATGACAGTGGGATCTTGTTACGACACAGTCTGGAAAAAATCCTGGGTAATTTTCTTTTAACTCACCAATTCCCTAGTCTTCCTTTGGCTTCTCCACCACAAGGGGGGCCTATCCCACCTCGCCTCCTGCTAAATCGTTCCCAAGAACAAACAGTATTCCTGGAACTGACACTCTGTTACTCACTGTCACTGTTGCTTCCCTAATCTTGATTTGGCATTCCATCCTGATGTTACACAAGGGAATGCTTAATTTCTGTCCCCATTCCACAAATTAACACGGTCTTGATGAACATGCCAGAACGTGTGAAAAATCGTTCATCTCTTCCGATTAGAGGATGAGAGAAAGTGAGGGCTGCAGATGCTGGAGGTTAGAGTTGAAAAGTGTGGAGCTGGAAAAGCACAGCACGTTGGCAGCATACTAGGGGCAGGAGCGTTGACGTTTCAGGCATAAATCCTTCATCAGGAAAGTGGAAGGTAAGGGAGGGGGAAGGAGTTTGAGAAATAAATGGGAGGGTGGGGGTGGAGCTGGGTGGAAGGGAGCTTGGAAGGCGATAGGTAGATGCAAGTGGGGTGTGATGGTGATAGGTCGGAGAGGAGGGTGATAGGACTCCTTTCGGTGGTAGGACAGCTGTAACCGTCAAACTGTATTGCATTAACGTTGACTTCACCAAATTCCAAATCTCCCCTCCACCAACCTCTCCCAGATCCAACCGTTCAACCTAGCACTGCCCTCTTGGACTGCCCTAACTGTCCATCTTCCTTTCCACCTATCGACTCCACCCTACCCTCCGACATAAAACTATCACTCACACCTACATCTTCTTATTGCCTTCCCAGTGACCCTCCCACCAGCTCAGCTATTACCCTCGTATTTATCTTTCAGCCCCCTTGTCCCCCCACCATGTTCCTGACGATGGGTTTGTGCCTGATATTCGATTGTCCTGCTGTCTGGATGCTGCCTGATCTGTTGTACTTTTCCGGCGCCTCACTTCTCAACTATTACAGACTGAGCAGATTCCATATCTCACAAAATTATAACTTCTTGTCCTTCTCCCCCTGTTCTTTCTGAGTAAATTTATCTACAGAGGTGAATTCTTTGGAGAGATCAGGCACTGTCTCCATACCCAACCCTTGCCTAGGCTGTGCAATTTCCTGCAGCTCCTCGGCTCCACTTGGGGTGTCCTTTACCAGTTTCACTAATGCCACTGGGCTTAGCCTCTTCTACCACATCTTTTCCCAAAGTGTCTTCCTTTAACGCCCAGCACGGTGTGTCCCAGCTTACTGCAGTGAAAACAACTTTTTCCCTGTGCCCTTCTTAAACCACCAGCACTGTAATTTTATGTGTTCCACTCCCTTATAGTAAGAGCACCTGAGGCCTTTCACCACCTTTCAACCCCCCTTGGGCTTCTTTCTTCACCTGTGGTAAACTATTGTGAGCTACTGTTCGCTTTGTAATGTGTGATCGTCCCTTCTCCCAATTTCTATCCCTCACAGGATGACATTTCTGCCAGAACCTAAATTTCATCACATGCCCCAGTGCATATTTACCTGCCATTTCTGCCGCGCTTCTCACTTCTTGAACTTTCTATTCATTCACATGAATTCTTACTATCTCTGGAAGTGAGTCCTTTAACTTCTCCAGCAGGTTAATCTCCCTTCAAGCCTCACAGGTCTTATCCATTTTTAAGGCCAGCACCCACCTGTCAAAATGACTGTGGTTAATTCTTTCAAACTCAATATAAGTCTGACCTGGTTGCGTCTCTATTTTTCTGAACCTCTGTCTATATGCTTCTAGTACCAATTCATAACCAATCAAAATAGCTAATCTGACATTTTGATAATCTCTTGATATTCTCATCTGACAGCGCTGCACATACCTCACCAGCTGTGCCCACCAGCTTAGTCTGAACTAGCATTACCCACAAGTTCACTGGAGACTTCATCTGACTCGCCATTGTTTCAAATGAAACAAAAAAGTTTTGACATTTTTCTCATCGAAATATGGCAAGTTACTAACCTAGTTGTATACATCCCTATGTTCTCCCTTCATCTCCATACTGTTAATTTAACTTTCTTGTCTAATTCCCAACTTCTGAATTTCAAATCCCCTCTCTCTTTCTTTTTCCTCTCTTTCTCTTTCATCTCACTCTGTTTCCATCCCTTTATTTATCTTCTAACTCCAGTTGCCACATTTGCAATTTAAGTTTTTATAACTCTACTGCAGTTGCCTATTTCTCTGATACACCAAAGTGCTTAACCAACTCCATTACAATTTCAGCTTCCCTTTTGTCCCTGGTTAAACCCAATTCCAACCTATTTGCTAATTCTAAAAAAATGTCCTCCTTCTGTTTTTTCTAAACTTCCTTGGAAAATTTGGGAACCTCTTTAGTAATGTTAAAAGCCATTTCCCTCACTTTTCAATTAACTAACCACAAGTAACAAAATTAAACGAATTTTCCCACTGGTTTTATTTGAAGATCAAAGTCACTAATTGCAATGAGTTGGAATTTGCTGGGACCTGTTGTATCTCAAATCTGTTCAAGTCGGTCCAAGTGCCACACGGCAAGGCCCTAAACTGTTATGACATCAATGTTGAACCCATCTGTTAATTAAAACCACACACCTAGAAAAGCTCACCTCACATCATCATCTGTCAAAACGTGAGCGACAGAGAACTCCTAAATTCCACGAGTAAACACAAAATAACAATTCATATGTATGCAAGTTAGCTCACTGAGCTTGAAGGTATGTTTTCAGAAGTTTCATCACCATGACTAGGTGACATCACCAGTGAGAGTCTCCGGTGAAGCTCTGGTGGTATGTCCCGCCTCTCTATTTATAGGTCTTGGTTTCTTCAAGTGGGTGATGTCATTTCCGGTTATTTTAACAAGAGAATGTAGACATGATCTAAATTGTTGCGTTTATTGATGGACTTCTGGTTAGAATACCATTCCTGTAAGAAGGAACTTGCGTGTGTTAGTATGTGTTTGTCCTTTGTACCAGTCAATGTAGGTGCCCTTCTTTGTCTGTATGCATGGAACATAGTGATAGTGCATCATGTCTTTTGGTGGCTAGTTGGTGTTCATGTATCTGCGTAACACAACAACAGGACAGTTTCAATGGTGGAACAATGATTTTATACACACTGTTTAATCAATGTGTGTGTGCAGATAAGTCGCATTTTTCATATGTGTGCAACACATTGTAAATGAACATCAGAGACACAGTTAACGAAAAATGATGCATATGATGTATAAAATTGATAAAACATTAAAACATGTTTTGATCCTCTCAACATTCCCTCCTTTTCTGGGATTCCCAACTCTAATCTCTCATTCTCACCAGGATCTGTGATCCAAATTCTTGATTCTGGTGTCCCAACTTATTTCAGTTAATCTCCTTTCTACCGGGACTTCAATATGTTGGCCTGCTGGGTTCTTTCCAAAACTAGTGTCTGTCATATTATTGGAGATAAATACTCTGGCATCAGACTCAGCATTGAACATATTACTCTGTTGTACATGCACTGTACAAAGGACCACAGCACACAGGCATTGCCAAAACATTGGGGGATGTTAATCTACTTCTTTCAATAACGTGGTTGCCTCATTTTCCATATCTCCATATCTATATCCTCTTTCTCGTTCTCCCTTTGTATCTAGTTGAGAAATCCACCAATTATTCTTCGTGTCCCATCTCCCAAAACTCCTTCTTTCAGTTTATATCTAGCGCTCTCTTCAAGATGTAATGTGGTTATAATTAAGCAATGTAACTACAAAGACATGAGGGCGAAGCTGTCCAGAGTTAATTGGAAGGGGAGCTGAGCAGGAAAGACCATGGAGCAGAAATGGGAGGAGGTTCTGGGGATAACTCGAAAGATAATACCAGAAATGCAACCCCAAGAACTTGAAACATACTCATGGGAGAACAAGGCAGCCATGAGTGATAATGCAACAAACCAAAAGGGAAAACATACAATGTGGTGAAGATGATTGGGAATCCAGAGAATTCATTGGCTCTGAAACTACATAACGCTGGCATCACTGACACGACAGAGCTCTTAATCATGATCAGGGAAAGAAACAGAGGAAACACATTGCCTTTTAACACAGAAGATGGTATTTCTCAAGGAAAAAGATTCAGTTGAATTAAACATTTGCTTTAAGATCAGTTAAATGCTTTTGCGGAATGTGTCAGGTTGGAAGCAAGACCCGGGAAGAGAGACCCTCAGTAGAATGAGAGCATGAAAATGGAAGCATTGCCACATCAGAAACAAGCTTAGGTCACTGAGTGCAGGGCTGATGAGTGAATGAGTCTCAGTGAGAATTGGGGAGCAGACAGCAGAATTGCATTGCAGATATTGCAGCTTGAAACTGTGTATTCACGTAATGCTGTAGACCACAGCAGCAGGAGAGGCAGACATGCATTAAACCACAACCTGTAACTTTTTACCAGGGAAATACCTCAGTCTGTCATTACCATCAACACCATCTATAGCTCAGTGACGAGTGTGGGTGAATATGTCAGAGTCAGATTTACATGAACTTTAACCTGATGCTAACTCATTACAGCTACCAGACTTGACCAACAGATCTGAATGAAGTACTGCAGTCCTGCCACATTCAGTCATAAATGGTGATGGACGATTAAACGAATGACTGGAGGAGAGAGTTCCACAAACATCCCCATCCTAAATAATGGAACAGACCTGCACATCAGTGTAAAAGAGAAGGATGTTTTATCTGCACAATCTTCTGCCAGAAGTATTGAGTCGATGATACACCTCGCCCTCACCATGATGCCCACAGAATCACAGATGGCAGTCTTCAACCAATTTGATTCGCTGCACGTGACATGAAGAAACAGGTGAACACAGTAGATACGACACAGAAAATGGACCCTGAAACCACTCCTGCAATAGGACTAAAGAATTGTGCTGCACAACAAGCCGTGTCCCTGGGGAAGCTGTTTCATTCCAGCTCCAACTCTGACATCTCACTGGCAATGTGGAAAATTACTCAGCTATTTCCACTCCCCTAAAACGGGAATAATTACAATCTGACCAACTACCACCTCCTCAGTCCCATCATGACGGTCAAATTGGTGGGAGTTCTTTTTGACAGAGCTTTCAAGCAGCACAGAAATAACCTGCTCAGTGTGGTTTCTGATAGGTCCCCATGTGGAGATGGTGCTGTTGTGGAAATGTCACTGGATTTCTAATCCAGACCAGGATAATGCTCTGGCAGCGGGTGGCAGTTGAAGACAATTAATAAAATATCGAGATCTAAAATCTGGGCTCAGTAACAGTGACCTTGAAGCCAATATCGATTGTAAACAGAATTTCCTTCTCCAATGTAGTTTTAGGAAGTGAATCTCCCATGATTTCCTGGGCTGGACTAAAACTGACTCCAAAGACCCTGACATGTGATAAACATTTCAATGGTCTCTGAACCCCAAGCAAGGGCACTCATTTGTACCAAACTACTCCGAGGTCTGTAAGGATGAAACCGGACAGAACACCCGGCCTCAGCATCAATGTCAGAAAAGGGAATGGGAACACAGTCCTGTCGACCCTGCAGAAACTCCCTTCCTAACATCTGAGAGCTTGTGACAGCATTTACAGAGCTTTCCCACAGACTGCACAGAAACATTGGGAATTGAAAACACATTTAGCCTCCTCATTCTAGTTCATAGAAAAAATCTCCTCAATGCACTTACCCCACACGATATACATATCCGTTAATGTGAGTAACCTTGGGAAGCTATAAAATAGGCGGTGCTGTAGTACATTTGGTCCATCGAGTTTGCTACCCAATTCAATATAATGATGGTTGGCCCTTCATTTCCCCACCGTACTCCTGCTCCCCCACCATCCCTTTACTGTCTCTAAATCCTTATTTATAAGCAGTGTCTCGGTTTCCAGGTGTGAGCGTATTCCCCAAGTTCCCCAGTCAGCGAGAGCAGACATTTATTATCATCTCAATGCAGAGTGACTGCCTGTACCTAATACTGTGGCCCCTTGTTTTACAAGTCCCAGCCAGGGGAATTATCATCCCTGCTTCCAATCTGTCTCACCCTGTCAGTGTTTTGTATATTTCACTGAGATCTCCACTCATTTTCCTAAATCCCATGAAATTAACAGAGGAAGTTTGCTGAGGTGTTGCAGGGATCGGTGATTGGGGCCCAGCTGTTCACAATGCACAATCACTCCAAACTCTGCTCCCAACACAAGCCTGTCATCCCAGAGATCAATCTGGTCATCCTTCACTGCTCTCCATCAATGTCAGGTTTGGCCTTTATTAGGTACGGAGACCACAACTGCACACAATACTGCACAATGTTCGAGATGATACCTCACCAAGGCCCTGTATAGCTGCAGTAAGACACCCTTTCTCCTGGACTCACATCCCCCTGAAATGAAGGTCCACACACCATTTATCTTCCTTTCTGCTTTCTGTTTCTGCAATATTACTTTCAGCGACTGGTGTACAGGGAGATGCAGATCCTTTTCAGTGTTACAGCTCCCCACTTGGTGGGTCTGTGTACACTGGGCAGCGTGCCAATGCCATGCCCAGTATTGACTTCTGGTTGCAGAACTCACTGCGCTGCATGGGCCTCAGAGGTTTATGCAGAAGGAAACAACAAAAAAGAGCATACATCCGTTTGTAGATCAACATGTTTCAACCAATCCTTTCCAAATGGTAGGCTGACAATTTATCGTTTCCACCAAAAGGCACACCGTCACCTCTATACACATTCTTCTCCATCTGTCACGTATTTACCCATTCACTCCAATTGTCTTAGTCTTCTTGGTGCTTTTTTATAACCTCCTCACCCACTCACAATCCCACATCCGTTAGTGCTGTCAGCAGGCTGGGATATATTGTATCTGATTCCAGCAACCAAATGTTTAAAGGGCATTGCGAACAGCTGGGCCCCAAGCACCGATCCCTGCGACACCTCAGCAACCGTCCTCTGTTAATTTCTATTAATTTATTTCATGAATATGTTTGTGACTGGCTCGGCCAGCATTTATTGCCCGTCCCTAGTTGCCCTTGAGAAGGTGGTGGTGAGCTGCCTTGTTGAACGCTGCAGTCCACCTGCTGTGGTTGACCTCCAATGCCATTAGGGAGGGAATCCCAGGATTCTGACCCAGTGACTGTGAAGGAGCAGTGATAAATTTCCAAGTCAGGATGGTGAATGGCTTGGAGGGGAACCTGAAGATGATGATATTCCCATACATCTGTAGCCCTTGTCCTTCTAGATAGATGTGGTTGTGAGTTGGGAAGATGGTATCTGAGGATCTTTCGTGAATCATTTCATTGCAGCATGTAGGTAGTAAAACACTGCTGCTGCTGCTGCTGCTGAGCGTTGATGGTGGAGCATTGTGGATGAAGGGACAGTCAAACTGGCTGCTTTGTCCTGGATGGTATAAAGCTTCTTGAGTGTTGTTGGGGCTGCACTCATCCAGGCAAATTGGGAGTCTCCTATAACATCTCTGACTTATGCATTGTAGACGATGGACAGACGTTTGGAAGTCAGGATGTGAGTTACTCGCCGCAGTATTCCTAGCTTCGGACCTGCTGTTATAGTTACTGTGTTTATGTGGCGAGACCAGTGAGTTTCTGAGAAATGATTCCCCACCAGGACTTTGATACTGGGAGATTCAGGGATAGTAACACCATTGAATGCCAAGGGGCAGGTTAGATTGTATTTTATTGGTCATGGTCACGGTCTGGCATTCGTGTGGGCTGAATATTACTTGCCACTTGTCAGCCTGGATACTCTCCAGATCTTGTCGCGTTTGAACATGGACTGTTTCAGTATCTGAGGAGCCACAAATGTTGCAGAACATTGTACAATCATTGGCGAACATCCCCACTGCTGACCTTAAAATGGAGGGAAGGTCATTGATGAAGCAGCCCTGAAGAAGTTTTCGGTCACTGCTCAAGGGACTCCTACAGATTTGGAGCTGAGTTGACTGACCTTCATCAACCATGACCACCTTCCTACGTGTCAGGTATGATTCTAACCAGCGGGGAGTTTCCCTCTGATACCCATTGATTCCAGTGTTGCTAAGGCCCCTTAATACCACACAGGGTCGAATGCAACCTTGACTTAAAGGGCTGTAACTCTCACTCTACCTCTGGAATTCAGCTCTTTTGTCCATGTTTGAACCACCATAATGAGGTCAGGAGCTGAGTGGCCCTGGTGGAGCCCAGACTGGGTGTCATTGATCGGGGTATTGCTGAGAAGACGCTGCTTAAAAGCACTGAGACCTTCCACCACTTTACTGATGATCGAGAGGAGACTGATGGGATGGTAATTGGCCGGATTGGATTTGTTCTGCTTTTTATATATCGGAGATACTTGGGGTAATTTTCCACATAATGAGGAAAAGCCATTGTTGTAACTGTATTGAAACAGTTTGGCTAGGTGAGTGGCAAGTTATGGAGCACAGGTTTTCAGTACTATTGCCAGAATGTTGTCAGATTATGGACCCTATGGAGTATCCAGTATCTCCAATCGTTTCTGGATATCGTGTGCACTGAACCAAATTGGTTGATGACTGGTAACTGAATTGCTGACGACCACTGGAGGGGGCTGAAATGGATCATCCACTCAGCACTTCTGACTGAAGAATGTTGCGAATGCATCAGCCTGATCTTATACGCTGATTTGATGGGCTGTTCCATCATGGATGAAGGGGTTATTTGTGGAATCTCTTCCTCCAGTGAATTGTTTAATTGTCCCCAACGTTTCTCGGCGAGATGTGGAAGGACTGCAGAACTTAGATCTGAACCGTTGCTTGTGGGATCACTTGGGTCTGTCTATCACTTACTGTTTATGCTGTTTGGCGCACAAGTAGTCCTGTTTGGTCGCTTCACCAGGCTGACACCTCATTGTCAGGTATGCCTGGTGCTACTCCTGCAATCCTGCACACTCCACTGAACCAATGTTGATTTTCTGGATTGATGGCAATTGTTGCGAGGGGGAGATGCCAGGCCATGAGGTTATGCGGGAGTACAATTCCACTGCTATTGATGACCCACAACACCTTATGAACATCCAGATTTTAGCTGCGAGATCTGTTCGAATTCTGCCCGATTAAGCACCGTGATAGTACCACCCAAAATGGTGGCGGTTATTCTCAATATGCAGTTGTGACTTTGCCTCCACAATGACTATGCGGTGGTCAATCTTACCGATATTGTCATGGACAGATACTTCTGTAACTGGCAGATTAGTAAGGCTGTGGTCAAGTATGTATTTTCCACTTATTGGTTCCTTCACCACCTGCCGCCAGTTATATCCTTTAGGATCCGGCCAGCTCGATCAGTAATGCTGTAGCTGAGATACTGTTGGTGGTGAACATTAAAATCCCCCACCCAGAGTACATCTTGCGTATGTGCCACCCTCAGTGCTTCCTCCAAGTGTTGGTCAGCATGGAGGAGTACTGATTCATCAGTTGAGAGAGGCTGGTACATGGTAATCTGCAGGAAGTTTCCTTTCCCATGTGCAAACTAATGCCATGAGACTTCATGGGACACAGAGTCACTGTTGAGGACTCCAAGAGCAATTCCTCTCAATTGTATCCCACTGTACCACCACTTTTGCTGTGTCCGTCCTGCTCATGAGACAGGAGATATCTAGGGAAGGTAATGGGGAGTCTGGGACATAGTCATACTCACAGAATCATTCATTTCAGAAAATGTCAGGCTGTTGCTTGACGAGTCTGTTTATTTCTATTCACTGTTGCCTGCCAGCTGTCCCATTCTAGAAACATATCCATATATTCGCCCCAATCCACTCAGATTTGATTTTGCAAATTGAGCTTGGAGCTTGACCAACATTTTTCTAAAAATAATAATGTTTTACATCGTTGCTTCTCTTTCATTTGTCTCCCAGTTTGTTTCTCAAACATAATTCCCATTTCATAAATCTATGTTAGTGTTGTCTATGACCATTACTTTCAGTCACAATGATTTCTGCTCAACCATTTACTAACTATGTTCTATGTTCCATGTACTCTATCATTTTCCCACACCAGATTCGGTTTTCCTTGTATTGTTAGAAAGTTTTGTGAAGACAGAACTGAAGTAGTGGCTTCATAGTTCTGCCACTTCCCTGTTTCCCATTCTCTATTCTCTGGTTTCAAACTGCAAGGAAACTGTACTTGATTTCTCATATTTCTAACATTGACATAATTTAACAAACAAATAAAGTTCACTCTTTTAACTCTTTGAACCCTCTTCAGAAACTCATCAATTCCGGCCTTAAACTGCTCAATAATTGACCTTCCACACCATACACTCACAGGGGCATAGACTCTGTGCCGACAGAAATACAGCACGACCGATACTAGTCCCACCTTCCTACACCAGGCCCATAGCCTGGAATGTTATGACACTTCCAATTGCTCGTCCAAGTGCTTTTTAACAATTGTGAGGTGATCATTCCCCTCTCCGGAAGTAATCCCAGAACCCCACACCTCGAGGTGAAAAAATATTTAAGTCCTCTCTGAACCTTAAATTCTTCACTTTAAAAGTGTGCTCCTCTGTTCTTGACCCTCTGACTAAAAGGAACAGCTGCTGTCTATCCACCCTGTCCATGTCCCTCAGAATCTTATCCTCCTGAATCACTGACCCCTCAGCTTTCTCTGCTCCAAAGTAAACAACCCGAGCTTATCCAGCCTCTCTCTGTAGCTGATATGCTCCATCCCAGGGAACAACCTGCTGAATCACCTCTGCACTCTCTCCAGTACAATCACATCCTTCCTGGAATGTGGTTCCCGGAGCTACATACAGTATTCCATTTTGTCTGAACCAAAGCCCTGTATTGCTCTTATAATCTACAAGAAGAAAATTAGGACTGCAGATCCTGGAGATCAGAGCTGAAAAAATGTTTTGCTGGAAAAACGCAGCAGGTCAGGCAGCATCAAAGGAACAGCAGAATCAACGTTGCGGGCATAAGCCTTGTTCAGGAATCTGCCCGAAACATCGATTCTCCCGCTCCTTTGATGTTGCCGGACCTGCTGCGCTTTTCCAGCAACACATTTTTAAGCATTAACCTGTCCAGTCACATTCAGGGATGTGTGGAGAAGCACAATCTGAGCTTCCCAGTTTGCTGCCATTTATTGAGTCCTCCCCTGCCTGGTTCCTTCTCCCAAAGTGCATCACTTCATATTTATCAGGGTTACATTCTATCTGCCATTGATGTGCCCATCTGACCATTCCATCTGCATCTTCCTGTAACTTAAGGCCTTCCTCCTCACTGCTAACCACCCAGCCAATCTTTATGTCAAACATACACTTACTTATCACACCTTCACCACTCTCCACCTAGACCCCTCCACATTCACATCTATATTTTGTTATGAATAACACAAACAATAAGGGACACAACACTGATCTCTGTGATACACCAGGGGACACTGGTCTCCAGTCATACAAACAGCCTTCTCCCACCACCCTCTGCCTCCTGCCACTAAGACAATTTTCGTTGTAACTTGTCAAGTTATCCATCATATTGTGAGATTTTACTTTATTTTTCAGTATCCCAGGTGGAAATTTGTCAAAGGCCTTCCGACAAAACTCAAACTAATTCAATCAAATCCATTGGATGTGACTTCCTCCTGATAAAGTCATATGATTATCCCTGATCAAACCTTGTGACTCTGATTGGAGTTCGATTTTCTCCTTCCCTATTTTATCCAGTAGTTTCCTTAACAGTGATTTAATACTCGCTCGTCTATATTTCCCTGGTTTATCTCTCCCACCCTTACTGTGAAGTGGAATCGTATTAGCAGTTCTCCAGTTCTCTGGCACCTTCCTGTGGTCAGATTCTAATTAAAATATTCAGTCAGGGTCTTTCCTCCTTCGACCCCAACAGCCGACTGTGATACAACTCATTCAGACATGGAGATTGGTCCAAATTTGTACAGAACAAAGCCTCAAATCCTTTCTCATGTTTTACATCAATCTGTTCAAGAGCTTCTCAGTCCATCTTCTTGAATTCTGTATCTGCCTCCTCCTTCTCCCAAGTAAAATAGATGTGAAGGTCTGATGTAACAATCCATCAATGTTCTCCAGCTTGACACACAGATTGCCCCTTTGGTTTCTAATGGACTCTAACTGTTTGCTGATTATTCTGTTTACTTGTCCGTGTAGAATATCATGGGATTCTCCCAGATCTCGCCTACTTGTACTTCCTCATGTCCCTCTGTTGTTCAGTCCTTTCGATGTTTCTAAGATTCACCACAATCAACTCTCATGTTTTGAAACTCGAGATTACAGGCTGAGGTTCCCCATTAGCCAATCTTGCCATTTTACGGATTAATCTGGATAATGCCTTTTGAAGTTCCTCTGTAGTCAGTATATTCTTTCTTAGATTGGGACTCCGAACGATACACAATATTCTACGTTTAGTCTCACCAAAGCTCGATGCAACTGGTGCACAACATCCTCTATCTTTCAATTACATTCACATGAATGTAAACCTAATTTTTACTTTCCATTTGCATATGTTCTTCCCAATACCTCTCGCTTTAATTTTTCTTATGAACTTGCTGTGTGAGTTCTTTAAAAAAAGCTCATGAATATCCAACTATACGTTATCCAATGGTCCATCATTGCCTATGTCCACAAGAATCATCTTCAAACCACTCCAAATAATGTTTGACACTTCTGGTTTTCCTTTCATCGGTACATTCTCACACTCCCCAGTTATGTTATTACCTTCTAAACATCTAGTAGCTTGTTCTTTGTAATCGATTCCAACAGATATCCGACTGTGGATGACAGGTTAACTGTTCTGTAGTTAACCATTCTCTAAATCCATCCTTTCTTAAACTATTGAAAATATTTATAACCTTTTCCTTATCCAGATTGGATAAATGCCTTTCGGGAATGTGTCAGAAAATAAAGTGAAAATCCGCGATGCAATCAACATGTCTATTGCTGCTTCCTCTGAAATTCTTGTATGAAGTACATCTAGTCTGTCAGATTTATAAAGACACAATCCAGCTTTCTTTTCAAAGATAACCTCATCACTCTTAAGAATGATCTTAGACTTTGCTTACACAAGTCCCATGGTCGTTTGGTATTTCTGGTAGAATTTCTGGACATTCTTCCATGAAGATAGACACAAAGAAACTGTTTCTTTTCCCTGTAATTCCTCTGTTCTCTGCAATAAACTATCCTGAACACACACCCACTGTTCCACATTTGGCCTTGTTTTTATTTTGTTCAGAAATTGATATACGCTTTTTAGCCGTCTTTATGTTTTTCTTTCGTTTGCACGCTTTTTCTCTTTCTGATTTTCTTCTCAGTTTCTTGGTCATCCTTTGCTGGGTCCTATATTTCACTGAATCCACTAGCTTACTGCAACACTTGGCATTTTTCTAAGTTGCCTCCCTTCATCTAATAGGTAGGTGAAGGTGGGGTTGAAAGTGATAGTCAGAGAGGAAGGAGGGTGGAACAGACTGATAAGGAGGAAGGTGGACACATAGGAATGTTCAAAAGGGTGGTGCTGATTTGGAAGTTTGGAGTAGGATAAAGTGGGATTAGGGGAAATGGGGAAATGGGGAAATCCATTATAATCCCCTGTGGTTGGAGGGTCCCAGGGCAGAAGAGGAGGCTTTCTTCCTCCAGGCTTCTGGTGGCTCGGATTTGGTGATGGAGCAAGCCCAGGATCCTCATGTCCTTGGCAGAGTGGGAAGGGGAGTTAAAGTGCTCAGCCACAAGATGATGGATTTATTCAATGTGGCTGTCCTAGAGATATTCTCTGAAATGATCCACAAGTTGACCTACTGCCTCACCAATGTAGAGAAGACCACATTGGGTTTAATGGATGCAGTAGATGAGGCATTCTGTCTCCCTTCGTCACCTATCACTTTCAACCCCACCTTCATCTACATATCACAATCCCAGCTACCTCCCCCCTGCCGCACCCCCTTCCCATTTATCTCTCAGCTCCCTTGGCGCAGAAGCTTCATTCCTGATGAAGGGTTTATGCCCGAAACATCGATTTATCTACTCTTAGTATGCTGCCTGACTGTGCTTTTCCAGCACCACACTCTTCGACTCTGATCTCCAGCATCTGTAGTCCCCACTTTCTCCTCACACCTTCATGGCTTGCATGACTCGGATTTATAACGGTTACTTCAAATACAACAAAAATTGTCGTGTACTCAAACAGCATAAAAGAAAACCAATACATTGTGGTCCTTGTTCCCAAAAGGTCCTTGACAGCAAAATTTTCAATTAGATCTTCTGATCACCCAACACCAATTCCTAAATAACCTGATCTCGAGTTCAGTGCTCGACATAATGTTAATGTAAACCATCTCGCACGTGGTTATGAGATCCAGTTTTCCAAGCATTAGCATTCAATTGCGTTAACACAGTTTAGATATAATTTAAACAGTGCATTATTACTGAAGTACCCACAAATGTGTATATCATTTCCTGTTTTATAACATGTCCAACATTTGAATTGCAGCTTTCACTTTGATATATAACTCCCATCAATGTTTGCTCCTCCTTGCTGTTTTTTGCGCTCCACCTTACTAGATTCTGTGGAATCTGAGCGACGTGGGCTCTGGGGTGATTAATAGCAGAGATCATCTCGCCACATCATTTATGATCTTCTCAAACTTTAATTTCTCCAGAGCTCCCATTATGCTGATGGAGTAGAGAAGGACAATGATCTTCCAACAATGCTCTATATTCCCCCAGAGAGCTGAGACAGCTCTAAGCTGGGTGGGAACCTTACAAAAGGCTGGTAAAGTGTTGCTGCTGCTGTACAGCGTCATAGTGAGATCACATCTGGAGTAGTGTGTACAGATTTAATCTCTTCAATGAAGAAAGGATGTTGTTATATTGGAAGCAGCTCAGAGATGGTTCCCTCAGCTGATTCCTGCAATGAAGGTGTGAGCTTATAACGAAAGGATGATCAGGTTGGCCCAGTAGCCATTGGAGTTTACAAAAGTTAAAGATGATCTTATTTGAACATAGGTGACAGAAGGAGTCAACAAATGAAGCAAATTACACAGATAGTGGAGGAATCCATTCCGTTCTCCAGCCTGTTACACAGGAACAACAGGAGGATACTCAGGCCTTCGAACCAGTTACATCAAAACAGGATGAGGCTATTCAGCCCCTGGAGCCTGATATACATTTACAGAAGGAGGTCAATCAGCCACTCGAGCCTGTAACAGTAGGACATGCTGCACCAGTATCCTGTTAAATAGCAACAGGATCAGTCCATTCAGCCGCCTCAAGTCTGTAACATAGGAACTGGAAGAGGTCACACAGTGACTGGAGATTGTTACACAGAGATAACAGGAGGCCATTCAGACCAACCGAGCCTATTGCAAGGGAATTGGATAAGGATAAAACAAACTATCTGAGAGTTCTTTCATGAGAAAGGAAGAGGTAATTTAGACACGTGTCTGTTGTATGGGAACAAGAGAAGACCAATCAATCCCTCGGTCGCATCTCTGGGATACATGAGGAGACTGTTCAGTATTTCCATCTGTTATGGAGAAATATGAGAAGACCCATCAGACCCTCAAAATGTTACACAGCAACATGAAGATTCCATCGTCTCCCAATCTTCTAAAGCAACAACTTAAGGAGATGATTCTGGCCTTGGAGATGACAAAATGGGAACTCCAGAAAGATGTCAGCCCATCGCGTTTGTGCACCAGCAGGATGATAAGTCCATTCAGCCAGACATGGCTGTTTCACAGCAATTGGAGCAGACCTTTTAAAGCCTTGTGCCTGTTAAACAGAAATTCAAAGAAAACGTAAAGGCTGTCGAAAGAGAAGAACTTATAATAATGGTATACATTAGGGACTAAAGTGTAACAATAAACGATTATAATTTAAGGCTAATTGTTAGAGTCCATTGTTCAGGAGATTTGCAAAGTTAAACTACAATCCATCAGAGTCAACATGGTTTTACAAAGGACAAATCAAGTTTGAATTTTTTGCTTGAGTTATTTGAAGATGTCACAAACAAGGTGGATCGTGGGAGATGGAACATATCTGGTCTTCCTGAAGGCATCAGATATGTCACTTCTCCAAAGAGTAAATGGTAAGATCAGACAACATGGGTTTAGGGGTAATTTATTAGCTCGGATGGAGGATTGGTTAACCAAAAAAATTCAGTCACAAGGAATAAATGTGTCATTTTATTTTGCCAAATGCAATTTGTGGGGTGCCATTGATTTCAGTACTCATGCCTCAAAAATTTGCGATCGATGATATTACTATACTCGGTTGATGGGATAGAAAATACGATGCCACATTTTCAGATGACACTCACATCGGTGGGAAATTACTTCAGACTGATGATGCAAGAGAGTTTAAGACCATATGGATAGGTTGGGTGAATAGGCCAACATTTGGCAAGGAAACTTTAAGTGAATAAATATGGGGCTAATCAAGTTGGCCAGTGTAATAGAAAGCCAAATTATTATCTAAATGGAGAGAAAGTTCAAAGTGCTTAGGTGCAGAGGGATCTGGGTGTCTGCTTTTATATCACAGAAAACCTACCTGGGGGTACTGCAAGTAATGAGAAATGCAAGCATATTTTCAGTGTTTATTTATAAAAGGATAGAGTAGAAAGGTAGGGAGTGTTGGTGTAGCTATGCAAGACATTAGTGAGGCTGTAACTGGAGTACGGTTTGGGTGTCCTGCTGAATGAGGCATTTGCATTGGAGGCAATTCAGAAGAGCTTCATTACATTGATTCCTTATTTGAAGTGTTTGTCTTATGAAGAGAAATTGAGCAGTTTAGGCCTATACTCTCGAGTTTATAAGAATGAAAGGAGATCTCATTGAGGTCTGTGAAATGCTAAAAGTAATTGAATGTGAAGATATGGAGTGGTTTTTTTATTCATGTGGCGCAATCTACAAAAAGAGACTAGGGTTTAGGATGGAGAGATGGCAGGAAAGTCGAACAGAGGGCGCGCTGACATCAGCCTAATCGAGGGGTTGGATTCCTCACAGATGCTCTTTAATCTTTTTCAACCCTTCGACTGTGTTGCACAGGAATGGGGGAGGACTGGGTATCATACAGGAGCAGGCACTCAGGATAAATCAGTCTCAATCAGTTAGACAGAATGTAACCAGTAGGGTCACACATTGACCAGCGCTGGGTTCTCAACTATTTACAGTCTATATTAAGGATCAGGAGGATGGAACAGATATACAGATGCTGGGTTTGGTGATGTCGCTGTGGTAAGCAAGAGATTAAATTATCAAGAGAAGGTGGAGAGTCTGCAAATAGATTCAGAGAGGTAAAGGCAATAGATAATAGTTTGGCAGGTGGAATTCAACATGATATAACCTGTCATTTCATTTACAGGAATAAGGGAAAGCAATGTGTTACTGAAATGGAGAGGAATTTTAGGACTTATTGATACTGTGTACTAGGGGGTTCACTCAAACCCGTTCAGACATGGGAGGTTTTGCTCCATCCCTGATCATCTGCTCCAAGACACTCCAAATGACCCAATTGCTCTCCGTAAGCATGGAATACTTTAGTGTGGTTGATTAGTGGTGGGGATGGTGTGTTGAAACGTGCATCAAGGGGACGGCCTTTATCCAAGATATATTAATTTCTTTCTACGTGGAGACCCAATGACGATGGGACTGGCTGACTGTTTCTGAATGAAGAGACCATGACTGCTGCCAGGACAGTGGGTATTCACCAACATGATGTACTGTGCATGTGCATACTGTAACATTAATAGAGAGAGAGAAAGCTCCTTCAGTTCCTCTAACTCTCTCCATTGACATGGTTATTCTGCAGATGCCATGCCCACCATCGGGAATACCACTATACTGAATACACCCAGCAGCTCCCTGCTGTGGGAGAAACAATATATTTACCTCATCCACCATATATATATCCTCCATCACCGAATGGTGACATCAATGTTGAGATACTGGGCAATTATGGATATGTCACCTCGTTCTGCCTAGAAAGTTCTGGATCATAGAAGCTGAATGAAACTGTGACCCTAACAGCCGCTGGCAGCACCATCCTCCCCCTGGTGTGATGCTACAGGATGTGTTGAAGGAGGTGACACCACTCTGTGACCAGCTCCTTGTTCAGTCAGGGTCCCCTCACTATCTGCTCCTGGGTTAAGTGTAGCTTGGGAAGCTGTTCATAGAATACTTGGGGTGGATACAGCAGATTCTTCCCCCCCCACCCCCGCCCCCCCACACACACACTCATTCCGTGGTTTCAGAGCTTCCCCTCTCTGCAGCCTCTGCTCCATTTGTTGTTCATGTTGCAGGCTCAGATGCTGTAACTACAGTCCCCATGCTCCATCCAGAGTTGAGTCACCAAATCCTAAGGTCTTCCTGAATGTCTGAGGCAGCTCACAGCACAACTTCCAGCAAACCATCTCCAGCCCCTCCACTAACTTTTCAATTACAGGAGTCAGTCAGAAACCCCTCGGCTACAAGTGTTGTGGACCAGACCAGATCCCCGCAAAATACTTTAAGAATGCCGCTTAGACCCAAACCTATTCTTATTTTAAACATAGATGTGAAGTGTGCGTTCCAGATATGTTGTGACTGGTCAAACCTCTCGACATTAAGCAAAATATAATCTATTCAAATGTTTTGTTTAAAATCCAATCGAAGAAAAGAACATTTTGGGAGAGCTGGTCTGGGAGAGCTGGCAACTGCGCTTCGATTTTTACCACCATTGAATAAAACCTAAAGGCCTCCTCAGTTATTTACTTAAACTGTGTTCAGACAGCAGTTCTGCACCTCTGCGTTTAAAACCTCCCTTCAAAAACAACCTAAGAGAACATAACCTCTTTACAGTGATAGTAAACTCACAACTCACCTTTAATAAAATGATCCATCAATATACAAAGATGGATTAATTTTAGACCTCCTAATCTTCCTCTATTAGTAGACTGAAATGCATATATATTACATTGACTCTGAGCATACAAATGTTCACAACTCGATTCGATTTCAGTCATTTTACTCCTGCCACAGAATGCCTTTGTCTTTCTTCATCCAAGTCTCCACAACGTGTCAAATCTTAGGTTTCTTGCCCTATCAACGGTATAATTTCAAATTGAATAGCAGCAATAATAAGCTCAATCGAAACAGACTGGTATTCGTCACCCTAAACTTCTTCAATAACTTTACGGGGTCACGGTCAGTGAGAAAGATTTGTCTCAGGTGTGTTATTGGCAATTGAAATGCTGAAATGTTGTAACGCCAAAACCAGGCTCAAGGCCTCCTTCCCCATTGTGGAATAAATCTGTTGATGTTTCCACTGGACACTCCAACCACACGTTACATAATGGAGCACTGCTCATCTCTCCAATAGTCCTTCTGAATGACATAGCTCCTCATGTCTCAATATAAAAGAATTACATGCTTCTGTGCCTCTTAATGCTGTAACCCCTTTACCTGCTACTCCTGGCCAATGCCATTAAACTTTACTCTCACAGGGATATGTTTTAAGAAGATCTCGCACATTCTTCTCAATCCCTCACAGAAACCAGCCTTTGATTTCTGAACCAAATCATTATCATCAGCCATTTCAGCTTCGAATCTTGCCATCTCTGCTCTTCCACACGAGTTCTCACGACTGCAGGAAGTGAATTGTTGAACTTCTCCAAAACAAGAATCTCTCTAAGAGTGCTATAGTTTTGCTTTGTTTTAATACCCTTCCCCACTTTTCAAAATTACTTCGTTAGATTCTTTCAAACTCAATGTGGGTTTAACCAGGGACACTATTTTAGATTCCTGAAACAATGTCTGTCGGCTTCTGGCACGAGCTCTTATGCACTTCAGATGGCTTTCTTTACCTCCTCCTCCTCCCAGATACCTCCTCCGATAGGGATGCAAATACCTATCGTCTTTGTTTGAATCAAATAAATCCACATGGTCACTGGGCACGGCATTTGTTTAGCCACTTTCTCAAATGAAATTAAAAAGGCTCCACCATTCTTCTCATCAAATTTAGATAATGTCTGGGTTTATTTAAACAGATATCCATCAGGCCTTTGACTACTATGGGGTTGCTCATCCTCACTATCCTCCTTATCCAGCCTACCATCTACCTTCATCTCGACCCTAAATGTCAACTTTCCTCTCTAATTACTAACTTTTGAAGTTGAAACTCTCTGCTGTTCTTCTCTCTTTTTCTTTCTTTCTTCTTCATTTCCTTTTCTTTTATTTCTACTTTTCATCGTAATTCAGACAGTTTCAATTCCTTCTCATGTTCAAGGCGCCTCATTTGAAATTGAATTCTGGCCGTTTCCGAAGACTCTGATGGCGTTTCCACCAAATGTAATTGCCAAGCTCGAGCTGTAATTATCTCTCATTTTCTCACAGACAAACACAACCCCAACTCCAGCTTGTCTGCCAATTCCTACAGCTTTGCCTTCATTACGTTTTGTAAAACCCCCAAATTCATTTCTTCCACACCCAGAGAACTCTTATTGACTGAACGAATCTTTATACATAAAACTCTGTTTAACCCATCCGAATTCAACATCCGGAACCAAAGACACGAACAACTATCATACACGACCTTTGAACCCAATAGCCTCCCGGCGAATACTCTCCAATGACTGCATGAGTTTATTCTGGATGCTCTGGTTTCCTCCCACAACCCAAAGATGTGCATGTCAGGTGAATTGGTCATGGTTAGTTGTTCAAAGTTTTCAGGAATGTGTGGGTTAGGTGCCTTAGTTGAGGTAAATGTGTAATAATAGGGTAGAGGAATGGGTCTGGGTAGGTTACTCCTCGGAGGTTCGGTGTTGATTGTTGGGTCACATGGCTTGTATGCACACTGTAAGGATTATAATTCTAAACTCAATTTGGTATTATTGATTTAGACCCAGACAAGAGACCCCAGTTTGCTATAGACCAACCAGACTGACTCAAACTATTTTAAGAAGGTAGGTTGGATGCCAACCTCTCCTTATTTTAAAGGTAGATGTGAAGTGGGAGTTCCAGATGTGATGCTACTTGTCAAACCACTCATCATTAAACAAAACACAACATGCTTAAATACTCTAATGAAAATCCATACAAAATGAAGAGGAATTTAGAATAATTTAACTATTGGAAACTATAACCGAATAATGGATACAGTACCTTCGACAAATGAACTGTTCCAATATACCAACATCCCATAAACACATCTCTTGGAAAAATGGAATATTCAGACATACATTCTTGCATACAGTTCTCCAATTCTGGAGGAAACAGAATCAAGTCAGTTTTCAGAGAGAGTAGCACCTGCGGATAAGTCACTCGGCCGTTGTTACTGCTATTTATTATAAACCCTAAAAGTGTCGTAAGTTATTTACTTGTGCCGTTTTCAGTAGGCAGTTTGGCCTTTAAGATCTCTTATTTAAAGAAAGGAGAAAATAACCTTTTTTTAAAAAGTGACAGCATTGTCACACACTTCAGATCCCTGGCCCTTTACTTGAGGGGCTTCCTCGATCGGAAGATCACCTGAGATTGACAAATACAGGTACAGACCAATATACAAGGATGTGTCTCATAACTTCTGAAACACCCCTGTCCGTGGAGCATCACATGGGACATACCAGGAAGTGAAAAACAGCCTGATACACACCATTTCACTGATTCTGAGCTTCACAATTTCAGCACTCGATACACTAGAGTGCCAGGTCATTTCCTCTGCTCGGCTCCTTGACTTGTCCACCTATCCACTCCACCCTCTCCTCCTTGACCTGTCACCTTCATCTCCTCCCCCACTCACCCATTGTACTCTATGCTACTCTCTCCCCACCCCCGCCCTTCTCGAGCTTATCTCTCCATGCTTCAGGCTCACTGCCTTTATTCTTGATGAAGGGCTTTTGCCCGAAACGTCGATTTCGCTGCACGTTGGATGCTGCCTGAACTGCTGTGCTCTTTCAGCACCACTAATCCAGTATTTGGTTTTCAGCATCTGCAGTCATTGTTTTTACCTTGTTGATTTTAACCCTACTGCGAATCCTCTTGCAAGGATGCCTGCCTTGAAGAAGATTTCCTCCTCTCTCTCCAAGAATCTCAGGGAGTCCCTCTCCCACTGCAACTCCCAGGTCATTTCCTCTGCTCTGTTCCTTGACTTGTCCGACCTGCCTATCTTCTTTTCTACCTATCCACTCCACCCTCTCCTCCTTGGCCTATCACCTTCATCTCCTCCCCCACTCACCCATTGTACTCTATGCTACTCTCTCCCCACCCCCACTCTCCTCTAGCTTATCTCTCCACAATTCAGGCTCACTGCCGTTATTCCTGATGAAGGGCTTTTGCCCGAAACATCGATTTCGCTGCTCGTTGGATGCTGCCTGAACTGCTGTGCTCTTCTAGCACCACTAATCCAGTATTTGGTTTTCAGCATTTGCTGTCATTGTTTTTACCTTGCCATAAACAAAGGCCAGGGAAAGAAACAGAGGGACAGAAAGATTCACATTAAAGACAGAAAGAGACAGTTCATTAAGTGAAACGATGTTGTGGATACATGGGGAAAAATACAGGGCAGTGGGACTAACTGGAGAAGTGAGAATCTTCGAGAGTAAACTTAAAAGAATGAGAACATTGAATAAAGGCATTGTCAGATCAGCTGAAATGGTTTGTTACATCAAATTCTGAATCTGCTTCACAGAACACCACAAACAACATAAACTGGGACAAGATGACAGCCCAGCATGGAGAGCTGTGCAGACCATGCTAGTGTGTTGCTCAGTAAACTGCACTATCTGCCCAGCATGAGTGTATTGCAAACTTTACTATCATATGCTAACTATACACGCATCAAATTACTGCAATGTCTGCGATGAGAAAGTTTGCTGTGTGTGTGTTCGTCAGAGACTGAGAGAGAGTGTGTGTGCACGATAGGCGTGGTTGAATGCAAAACTCATTGTTTGAGAAGGAACGCACATGGAGGAAACTATTTTAAATAAGGACAACTAGCAGGCTTTTTGTTAATCAACAGAGAGAGAACGAGAGAAGTTTCATGGACAGATACGGTAAAGTGTTTGAGAATGTCAAAATAAAGGTATTGCCAGAAAAAAAAAACAGCAACATACATCGGCGTGCACATGAATGACAGATGGATGGGAGTTTGGTGTGTGAGGTCGAATCAGATTTGCTTCGGCAGGTTTGAAGCCGCAGCAGCAGTGTCAGCAGCAGATTATTGGCTTCATTAAGACAGTATTTCATAGCTCAAGGTTCAAACAGCAGATGGAATAAACCAGTGAGATATATTCTGGGGTGGTGAACATTTGAAGTTAGAAATGGTCAGGATATGGTGTCATGAATCAGCTCATGGTCAAAGGGATCTCCCACAGTTGTGACTTGTCTGCTTCAGTCGCAAATATTGGCCAGGGATGGGATGAAAACTGGCAGGAAGTGGAGTTTGTAACCAGAACAGTAGACAGTGACCTCCCTGCTCCTAATATTTAAATAACAAAGGCAATGATACAGTAAATTCTAGGTCTCCACTGGAACTGAGTAGGTCAACATAGAGAGTAACACCGCCAGCTCAGAGAGGGAGACAGTCATTGAACACATGCATTGATGTCGGTAGTAGTGGTCTGTAGAGTAAATATCTGGAATGAGAGTTTCAACAGTAAAATAATAGTGGCAAGAAGTGTAGACGATATAAAAGAACAGTAATACAGTCATAATCGGTTTTTAGAACAAAAGAATCTGGACGTTAACACTTACCAGGAACACCAACGATAGCCAGGAAAGGATAATAAAAATATTGAATAATGAGAAGAGCATAATAGGTCCGCCATGATAATGACAACCAATAAAATGCAGAAAGACGCCAAACATAAATGTATAAACTCCTGTCTATTGTTGGAACATGCCAGTCTAATGTTTCCAGATTCTGATACATTTTTGGAACATTCCAGTCTAATGTTCTCAGATACTGATCTCTCCTCCCCTTCTCTCTGGGTCTGCTGTTCCCTGTCAGTGCTGTCGGTGATGCTCCCGCTAATGTTATGGGATACCACATTGAACGGCGCCCATTTATCATTAAAAGATGGAAACCCTCCACTGGGATAATTAGAATCCATGGAGATTGGTATTAAGCACAGTCACTGAACAGACACTGAGAAAATTAGCAAAGGCTACGACAACGGAAGAATGGGCACTGCAAAACAATCAACAGACAGGAGGGTTCCCTCCCAGTTGGGAAACACTTCAGTGGTCCAGGATATTCAACCTCGGACCTTCGGGTGACCATCCTTTAAGGGGGACTTCGGGACAGGCAGCTGCGAAAAGTGGCCGAGCAGAAGCTGATTACAAATTTCGGTTCCCATAGGGAGGGCCTCAACTGGGGCCTTGGGTTCATGTCACATTGCAGGTGACCACCATTGTACTACACACACACACACGCACACACACACACACACAGAGGCACACACACAGGCACTCCTATACACACACACACACACACACACACAGGCACACACACAGGCACTCCAATACACACACACACACACACACACACACATACGCACACACAGACACACACACACGCACTTATATACACACACATACGTACGGTCACATATGTACACAGACACGCACACAGACACACACACACACACCCTTACAGACACACACACACTCACAGGCATCCGCTCAGAGACTTAGACCACTCTATACTCATGCATACACATATACACTTTCTCTCACTGATACTCAAGCCCCCCACCCCAGGCACACACACACACTCCCACACTCACACATGCAACCCCTCACAGACTTAAGACACTCTACATCACTACACACACATATACACTCCCTCTCACACTCACAACCCCCAACTAAGAGAAACACACACACACACACAGACAAAGACCCACATGCACACATACATTTTGTGGGGTGAATTTGTACTTGCAGAGTTACATTGTACTTTGCTCAAAAACTGCATGATTTCATGTAAAACTCTGTTATCTCACTTTTCAGATGAGAATCAATCTAAACATTATGGTATGGACAGAGAACACGGGGCTAACACCTTCAAAATATTATCTAACTATCACTCGTTGTTACAGCTAACCTGAGAATGCAACTTTAAAAGAAAAAGGTTTTGTAATTTGCACATGAAAGAAATGAAACTATCATGATATTCAAACAGATGAAAGACTCAACAGACAATCAAGGTATTTTTCAAGGTATAATTTCAGTTACATCACACTGTAAATTTTTGCTATAAATACTGTGCTTTCGAAGTGTGTCCTCCACTATCACCTGATGAAGGAGCGGCGCTCTAAAAGCTAGTGTGCTTCCAATTAAACCTGTTGGACTATAACCTGGTGTTGTGTGATTTTTAACTTTGTACACCCCAGGCCAACACAGACATCTCCAAATCATGACTAAACAAACAGGCTCAGTTAACCAGTTCCACGCATCATTTTTCATATCACTATAAAAGGGAACATTTACCGGGTTTGGATGGAATGGATGAGGGTTGCTGAGGGATGGACCAAAAATCTTTACATCTTTTAATTCTTTTTTAAAAACTTGTATATGAGAGTATTAAACGGCATTGCAGGTGTCTATATGTGTTCCATTCTGTTTATGAAAGGAGGCAGTTATAGAATAACAGATCGGTTGCATAAAAAAAAGTCAGGTGGGCAAGTTTCCAGATACTTTAACCCAAATTATAATACTTATTGACCAGAGTGAGGCTCCTCCTGGTTTTAAGTGCCCTGTTATCAAATCCGTTCATAACCTTGAGACAGAGCATTGAGATTGCTGCTCAGCAACAGGCCGAAGCAATTCTGTCCCTATGGGCCTCTTACAAAGGGATAAGAGAAGGCCATTTAGCCCATATTAGCCTGGTGTTACTTGAAAAGGTGGAAATCTAAAATATTGACACATTTTGCCAACAGAATCATTCAAAACGAAGAGATATGTCACTGCAGCTGAATGAGGTGCTACTGTGAGGGTACCTGGAGTACATTGTGTTTTCTTTGTTTCTGTAATTGGGAAGGGATGGACCTCCATCAGATACAGTTTAACAGCTGCTCATAATCCACGGGTTGCTGTGTCATTTAATGTCTCGGTCTGTTACACAGGGACAGGAGGAGGCCATGAAGCCTCTCGAGTCTATTACAGAGGGCCAGGAGGAGGTCATTCGGCCTCTCCAGTCTATTACAGAGGGACAGGAGGAGCCTATTCAGCCTCTAGAGCCTGTTACAGAGACGCAGGAAATGTTTAGTTAACTTTCAAGTCTGTTACACATAAATATTAGTTTTAAACTAGTTGTGGAATAGGAAAGACCTGATGTAAACATGAAAGTTCTAACTTTGAACAAGGCCAATTTTGAAAGTGTTAGGCGAGCCCTGTGAAAGGCTGATTGGAATACCCTATTCGCAGTTAAAGGGATGGTTGGTAAATGCAAGGCCATCAAAACTTGGTTTCAGAGAGTCCAGAGCCAACGTGTTCCCATTAGTGAGATGGGCAAGGCTGGTGGGTGCAGGGAGTGCTGGATGGCTAGATATATTGATGCTCTGGTCAAGGTAAGGAAGGAGGCCTATGTCAGGTAAACAGAGCTGAGATCAAGTGAATCCCGAGAGGTGTATAAGGGCAGCAAGTGTACAGTCAATGGGGAAATCGGGCCAGAAAAATGTGGACAGGAGATGGCTTTTGAAATAAGGTTAACGAGGCATTGAAGAAATCATACAAATTCTTTAATGTCAAAAGATTAACTAGGGAGAGAATAGGGCCCCTTTAAGATCAGTAAGGCTACCTGTGTATGGAACCACCGGAGATTGGAGGGATACGAAACATGTATTTCTTATCAGTATTTAATGTGGAGGAGGTTACAAGAGCGAGAGAATGAAGAAATATATAGTGATACCTTGAAAGTGTCTATATTACAAGGAGGTGTTGGATATTTTAAAACACGTAAAGGTGAACAAATC